>NC_135342.1:27861123-28512263 GCF_023851605.1 Tamandua tetradactyla
TAGTAATCTAATTCTTAATGTAGCAGATTTTAGTGCCATAAATTCTCTCCTCATAATGCTGGATTTAAATCAGTTGAAATGTATTTCTGTACCACAATTTATGCTTTAATAAAAGTTTGCTTAATACATAAGAAACAAAAAAAGAACAAACAAGATCTAGCAGTGAACCTAGTACTACAGTAATTATGAAACAGTAATGAGCATAAATGATATTTCAAAATGTTTTCATATGAAATGATATGAAAATATCTGTGATTTCCACTCATGTCAAAGTCACAGGAACTGCTACTACTACTATGATTTGTTGCATACATCATAATAGGAGGAAATAGTAAATTTAAATTAGAGGTTATTAAAAAGAAATATCTTTTTTTTTCTTTTCATTCAGATTCATGAACCCCCTAAATTCTATCCAGAACAGTCCAAGGTTAGGAACCTCTGAGCTAGAGTGATCCTTAAAAACATGATCATGTCACTCCTCTGTTTAAATCATCCAATCACTTTTCATCTCATTCAAAATAAAATTCAAAGCCTATACCAAGTCCCATAAGACCCCCCAAAATCTGCATGCACCATCCTTCCCACACTCAGCACAGAAACACAGATACTCCCTGCCATTTTGATGGTCTTCTCTTATACATTTCCCTCTTCCCTCCCTCTGCTCCAGTCACAGTGGTGGGTACCAACAAGCTCCTACCTCAGTGACTTTGCTCTTTCATCAAATATTCACATCATCTGTTTCCTCACTTTCTTTAGTCTCTATTGAAATATCTCATCATCAGAAAGGCCTCTTCTAGCCTCCTGTAGCATCTATTGCCATATGACATACTAAATATGTATGTTTGATACATGTTTATTTTCTTTCTTACCTTCTAGAAAGTAGGCTCTAGAAGTGCAGAGCTTGAATCTTTTACTCAATACTATATCCCCAGCACATGGATCAATGATTGGTAAATAGCAGTTTTCAATAAGTACTCTTCAAATTCTACTCCTTCATTCCAAATCTCTTCTTCTCTGCCACCACTTCCTTTTCAATACAGGCACAGAACTTTTTACCCCAACATTGTCTCTATATATCATGACTGCAATCACCTCCAAGGACCCAACCACAACTTCAAAATGGATTAATTCCACTTCTACATATTTCTGCCATGCTCCCTAATTGACTTTCTCTTTTACTGGAGTCTACTTTATGGATACATTTTAGCACCACTTCTAGACTCTGAATTCTTAATACATGACATAATTAGTAAACTGCAGCACCTGGAAGATACCTTTGCCCAAATTAGGAAATCATAACTGTTAAAGGAAAACTCCAAAACAAGTTGATGAAATGAATCATTGGTAGGCAGCCATAAAAATTATCACACTGGGACAGGGGAGGTACAGACATAATCAAACACACATAGCAACACACACACACAGACACACGTACATTATTTTGGAGGTGGTAACAGAAAAATTTATATAAGTCTAATGTATCTAAAAAAGGTTAAAAGTTTGAGAGGAAGTGAAAGGAATCTTCTGACTGAAATTCAGAGCAGTATTGAAGAAAAAATACTGAAGAAGCAGTATTTAAGAAGAAAGTGTGCTAAGTGGGGGAAGGGATAAAATAGGTCATCTGAAAGCTCAGGTTAAAAAGAATTACTTTTCTCCACAGGCCTAGGGTCTTAATGGGATCTTCCAAGATAACTTATCAAAGATGCTATGTCCTCAATAACCAGCTGAGTTAATATCTATACAGTCTTGCTTCTATTCAATCATCTCTCACTTACCTGAACACAGGCCTCTTGTCAGCTCTTTGCCAACCATCCAGGGTTCTTTCCCTTGTTCCAATAAGGAAATCACTTGAGGCTTAGGAATGTAAAGTCCTGCTCACAAGAAAAGATTTAGAACATGGTTATGCTGTGGGTATCCCAGAAATCAGATCTAGTCCCTTGATGATCAAGGGTGAGATGCCACTACAAGGTCAACCAAGAAAAGTTGAAGATGAAGCTCCAGTATAGCCTATTTGGGTTGCATTTCCTGCTCTTTCTTCTTATTCCAACTCAAACCATTTATTTGGAAACAGGAGGCAGAAATTCAATTGGTAATTTGAAAAGTAGCTGAGAAATTCACTGTGGAAGAAGCTGACATTCCAGAGAGAGGACTACGAATTACTGGTATAGTTTCCCTTACCGATTGAAACCAAATTGCTGTAGTTCTCCAACATCACATCTCTGTACAAGTCCTTCTGACTAGGGTCCAGGAATCCCCACTCCTCCTGAGAGAAGTCTATGGACACATCACTGAACATCAATGATTCCTGAAACAATAAGTATATATATGACTTAAGTAATAAAATAAATACTTCTGAGACTATTGTGTTTTTATTATGGATAAAAATAAATAGTAACTATATTGGTGTCACTGGGAACCAATATCTTTAGATCTCAGGAATATATGAAACAATGACCAACCCAGAAGCAATGAGCACTCTAGTGGCTAGATTTTGGTCTCTAAATACTATTTTCAAACCAAAGCAATCAGGTTCTTTGTAGAAAGAACGCATTTCAGGATTGAGTTGGAAATGCACAGGATGAGCATGCCAGAAAGCAAGGAAGCTACCAAAAACAATTAGAAGTATGTCTAAAAGATTCAGAAGCCTTAAAGATGCTCCCTTGGGCCAGAAATTGGGCAAACTGAGCACCAAATTATAAAGATAATAGATGCAATCGATTGCTCCCATCAAAAATGTTTAGATCATAGAATGCTTAAATCATAAATTCACAATGATATTAGAAAAATTCCGTGGTCACCTTTGGAGGATGCTAAGAAGCCAACACATTATTTTGAAAACTGGTTAATAAAGGGAAAGAATCTTTCCTACATGAACTGTCCTTCAGCATAACTAAATAGTTGATGAGAAGTTTTAATTTACAGATAGAAGCATTATGTCTAATATATGAGACAGACAATTAAAATATCATTTTGCAACTGCTAATAAATTAATGGATCTAGATAATGGTTGCCAATGGCTACTATCACAAGAAGAGAGATAACCAGATATAATGTGCCTCTTACTGGAATTAAACATCATTACCTATGAAATAGTCTTATCAAAACTCCCAACTGAATCCAATCAAGCTTCTACAACTAACTATCAATTTATAGGAAATACTTAAACGATAGCAGGATGCAATCAGCAAAATTTAGACAGTGGACAACTGAACGAGTTTATTTTTTCTTTCACAACAACAAAAACTCCCCAGAAAGAAAGTACAGAAAGGCCATTAACCAATTGCAATGTACAGGCCTAATTCAAACAAATAGTTTAAGAGAAATGAGACAATAATAGAAATTTGAACACAGACTAGATACTGATGATATTAACAAGATTATTGTTATTTTTTTTAGAGGCAGTAGTGGCATAAGGGTTATATTTTTAAAATAATCCTTATGTTTAAGAAATACATAACAATTTGTATTTGTTTCAAATTAATCTGAGGTGAGAATGGGGGTAGGAGAAAAGCCCATGGATCAAAAAAGTGGGGCTATAGATGAAATAACATTTACTCTGAGTTGATAATTATTGAAGTTGGAAGATTTCATATGACTAGTCTACTTTCTTTTTAATATGTCTGATATTTCCCATAATGAGTTTTTACATAAAGCGCAGCAATATTTACAATAGAAAATTTGCAAAGTCCTGATCATGATTTAAACAAAAAAGGTGATAACGACCCTGCTGTCAGGAAAGGAAGTAGACATATATATATATATATATATATATATATATATATATATATATATATACACACAGAGCCTGCAAGTACATTACTAAAAATTGCTGAAAATTGATTATCAAGAAAGAGAAATATAGGAATATAAATTAGAAACATGGGATAAATTCCATTGGCATCAGCTAAAAAGAGTTGATGGTATCTGCCATTCTGGAGGAGGACTCATTTCCTTTCATGGTTGTCATTTCATGGGGCAGGGCCCTACTCTTTTAACACTCCTTTAATTTTTAACATATAATATTTGACAAAAAAAGTTAAAACAGCTCTATCTCTGAAAAATAATTACTTTCTCATAAATTCTAGTTCACTCTTCTGACATACTGTTAAAAGAATTATTTCCTATTACTACAAATTATTTAATAATTATCATTTTATTGGTATAGAATTTTCTGCAACATAGATATTACTGGGTAAGATTTATAAAGTTCCTTTGAGCTCTCACAGTATGATCTCAACAACATATACACTGAGCTGAACTCAATCCATGATTCCTACCCTTATATATGAGGTAAAGAAAATCAGTATCGCTGATTCATAGAGAAATTCCTCATGATCCACACTTCCTGTTGAACCACAAATTAGACTTTTCCACTGGATGCCCTAGCAGAGTAGCAGAGCTCTGTATCAGCCACCAATATAACCCATAATTCCCAAACAATCACAAACCAAGAGAATCTTGGCTTTTTCACTTTTCTTGCCAGCTAGACAACTCATACCTCCACCTCAACAAATCACTGTCTATACAGGACAAGTACATTTTACAGATTTGTTTTTGTTTCCTTTAAGAGAATGCATTTCTTCTCCATCCTGATCCCTGGCAGAGGGCGAAGGAAGGAGATGCTAAATGTTTTATTGAATGAAAATAGTAAAGCTAGTGGAAAAGATGAGGGAGCACTCAGGGATGTTTTATGGTACTATCTGGCTAGAGTGAAAGGAAATGAGGACCAGAATCCTTCAGGGAGATCCAGTTAGCCAGAAATGCTAGAATAAGAATGGCAAATGTTTGTACGCTTTTTTGTTTTTTTTAAAGAAGATGACAACTGAATGTCATAAAGACAAGAAAAAGCATCATCTCACCTGGTCCATGGCTATTCTATTGCAGGAAATGATCAGTTTTCCTCAGGGCCCTTCTGAGAAAAAGGAGTGTTCTGAGAAGGCAGGACTGGGGAAGCAAAGAAATATACTAAAACCACACTGGCCTAATAGTTCTCAGACTGACCAGATAAAACTAACTCCACTTTCTTATGCCATAACTCTAGTGAGTGGGAGCATGGAATAAATCCTACCTTTTCCCAACCTTAGAAACCCCTGGCTCTAGCTAAAACAAAATAAGTACTAGGTAGCTGGATCTGAGTGATGATAAGGACTCAGATTTTCCCTAGACACCCAAACAACCCAGGTTCCTGCCTCAGCCCAGGGACGCAGATCAGACTTGGCCTACCTCAATGAGGATATTGGCCTGGATACAAGAAAGAGCTGCTATGACCTCCCTTCTTAGCAGCCCTCAGATCCCTAGGCTAGACACCAACCTGGTGCCCTTGGGCTTGAAACACAGTGCCCTGAGACCAGCAGGACTAAAAACTTCCCAAATCACATATTATCACTTCCCAAGTGCAAGACAATCAGGCAATCTCCCCCACCACGCACATAGCACTACTCATTCTCACCCTTCTAGCTCTGTTCTGTTTTTTTAAAAAAATTAACTTTGCATATGTGTTTTTACCATGCAAAAAATCAAAACTATCAACTTTTCTTTTTATAGCTTCTAGGTAAGTACTTTCTCACCCTATCCTATCCATATTTATATTTACATAAATTTCTTTCTTCTATAATTTCTTAGGGTTTCATTTGATACACTTAAATCTCCAATTTGAACTTTATTTTGATATAAGTTAAGAAGCTAACATAATTTTTCCCCTGGAGGGCTACCCAGGTGTTCCAAAGTCACATAGCAATAATACAGTATTTCAGCAAACCTAAAATGTATTTTATATACCATGAAGGAAAAAAAAAGTTACTGACTTCAGATACAATAGGACCTCCTTTTACATGACCAATACGTTCCAAGACCCTTCACATAAGTTGAAAGTTGTGCATAAGAGCAAACCCCATACTTAATCAATATTTCTTATACAAACATTTATCACACATTTTTTTATAAATAAGGCAAATAAACACTCTAGCAACAATAAGTAAACAAAATTAATCATAGAAATAATTTTAAAAAACTGTAATTCTCTCTGCCTTTATTTTTTGATTGCCAATCACATATACCTGAACTCACGTGTGTTGAATTCATGTAAAACAAGGTCACTGTATATTAAAATGAGAACAAAAAAAAAATTGAGCCTTAGAGCAGGTAACTAAGGAGCATATCCTATTGATTTAAATATGACCATTAATCATAGATAACACATATTTGGATCTACTCGTGGTTCTTCTATTTTAGCTCAGTGATCCATCTGTCTATTCATTTGCCAGTATCAGACTCAGTATTTATTATAATTTAAAAACATGTTTTGATGTCTGGTACAGGTTGAGTTTTGTCCCACAAAAAGACATGCTCAAGTCTTAACCCTGGTCCAAAAAATGTGACTCTATTTGGGAATACGATCTTTGAATTCAGAAAGAATTCTGAATAGCTGCAGATACCTGTCATGCCCACAGTCCATCTCCTATGGAATGAGGTGCCCACTTGAAATGTAAAAATTTTCTTTAAGTTTTTAAAACGTCAATTTTGCTTATTATTACATAATATACTTTTTATTGTGGAACTGTCTCAGATTTAATAACTTCTTCAATTAATTCCTAAGCCCTTGTCCCCAGTAATCTATCCAAATATGAGAAAGTTTTGAATTCTCTGAATTAAAGTTATTTGAATTGTGCAGATGAAAAACATTAGCTGAAAGCCTGGAGTTTCCTACAAGAGAAAATCAGGATGAGAATCAGTCTCTCGAGTTTTGCTGGGATTAAATCTTTTCTATTTTAATTTATTCCCCAATTCATTTGCCTGACCAAAACCATGTAACAATGCTTTGGTTCTCATCCATTAGACACTCAAAATGTTCATTCCACCCTCAGTTTCCTTTCCATAATAGGAATACAGGGTTATTGCCTATTCTAACACTAATGGGAATGCTTTTGAGGGAAGCAACTGATGAGAGTGGAAATTACATTAGAAAGTGATTCTAAAGAATTTGTTTTTTTTTAATTTCAGCAAAAGAGTTTACCTTACATTTATTTGCAAGCACTAATTTAATGAAAAAAACCTTAATATTCTTGCCTAACACTTGTTATAAAAAACTCTGTGTTCAGCATTTCCAGATCACCTTATAATCCTACATTTTTTACCTTAATTTTTTTCAATAATAGGTCATTGGTAAAAATTCAGAATTCATGTTTGAATTGCGTGGTAAAGCATACTTGTTGGAGATATTCCCCTGGCTTGTATTTCTAAGATGAACTCCAGCTGAAGATTTTTTCACTTTGAATTAAAATATATTTTTTTCTTTATTAGAGAAGCTGTGGATTTACAGATCATGCATTAGTAGTGAGTAGTCATCAGGGAAGCACACAAGCAGTGAAAAGTTTGTGTAACCATATACTATGAATATTTCTGCTGCTCTTCCTTGTACCATGGTAAAGTCTGCCTCTACTACCAGTTAACTGAAACATGCTCTGCGAAAGGCTGTAAATCCATAATGGTAAACTACAGAAAAATTTTAATAAGTGCACAAAAGAGGAAGATGAATAGTTTTGCTTTGCTTTCAGTTGTACTAATTAGGGAGTTATTACATATGGATTTTTTTTCTCATCGTATTATTTTATTTCGGGTATAAAATACTTGTTTCTATCTGCACAAGCTAGAAAGAATAAACTCAGGAACTTTGAAAAAGTCAGTTTGCCCTAGAAAAAGGAAAACCTGCACCAAAAACAGGAAGGTACCATTTTATGTGTGGTCTCACGCAATAACCCAAGATAGAAAGAGGATTCCACAGTTTATCAGTACTTCTGGACACACAAAAACCAAGTAGAAATAGGGTTCAAGAAAATAATAAATCAGCTGAACGTTCCAAATGAGATCTAACTGCATACTTAATCCATTATCACCTAAGAAATGCAAACTCTACTAACAATATTAACCCCCTAATAATTGTAATTGTAATTAGAGGTAGATTTAAAATTTTTAAAACACAAATAGCTCAGGTCAATATATTTTCATGACAGAAATGAGTTGTAATAAAATTGCAGCCCATCCAAAACTTAAAACACTTATGTCCAGTAAAGAAACTGAATTACAAAAATAAAAACAAAATTGAATATCTAAAAAAAGCTGCTCAGCTCAGTTTCCAGCCATCTTATATTGTGCAAGTAAGTACCAACTACGAATTAATCAATTGAGATTCAGCCTTAAAGCTAGTCTGTGGTTGGTTTTTCTTTTGTCTATTTCTTTCACATCTGGTATGTCTTATCTTTTTTATTCTTTAAGCTTTGCTAGGAATTTGTCATTTTATTAATTCCCCCCCTGAAAAAAAAACTCTTTTTTAAAAAAATTTTTATTGATTTTCCCTATTACATATTCATTGGATATTTTAATGGATATAGATACATTCAATATATATATTTCATGTATATAAGAATGAGCTTATTCCCTTTTTCTTTTAATTTACTGTAATTTTTTCTTCTGCTTTACAGCACCCCACAAATTTTGACATGTTACATTTTCATTATCATTCAGTTAAAAATAATTTTAATTTCCACTGCAATTTCTTCTTTGATTCTTTGGCTATTTAGAAATACACTGCTTAAATCCCAAATACTGGATTTGGGTATCTTTTGCTTCTGACTTCCAGCTTAATTCCACTGTGCTTAGAAAACATACAGTATTAATTCAGTCCTTTGAAACTTGTTGAGACTTGCCTTATGGTCCAACATATGAACAATGTGGATCATGTTTCATATGGATTTGAAAATAACATGCATTCTGTAGTTTAAGGTACAGTTCTATATATGTCAATTAGGTTAAGTCTGTCAATCACGTCATGCAGAACTTCTATATCTTTACTAATTTTATACTGATTGTTGTATCAGGTAATGCTAAAATCTCCCATTATGATTGTGATTTGTCTACTTTTAGATCTGTTAAAAACATTTAAAGCTTTTATATGAGGGCATTTACATTTAGAACTGTATGTCTTCTTGATGGATTGACCATTTTATTATGAAATATCTTGCGTAATTTCTAGTAAATCTTGTCCAAAACTTTATTCTCATATGCTGCAAGTTAGGAGTATAAATTAGTACAACCATTTTAGAAAACTATTTGTCAATATCAACTAAAGCTGAATATAAATATAACCTGTGACCCAGCAATTTCACTCCCAGGAAGATACCCAACAGAAGTGCATTAGCATATGCACAAAAAGGCAGGTACGAGAATTTTCATAGCAGCATTGTTCATAGTAGTTCCCAACTGGAAACAACCTAAATGCTTCTGGAGTGCTGGCAGTGTTCTATTTTCTGATCTGATTTGAGCTCTGGTTAAATGAATTGCTCCCCAGCAACTTCATTTTTATGTTTATACACCACTAAAACATGCCTGTGTGCACCAGAGAACTTGTACAAAAATGTTCAGAACAGCACTTTTATAATAGCCCCAAACTGGAAACAACCAACTGTCTACGAGTAGCTATAAGTAATCAAAAATTAGAGACAACCAACTGTCTGAACTACAAGTATATTTTGAAAAACAAGGGTGAACCTTACAAACATAATACTGGGTAGGAAAAACAGAACTTAAAAGAACATTACAGGGTGCATTCAGTGGTAGAATGTTCACCTTCCATGTGGACCATGTACCCAAGAGAAAAAAAAAGATTACACAGCACAATTTATTTGTATACATACTGTTTTTTTTAAAGCAAAACTAAATTATATTGTTTAGGATGTGGTAAATTGTATTTTTAAGAAAGAAGATAATTATCACTAACATCAGGGTAAGGGTTATCTAAAGAGGTGGGGAAAATAGGCTTATTCTAGGTAAAGATAAATAGGGGGCTTCTGGATTGCTAATGAAGTTTAAGTTTTGTTATATATAGGTTCCCTTCATAATCACTTTTAAAACTATATGTCTATATTTTAAGCACTTTTCTGTATGTTTTATTCTGTACGTTTTATTCAAGAATAAAAAAAGAAAACTACATAATAGTTACATATAATTTTTAGTGAAAATACAAGAAAATAAATGTTAATACAGTAATATTCCAATCTTGAAAATAATGTATACTATGCATTCATAGGAAACTTATTGGAAGGAAATAGTTCAAACAGTGGTCTGAGTGATAGAGTTTTACTTTTGTTCTAACTTCCTATTTTTCAAGTTCTTTAAAATAACGTAAAAACAAGAAACAAAAATGTAGTACACAGGAAAAACTGATATTTTCCAAATTAAGTTATGAACATTATGTAGAGGAAAGTCGGAGAGGATCCTGGGATCTGTGTGTCCAACCCAACGGCTTCCCATCATTTTCTTGAATGGAAATGAGTAGGAACCAAGTCATTTGATGCTCTGTGCTACACAAGATGGTCCAGAAGAAGGAAAGCAAAAAGGAAACCTTAGCGCACCTGGTACATGGCTTGGTCAACAGCCATTCTTCCTTCCTCCTCTGGGGACCTCTCTAAGAACAGAGCTGAGGAAGGAGAACGGAATTATGAGACACCAGGCCTATTTTGCCTCTCAGACTAACCAGAGAAGAGGTCAGTCAGGACCCACCCCTATGGAGAAAGGCAAGTTAGAGCAGAGCCATCTGGGCCATCCTGATTATTCCTAGTGTCACGGAGAAGGGGTGAAGTCTGTGCTGTCCAAGCCCAGAATCTGTAATAATCTCACAGGTATCTCTTGGGACAGGGCACTGAAGTCACAAGAGCAGTCACAAGCACCCAATACCCACATACCCAATACTGTACCGAACAATCATTCACCCAACCATGGGGACCCAGATAGTCAAACACATAAAATCACAGGTACATCTCACCCATTCAATGGCATTATACATTGTCACACAGCCATAATCTCACACCCAACCCTGGGAGGGTATATTGGGAGGGGAGAGAGTCGTGTCACACACAGTCACACCCACACAGCTAGACTCCTCAAACTCAGCACCACATACAATCATATAACACTACATGTAGTTACAATACCACACACTACAGGTCACATAGTTACAACTCACTCCTACACACACACACACACACACACAATATAACACATCCGCATCATTAAGGCATACACAATGTCACTTTGGCACAACTTTATTGGCATCCCCAACCGCAGTTACAGAATCACACTCGCACATACTCTCACATAGTCACAGACATCCTGTTATATTTAGTAGTGCTTACTTACACACAAACACAATCACACACTACACTGGAAAACACACAATCATAGCTGCTTAATCACAGATTCTCTGCACACACTTGCACACCCAACAATATCACACAGTTACATGATCTCAATCATTGTTCCACCATGAGGACACAGGTACAGTTGCACATACAGCTCCACGCACGACAGAATCAGGATTCACCCTCCTCAGAGTCGCAGAAGTCCGACCTCACACACACACAGGCATAAGCACACAAAGTCACCATCACACACGACATCCCATACCTCGCGCCCCTACTCCAGTCTGACCCGCTCACTCCGCCCGAGGGCCTGGACCCGCCCGCCAGCCACTTCAGTCCCGGGAAGACGCACCTGCGAAGCCTAGTCGAGCCCCAGCAACACAGGCCGATCACCGCGCACCTCCCCTTCAAGGGGGACTGCGGGTCCTTCGGTGACGGAAGCAGCTGCTCTTCTCCCGCGCAGGCCTCCGGGAAACGTAGTCCCGAGTCGGACCCGAGCAAACATGACGGCCTCTGGCCCCCGTGTTCCAGCTAGTTCCCGGCCTGAGCCAGGCTGCTTGCTACCTCTGCTGCCCGCCTAGAATTTCGCCCCAGGGTTTCTCCGAGATTCAGAAGCAGACTCGCAGTTAGGGTCCCACTCGAGGTCACCACCACATCTTGAGTATAAACTTCCACGTACCCGGCCTCCTCTTTCCTCAGGACGCAGCATGTTTTCCTAAAAACAAGGAAAGGACGCCATATTCGCATAGGGTGTTGATTCGGGCAACAAGAACTTCTGGGAAATGTAGTCCCGAACCGGAAAAGGTGCTCAGGCTCAAGGGAGAGAATGTGGTAAGTAGTCTTAACTGACTTTCTTCTCTCAGCTTGCGAATGTCCACAGTAAAGCGTGCTACCGCGCCCCGAATCTTCTAGGAGTCTTAGTGACTAACTAGAGCGCATGGGTGAGAGTGACACGGGACCAGCGCGGCGCTGGGAAGTGAAACTTGGGAGTCTCACACCGTAACCGCACCACGGAAACTGAAGAACCGCGTCCAGCTGTGTGTGTGTGTGTGTGTGTGTGTGTGTGTGTGTGTGTGTGTGTGTGTGTGTGTGTGTGTGTGTGTGTGTGTGGATACCAATGCGTGTAAGACGGTAGGTGAAATGGGTTAGTTACTTAGTCTCTCTTCATTTGGAAAACGATAATACTAGTAGGTGCATTTCTTGGGATCATCATTTTTATTCGACTATTTGGAAAAGCAAGAAGCAAACCAATAAGTCTGATACATGTTTTAAAACATGATTTTTATAAAATACGATCTCAATTCTTTGAGATGTGTCTGTGGATCCCACACCCTTCACTGTCTTACAGACATTGTTTTTACATTTACAACCTCCTTCTGTAGTATTTGGAGTTGCACTTTATTCCTTTCCAGCCCTCCCTGGGTTGATAACTAACTCCCCTGTTCTAGTTTGCTAGCTGCCAGAATGCAATGTGACAGAATGGCTTTTAAAAAGGGGAATTTAATAAGGTGTAGTTTACAGTTCTAAGGCCAAGAAAATGGCCCAATTAAAGCAAGGCTATAAAAATGTCCAAATTAAGGCACCAAGAAAATGTTACCAAGAAAGACCAATGGATTCAGCTTTTCTCTCTCAACTGAGAAGGCGCGTGGCAAGCTTGGGGATAGTCAGCTAGCTTTCTCTCTCGACTTCTTGTTTCATGCCCTGGGGCTGGGCGTTCTCCATCTCCAAAGGTCACTAACTGGTGGACTCTGTAGTTCTCTCAGCTTTGTGGCTCTGTTCTGCTCTGCTGTGTCTTTCTTGTGGCTCTAAAAAGGGACTCTCTCCAAAAAACTTTTTCTCAGTTTTGATCAATATTATTGTCTTATAATAGTGTAAAATTTCTCCACAATATTATTTACCATGAGAGATTAGTGGAACAGAGGCAAAAACAAAACAGAACAAAAGAGCCCAAGAAAGAGTGTGAGACTCAAATATTGTTTTGGTCCCCAACCAAGTTGCCATACAGATAAAAACACTAAAATCTACCTTTTCCCCAGGCTGGCATGAATTTATTCAGTAAGTAAAGGCTAGTGTAATTATGACAAAAGGGATTTGGGGAGTTCAGAGATGACTAGGGCCAGCCAGTAAAATGAGGATCTGGACTAGGATCACTTGAAAACCAGGGGCAGTAATAGAAAGGATTTATGTCCCTGTCTCCCTGGGTCTTCACATGACCTTCTTATAAGAACACAAGTTATTGGAATCGGGGCCCACCCCAATCCACTATGACTTCATCTTAACTTGATTACATATGCAAAGACTATTTTTCAATAAGATCACATTCACCTTACCAGGTGTTAGGTCTTCAACATATCACATGTACGGGTCTATTCAGATTTTCTATTTCTTTTTCAGTCAGTTTTGGTAGGTTGTGTCTTTGAAATTTGCCTTTTTATCCAGGTAATCTAATCTAATGATCTGATACTATAGTCCAGGTAATCTAATAATACTGACATGATTTTTATAGTATTCTTTTATTTATAATCCTTTTTATTTCTGTAAAGTTGGGATTAATGTCCTCTCTTGCATTCATAATTTTAGTAATATGTGTGTGTGTGTGTGTGTGTGTGTGTGTGTGTGTGCTTTCCCCCTTGGTCAGTTTAGCTAAAGGTTTGTTAATTTCTTTGATCTTTTGAAGGAACCAACTTTTTATTAGAGAAGTTATATATAGGTTTACAGAAAAATCACATTACCAGACAAAGGCAGTGGATTTTTTGCCTGATGCTTTCAATGACCAATTCCTGAGACACTGAGATTTCAAAGAAAGAGTTTATTGCTAGGCGTGAAGCAGGAGATCAGATGGCCTATTGGCTCCAAAATCTGTCTACCTGAACTGCAGTAATTCTGATAGTTTTATAGTATCAAATATGGGCAGATTTTAGGATAATGAGTACAATGGTTCCAGATGATGTAATTATAGGTGATTTAGTTATTGAGCATGTGCAGATTGACTACATGCTTAGTCACAAAATATATTAAGAAAACAGAAGCCTTAATATGATGATGGGCAAGATTTTTAGTAGTATAATGAGGTATAAGTCACTTTTAGGTTAAAGTCTAAGTGACTGTGCATGTCAGGCAGGCCCAATTTGGTTAGATCCAGCTTCTGTTATCAAGATAACTTTGGACTTGAGGTGGTTTGGTTCATGGCTGATCCAAGACCCTTCACTGATAAACACTAGGGGTTGTCTTTGGTGATCATAAGACCCTAAAGTCGAAAAACTGGAAAAAATGGGGACTAGTAAGGGTCAGTCACAAGGTTTTTAGAATCACAAGGGTACAAGATAAAAGTTATACAATCATCAAAAATCAGGGCAATAGATTATAGTTGATTAAGTGGTTACAGATAAGTGTTTGCCAACAATTCCTATAGCTTCGGAGAAGGTTAAAGGAGAAGAAGAAGGGATAACAGAGAAAATGGGATTTAACAAAAGAGTATGGCTGCTGGATCACTGTATTAATACTCCTAGCCACCAGTGTTTTGGAGCAGCTAGAAGGAAAAATCTGAGATGGTGGAATGATAGCCCATGACAGACTCTGGGATCTGTTCTATAACTATTTGTTGAAGTGTGCTTTGAAAATTATTGCTTTTCTTTTCTTTGCTTTGTATATGTGTTATATTTTACAATTAAAAAAACCATTTTTATAAAAGTCGCTAAGCAGTAAAAAAGAGGGTTAGTCACAAGGTTTTAAAATCACAAGGGCAAACTTGGAATATGTCATTGGTAACAGAGACCAGCAGGAGTTAGAAACAGGGTAAGATAATGGGTAATTGGAGCTGAAGGGATACAGACTGTGCAACAGGACTAGATACAAAAACTCAAAAATGGACAGCACAATAATACCTAATTGTAATGTAATTATGTTAAAACACTGAATGAAGCTGCAAAAAAAAAAAATCACAAGGGCAGAAGTAAAGGCTACACAGACATTTTCAGAGATCAAGGCAGCTGAAGTATAGTTCAGAGATTTCAGGTATTTCCCTCTGTCTACTCTATTATACCAGAAAGTAAAAAGAAATAGCTATATAATGATACAGTAATCATAATCATCCCTTAAATCCTAACTTCTGAGTTACAATCATGCAGAAAATACAGAATTACCAAATACCCATACCCCCATTATTAACACCTTGCATTGGTGTGCTGCATTTGTTACAAATGATGACAGAATATTATTGTAATTGTATTATTAACTTTAGTCTATGGTTTACATTAGCATTCTCCATTTGTGTTGTACAGTCCTATGTGTTTCTTTTAAACTTTTATCCTGGTAACATAACATAAAATCTAAGCTTTCCCCTTTTAACCACATTCAAATATATAATTTAGTGCTGTTAATTGTGCTCACAATGTTGTCAAACTAACAGCACTATCCATTACCAGAACTTCTCATCACTCCAAATAGAAACCACACAATGTAAGCATTAATTCCCATCCCTTACCCCCACTCTAGCCTCTGATAAACTGTATTCTAGTTTTTGACTCTATGAATTTGCTTATTGTAATTATTTTATATCAGTGAGATCATACAATATTGTCTCCAGGTACGAGTTCAAAATTTTACAGAACATTTGATTAGAAGGCACCAGGTGACTGCTTTTGTCTTTTCAAAAGATACTTAACCAGAGGGCCAGCTCAACTCATTAGAGTTCCATAATGTCCTGTCTGCCCAGTTTTGGGCTAACACTCATGATCTTTTCCTTTCTTTTAAAAAATATATGTAACTGCTTTATTGTATATATAATTCGTATACCATATAGTTCATTCTCAAAACCCATCATCCTCTTTTGAAATGTACGCCCAGGTCAGCAAAGGAAACTCATACCTAAATATGTTGAAGTTGATGCTGACATTACTGAATTATCATCTGAATAACCTTCCCATTTAATGAGGATGGTGTTTCTTTGTCACAGGAGACGTGAAGCACTGTTTTATAAGTGAATGAAGTACTGAGAGTTTTCCTCAGATTCCTCATATGTTGTCTAAAAGGCAATTCTCAGACTATATTCTTCAGAGATTTCAGATTTGAGCCTACTGAATGTTATTTTTAAATATACTTTGAGGTAGTAAAAACTAAAATTTAACACATTTAATTTTCGTATATTATTAGTTTGCTTCTGGATTAATTCCCCTTCTTTGTCAGAAAAATACTTAAAAAGTTTTTCCAGAGAAAGTCTATGAATGGTATAATTTCTGGGACCACATATGTCTAAAAATATCTTTAATGCTGCCCTGCTATATAAATGAGAGTTGGGCTAGAAGGTTTAGAGCACATTTCCTCGATAGGGTTCCATTCCTCATTTACCACTTACTTGCATCTGATATGAACTTGATTATTAATTTTCCTTTCTTCTTACATTAAAATATTTGCATTAGTTTACCAAATCTTCCCCATAATTTGTCTGGGAGTGGGCATCTTCTTATCTATTTCTTTGAAAATCATATTTTAAATTTTTAATTATGAGAAGTCTTGGCTATTTTTTTTTATGTTGTTGTTTAACATCTTCCAAACTAAGTTGAATTTATTATTTTACATTCGACATAATGCAAGTTAAAGAAAGAAAACAATCAAGTTATCTCATGGGCTGGAAGATGACTTATTAATTCCCTTTCATTTCTAAATCTCATCTAACAATTGCTACATTTATGAGGTAAGTCAGTTGAATGTTTGAAATCTAGATGAATCTTAAGATCTTCAATTTGCCCTGTTGAATATTCATGGTATTGACAAAAATCCCTTCAGGTAAATGTGAATTTAAATGCTTGCAATATTCCAGCATACTTGAAAAGCCTTTTTCACAGTCATCACAAACGTGGAGAAAAATTTTAGTATGTTCAATAGCAACATGTCTCTTAACATTTGTATGAAGTCTACTCCAAAAACCACACACTTGACATACAAAGAAGCTTTTACATTTGTCAAAGGTAATTTTGCTTAAGAGGCTGTACTGTCCATATTCTCCATTCTTATATTTATCATTCAACTCTATTAATTTGTATACGTGCTCATTCACCACATGGCTATGCACGTCTTCTGGGTCATTTGTTTCATGTTCACAGAACTGACACAAGAACTGTTCATCACAGCTGTGCTCTTGGAAATGCAGGTAGAGCTCACTCCTGGAGGAGAACTGTACATCACACTGCTCACACCAATAGAGTTGGCCACTGAAATGGGGATCTGCAGTGTGCTGGCTAAGGTTCTCAAAAATTACTGTCTGATAATTGCAGTATTTTCAAATGTAGGGATCCTCCTCATGCAGTTTGGCATGTTCAGTCAGAAGCATGTTGGTAGAGAAACTTTCCTTGCATACTCGACACACATTGAAATCAGTACGTTTTTGCTTCAGGATCTTAAGTTGCTTTAAATCAGAAAAATATTTGCTATTCAACTCACAAGTTCACATTTATAGAGGCCACTGCTATTAGATCTCTGTAAGAGCCGTTTCTGCTGGGCAGTCACATTTTAAAGCTTAACTCTTGTCAAGAACTTTACAAAGCTTAGCTGGTGGCTATTCATCAGTTTGGTCTTGGAGACTCTCAGAAGAATTGTTTTCTGTCTCTATATCATAATCTTTGGAAATTGCATGCACTTCTGCAGCAACATCGAAACATCTTCAGCAGGATGAACTTCTATAGGACTCTCCTCTTAGAGCTTGTTGGTTGACTTATTCAGGTGAGTCACGCTTCATCACAAATTTCAGTATCTGCACTTTTTCAGTAGAAAAGGAAGTGTGGTCTAGAATTCTAAGAACAGGATTGGGATCTAGGTAGTTCTGATTTCTGTTTCTGGCTTTGAGTCCATCTGTAAATTTTGGCAAGTCGTTTGATGTCCCCGTATCAGAATCATTATCTTCGTTGTCAGAATATTTTAAGTCTGGCTGTCTCAGAGAATGGATGCTTTAACAGTGATCAGAAAAAATTCCTTTGAATCCATCTGCAATTCTGCTTATTCCAGATGAATCTGAATAATGAGAAGGGTGTAAAGTCTTCCTTTTTCTTTTTTTAGGATAGTCATTTATATCTCTATCTATCTATCTATCTATCTATCTATCTATCTATCTATCTATCTATCTATCTATCTATCTATCTATATCTATCTATCTATCATCTTTGTTTATTTGCAAGGACTGGTACCAGGAATTGAGCCTGGGTCTCAGGCATGGCAGGTGAGAACTCTGCCTGGTGAGCCACTGTGGACGGCTCCATATATTTTTGATTTGATATAATTCTTAATATAATACTGAGTGAGGAAAAATGAATTAAAGGCAAATTTCCACAGATGGTAAGAAACTCCTCTTTGAGATACATCCAGAATTTATCTAGTCAACAGCCTCACACTTCATATTCCAAATGCTATTTTCCACATTTTAAAGGAGCTCAAACGCAAACGGGCAGAAGAGCTGGAACTAAACAAGAGTCGCTACGTGTACAACTTGGCGTCAATCCTTTGCTTACGGAGATGGTCAGTTTCTGGCAAGGACAGCTATCCCTAAGTCCGGCACCAATCTTTTACCCACGTCCCGGCCGCGCACCGGTGCGGATGGAGGAGCACGCAGCCCAACGCCCGGGTTGACCTGGTGGAGCCGTGCTGGCCCTCGCGCTCCCCGGCGCTTCCCGAGTGGCCTAGTTTTTAATAGACTATATTTTTTAGAGCAGGTTTATGTTTACAGGAAAACTAAACAAAAATAGAGAGCTCATATATACTCCCTCTTCCCCACCCCTGTTTCTTCTGTAATTAACATCTTGCATTAGTGTGGTCCAGTTGATAAATCAATATTGATATATTATTATTAACAAAAGTCTATCATTTACATTATGGTTCACCCTTTATGTTGTACATTTCTATGGGTTTTGACAAATGCATAATGTCATGTATCCACCATTACATTTTCATATAGAATAGTTTCACCACCCTCAAATCCGTTGTATATCATCCTTTCATCCCTCTCTCCCTCCCTCTGAACCCTTGATAATCTGATTTTTTTTACCTTCTCTATAGTTTTGTCTTTTCCAGCATGTCATTTAGTTGGAATCATACCCTACATATCCTTTTACTGGCTTCTTTCACTTAGCAAAAGACATTTATAGTTCCTCCATGTTCTTTCAAGGCTTAATTGCTCATTTCTCTTCATCATTGCATAATTTTCCCTTGCACAAATATACAAAAGTTTCTTTAGCCTTTCCCATATTGAAGAATATTTTTATTGATTTTTAATTTTTGGCATATATAAATAAAGCTGCTATTACTGTTCATGTGTGGATTTTTGTATGGCTGTAAGTTTTCAATTCATTTGGAGCACAGCTGTTGGACTATATGGTAAGTCTATGTTTAGCTTTGTGAGAAACTGCCAAACTGTCTTCCAAAGTAGCTGCACCATTTTGCATTCCCACCTCCAGTGAATGAACGTTCCTGTTGCTCGACATTCTCGTCAGCATTTGGTGTTGTCAGTATTTAGGGTTTAAGCCACTCTAATAGATATGCACGAGTATCTCATTGTTTTAATTTTCACTTCTCTAATAACATGACATTGAGTATCTTTTTATATATGCTTATTTGCCATCTCTCTATTTTCTTTTGGGGGGTGACTGTTCCTTTCTTTTACGTATTTTGTAATTGAGTTATTTTCTTATTAAGTCTTAAGATTTCTTTGTATATTTTGGATCAGTGTCCTTTATTAGATATATATTTTGCAAATATTTTCTTCCATTCTGTGGCATTTCTTTTTAATCTCTTAGTGTCTTTGGCAGAGCAGAAGTTTTTAATTTTGATGTAACTGAACTTATTTTTTCTTTCATGGATCATGCTTTTAGTGTTGTATCTAAAAGTCATGCTAATTTTTGTGAAAAGTGAAAGATCTGTGTCTAGATTCTTTTTTACTTGCACATGGATGTCCAGTTGTTCAAGCAACATTTGTTGACAAAGCTATCCCTTCTCAATTGAATTGCCTTTGCTCCTTTGTTAAAGATCAGTTCACTATATATCTGTGGGTCTATTTCTGGTCTCTCTATTATGATCCATTGATGTATTTATCTATTCTTTCACCAATACCATATTTTCATGATCACTGTAGTTTTATACTAAGTCCTGAAGTTGGGTAGTGTTAAGCCCCTGACTTTGTTCTTTTTCTTCAATACTATGTTAGCTATTTTGCTTTTTGCCTTTCCCTATAAACTTTAAAATCAGTTTGTCAATAACCACAAAATAACTTACTGGGATTGCATTAATTCTATAGATCAAGTTGAAAATAACTGACATCCCAGCAATATTGAGTCTTCCTATCCATGAATGTGAAACGTCTCTCCATTTACTTGGATATTCTTTTATTTCCTTCTTATCAGAGTTTTGTAGCTTTCTTCTTATAGATCATGTACATATTTCCTTAGCTTTATATTTAAGTATTTCATTTTAAGGGTTACTAAATGAAAGTGATGTTGTAGTTTTAATTTCAAATTTCAAATTTTCATTACTGGTAAATAGGAAAGCAATTAACTTTTCTATATTAACTTTGTATCCTATAATTTTTTTGGGGGGGAGGGTGGGGCATAGGCAGGCTCTGGGAATCGAACCCAGGTCTCTGACATGGCAGGCGAGAATTCTGTCACTAAGCCACTATTACACAACCTTGTATCCTATAATCTTTTAAAAATCAATTAGAATTTTTGTCAATTTATTATGACGAAGTAAATTCCACATAGAAAACCATCATTTGTGAACAATGACAGTTTTATTTCTTTCCCCAGTGCTTATAACTTTTATTTCCTTCTCTGTTTTATTGCATTACCTAGGACTCCCACTGTATTGTCAAATAGGATTGGTGTGAGGAAGCATCCCTATTTTGTTCCTAAGGTTAAGTGAAAATTATCTAGTTTCTCATGATTAAATTTGATATCAGCTATAGGATTTTTGTAGATGTTCTTTATCAAGTTGAGAAACTTCTCTTCTATTCCTAGTTTGTTGAGAATTTTTGTTTTTAGTGGGTGTTGGATATGTCAAATACTTTTTTTTCTGCATCTTTTTATATGATCATTTGATTTTTCTTCTTTAGCCAGGTGATGTGATGAATTACATTAGCTGATTTTCAGGGTTGAACCAGCCTTACATTCTTGGAACAAATACCACTTGGTTGAAGTTTATAATTCTTTTCACACATTGTTGGATTCAATTTGCTAATATTTTGTTCAGGATTTATGCATCTATGTTTATGAGAGATACTGGCATATAATTTTCCTTGCTCTTGATGTCTTTGTCTAGGTTTTCTGTAAAGACAATGCTGACCTCATAGAATGAGCTAAGAGGTGTTCCCTTTGCTTCTATTTTATGGAAGAGTTTGTAGAGAATTGGTATCATTTCTTCTCTAGATGTTTGGTAGCATTCACCAGTGAATTCATGATTCAATTTCTATAATAGATATAGGTTTAGTAAGATTATTTCTTCTTATATTGTGTCATTCAAGAAATTGATCCATTTCATCTATGTTAACAAAATTATGAGCATAGAGTTGTCATAATATACTATATTATCCTTTTATTGCCTGTTGTATCAGTGGTGATGGCTCCTCTTCATTTCTAACATTGGAAAATTGTGTCTTCTCTCCTTTCTTATTAGCCAACCTGGCTTAGGGGTTTAACAATTTGATATTTTAAGGGAGCTGGGTTTTGGTTTTATCTATCTCCTTCTGCTTATTTATATTTTGTCTTCTTTTCATTATAATTTGTCTTCTTTTTTGTAATTTCCTAATGTAGAAGCTTAGATTATTGAACTGATAAGTTTCTTCTTTTCTAATAATATGCGTTCAAAGCTATAAATTTCCAGGTGGGCAATGGTGGCTCAGTGGCAAAGTTCTCACCTGCCATGCCAGAGACCTGGGTTCGATTCCTGGTACCTGCCCATATCAAAAAAAAAAGCTATAAATTTCCCTCTAAGTACTATTTTTGTTGCATCCAACAAATTTTGATGTTATATTTCATTTTCATTTTGTTCAAAATACCTTAAAATTTTCTCCTGAGAGTTCTTCTTTGACCTATGTATTATTGAGGAGTGTTTGTTTAATCACTGAGTATTTTCAGATTTTCCTGATATCTTTCTGTTATTGATTTTTAGTTTGATCCTAGGTAATCTGACAGCATACATTGTATGAATTCTTTTTTTTTTTTTTTTTAGTTTGTTAAGGGATATTTGCTGGCCCATAATATGGTCTATTTTGGTGAATGATCCATATGAACTTTTTTTTTTAGTCTTTTCAATTCATAAAACAGGCATTAAGAACATTCAGAATTGTATCAAACAGATATGTTTTTTGGGAAAGGCAGTATAAAATATATCACTGAGATAGTCTCTATTGTGTAACTGTAATTTAAAAGTTAACAGCCCACAAAAATATTTTATTTGAATAAGGCTCTGACAAAGAATCATCTTAAAATAACCTAATTTTTTTTTTTTATGTAAAAGAACCTTAGTGGGTGGCCACCGTTGCTCAGTGGCAGAGTTCTCACCTGCCATGCCAGAAACCTGGATTCAGTTACGGGTGCCTGCCCATGCAAATGAAAAAAAAAGGAAAAGAACCTTAGATACAATTTACCTGCATTTATTTATGACCTAAAATAATATTTATCTCAAATGTTTAGAACTCAAGAAAAAGGAAAGCAGCTCTGTAGGTTTCTTATTAATTCACTTAGAGCACGTAAGAATCCAGAAAAAGTTAACATAAGAAGCAAGCTAAACTTTTTGGTATTAAATAAAATCATTATTACAAAAAGGATTCCATATAGATTACTGAGATTTCAATTACATTTCTCTCTTTACTTCTAAAAAAATGCTGCCAGTCCCCCAAATCTACTGGCACATTAGTATGTAGAGTGGACACAGTTTTAGAACTGCACTGCATACAGAATGCAGACGTCTGGATGCCCTCCACAGGGGTTCTTCACCAGCCACCCAGTGTGCAGGTGCTGGGTGGACTCAGGGCACTTCCTTCGTTCTCCCATATAGGCATAGCAGTGATTTGTCCACCCAACTCCTTCACTGCAGTAAAGGACTAACTTTGTTCACTGCTCCTTTTTGAAAAAGCTGTCCAAAGAAAAGAGAATTTTCACAATTTTTTACTTTACAAAGTCAAAGAGCCACTTGTGCTCTCCTCTTTCTGAACATGAAATATGTAATTGCTTGCTCTTTGCTCATTTTTGTCACTCTTGA
This sequence comes from Tamandua tetradactyla, assembly GCF_023851605.1. NCBI lineage: Eukaryota > Metazoa > Chordata > Mammalia > Pilosa > Myrmecophagidae > Tamandua > Tamandua tetradactyla. The sequence continues at coordinate 27,884,553 of NC_135342.1, forward strand.
AAGAAAGACTGCCGTGTCTCCCTGGTCTGAGGTCCAAGGGGCTCTGGTGGGGACACTGGTCTTGAATCTCTCAACAGTTCTTTTGTTATTTGCCCTGACCAGGCTGGTGCTCGTGGTCTCACCGACCAGACCATGGACCTCCCACCGGAATCTGGTTGCCAGTGTGTTCCCACCGAGGCTGGCTGGGTAGAAATGGGAACAGCCAGCCCCAGCGGACAGAGGTCCACTGCCCTTACTCTTATTGGGGGACTCGAGGACCCTGGTTCTCATCTCAAGGGCCCCCACTGGTCTGTGCCCAAGATCTCTTCAGTCACCCACCCACACCCTTAACCAGAGCACACCTGAGTAAATTTCTGTTCCTTGAAACTTCAATGAAGCTTGACTGAAGGAGCCCTGAAGATCTTAGAGAGGCAAATTATGAAATGTGATTTTTTTAAATGTTGCATTGCTAAAAGCTCCTGTACAAAGTAAACAGAGTCTTTGATCACCAAACCACCAGCTGAAGGCAAAGCCCACCTGCTTGATACTCAGGTAAATAAGTTATCTAGAGATGAAGCTGGCAGTTTTTTAGACAAAATGATTTAAACAGGTGTGAGGGGGATCAGGACGCACTTGTGCTTGAAAAAGCCCTTTCTCGAGAGCACATCTCAAGTAGTCATTCAATAGTCCCACAGGTCACAAAATACATCCCCACTTTCCATATTCTCCCTTTATGCCTGCAGAAGTATTACTTATTTTTCCCCACATGTCTAAGTTTGTAATGCTGCAGCAAGAACATGCACACATGCATAATTCCTGGAAGACATTGATGAGTCCACAGCTTTACTACCCATCCTGGGATTCGCTTTCCTAAAAAATAAATTTCCATTCAGATGATCCACTTGTCTTTTTCTGATTTATTATGAAAAGTTACCCTCAAAATCTCTAAGAACTGATTTACTGAAAGAACTAGAAACTGTCTACCCATCCCAATACCACAGTATCCAGGAAGAAGACAGTCTTTTAATGACCTTAAAGTCAGTAATTTTTATTGGGTAAAAGAATTAAAGGCCAGAACACAGTTTGGACCCTCTGCCCCCTGCTCCCATGGAACCAAGGGCAGCTGCCCAGCACTGTGGCCTTGCTGGCTTCTGTTGGCTGAGGCTTTTTCCTTCAGACACACCAGGTTGAGGAGGGTCTGACCCTCAGTTTCACACATCCCACTGAGGCACCAAAAGACTCTGAGGCTTGGTATGCTCTCTCTTGTGCTTCTGAAATTACTCTTTGGAATCATATTAATGTCAACAATTTATAGGTCACAGAAGAGGTCCAACCTTACTACTTTATGAAACACCTCATTCTTAGATAAAACTCTCCTCAGTTTTCTCCACCAAATGGCTTTTGGTTAATTCCAAATAGCTGGCCTCTTAGAGCATATGATGATGTGCACCAGCTCTGAAGGTGCTTTCTGCAGGGGGCAGGATCCCCTGGGGAGCTCTCCCTGCAGCCCACAGTCCGGGCAGGCACAGAGAGCCTCATCCTTCTGTAATCACATGACCCTATTTCAGGTGATGCAGTTTGTCCCCATTGTTTACCATAATGCCTCCATATAACTGCTGCCCTGGCACCTGCATACACTCACACTTTCCAGCCCCTATGTGGCAGCTTAGACATTATCACTGGAGCTGAAGTTTCTGCTTCTAAAGCCGGGAGAATCAAGAGGACTCCTGCCAACAATCCCACTGAGTCCTTTCTCTCTCTACAGTCCTCTCTGATGCAAAGTGACATGACCCATTAGCTAGTTGTTCAGGAAAACTTGGCTAACTGAGTCTCTGTCCTCACTGGAATCAACTGAGAAAAGCCTTGGAGGGTGCCTCCACCATCGCTAGGTTTCTTGAAGAGGAACTGCAGCTGCTTTTAAAGTCTGTACCTTCGGTGTTTCAGCAGAACTGCATTTTACTCAGGGTGTGTGCTCCAGCAGGCCTCCCATGACTCCAGGCTCCCCTAACTGCACGAGGGTGACACAACTTGTGTTCACCAGCCACGGGGCCACTCTGGGAACACCGCAGACGTCTCAGTTTGGCAGCTCCTTCAAAATCAGTCATCTTCATTGTGAGTCATCACAAGCTGTCATGGAGAGCACAGTCAGAAAGGGCTCCAAGGCCTAAGGCAGGCTGGGACCTGTGCTCTCCAGGTCCACCCTGCCCCATGTTAGCTTAGCTACACAGGGCCCTCAGGGTGCTGGAACACAAACAAAGGGTCCCAGAAGAAAGAACTAGGGTCTTGGGATGACTTATAGTTTTTCAGAACCTCAAAATGAGTTTCACAATCTACTTCTCAAGGGATGTGGGCCAAGCAGGGCTCCTAGTTGCTGGTCTTCTGTTTCAGTTCAGGCATCTTCCAAATTCTCCCAAGGTCAACTTTCCGCATGAAGAAGGTGATGGCAAAATTACACTTGAACCAATCTCTGTTATAATACATGTACTTCAGAAAACTTTTATTTGAAAATTCCTTTTAAAGCCAGCCATTTCCTCTGCATTCAGTGTTGCTTTTTGGGATTAATCCCAGGCCTTTAGCGTTTAGTCTTGAGTGAGTAAACTCTTCTTTTTCCTTACTAAAAGTCAGTTCTGGTTTATCCAGAATTGTCAATTCAATTCATAGGTTTCTCTTCTTAATTCTCACAGCTTTTGTCCCAGTGGAGATTCATTTCCCGGGATGTAAAAATGGAACAAGTCAAAGGTGTGAATATTCATCTGGGGGTCCTATCCAATCATGACAAGATTTTTGGAGACGGCAGAATCTTGAGACTCAGTTCTGCACCACATCCCTGCACTCTGCATGGTGCTCAGGGCCCAGCTTATGGCTGAGGCCAATGAGAGCATGGCACAGAAGAGTAATGGAAGTCTACCTCGGGGGCCATAGACAGCCATGTGAACTTGGGAAAAATCTGCATTCTGCTGTTTTAATTGATATATATTTGTATACCATGTAGTCATAAAAAGCATGTAATCAAAGTTTCACAATATCATCATATAGCTGTGCATTTATCACAATTGACTTTTTTATTCTTTTCTGTGAAAAATAACATATATACACAAAAAGTAATAAATTTCAAAGCACATCACAGTAATTAGTTGTAGAACAGATTTCAGAGTTTGGTATGGATTACAATTCCACAATTTTAGGCTTTCACTTCTGTCTATCCTAAAATATTGGAGATAAATGAAATATCAATATAATGATTCAGCAATCATACTCATTTCTGAAAACCTACATTATCGGTATAACTCCACCATCACCTTTGATCATTCTCTCACTCTTTAAGAGTATTTGGGCTATGCCCATTCTAGGGGCTGTTGATAATATGGGATGGGGGATGGAATTAGCTGATGCCCTGGAAAGGCTAGCCCCTCTGTATTTCAGGATTTATCTGGTCCAAGGACGTATCTGGAGGTTGTCGGTTTCTGGAAAGTTACCATAGTGCATGAAACATTTGTAGAATCTTGCACAATGCCCTAGGTGTTCTTTAGGATTGGCAGGACTGGTTTTGGTTGGAGTTTGGGAAGCTATGATCAGTAGAAATGTCTAACTGAAGCTTGTATAAGAGTGACCTCCAGAGTAGCCTCTCGACTCTATTTGAACTCTCTCAGCCAAGATACCTTATTTGTTACAGTTATAATAGTTAGGGTTCTCTGGAGAAACAGAATCAACAGGAAATATTCATAAATATAAAATTTATAAAAGTGTCTCACATAACTGTGGGAACGTAGAGTCCAAAATCAGTAGGGCAGGCTATGAAGTTGACAATTCCGATGGAGGGTCTGGATGAACTCCACAGAGGAGGCTTGCTGGCCAAAGCAGGAAGAGAGACTGTCTCTTCTGAATCCTTAAAAGGCTTCCAGTGATTAGATTAAGCATCACTCATTAAAGAAGACACTCCCCTTGGCTGATTACAGATGGAATCAGCTATGGATGTAGCAAACATGATCATGATTTAATTCTATGAAATGTCCTCATAGCAAAAGACAGGCCAGCACTTGCCCAACCAGACAGTTACCAGTATCTGGCCAAGTTGACACATGAACCTGACCAAGACAGTCCACCCCTTGTCAACTTGACAGCTATACTCATCACCTTAAACCATAGCTAATTTCTAAATAGAAAACAATAAAAGACACATTTTTTCTCACCTAACAATACTCAACTGTCCTGCATATAATCTTACAACTTAAATAGTATAAATGAACAAAACAGCATTACAGTCCTTGTTTCTGTAACTGATCATGTGGTCATAGTTCATATTTGTCACTACTTTCTTCCACTACCCATTCCATGTTCCCTTTAGCCTCAGCAAGCATTTCAGCTGGCCATAGTTCTTTGCCTGGTGGAGTGACCCAAACCTTCATTCCTGAAGTTTCAGAGCCATTGGATTGGGTTGTTAGCAGTTTTCCATTGATTTTAATCACAGGGCATGGTAGTTCTAAAAGACACCCCCTAGGGGATCTCCTATATTCCAGGAAAACTCTTCTTTACCTCCCTGTGTAGTTGCAGTCCTATTTCCCCCTGATAGTCAGGGTCAGTCGCCCCAACCATTAATGTAATCCCGTTCTTGGCTTGTTGGTCCAGGGGCATGAGTAGCCCAAAGTGACCAGGTGGCAGTCTTAGATTCCAGTCCAATGGAATCAGTGTTGTTTCTCCTGGTGGAAGCACTCCCCCTTTAGGAACTAAAACCTGTAGACCAGCAGAGCTAAGGGTCACAGGGACAGCAAAAAATTTCCTAGTGTATCACTAGGGGTAATAGTGAGCGGTGCTACTCTCATTTCCACCTCTTGGTTCCTGGACCCATGGATCTTGGCTATGGGAGAAATAGCACCATATAGTGGAAGCTGTTTCAGAGCATACACAGCTTCCTGGAGAACATTACCCCAGCCCTTCAAGGTATTAGCCCTTAGTTGGCACCATAATTGAGTTTTCAAAAGGCCATTCCACCATTATATCAATCCAGCTGCTTCTGGATGATGGGGAATGTGGTAAAACCAGAGAATTCCATGAGCATGTGCCCATTCCCACACTTCATTTGCTGTGAAGTATGTGCCCTGATCAGAAGTAATGCTGTGTAGAATACCATGACGATGGATAAGGCATTCTGTAAGCCCACAGATGATAGTTTTGGCAGAAGCATTGTGTGCAGGGAAAGCAAATCCATATCCAGAGTATGTGTCTATTCCAGTTAGAGCAAATCGCTGCCCCTTCCATGAAGGGAGTGGTCTAATGTAATCAACTTGCCACCTTGAAGGGCCACCTCAGGGAATGGTGCCATACCAGGGGCTGAGTGTGGGTCTCTGCTGCTGGCAGATTTGGCACTCAGCAGTGGCTGTAGCCAGGTCATCCTTGGTGAGTGGAAGTCCATGTTGCTGGGCCCATGCATAACCTCCATGCTTACCACCATGGCCACTTTGTTCATGAGCCCGTTGGGCAATGACAGGAGTTGCTGGGGAAAGAGGCTGACTGGTATCCACAGAATAGGTCATCTTATCCACTTGATTATTAAAATATTCCTCTGCTGAAGTCACCCTCTGGTGTGCATTCACATGGGACACAAATGTCTTCATGTTTTTAGCCCACTCAGAAATGTCTTTCCACATACCTTTTCCCCAGACCTCTTTGTCACCAATTTTCCAATTATGGTCTTTCCAAGTCCCTGACATCCAGCCAAACCATTAGCAACAGCCCATGAATCAATATACAAACACACCTCTGGCCAGTTCTCCTTCCAAGCAAAATGAATGACCAGGTGCACTGCTCGAAGTTCTGCCCACTGGGAGGATTTCCCCTCACCACTGTCCTTCAAGGACACCCCAGAAAGGGTCTATAGTGCTACAGCTGTCCACTTTCAGGTGGTACCTGCACTTCATGCTGAATCATCTGTAAACCAGGCCCAAGTTTTCTCTTCCTCAGTCAGTTCACTGTAAGGAACTCCCCAAGAGGCCATAGCTCTGGTGTATGAAAGAGAAGGTAATGTGGCATTAGGGGAGACCATGCCATTTGGGCCATTTCCTCATGTAACTTTCTTCTGCATTCAGGACCTGCTCTGGCCCTATCTCGTATATACCATGCTGCACATGCCCAACTTTATGGCTTGTTCGGTCAGACAATACCCAGCTCATGATAGGCAACTCAGGTCTCATGGTAACTTGGTGGACCAAGGTTAAGCATTCAGTCTCTACTAAGGCCCAGTAGCAGGCCAAAAGCTGTTTCTCAAAAGGAGAGTACTTACCTGCAGCAGATGGTAAGGCTTTGCTCCAGAATCCTAAGTGTCTGTGTTGTGATTCTCCTGTAGGGGCCTGGCAAAGGCTCTAACCAGCATCTCTATTTGCCACTGACACTTTCAGCACTACTGGATCTACTGAATCATATGGTCCAAGTGGCAGAGCAGCTTGTCCAGCAGCCTGAACCTGTTAGCAGTTTTTCTGATCACTCGATAAATGGGCCAGAGTAGCATACTCAAATGAGGAATATGTTATCACCAAAATCCAAAGAGACCAACTAGGCATTGTGCCTCTGTTTTGGTTGTAGGAGGAGCCAGATGCAGCAACTTATCCTTCACCTTAGAAGGGATACCTCAACATACCCCACACCACTGGACACCTAGAAATTTCACTGAGGTGGAAGGCCCCTGTATTTTTGTGGGATTTATCTCCCATCCTCTGACACACAAATGCCTTACCAGTAAGTCCAGAGTAGTTGCTACTTCTTGTTCACTACATCCAATCAACATGATATCATCATTAAAATGTACAAGTACAGTGTCTAGTGGGACAGAGAAATAATTTAGGTCTCTTTGGGCAAGATTATGATATAGGGCTTCAAGAATTCATATACCCCTGAGGTAGGACAGTGAAAGTATATATAATATTCCATGTTATGTATATACCATATTTTGTTAATCCACTTGTCTGTTGATGGGCATCTTTTGGTGATTGTGAATAATGCTGCTATGAACATCGGTGTGCAAATGTCTGTGTCACTGCTCTCAGCACTTCTGGGTATATACCAAGTAATGCTATTGCCAGGTCATAGGGCAACTCTGTATTTAGTTTTCTGAGAAGTTACCCTGTCTTCCATAGTGGCTGTACCATTATACATTCCTACCAACAGTGCATAAGTGTCCCAATTTCTCCAGATCCTCCCCAACATCTGTAGTTTCCTGTTTGCTTAATGACAGCCATTCTTATAGGTGTAAGGCGGTATTTCATTGTAGTCTTGATCTGCATTTCCCTTATAGCTAATGAAAATAACATTTCCTCGTATGCTTTTTAGCCATCTGTATTTGCTCTTCAGAAAGTTCCTATTCATATCTTTAGCCACTTTATAATTGGATTGTTTGTTCTTTCGTTGTTGAGTTGTATGATTTCTTTATGTATACAAAATAGCAAACCTTTATCCAATGTGTGATTTCCAAATATTTTCTCCCATTGAGTTGGCTGCCTCTTCACCATTTTGAGAAAGTCTTTTGAAGCTCAAAAGCATTTGATTTTAAGGAGTTCCCATTTATCTATTTTTTTAAATTTTGTTGCTTGTGCTTTGGGTGTAAAATTTAGGAAGTTTAGGACGCTACTTCCTATTACTAGGTCTTAAAGAAGTTTCCCTACAGTTTCTTCTAGGAGCTTTATAATACTGGTTCTTTTTTTTTCTTTCAGAATTTACCAAACATTTTTAATGATAGGCTATTCTGTTTTGAAATTTTTTTTATTTATTTATGAAACATAACAACATACAAACACAAACATTCTTACCGTATGATCGTTCCATTCTTGTTATATAATCAGTAACTCACAATATCATCACATAGTTGTATATTCATCATCATGATCATTTCTTAGAACATTTGCATCAATCCAGAAAAAGAAATAAAAAGAAAACAGAAAAAAATTCATACATACCACATCCCTTACTCCTCCCTTTCATTGATCACCAGCATTTCAATCTACTAAACTTAACATTTGTTCCCCCTATTTTTTATTTATTTTTAATCCATATGTCTTACTCATCTGTCCATAAGGTAGATAAAAGAAGCATCATACACAAGGTTTTCACAATCACACAGTCACAGTGCAAAAGCTATTTCATTATACAATCATCTTCAAGAAACATGGCTACTGGAACACAGCTCTACATTTTCAGGCACTTCCCTCCAGCCTCTCCATTACACCTTAATTAAAGAGGTGATATCTATTTAATGCATAAGAATAACCTCCGATATAACATCTTGACTCTGTTTGGAATCTCTCAGCCATTGGCACTTTATTTTATTATATTTATTAATTTTTAATTTTTTAAATACCAAATAAACACAAACAATCATAACTATTGATTATTCCATTCTATATCTGTAATCAGTAATTCACAATATCATCACAGTTGCATATTCATCCTCATGATCATTTCTTGGAACATTTGCATCTATTCAGAAAAAGAAATAAAAAGAAAAAAGAAAAAAATTCATACATACGATAGCCCCCACCCCTCCCCCTCACCGATCACGAGCATTTCACTCTAAATTTATTTTAACTTTTGTTCCTCCTATTATTCATCTTTATTCAAATGTTTTACTTGTCTATTGATAAGGTAGATAAAGGGAGCAGCAGACACAAGGTTTTCACAATCACACAGTCACAATGTGAAAGCTATATCATTATACAATTGTCTTCAGGAAACATGGCTACTGGAACACAGCTTCACATTTACAGGCAGTTCCCTCCAGCCTCTCCACTACATCTTGACTAACAAGGTGATATCTATTTAATGCATAAGAATAACCTCCAGGATAACTGCTCAGCTCTGTTTGGAATCTCTCAGCCATTGACACTTTATTTTGTCTCATTTGACTCTTCCCCCTTTTGGTCAAGAAGGTTTTCTCAATCCCCTGATGCTGAGTCTCAGCTCATTCTAAGGTTTTTCTCAATCCCTTGATGCTGAGTCTCAGCTCATTCAAGGATTTCTATCCCACGTTGACAGGAAGGTCCACACCCCGAAAGTCATGTCCCATGTAGACAGGGGGAGGGTGGTGAATTTGCTTGTTGTGTTGGCTGGAGAGGCCACATCTGAGCAACAAAAGAGGTTCTCTTGGGGGTGACTCTCAGGCCTAATTTTAAGTAGGCTTGACCTATCTTTTGTGGGGTTAAGTTTCATATGAACAAAACCCAAGACTGGGAGCTCAACCTATAGCTTTGGTTGTCCATACTGCTTGTGAGAATATCAAGAATTCAACTTGGGGAAGTTGAATCTCTCCCCGTTTTCACTATTCCCCAAAGGGGACTTTGCAAATACTTTTCCACTCACTGATCAAATCACTCTGGGATTCATCGAGGCATCACTCTGGACAAACCAACAAAATCTCATGTCCTACCCAAGGTTCCAAGTACTTATGATGTTCAATCAAGCTATCTACATAAGTTACATTAGGAAATGCACTAGTCAAAATATAGATTTTATACCAAATAAACATTTTTTGCTTTAGTCTCACACATAACTTAAAGTTTTAAAATATTAATTGCCATCTATTTTCAGCATCCTGCAGTGATGACATTCCTTTATTCTTCCTCACGCAAAAACATTTTTTTAATTTGTATATTTATTCACTATTATTATACACTCTAGACATTCCTATAGTATACCATCTTGGTCTTTATTGTCTTTCTTTCTGATTTCATTTGTGTCCCCAGCCCCCCTCCCTCTCTCATTCTCACATTCAGCTTCTTTCAGTTTTAACATAATTGTATTACAGTTAGGTAGTATTGTGCTGTCCATTTCTGAGTTTTTACATTCAATCCTGTTCCACAATCTTTATCCCTTCAGCACCAATTACCCAATATCTTACCCTATTTCTACTGCCTGATGGCCTTCGTTACCAATGAAATTCTCCAAGTTTATTCATTAATGTCAGTTCATATCAGTGAGACCATACAGTATTTGTCCTTTTGTTTCTGGCTAATCTCACTCAGCATAATGTCCTCAAGGTTCATCCATGTTGTTACATGCTTCATAAATTTATTCTGTCTTACAGCTGCATAATATTCCATCGTATGTATATACCACAGTTTGTTTAGCCTCTCATCTGTTGATGGACATTTTGGCTGTTTCCATCTCTTGGCAATTGTAAATAATGCTGCTATAAACATTGGTGTGCAAATGTCTGTTTGTGTCCTTGCCCTCATGTCCTCTGAGTAGATACCTAGCAATGGTATTGCCGGGTCATATGGCAATTCTATATTTAGCTTTTTGAGGAACCACCAAACTGCTCTCCAGAGCAGTTGTACCATTTGACATTCCCACCAACAGTGGATAAGTGTGCCTCTTTCTCCACATCCTCTCCAGCATTTGTCATTTTTTATTTTATAGATAATGGCCATTCTGGTGGGTATGAGATGATAGCTCATTGTGGTTTCAATTTACATTTCCTGAATAGCCAGGGAAGTTGAGCATCTTTCCATGTGCCTTTTGGCCATTTGTATTTCCTCTTCTGAGAAGTGTCTGTTCTAGTCTTTTGCCCATTTTGTAGTTGTCTTTTTGTTGATGAGTTGAACAATCTCTTTATGTATTGTGGATGCTAGACCTTTATCTGATATATCATTTCCAAATATTGTCTCCCATTGTGTAGGCTGTCGTCTTACTTTCTTGATGCAGTTCTTTAGCCTCTTTGTGTTCTTTGATGCACAAAAATGGTTTAATTTTGAGGAGTTCCCATTTCTTTCTTTCTTTCTTCAATGCTCATGCTTTGGGTGTAAAGTCTAGGAAACTGCCTCCTATTACAAGATTTATAAGATATTTTGCTACATTTTCTTTTAACAGTTTTATGGTCTTAGATCTAATGTTTAGGTCTTTGATCCATTTTCAGTTAATTTTTGTGTAGGTTGTGAGATACGGATCCTCTTTCATTCCTTTGCATGTAGATATCCATTTCTCTAGGCACCATTTATTGAAGAGACTGTTTTATCCCAGATGAGTTGGCTTGACTGCCTTATCAAAGATCAATTGTCCATAGATGAGAGGGTCTATATCTGAACACTCTATTCTATTCCATTGGTCAGTATATCTATCTTTATGCCAGTACCATGCTGTTTTGACGACTGTAGCTTCATAATACACCTTAAAGACAGGTAGCGTGAGACCTCCGACTTCGTTTTTCTTTCTCAGGATACTTTTAGCTATTCAGGTATCCTGTCCTGACAGATAAATTTGGTTATTTTTTCTGTTTCTGAAAAGTAAGTTTTTGGGATTTTAATTGGTATTGCATTGAATCTGTAAATTAATTTAGGCAGAATTGACATCTTAACTATATTTAGTCTTCCAATCTGTGAACACAGTATCCCCTTTCATTTATTTAGGTCCTGGGTGATTTCTTTTAACAATTTCTTATGGTTTTCTCTGTACAGGTCTTTTGTCTCTTTAGTTAAATTTATTTCTAAATATTTTATTCTTTTGGTAGCAGTTGTAAATGGAATTTTTTTTCTTGATTTTCCCCTCAGATTGTTCATTACTAGTGTATAGAAACACTATAGATTTTTGAGTGTTGATCTTATAACCTACCACTTTGCTGTACTCATTTATTAGCTCTAGTAGTTTTGCTGTAGATTTTTCAGGTTTTTTATCATATAGTATCATATCATCTGCAAACCATGAGAGGTTTACTTCTTTATTTCCAATTTTGATGCCTTGTATTTCTTTTTCTTGTCTAATTGCTCTGGCTAGAACTTCCAACACAATGTTGAATAACAATGGTGATTGTGGACATCTTTGTCTTGTTCCTGATCTTCAGGGGAAATTTTTCAGTTTTTTCCCATTGAGGATGATGTTAGCTGTGGATTTTTCATATATTACCTTTATTATGTTGAGGAAGTTCCCTTCTATTCCTATCCTTTGAGGTGTTTTCAACAGGAAAGGATGTTGAATTTGTCAAATGCCTTTTCTGCATTGATTTGTTGATATAGTGTATTACATTGATTGATTTTCTTATGTTGAACCATCTTTGCATACTTGGGATGAATCCTCCTTGGTCATAGTGTATAATTCTTTTAATATGCTGATGTATTCGATTTGCAAGAATTTTATTGAGGATTTTTGCATCTATATTCATACAAGAGATTGGTCTGTAGTTTTCTTTTTTTGTAATATCTTTGTCTGGTTTTGGTATGAAGGTGATACCAAAATGAGTTAGGTAGCTTTCCCTCCTCTTCAATTTTTTTGAAGAGTTTGAGCAGGATTGGTACTAATTCTTTCTGGAATGTTTGGTAGAATTCACATGTGATTCCATCTGGTCCTGGTCTTTTCGTATTGGGGAACTTCTTCATGACTGATTCAGTTTCTTTTCTTATGATTGGTTTGCTCAGGTAGTCTATTTCTTCTCGAGTCAATGTTGCTTGTTCATGCCTTTCTAGGATGTTGTCCATTCATCTACATTGTCGAGTTTATTAGCATAAAGTTGTTCATGGTATTCTCTCATTACTTCCTTTATTTCTGTGGGGTCAGTGGTTATGTCTCCTCTTCCATTTCTGATTTTATTTGTTTGCATCCTCTCTCTTCTTTTTGTCAACTTTACTAAGGGTCCATCAATCTTATTGATTTTCTCATGGAACCAACTTCCAGTTCTGTTGATTTTCTCAATTGTTTTCATATTCTCAATTTCACTTATTTCTGCTCTAATCTTCATTATTTCTTTCCTTTTGCTTGCTGTAGGGTTAGTTTGCTGTTCTTTCTCTAGTTCTTCCAAGTGGACAGTAAATTCCTCGACTTTTGCTCTTTCTTCTTTTTGATAGGCATTTAGGGCAATAAATTTCCCTTTTAGCACTGCCTTTGATGCATCCCATAAATTTTGATATGTTGTGTTTTCATTTTCATTTGCCTCGAGATATTTACTGATTTCTCTTGTAATTTCTTCCTTGATCCACTGGTTCTTTAACAATGTGTTGTTGAGCTTCCATATCTTTCTGAATTTTCTGGCACTCTGCCTGTTATTGATATCCAGCTTCATTCCTTTATAATCTGAGAAAGTATTTTGTATGATTTCAATCTTTTTAAATTTATTGAGACTCACTTTGTGACCCAGCATATGGTCTGTCCTTGAGAATGATCCATGAGCACTCGAGAAAAAGATGTATCCTGCTATTGTGGGGTGTAATGCTCTATAAATGTCTGTTAAGTCTAGCTCATTTAGTGTATTATTCAAATTCTCTGTTTCTTTATTGATCCTCTGTCTAGTTGTTCTGTCCATTGATGAGAGTGGGGAATTGACGTCTCTGACTATTATGGTAGATGTGTCTTTTTCTCTTTTTAGTGTTTTTAGTGTTTGTCTCATGTAATTTGGAGCATTCTGGCTCAGTGCATAAATATTTATGATCGCTATGTCTTCTTGTTGAATTGTTCCTTTTATTAATACATAGTGCCCTTCTTTGTCTTTTGTTTTACATTTGAAGTCTGATTTGTTGAATATTAGTATAGCTACTCCTGCTCTTTTCTCATTGTTATTTGCATGAAATATCTTTTCCCAACCTTTCACTTTCAACCTATGTTTATCCTTGGGTCTAAGATGCATTTCCTGTAGATAGCATATACAATGGATTTTTTAATCCATTCTGCCATCTATGTCTTTTGATTGGGGAGTTTAATCCATTAACATTTAGTGTTATTACTGTATGGGTAGTACTTTCTTCTACTCCTTTGCCTTTTGGATTTTATGTCACATCTAATTTTTTTTTTTACCCTTACTGATAGTCTTCATTTCTACACTCTTCTCCATACCTCTCTCTCCTATCTTTTCATATCTGTCTCTAGTGCTCCCTTTATTATTTCTTGCAGAGCCAGTCTCATGGTCACAAAGTCTCTGTGATTTTTTTGTCTGAAAATATTTTAATTTCTCTCTCATTTTTGAAGGACAATTTTGCTGGATATAGAATTCTTGGTTGGCAGTTTTTTCTGTTTTAGTAATTTAAATATATCCTCCCACTGTCTTCTCACCTCCATGGTTTCTGCTGAAAAATATATGCATAGTCTTATTGGGCTTCCCTGGTATGTGATGGATTGTTATTCTCTTGCTGCTTTCAAGATTCTCTCTTTCTCTTTGACATCTGACATTCTGATTAGTAAGTGTCTTGGAGTACGTCTATTTGGATCTATTCTGTTTGGGGTATGCTGCACTTCTTGGATCTGTTGTTTTAAGTCTTTCATAAGAGTTGGGGAATTTTCAGTGATAATTTCCTCCATTAGTTTTTCTCCTCCTTTTCCCTTCTTTTCTCCTTCTGGGACACCCACAACACATTTATTCATGTGCTTCATGTTGTCGTTCAATTCTCTGAGTCCCTGCTCATATTTTCCCATTCTTTTCCCTATATTTTCTTTTGCTTGTTGGATTTCAGATGTCCCATCCTCCAGTTCACTAATCTTATCTTCTGCCTCTTGAAATCTGACATTGTAGGTTTCCATTGTTTTTTTTTCATCTCCTCTACTGTGCCTTTCATTCCCATAAGTTCTGTGATTTGTTTTTTCAGACTTTCAATTTCTTCTCTTTGTTCATTCCTTGCCTTCTTCATATCCTCCCTCAATTCACTGATTTGATTTTTGATGAGGTTTTCCATGTCTGTTTGAACATTCTGAATTAATTGTTTCAGCTCCTGTATCTCATTTGAATTGTTGGTTTGTTCCTTTGATTGGGCCATATCTTCAGTTTTCCTAGTATGAGTCATTATTTTTTTGCTGGTGTACAGGCACTTAGTTACCTTAATTAGTTTATTCTGGAGATTATTTTCACTTTTTTTTTTACCCAGGATTTTCTTGCTGGATGACTTTGTTGTCTAATCTATTCTTTGACATTCAGTTCAGCTTATTCTAGACCTCTAGCTTAGGTTTTGTTTAACAGATCATAATTTTTCAGTTCTTTTTTTCTTGTTTCTTGCCCTGCCTGTATGGTGCCTTTTTTACCCCCTTAGGAGGGTCTACTTAGGTATTATAGACCCCAGCCAGATTTTCCTAGACCAAATTGGCCTCCTGTCAGGAGGAAAGACTCACCTGCATCAGTTTTCCCTGAATGTTAGACCCAGCAGATTGAAAAGCTTTCTTATGTAGCCTCTGGCCTCTCTGTTTTTCCTATCTTCCCAGTATGTGGTGCTTGACTGCCTGCAGGTCCCACCAGCATAAGGTGATGCAGTACCTTTAACTTTGGCAAACTCTCCCTGCTGGGGTCCTGGTGGAAACAGAGGAGAGGTTGTAGTCTGGGTTTAATCACTTCACTTTTCCAGACCCTGGGGTCTGGACTCCTAGCGTGAGGGATTCCACCTGAGCTGGGCCCCACCCCTCTCCTGGGGAAGGCACAGGCTCCAGATAAACACTCAAAAAAGCTTAATTCTGCCTATGCCTGGGGCACTGGAGCCCAGGAAGCCTTGCAGCTGTTTCCAAAGAGCAGTCAAGCCATAGAAACACAGCCACCAAAACAAAAGAGAAAAATCCTTTTCAGAGCAGGACCCCATTCCTCAGTTTTGCCGATCAAGAGCTGAATTGGTATGTTGCTGTGTGTATCTCCAGGTCCTCTGTGCCCCCTCCTTTCCTTCAGGCCTCAGACCTCTTCAAATCCAAAAAAACTCTTTTTTTATTTTTATTTTTCTGTCAGCCCTGTCACCTCTGCACCCGGGCAAAAACCAGCAACCTCCACTTTTACTCGAGGTTCAGCTGAGCTGGGGGCCTATTTTTAGTAGTCAGAATTTTAAAATTAATTCCACAATTGGGGTTTGTGTGCTCAGCCCCTGCTGCTGGTAAACTCTCTTTCCTTTCCCTTCTGGGAAGCAACCTGTTGGGGAGGGGCGCTGGCCACTGCGGCTTGGGGAACTCACGGTTCTGGGGGGCTTGCAGCTGGTCCAGCTGGTCCTGATTGGTGTACCCTGTGTATTCTGTCACTGATGTGGCCCCAGCAGTTGTTCTGCACTGTTCCTGGCTATTTATTAGTTGCTCTGGAACTAATTAGTTGCTAATTAGTTGCTATTAGTTGCTCGTCCGAGCTAAATCCTACACCTCACTAAGCCACCATCTTGGCCCTCTCTCTTATTATCCTTTTAATGTCTGTCAGCTCTGTAGTGATATCCTGTCTTTCATCATTGACGTTAATAATTTCTATTTTATCTCCTTTCTTGTTTCTCAGTGTTGCAAGAGATTTTTCAATTTTATTGATCCTTTCAAAGAACCAGATTAGGGTTCACTGGTATTATCTATTCTTTTTAAAAATTTATTTATATCCTTTTTTAAATTTATTTTTCTTTCTTCTTGCTTTGGATTTATTTTTGCTCCCCTCTTTATAGTTTCCCTTTGTTGGAGCTTAGATTATTGAAACATTTCTCTTTTTTAACATAAGCATTAAATAAAATGCATAAATTTTCCTCTAAATACTTCTGTATCTGACAACTTTTGAAATATATTTACATTTTTGTTAAGTGTAAAATATTTTTAAATTTCCTGTAGGTTATTTAGAACATCCTTTGACTGCTAAGTTGAGATTTCCAGTTATCTTTTGGTTATTGATTTTTAGTTTAATTCCATTACGATCAGAGAGTATACTTCATATAATTTCAACCCTTTTAAATTTGTTAGGGTTTGGTTCATGACTCAAGGGATGTTCTGTCTCCACTAAGGGCATCTAAAAATATTTTGGGTTGTCACAACTGAGGAAGAGGGTGATAACTGGCATCTATAGGTACGGACCTAGGAGGTTGCTAAATATCCTACGAAGCACAGGAGAGCTTCCTCACCCCCCTCCCCTGCAATAACAAAGAGCTGTCCAGTGTAAAGTGTCAATAGTGCTAAGATTGAGAAATCCTGGTCTGTCTTCAGAATGTTCCAAGTACAATTGAATGTATTCTTTCATTGTGGGGAGAGTTCTATAAATGTCAATTATATCCAATTGTTGTTAGTTTTTCTATATCCTTATTGTTGTCTATCCACTAGTTCTCAGTAGAGAGAGGGGTGTAAAAGTGTTTATTTTCCTATTTCTCCTTTCAGGTCTGTCAGCTTTTGCTTCATTGTTTTTGAAGCTCTATGTTTAGATGCAGACACATTAACATCACTATGTCTTTTTTGGTGAATTCGCCTTTTTTTGGTTATGTAATGTCCTTTTTTATCCCTGGTAATTTCCTTCTCTCTGAAATCTACTTTGTCTGATATTCATGTAGCCACTCCAGCTTTCTTTTGACTACTGTTTGCATGGTATCTCTTCTTCTTCTGATATTTTACTCTTAACTTACTTATATTTAAAGGGGTTTCTTATAGAGAGTATATAGTGGGAATTTTTAAATCTTATGTGACAATCCCTGACTTAATTGTTGCGTTTACATCATGTACATTTAATGTAGTTACTGGTTATGTTCAGATATATACCTATCACTTTATTAATTGTTTTCTGTTTGTTCTTGTTGGAAAGAAAGCCATTACCTGAAAGAGAATAAATGCTCACCTGATTGTGGAGGAGAAGATAATTTATTAATTGTCTTGCAAGAACTGGCCCAAAATGTGGTGGCTAGGTGTGCCTAAAAACAGGAGGCAGCAACATTTATATCCTAATCCTAACCTGCAAATCTCTCCCCCATTTCCCCATTGGCTGAGGTATTCCAGAGGTTACAGCCTATCTGAGAGGTCTAACTCACAATTTTTCCCATGAAAGGAAAGGGTGCCAATCCCCAAGCTTACATCAGAGGCTCCCCTCTTCCCTCCCTCCCTCCATCCTGAACCACAGAACTGGTCTGGGTTGGTTTTGCCATCTTTGTTTAGTAAGTTTCTTCCCCCCCCACACTCCATGCCATTTTGTGTGAAAACTAAACTTAATTTTATTCTTACAAATTCCCCCACTTTCTTTTGAACTGTTTTAGTTTTAACATTCTACTTTTTTTTCAAACCTGATAAGTTTTGAAACTTTTTCACATTCTTCATCATAGGGATCTTCCTCTGTAAGGAGGTACAAATTGTTTTGTCAGTACTAAACAGGTGTTTGTTTGGTTAGGGCAGTCTCAATAAGTCTCTGAGTTAACCCCAGGCACATGGGAAGCTGTCAATATCCCAGCTACAATGATTAAAGAAGTTGAAATGGATAGTATCACCCCTTTCCATTTTCTGAAACAACTTGCTAACCATTCCTTGAGGGGGTTATTAATGCCTGAATTCTCTGCCAATTCTTCAAATAAGGCCATTAAGCCTTGTAAAGCTTTGGTGATGGTTCCATCTGGGGCCGTATTATTGGGGATGAATTACAACAACTACCTCCAGTCATAACACAAACACCTCCCTTTTCAGCTGACATCATATCTAGGGCTATCCTGTTTTCCCGTGTCATCTGACTAGTAGCATCTAGCTGTCCTGTGATGACTGTCACTGCATCTTGGGTGTAGTTGATAAATCTTTGTTGGTTATAATATATGTAATTAATCTAGTCCACATTTTTATTAATGATGACCCACCAGAATAAGAATGATTCAAACCCTGCAGCTACTTGATTTCTAGCCTTAAACTCATCTGGGATTCCCCATGGTATCCCTATACTGTCCAAATAAATTTGGTTATCAAAGGAAGCTTTTCTTTCTTTTTCCCTGGGTTTGAATTTTCTCCTCCTTTTTAAATGCCAGGATGAATTGAATGGCCATTTGAACCAGAACACAGGTCCCTTTCCAGTTCTCAGGTAATACTGGTCAGAGGATGCCCTTTCCACAATATCATGAAAGGTCTGCTCAGGATATGGGTAAACTGGAGAAATTGCCAGTACCATCCTCAGTCACATCTCATACATGGGCACATGAGGCCATGGTCCTGGACCCCTTCTCTCTATCTAGTGAGACAGAGTGGTTTCCTGGACTGAGCAGGAAGCTGGTATAGCTTTGACCTTTCCACTCCTGACTGGAGGGAAAAGAGAGGACAGTGCACTACCATTTTCAACCAGAAGTAGTATTCTGAAAAAGGAGTACCATATACCTGAACTTCTCTTCGTGTTTTTACATGCCTGTCAGAAAACACACTATAAGAGCAGTTGGTCAGCCTGTTGCACAAGAATAATGGTTGCTTTTGTTTAGATTCTGGACTGTATATTTAATCCACTCTACCCAGGCATTTGTATCTCCATGCCCTGTCTAGATCTCTATGGCTTTTTTTTTTTATTACTTAACGGAAAAAAGAAAAAAAAGAAATTAACCCAACATTTAGAAATCATACCATTCTACATATGCAATCAGTAATTCTTAACATCATCACATAGATGCATGATCATCGTTTCTTAGTACATTTGCATCGGTTTAGAAGAACTAGCAACACAACAGAAAAAGATATAGAATGTTAATATAGAGAAAAAAATAAAAGTAATAATAATAGTAAAAACAAAAAACAAAAAAACAAACAGACAAAAACGAACAAAAAACAAAAGAACAACAACAAAAAAACCTATAGCTCAGATGCAGCTTCATTCAGTGTTTTAACATGATTACTTTACAATTAGGTATTATTGTGTTGTCCATTTTAGAGTTTTTGTATCTAGTCCTGCTGCAGAGTCTGTATCCCTTCAGCTCCAAATACCCATTATCTTACCCTGTTTCTAACTCCTGCTGGACTCTGTTACCAATGACATATTCGAAATTTACTCTCGAATGTCGGTTCACATCAGTGGGACCATACAGTATTTGTCTTTTAGTTTTTGGCTAGACTCACTCAGCATAATGTTCTCTAGGTCCATCCATGTTATTACATGCTTCATAAGTTTATCCTGTCTTAAAGCTGCATAATATTCCATCGTATGTATATACCACAGTTTGTTTAGCCACTCGTCTGTTGATGGACATTTTGGCTGTTTCCATCTCTTTGCAATTGTAAATAACGCTGCTATAAACATTGGTGTGCAAATGTCTGTTTGTGTCTTTGCCCTTAATTCCTTTGAGTAGATTCCCAGCAATGGTATTGCTGGGTCATATGGCAATTCTATATTCAGCTTTTTGAGGAACCGCCAAACTGCCTTCCACAGTGGTTGCACCATTTGACATTCCCACCAACAGTGGATAAGTGTGCCTCTTCTTCCGCATCCTCTCCAGCACTTGTCATTTTCTGTTTTGTTGATAATGGCCATTCTGGTGGGTGTGAGATGATATCTCATTGTGGTTTTGATTTGCATTTCTCTAATGGCCAGGGACATTGAGCATCTCTTCATGTTCCTTGTGGCCATTTGTATTTCCTCTTCTGATAGGTGTCTGTTCAAGTCTTTTTCCCATTTTGTAATTGGGTTGGCTGTCTTTTTGTTGTTGAGTTGAACAATCTCTTTATAAATTCTGGATACTAGACCTTTATCTGATATGTCATTTCCAAATATTGTCTCCCATTGTGTAGGCTGTCTTTCTACTTTCCTGATGAAGTTCTTTGATGCACAAAAGTGTTTAATTTTGAGGAGCTCCCATTTATTTATTTCCTTCTTCAGTGCTCTTGCTTTAGGTTTAAGGTCCATAAAACCGCCTCCAGTTGTAAGATTCATAAGATATCGCCCAACATTTTCCTCTAACTGTTTTATGGTCTTAGACCTAATGTTTAGATCTTTGATCCATTTTGAGTTAACTTTTGTATAGGGTGTGAGAGATGGGTCTTCTTTCATTCTTTTGCATATGGATATCCAGTTCTCTAGGCACCATTTATTGAAGAGACTGTTCTGTCCCAGGTGAGTTGGCTTGACTGCCTTATCAAAGATCAAATGTCCATAGATGAGAGGGTCTATATCTGAGCACTCTATTCGATTCCATTGGTCGATATATCTATCTTTATGCCAATACCATGCTGTTTTGACCACTGTGGCTTCATAATATGCCTTAAAGTCAGGCAGCGTGAGACCTCCAGCTTCGTTTTTTTTTCTCAAGATGTTTTTAGCAATTCGGGGCACCCTGCCCTTCCAGATAAATTTGCTTATTGGTTTTTCTATTTCCGAAAAATAAGTTGTTGGGATTTTGATTGGTATTGCATTGAATCTGTAAATCAATTTAGGTAGGATTGACATCTTAACTATATTTAGTCTTCCAATCCATGAACATGGTATGCCCTTCCATCTATTTAGGTCTTCTGTGATTTCTTTTAACAGTTTTTTGTAGTTTTCTTTATATAGGTTTTTTGTCTCTTTAGTTAATTTTATTCCTAGATATTTTATTCTTTTAGTTGCAATTGTAAATGGGATTCATTTCTTGATTCCCCCTCAGCTTGTTCATTACTAGTGTATAAAACTGCTACAGATTTTTGAATGTTGATCTTGTAAGCTGCTACTTTGCTGTACTCATTTATTAGCTCTAGTAGTTTTGTTGTGGATTTTTCCGGGTTTTCGATGTATAGTATCACATCGTCTGCAAACAGTGATAGTTTTACTTCTTCCTTTCCAATTTTGATGCCTTGTATTTCTTTTTCTTGTCTAATTGCTTTAGCTAGAACCTCCAACACAATGTTGAATAATAGTGGTGATAGTGGACATCCTTGTCTTGTTCCTGATCTTAGGGGGAAAGTTTTCAATTTTTCCCCATTGAGGATGATATTAGCTGTGGGTTTTTCATATATTCCCTCTATCATTTTAAGGAAGTTCCCTTGTATTCCTATCTTTTGAAGTGTTTTCAACAGGAAAGGATGTTGAATCTTGTCAGATGCCTCCTCTGCATCAATTGAGATGGTCATGTGATTTTTCTGCTTTGATTTGTTGAAATGATGTATTACATTAATTGATTTTCTTATGTTGAACCATCCTTGCATACCTGGGATGAATCCTACTTGGTCATGATGTATAATTCTTTTAATGTGTTGTTGGATACGATTTGCTAGAATTTTATTGAGGATTTTTGCATCTATATTCATTAGAGAGATTGGCCTGTAGTTTTCTTTTTTTGTAATATCTTTGCCTGGTTTTGGTATGAGGGTGATGTTGGCTTCATAGAATGAATTAGGTAGTTTTCCCTCCACTTCAATTTTTTTGAAGAGTTTGAGGAGAGTTGGTACTAATTCTTTCTGGAATGTTTGGTAGAATTCACATGTGAAGCCGTCTGGTCCTGGACTTTTCTTTTTAGGAAGCTTTTGGATGACCAATTCAATTTCTTTACTTGTGATTGGTTTGTTGAGGTCATCTATTTCTTCTTAAGTCAAAGTTGGTTGTTCATGTCTGTCCAGGAACCCGTCCATTTCATCTAAATTGTTGTATTTATTAGCGTAAAGTTGTTCGTAGTATCCTGTTATTACCTCCTTTATTTCTGTGAGGTCAGTAGTTATGTCTCCTCTTCCATTTCTGATCTTATTTATTTGCGTCCTCTCTCTTCTTCTTTTTGTCAATCTTGCTAAGGGCCCATCAATCATTGATTTTCTCATAGAACCAACTTCTGGCCTTATTGATTTTCTCTATTGTTTTCATGTTTTCAATTTCATTTATTTCTGCTCTGATCTTTGTTATTTCTTTCCTTTTTCTTGCTTTGGGATTAGTTTGCTGTTCTTTCTCCAGTTCTTCCAAGTGGACAGTTAATTCCTGCATTTTTGTCTTTTCTTCTTTTCTGATATAGGCATTTAGGGCAAAAATTTCCCTCTTAGCACTGCCTTTGCTCTGTCCCATAAGTTTTGATATGTTGTGTTTTCATTTTCATTCGCCTCGAGGTATTTACTAATTTCTCTTGCAATTTCTTCTTTGACCCACTCATTGTTTAAGAGTGTGTTTTTGAGCCTCCACGTATTTGTAGATTTTCTGGCACTCTGCCTATTATTGATTTCCAACTTCATTCCTTTATGATCCGAGAAAGTGTTGTGTATGATTTCAATCTTTTAAAATTTGTTAAGACTTGCTTTGTGACCCAGCATATGGTCTGTCTTTGAAAATGATCCATGAGCACTTGAGAAAAAGGTGTATCCTGCTGTTGTGGGATGTAATGTCCTATAAATGTCTGTTAAGTCTAGCTCATTTATAGTAATATTCAGATTCTCTATTTCTTTATTGATCCTCTGTCTAGATGTTCTGTCCTTTGATGAGAGTGGTGAATTGAAGTCTCCAACTATTATGGTATATGTGTCTATTTCCCTTTTCAGTGATTGCAGTGTATTCCTTATGTATTTTGGGGCATTCTGGTTCGGTGCATAAGTATTTATGATTGTCATGTCTTCTTGTTGAATTGTTCCTTTTATTAGTAGATAGTGTCCTTCTTTTTCTCTTTTAACTATTTTACATTTGAGGTCTAATTTGTTGGATATTGGTATAGCCACTCTTGCTCTTTTCTCGTTGTTATTTGCATGAAATATCTTTTCCCAACCTTTCACTTTCAACCTATGTTTATCTTTGGGTCTAAGATGTGTTTCCTGTAGACAGCATATAGAAGGATCCTGTTTTTTAATCCATTCTGCCAATCTATGTCTTTTCATTGGGGAATTCAGTCCATTAACATTTAGTGTTATTACTGTTTGGATAATATTTTCCTCTACCATTTTGCCTTTTGTATTATATATATCATATCTGACTTTCCTTCTTTCTACACTCTTCTCCATACCTCTCTCTTCTGTCTTTTTGTATCTGACTCTAGCGCTCCCTTTATTATTTCATGCAGAGCTGGTCTCTTCGTCACAAATTCTCTCAGTGACTTTTTGTCTGAGAATGTTTTAATTTCTCCCTCATTTTTGAAGGACAATTTTGCTGGATATAGGAGTCTTGGTTGGCAGTTTTTCTCTTTTAGTAAATTAAATATATCATCCCACTGTCTTCTAGCCTCCATGGTTTCTACTGAGAAATCTACACATAGTCTTATTGGGTTTCCCTTTATGTGATGGATTGTTTTTCTCTTGCTGCTTTCAAGATCCTCTCTTTCTCTTTGACCTCTGACATTCTAACTAGTAAGTGTCTTTGAAAACGCCTATTTGGGTCTAATCTCTTTCGGGTGCGCTGCACTTCTTGGATCTGTAATTTTAGGTCTTTCATAAGAGTTGGGAAATTTTCAGTGATAATTTCTTCCATTAGTTTTTCTCCTCCTTTTCCCTTCTCTTCTCCTTCTGGGACACCCACAACATGTATATTTGTGCACTTCATATTGTCATTCAGTTTCCTGATCCCCTGTTCAAATTTTTCCATTCTTTTCCTGGTAGTTTCTGTTTCTTTTTGGAATTCAGATATTCCATCCTCCAAATCACTAATTCTATCTTCTGTCTCTTTAAATCTATCATTGTAGGTATCCATTGTTTTTTCCATCTTTTCTACTTTATCCTTCACTTCCATAAGTTCTGTGATTTGTTTTTTCAGTTTTTCTATTTCTTCTTTTTGTTCAGCCCATGTCTTCTTCATGTCCTCCCTCAATTTATCAATTTCGTTTTTGAAGAGGTTTTCCATTTCTGTTCGTATATTCAGCATTAGTTGTCTCAGCTCCTGTATCTCATTTGAACTATTGCTTTGTTCCTTTGACTGGGCCATATTTTCAGTTTTTTGAGCGTGATCCGTTATCTTCTGCTGGCATCTGGGCATTTAGTCAGATTTCCCTGGGTGCTGGACCCAACAATTTGGAAGATTTTTCTGTGAAATCTCTGGGATCTGTTTTTCTTATCCTGCCCAGTAGGTGGCACTCGTGGCACACGTTTGTCTGCAGGTCCCACCAGTAAAAGGTGCTGTGGGTCCTTTAACTTTGGAAAACTCTCGCTGTCTGGGAGGTTCGCCAGCCGAAGCGGCTTGGAAGAGTGCCAGCTGGCCCAGGGTCCGTACGCAGGCAGGGTCACTGGCCGCTGCAGCCCGGGAGGGCGTCCATCCGAATTTCCTAGTTGGCCCGGGGCGCCAAGCGTGGCGGGAGGGCGCCAGCCGCCGCGGCCCGCCCAGGAGAGTGCACCGTTCCTGGGGAGTCACGTGTTTGGAAGGGGCCCCCCGTCACCATTCTCCGCGGCCTGGGGATTTCCGATCCAATTCTCTCGGTTGGTCCTGGGGGCCGCGCATGGTGTGGGCGCCAGCCACCGCGGCTTGAGGGGACCGCCTGTCCAATTCTCCCAGCTGGCCCGGGAAGAGGGAAGGGAGGAACTCCGGCCGCTTGCTGCCCCGCCCGGTGAAGCCCGCGCCCCTCAGCAATCTCACCGGAGCGGGTTCTCTCAGCCAGTCAGCCTTTCCAGGATGGGGTACGCTGTCTTTTTTATCTCTGTCGTGGCTCTGGGAGCTGTTCTGTATCGTTTCTACTCCCCTAGTAGCTGTTCTGGAGGAGGAACTAAGGTCCGCACGTCTTACTAAGCCGCCATCTTCTCCGGAAGTCTCTTTATGGCTTTTTTCAAATCTTCTGACTTGACCATCCTGACAACTGTGGGGTCATTTTGAATTGGGGAATTAGCCCCCAATTGGGTCTCCTTGGGTACTACTGGAGAGCTAGCCAGAAAGGACTTTGTCAGGGAAGTGCTTGATGTGGGGGAAGGACCTGTATATGGAACCTTCCCAGAGGATCTCTACCAACAATGACTGCCCCCATTCCATATATTCTGTCAATGGCTTGATTTCTGGTGCCGCCTTATTTGTTTGTCTATTGGCATTTTAATAGTTATTACTACATGATTGCACTGGAGGTTCTTACAGTCTGGCAGGGTGTTGTCTTTATAGAAGGTTATCTTATTTTGTAATGGATTGTCTACATCAGCAGTCTACCCCTTATATTGGATAGTCCACCATACAAAAGCCCAGAAGGGGCAAGGCCCATGTGGCCAAGGGGGTATTGGGGATTACTTATTGGTTCTGGGCATAGATACTTATTTTGCACACTCAATTGCCATTGATTCCATAAGTTTCCACTGTCTGGCAAGAATCAAACTGTACATTTGGGCCTCTAAACCTTCAGTTACATTTACCACCAGTTTGGCGGGGCGCATTGCATCCCAAATTTGGAATATCATAGCCAATATAATTATTCTCATTTTTAGATCAGACTTCAGATTCCTCACCTGTCTTGTTAAAATACAGAATCCAGCCCCCTCATTTCTTTCCTTCCCAAGTATTCTCTCTTTAAAGTAATCTTTAGTGGATCCAATGTTGGAGTTATTTCCCAGGAATCAGACTGTGTTGTTGGGTAATTATTGTCCAGCTCAGGTACTGGTCTTTTTACTCAGGTGTAGTGAGTCCAATCTTTTTCTACCATCTGGACTGCTGTTTCAGTTGTCAAAAAAACTTGATAAGGTCCTTCCCAGGCCAGTTGGAGTATGGACTCTTTCCAAGATTTGATAAGAACCAAACTGCCAGGTTTGACAGCAAATTCAAGAGGTGGAATCTGGGCCAGCAAACCACAGTGCCTGAGGGATGACAGAACAAAAGACAAAGCAAGAATATAATCCTTAAGGAAGAGGTCCTTTGAATCTAAGGAAGGGAGATCTTTAGTTTTCCCAGGAAAAGGCAAACCAGAGAGCATTTCATAGGGGTGGATCCTTAACTCATTTCTAGGGGCAGTTTAATTCTTAGCAGAGCTATGGGTAGACACACTTTAGTCCAAGGTAACGTGGTTTCCAAAACTAGTTTATAAAGATGCTTCTTTAAGGTCTGATTCATTCATTCTACCTTTCCTGAGAATGGCAGATGCCAGGGTGTATGGAAATCCCATGCAATACTTAAGCTTTACATGACATCCCGCAGCACAAAGGAGGTTAAGTGGCTACCATTGTCTGAGTTGATATTTTGTACCAACACATGGTGGGGAACAATTTGTTCAAGGATAATCTTGGAAGTTCCCAATGCTGTAGCTGAGGATAAAGGATATGCCTCCACATATCCTGTTAGATGGTCCAGAAGAACCAGAATATATTTTAATTGTCCTACTGGAGGCATCTCGGTGTAATCAACTTGAATGCTCTAAATGGCCTGGTTCCCTTCCCCCCTTGCACCTTTTCCTTACAACTTTTTGGCAAATTATATATCATGCATATATCAGTTTGGCTATGGTGTGGAGGCCCACACACCCAAAATGTTTAAGAAGCTGACCACACATGGCCTGTATTCACCAGTGACTTCCCTGATGTAGGACTGCTAATATTTCCCTCATATACTTGCTTATTCAATATCTGTCTGCCATCTGGGAGGACCCAATTCCCCTGACCATCTGTTTGCTCCCAATTGTTCTCATTCCTTTACTTCCTTCTCAGAGAATACAGGGACCTCAAATTCCCTGGGAATGAAGGGTATTAAAACTATTGACCTGGATGGGGAACAAAGGGATGCCTCCTTAGCCTTTTCATCTGCCAACCTGTTGTCCTTTGCCTCAAGGGTATGGCTTTTCTGGTGCCCATTTACATGACAACTTCTATTTGGCCATCTCTTACCTCCATGTCCAGCGTCATGACTAGTATCAGGTCTCTTCCCAACAAGTTACTCCCACCTTATGGGATGTGCAGCAGGGGCCTTATAACTTGGTTATCTTTCCAACAGGTGTTAGTAGGCTTGAGAATGGGGATTTTAAATCCCTCCCCTTTTATACCTGAAACTGTGAGGAAGCTACCAGATAATCCAATCTCCTTTAGGATGTGGTTCACAGAAGATTGAGCTGCCCCAGTGTCTACAAAATTATACAAAATATAATTTACTCCTGATATGGGCCCAACCTCAGGTTTATTAAAGGCTCCCATTGGGCTCTTGGGACGAGGAGTCTCTAATGTCCCTAGTCCTCAAAACTCATCAGGGATATCACCCAACCTTCTTCCTTTAAATTTGAGCACTCCCTGTTGAAAGACCAGGTTTCCCACAGGACTCTCTCAAGTTCTGTTCCCTCCTTGCTGCTTTATCCCATCTGGCTCAAACTGTTTCTCTGTCTTGCCTCTCCCTGTCTTCTCTCTGCTTTATCTCCAATCTCTTCTCAACATGTGGTCAACCGTGCTTATCATAAGTCTAGCTTTTTGCTTCTGCCTTTCTTCTTCCCTTCTTACAAATACTTTCTGAGACTCTCTCAATAACTCTTCCAGTGGTTTATCCATTCACCCATCCATTTTCTGGATCTTTTTCTGAATGTCAGGCTAAGACTCCTTTACATAACTGACCTTTAGCATTCCTTGGGCCACATGACTATCAAGGTCCATTCCTGAGTATTTCCTTACTTGGTCCCTTAAGCAGAGGGAGAGTCTCATCTTTTCCTTGAGTTACATCAAAGGCCCTATTTAGGTTCTGAAATTTGGGAAGAGCCAGTTTTATCCCTTGTGTAATGAGGCTCTAAGATCCTTCATTTGTGCTCTGCCTTCTTGATCATTATTATCCCAATTGGAGTCTACATTGGGGAATTTTTGCTCTGCTGACATTACCCCTTGTCCAAATGGGTACTGTCTCTCCCATTCTTTCATAACTGCCCTCCTCACTATTCCCCTTTCCTCCCCTGCTTGGACTTAAGTTTAGACCAGGCACATAAACTGGGGCCTAAAATTTGATCCAGTTATCTGGCTAGCCCTGCTGGATCATCTATTAATGATTTCATCTCTTTCTTAAATTTCCTTACTTCTGTACTTGTCAATGGGGCATTTACATAACCAATTTCCCCTGGTCCAATAGGGACTTCTCTCAGAGGGTATAGGTATTATTTTCTCTCACCCTTTTTCTTTCAGGAGCCCTGGAAATGGAAAATTTTGTATCGTTCTCATAATTTTCCAACTCCTTCCTCAATTGTTGGTGGGTTGTGACAGGTGGAGCAGTTGGCCCTGATTGGCCCCTGTTTCCCTGTGGGTTAGTTCCATTGGGCCTTCAGAGTCCAGCAGTCTCCACCCTGGGGGAGGAGAAGCATAGGGCCAGGAAATGCTCAATAAAGGATCCCAGGCTTTGGTTTCTAAAGATTTGGTCCAAGGTTTTAACTTTCATGGGATAGAGAGTGGTCCCCCTTCTGTTTAGCCAACACATGGCATAATCAGACTCTTCTTTGGGGAAGGGCTTTTTTTCATTAGCATAAAGCATGAAGTCAGCACAAAGCCAATCCTCATCTGCCCTGTATTTTGGCCAGAGTACGTCGAGTGGCAAAATGCTTTCCCTGGTCCAAATATAACAACAATATTTAATCATTTTCTTTTTGTCCTTTCCCTTGGTCCACTATCAGTCCAATGTTTTAACATACTCCCTAATGGACTATCCAGGAGAATGTTCCTGGGGACTCTATAGGTACCCCCTTCACTTTTTCTCTAGCCAGCCAACTGCCTTTATTACCCATTCTGAGTCTTGCCTGGGTTTTGTTCTCTCAAGCACAATTTTGCTTCATCCATCTCTAGCCCTTTACCTTACAAGAGAAGGGAAGCACAGATTAGGACTCCATGCTCACTTTGCACATTGTGTCATGTGTCTCATACACATACATTCAACCTTAGGCTCATCAGAATTTTCCCGACCAACAAGGAAATATATTTTTTAATCCTTTAAATATTTTTTTACTTTTTATTGTATAGTATAACATCTACACACAGCAAAGAAATAAAAAACAATAGTTTTCAAAGCACTCTTTAACAAGTGGTTACAGTCCCTACCCTGGGGGAGGACAGATCCCAAACTTTGTCATGGGCTACCATATGATCCTTTCATATTTTTCCTTCTAGCTGCTCCAGAATATAGGAGGCAACAGGGCTTAAATACTTTTTTATCATCACAAGAGACTTTTTTTCCTATTTTTTTTTTTGTGAAAAATAACATATACACAAAACTATAAATTTCCAAGCACAGCACCACAATTAGTTGTAGAACATATTTCAGACTTTGACATGGGTTACAATTTCACAATTTTAGGTTTTTACTTCTAGTGCTCTAAAATACTGGAGACTAAAAGAGATATCAATTTAATGATTCAGCATTCATATTAATTTGTTAAGTCCTATCTTCTATATATAATTCCACCATCACCTTTGATCTTTCCATCCCTTCTTTAGGGTTGTTTGAGCTGTGGAAATTTGAAATTTTTGCTATTGGAAGGGTCTATCACTAATATGGGGTAGGAAGAAGGAACTACCTGATGTTCTGGAGAGGCTGGGCTAGGTTTCAGGATTCAAGGTATCTGGACCAGGAACCCATCTGGAGGTTGTAGGTTTCTGGAAAGTTACTCTAGTGCCTAGAACTGTGGCATAATTTTATTCTTGGCCTGGTGGCTTAGTCTCTTTCTCTCCCTCCCTTGCCATTTTGGCACGTCCGGTTCTTCTAAGCCTCTGAATTACAAGCCTCACCGGCGACTAGTGATGATGCAGTCTTGTCTCTTTAACCCTATTGGCCTTCTCCTTAGTCCTCCACCTGCCCAACATCCACTGCTACAAGTACACTCAGGAACAGCATCTCTATGGTCACAGTCACTCATCCGTCCTCCCTGTGTGATTGACTACCCTCCCCTGGAGGCCACGCCCTAACTCCGCCTCTCCTCAAACTGTATATAATCCAGGGCTCACCGAGCCTCTTGGTCTTTAGCTACTGGCGGCCCTGGCATAAGCGTCTACCAACAATAAAGCTACCTCGCTTCATGCCTTGATTGGCTCGGCCTCCAGTCCTTTAGACCCGCAGCGAGGTCTCCTGCGTGCGCCCCTTGGACCCAGACCCCCGGCTCGAGCCCCTTTTCTGCGTGCGGCAGTGTCGTCTAGCAAGCAGTGAGAAGCTGAGGAGTAGAGGGTCCCCGATAGTTTAGCGGTTGGGCCAAACCGCATAGAACCCTTGTGGAATCTTATGTATTACCCTAGGCGTTCTTAGGTTTGGCTGGAATGGTTCAGGTTGGGGGTTGGCAGGTTATGATAGGTACCAAGGTCTACCTGAAGCTTGCATAAGAACAACCTCCAGAGTAGCCTCTTGACTCTATTTGAGCTCTCTCTCCCACTGATACTTTATTGATTATACATCTTTTCTCCCTTTTGGTCAGGATGGCTTTGTTGATCCCATGGTGCCAGATCTGGATTCATTGGTGGGAGTCATCTCCCATGTTGCCAGGGAGACTTTCACCACTGGATGTCATGTCCCATGCAGGGGGAGGGCACTGATTTCACTTGCAGATTTGGGCTTAGAGAGACTGAGGCCACATCTGAGCAGCAACAGAAGTCCTCCAGAAGTAACTTGGACTTAGACTTCCAGAGAAGTCTAAGCTTCTCTGCTACCTACATGTTTCACAAGAGTAATCTTCCTGATCAAAGACATGGCCTATTGTTTTGGGTGTCCCTAAAGTTTGACACAGTATCAAGGGATTCCCTGATGGTAAAGTTTATTATTCCATTTTCATTCTCCCCCCTTTCAGGGGACTTCAAAGACAATATTTAGTAGTCATTTTTTTCTTACCTTGGTCCATGCACAGAGTTACCTGGTCACTGTGAGGCAGGTTTTCCCTTCCCCTTTCTTGTTCACAATCAGTGGATCTACGTGTCCAGTCTCAGGTCCTTCTGGCTGTTGGAAGTGGGCCCCCAGTGGTGGAGACCAAGACTGTGCAATCAGCAGGGTGTGCCTTTCCTTCACCCTCCCCAGGGGTCTTCCTCCAAAGCCTTGGATCCTGGACAAGACCCCAAAGTTGTCAGAAAGAAAGCTGTACCCGAAAGAGAATAACACTCACCCAGTTCTGAAGGAGAAAATAATTTATTAACAACCTTGCAAGAATGGGTACACAACCAAAATGTGATGGCTGGTGCACCAAACAGCAGGAGGCAGCAACATTTATATCCTAAGCCTAACACACAAAACCCTCCCCTGTTTCCCCATTGGCTGGGGTACTCCAGAGGTTACAGCCTACTTGAGAGGTCTAATTCACATTTTTTCCCATATAAGGAAATGGTGTCAATCCCCAAGCTTACAAAGGAGGTTCCTCCTCCCCCCTCCCCTCCTTATTCCCTCCCTCCCCTCCTTATTCCCTCCCTCCCCAGCCATGGAACTGGTCTGGGCTGGTTTTGCAGCCTTTGTTTAGTAAGTTTCATTTCCCCCCCACTTCACACCATTTTTTGGAAAACTAAATTTAATTTTATTCTTACATTCTGATTTTTGTTCCTCTGTTTCCCCTTTCCTCCCCTCTTTATGTTTGTTTGAAAATTTTTAAGTGTTTCATTTTAATTTATTAATGAGGTTTAAATTATAGCTTTTTCCCAATGGTCAGACTAAGCATTAAATATGCATAGTTACCTTTTCACAATTAACTTAGAATTAATATTTTTCCCTTCAAGTAGAATGCAGAAAACTTGCCACATTGTGTGTTCCTTTACCACCTCTCCCCCACCCCCCATTTATCTTGTAATTGTCAAACATTGAAACCCCCCCAGTCAGTTTTACCATTTTTATTTTCTGCCAGGACAGCGAGTCCCTCAAACCAGACAAACTGGGCCAGGCATTCATGCTCCTAGTATCTGCTTTGGGAGCACTGCTGGCTCCACACTATGCCAATGAATGATGGCAGGGGTGGCAGCAAGGGTGCCTTAAAACTTGAAGTTTTAAGTAGTCTTTTTCTTGAGTTGGCATTCACCCTGTTATTACAGTCCTTTAATTGTTTTTTGAAGCTGTTTCTGCCCAGTTCTGGCTGGTTGCTCAAAGCTCCTTCAGGAGAATGGAGCCCCAAGTATCTTGCACCACCATTTTTTTTAAACTTTTTTTATTAATTAAAAAAAATTAACAAACAAAACATTTAGATATCATTCCATTCTACATATACAATCAGTAATTCTTAATATCATCACATAGTTGCATATTAATTGTTTCTTAGTACATTTGCATCGATTTAGAAAAAGAAATAAAAAGACAACAGAAAAATAAATAAAATGATAATAGAGAAAAAAAGACTATACATACCATACCCCTTCCCCCTCACTTTCACTTACCACTATTTCAAATAGAATTTATTTTAACATTTGTTCCCCATATTATTTATTTTTATTCCATATGTTCTACTCTTCTGTTGATATAGTAGCTAAAGGGAGCATCAGGCATAAGGTTTTCACATTCACAGAGTCTCATTGTGAAAGCTATATCATTGTTCAATCATCGTCAAGAAACATGGCTACTGGAACACAGCACTACATTTTCAGGCAATTCCCTCCAGCCTCTCCACTACATCTTGAACAACAAGGTGATATCTACTTAATGCGTAGGAATAACCTCCAGGATAACCTCTCGACTCTGTTTGGAATCTCTCAGCCATTGACACTTTGTCTCATTTTACTCTTACCCTTTTGGTCGAGAAGTTTCTCTCAATCCCTTGATGTTAATTCTCAGCTCATTCTAGGGTTTTTCTCAGTCCCTTGATGCTGAGTCTCAGCTCATTCCAGGATCTCTGTCCCACATTGCCAGGAAGGTCCACACCCCTGGGAGTCATGTCCCATGCAGAGAGGGGGAGGGTGGTGAGACTGCTCGTCATGTTGGCTGGAGAGAGGGGCCACATCTGAGCAACAAAAGAGACTCTCTTGGGGGTTGCACCACCATTTTTCTTGGGGCAGGGCCTCAAGTATTCTGGCCTCTAAGCTTGTTTGTTTTTTGATGTGTTTCCCTACATATATGTATTTTCTATATCTGTTGTATTAGCTAGGGTTCTCTGGAGAAACAGAATCAACAGGGAACACTCGCAAATATAAAATTTATAAAAGTGTCTCACATGACTGCAGGAATGTGGAGTCCAAAATCCACAGGGCAGGCTGTGAAGCCAACGATTCTGATGGAGGGTCTGGATGAACTCTAAAGGAGAGGCTCTCCAGCCGAAACAGGAATCCTCCTTAAAAGGCTTCCTGTGATTAGATTAAGCATCACTCAGTGCAGAAGACACTCCCCTTTGACTGATTACAAATGGAATCAGCTGTGGATGCAGATGATGTGATATGATCTAATTCTATGAAATGTCCTCATTGCAACACACAGGCCAGCACTTGCCCAACCAGACAAACAGGTACCACAACTTAGCCAAGTTGACACATGAACCTGACCATGACATCTGTATACAGAGAGAGAGAGAGAAAGAGAGAGAGACAGAGACAGAGACAGAGATAGAGACAGAGAGAGAGAGAGATATGTGATGTATATATCATAGGAGATTTTGTTGACTAAGTTTTGTTTGTTTTGGTGCATTGGCCTGAACTACCCATGTACCCCTTCCATGATTTTTGATGAGACATCTTCATTTGAATCATTTTTATTTATACAGAATGTTTTGGTTATTACATTGTTTTTATCTCACTGTTTTCAGAATTTTTCTTTCTTTAGTTTTCAGCAGTTTGATTATAATGTATCTGTACCTGTACTTTGAGTTTATCCTTTTGGGATTAGCTGAACTTCTTCAACTTCTAAGTCTGTCTTTTGAAAATGTTTGAAGTTTTCTGCCATTATTCCTTAAGATATTTTTTCTGCTCTGTGCTCTTTGTTCTCTCCTTCTAGGACTCATGTCTTTGTTTCTGCACTGAGGCCTTCTATCTGTTCATTCATTTCAAGGCTGTTCAGTCTTGATTCTTGGTGCAGGGTAATAATAGATGCTTTAAAGTCTTTGATAATTTTAACATCTATGTTTTGTCAGTGTTGGGGTCTTTTGATTGCTTTTTCCCTTGCAAGTTGAGGATTTTCTACTTCTTTGAATGCTGAATGATTTTGTGCTTGCATTTGGAAGGAAGGCTTGTTCATATTCTTGATCCATTTTCCTAAGTTTTTTTTCTCTCCTGCTTCTGACTTTTATCAGAATTCCCTTCTGTCCATATTCTGCCTGTCAAAATTCTACTCCTCTCTCAAACCTCCATCATAAATGAGGTTTCCCTAATCCCTCACCTACTGCATGAACAGTATGATCTCAAGCCTTCCAAAGAATATTTCTTAGTTTTTCTCATCAGAATCTTCTTTTCTGTCCTCCACAATAGCCTATGATTACTTCTTTTTTAAAGAATATTTTTACTGATAAATCTTCACACACATACATTCTGTACATGGTATACAATCTGTGGCTCACAATATCATCACATAGTTGTGTATTCATCACCATGATAATTTTTTAAAACATTTGCATCATTCCGGAAAAAGAAATAAAAAAAGGAAAAGACTGACAAGATGGGGGCTTAACAATGTGCGCATTTTAGTTCATCCTCCAGAACAATTACTAAAAAAACAGAAACAGTACAGAACAGCTCCTGGGGTCACATCAGTGACCAGACACACAGCATACCCTAGTCTGGACCAGTTGGACTGGCTCCGAGCCCCCTGAGAACTGTGAGTTCCCCAAGCCATGGCGGCTGGCCCCCTTCCTCCACAGGCTGCTTCCCAGAGGGGAAAGGAAAGAGACTTTACCAGCAGCAGGGGCTGAGCCCAACCAAACGCCAATTATGGAATTAATTAACAAATTGTAACTACTAAAAATAGGCCCCAGCTCAGGTGAACCTGGTCAAAGTGGAGGTTGCTTATTTGTGCCCTGTGCCAAGGGGGCAGGGCTAATGGAAAAAGAAAATAAAAAAAGAAACAGGTTTTTGTACCTGTGTCTACAAAGGCTTGACTGCCTTTGGATACAGTGGCAGGACTTCTCAGGCTGCAACTGCCCCAGGCATAGGCAGAAACAAGCTCGTTTAAGAGCTTGTCTGGAGCCTGTGCCTTCCCCAGGGGAGGGATGAAGCCCAACTCAGGTGGAATCCCTCCCTTAAGGAATTCAGACCCCAGGGCTTGGTAATTTGAAGCCATTAAAACCAGCCTACAACCTCTCCTCTGTCTCTACCATGACACCAGCAGGGAGAGTTTGCCAGTTACAGGTACCGCATCACCTTATGCTGGTGGGACCCACAGGCAGACAAGCACCACATACTGGGCAGGATAAGAAAAACAGAGCCCAGAGACTTCACAGGAAAGTCAACCTTCTGGATCTCACCTTCAGGGAAAACCAATGCAGGTGAATCTTTCCTCCTGATAGGAGGCCAGTTTGGTCTGGGAAAATCTGGCTGGAGACCATAATACCTATGTAGGCTCTCCTAAGAGGTGGTGGTGGTGGGGGAGGCACCATGCAAACAGGGCAAGCAACAAGAAAACAAGAACTGAAAAATTCTCCTTTGTTAAACAAAATCTAAGCTAGAGGTCCAGAAAAAGCTGAACTGAATGTCAAAGAACAGATAGACAACAAATTCATGCAGCAAGAAAACTCTAGGTAAAAGAAGTGAAAACAATCTCCAGAATAAACTAATTAAGGTAATTAAATGCCTGGACGCCAGCAAAAAATAACAAATCACACTAGGAAAATTGAAGATATGGCCCATTCAAAGGAACAAAGCAACAATTCAAATGAGCTACAGGAGCTGAAACAATTAATTCAGAATATACGAACAGACATGGAAAACCTCATCAAAAATCAAATCAATGAATTGAGGGAGGATATAATGAAGGCAAGGAATGAACAAAAAGAAGAAACCAAAAGTCTGAAAAAACAAATCACAGAACTTATGGAAATGAAAGGCACAGTAGAAGAGATGAAAAAAATAATGGATTTCGAGAGTCAAACAATACGATTAGTGAACTGGAGGATGGAACATCTGACAAGAAAAAGAAAATATATAGGAAAAAATGGAAAAATATAAGCAGG
Source organism: Tamandua tetradactyla (assembly GCF_023851605.1). Taxonomy (NCBI): domain Eukaryota; kingdom Metazoa; phylum Chordata; class Mammalia; order Pilosa; family Myrmecophagidae; genus Tamandua; species Tamandua tetradactyla. Next base: position 27,921,014 of record NC_135342.1, read on the forward strand.
GACTCAGGAATTGAATGACAATATGAAGTGCACGAATATATGTGTTGTGGGTGTCCCAGAAGGAGAAGAGAAGGAAAAAGGAGGAGAAAACCTAATGGAGGAAATTATCACTGAAAATTTCCCAACTCTTATGAAAGACTTAAAATTACAGATCCAAGAAGTACAGCATACCCCAAAGAGAATAGATCCAAATAGACGTACTCCAAGACACTTATTAATCAGAGTGTCAGAAGTCAAAGAGAAAGAGAAAATCTTGAAAGCATCAAGAGAAAAGCAATCCATCACATACAAGGTAAGCCCAATAGACTAATTGTAGATTTTTCAGCAGAAACCATGGAGGTGAGAAGACAGTGGGATGATATATTTAAATTGCTAAAAGAGAAAAACTGCCAACCAAGAATTCTATATCCAGCAAAATTGTCCTTCAAAAAGGAGGGAGAAATTTTAACATCTTCCAACAAAAAATCACTGAGAGTTTTTGTGACCAAGAGACCAGCTCTGCAAGAAATACTAAAGGGAGCACTAGAGGCATATACATAAAGACAGAAGAGAGAGGTGTGGAAAAGAATGTAGAAAGGAAGACTGTGAGTAAAGGTAAAAAGAAGGAAAATTAGATATTTCATTGGTAACAGAGACCATCAGGAGATAGAAATAGGGTAAGATATTGGGTAATTGGAGCTGAAGGGATAAAGATTATGCAACAAGTCTGAATGTAAAAACTCAGAAACGGACAGCACAATACTACCTAACTGTAATACAGTTATGTTAAAACACTGAATGAAGCTGAATGTGAAAATGATTGAGGGAGGAGGACTGGGGGCATAAATGAAATCAGAAAGATAGATGATAAATATTGAGATGGTATAATCTAGGAATACCTAGAGTGTATAATAATAGTGATGAAATGTACAAATTTTAAAAATGTTTTTGTGTGCGGAAGAACAAAGGAATGTCATTACTGCAGGGTGCTGAAAATAGATGATAATTAATATTTTAAAATTTCAACTTATGTGTGAGACTAAAGCAAAAAATGTTTATTTGGTACAAAATCTATATTTTGACTAGTGCATTTCCTAATCTAATGTATGTAGATAGCTTGATTAACACCATAAGTACTTGGAACTTTGGGTAGGACATGAGGTTTTGTTGGTTTGTCCAGAGTGATGCCTCGATGAATCCCAGAGTGATTTGATCAGTGAGTAGAAAAGTATTTGCAAAGTCCCCTTTGGGGAATGGTGAAAACGGGGAGAGATTCAACTTCCCCAAGTTGAATTCTTGATATTCTCACAAGCAGTGTGGACAACCAAAGCTATAGGCTGAGCCCCCATTCTTGGGGTTTGTTCATATGAAGCTTAACCCCACAAAGAATAGGTCAAGCCTACTTAAAATTAAGCCTAAGAGTCACCCCCAAGAGAGCCTCTTTTCCTGCTTAGATATGGCCTCTCTCTCCAGCCAACACAACAAGCGAACTCACCACCCTCCCCCTATCTATGTGGGACGTGACTCCGAGGGGTGTGGACGTTCCTGGCAACGTGGGACAGAAATCCTAAAATGAGCTGAGACCCAGCATCAAGGGATTGAGAAAACCCTCTCGACCAAAAGGGGGAAGAGTGAAATGAGACAAAAGTGTCAATGGCTGAGAGATTCCAAACAGAGTAGAGAGGTTATCCTGGAGGTTATTCTTATGCATTAAGTAGATATCACCTTGTTATTCAAGATGTAATGGAGAGGCTGGAGGGAACTACCTGAAAATGTGGAGCTGTGTTCCAGTAGCCATGTTTCTTGATGATGATTGAATAATGATATAGCTTTGACAATGTGACTGTGTGATTGTGGAAACCTTGTGTCTGATGCACCTTTTATCTACCTTGCCAACAGACGAATAGAACATATGGAATAAAAATAAATAATAGGGGGAACAAATGTTAAAATAAATTTAGTTTGAAATGCTAGTGATCAATAAAAGGGAGTATAAGGGGTATATATGTATACATTTCTTTTTCTGTTTTCATTTTATTTCTTTTTCTGAATAGATGCAAATGTTCCAAGAAATGATTTTGATGTTGAATATGCAATTATGTGATGATATTGTGAATTACTGATTATATATGTAGAATGGAATGATCGAAATGTGCTTTGGGTTTTTTGGTATTTTAAAAAATAAAATAAAAATAAAAAATAAAAAAAAGAAAAAGAAAACTCATACATACCATGCCCCTTACCCCTCCCTCTCATTGACCACTAGGATTTCCATCTACCCAATTTATTTTACCCTTTGTCCCCCCTATTTATTTATTCTTTATCCATATTTCTTTACTCATCTGTCTGTACCTTGGATAAAAGGAGCAACAGACACAAGGTTTTCATTATCCCACAGTCACATTGTAAAAGTTATATCTTTATACATTCGTTTTCAAGAATCAAGGCTACTGGAACACAGCTTAACAGTTACAATGTCCCATGATTGCTTCTTGTCACCTGTGAGATAACATTCAAACTCAGGATGTCATTTCAGGCAAGTCATGCTTTGATCCTGCCTTCTGCTCCAGTCTCACAACTCCTTACTCTTTCTCCAGTTGTTATGAATCACTGGCTTTCTACCAGACTCACCATTGTTCCCTCTTGCCTTCTTTTACCAATAGTGATTCCTCTGCCAAGCATATTTTGATAAAAACATAGATTCATTTTTTCCTTACCTTTCCCTGTTCTCAGCAGAACATGGCCAAAAGAAACAAACAAAAACCCCATGGCATTCTCTGCTTTTTGGATGCAACAAGTGTCTAGAGGCAACAAGCCAGAGCAGAAAGGTTTGGCTTTAGACTCATAAAAGCCTAAGTTCAATCCTGTCATTAAGGTCTGTACATGGGACAGAGGGACATTTTAAGCACCACCATGGGAATACAGTGAGAAAAGTCCAAAATGTGAAAAATTCTGAAGAACAAATATCAGATTATGTTTTTAGCAAATAAATTCAGGCGGCAGGGTGGAAGACAAAGAGGAAGAGGAAACTGTTATAGATAAAAAGAGATGGAAAGCACATATTAACCCAAGGCAATGTGTGGAATTTGGATTCTTACTTGAAAAAAGACTAAGTAGGAAAATTTATTTATGATACAGTTGGGGGAATTTTAATGATATTAAGAAAGTATTGTTATTTGATTTCTTGGTATCAAATAGTATTGTGATGGTGTGTTTTTTTAAGTTCTTGAGTTTTAAGGATACATACTGAAGTATATCTGAATGATAAGCCATCTGAGATTTGCTTTAAAATAATTCAGTGAGAAATGGGGAAAAATAGGGGATTGCATATTAAACATGCTTGGAAAGTTTTTTTTTGTTTTGTTTTGTTTGTTTTTTTTTGCCTGGGCGGGCACCAGGAACCGAACCCAGGTCTCTGGTGTGGCAGGTGAGAATTCTGCCTGTTGAGCCACTGTGGCCTGCCCATTTGGTAAGTTTTGAGGCTGGGTGATGGATACAGACTGAGGGTTGATAATATTCTTCCTACTTTTGCATATATTTGAAAATTTCCAAACTAAAACATAAGAAATAATAACAAATAAAATCCCAACACTGCCACTTGCTAATGATAGGAGTTTGGCCACTGATTACTTACTTGAGTCTTAGTTGGATGAGAATAATAACTGCTTCCAAGAATTATATTTAAGTCTTAAAGGAGGAGGTAATGCAACTTCTCAGAACTCTAAAAGCCACTGCATGGTGTAGGAGAGGCTGAGCCTATGTAGGACACTGACTGTGCTCTGTTCCTCAGCATGATTGTCATTGTCCCTGGGAAACTGTGGGGGATAGTTTGCCTAAGATTCACATAAGATTTACACAGCTACTGAAGATCTACTCAGGGTGTGTCAAATCAGTGTGTCTCAGATGAGATCAGCATCACAGGGAAGGATGGTATAACTTAAATCTTCTTGGGCATGTAGGAGGGGGAGAGGAGCACCAAAGTCCTGTCTGTCCTATGGCAGCCAAAACCTATGGTTCCTGGTGTGGCTGAAAAACATTAGGTTCTGGAATCTCTTTCATCTCCTTTGTTTTTATGTATGTGAGTGGCATGCATGGGGAAGGGAGGTTGGAATACAAAGGGGAGATAAAAAGGTCAACCAGTTTATTTTCTAACACATTTATTGCAAAATATAACAGATTCACAAAACTGCATAATATAGTTGTACAGTTTGATCAATGATTGTAAGTCAAATACCCTATGTAGTGAAGACAATAAATTTTTAAATTCATGATTCCAAGAGGTGTTAGCAAGTCTGATTTCTCACTGCCATTTTTTTTTAACTTCTTTGGACCTAGCCCACCTCTAGGAGAAGAGGGTCAATGGTGAAACTGATAAACATTTGTAATGCTAAGTCATGGCCAGGGTGATTCATGTTTTCTCTCTTCTTACAGGATTACAGTCATTTTTCCCAAGCCACAAGTATTTGTTTTCCTTATCCTTAAACTTTCTGCCTAACTGAGCCCCATCCAGGAGCCAGGTACTGTGCTCCACCCTTTTCAGCCATGGTAAGGACTCTTGGTGGAGTGCCTCCTTCCATACCACTCCTTTCTTATACCAGGATTCACAGATTCATGCAATAAATCACTTAGCACACCCATGAGCTTAACAGTAGCATTTTCCTCAAGAAACTATGAGGCCATCCCTCCTCAGAATTGTGGTTTAATGAGTGGAGATATGTAATGGATTTCATAAATAGTATAGGCATACCCAAGAGATATTGTAGGTTCAGATCCAGACCACTGCCATAAAGTGAATATCACAGTAAAGTGAGTCACACAATTTTGATTTCCCAGAGCAAATAAAAGTTATGTTTATACTATACTATAATCTATTAAGTGTCCAATAGCATTATGTATAAAAAAAATCTTTGTACATACCTTAATTAAAATGTGGCAAAGAAACACAAAGTGTGCAAATGCTGTTGGAAAAAATGGTGCAGATAGGCTTGGTCAATCCAAATCTTAAATTTATAAAACAAAACAAAACAAAACACAATATCAGTGAAACACAATAAAGCAAAGTACAATAAAAGAAGGTGCGCTGGTACATGGCTTTTTCTTTTCAGGGATTGGTGATGTTTGGGGATGTGACTGTAGACTTCTTTCAAGAGCAGTGGGAATATCTGGACTTGAAGGAGAGGAACATGTACAGAGCTGTGATGTTGGAGAACTGTAGCAATGTGGTTACATTGGGTAAGGATGTCTGTTCCCCATCATTAAGAAATCGGCTACCTGGAATGTCACTATAACTTTCTGAATTTCTTCTTCTGGTTCTGAACTGAAAAATTCAAGCTTTGTAATGTTGGAAATAGGTAACTCTTCTAAAGCTTCATCTTCTCCATCCTTCAAACAATCTTGATGCATTTCTCTAAATTATTTTCTTTCTTCACCAAGGGACTAGGTCTGAATTTTGGACATCCATGGAATAACTAAGTTCTGTTTTTTGGTTGTATTTTGTTTTTTGTTAACAGGACTGTCTGTTTATAAACCAGCTTTGATTTCCTTTTTGGGACAAGGTAAAGAGTCCTGGATTGTTGAGAGAGACATACTAGGCCTATACCCAGGTGACTGAGGGAAATTCAGACGGAGGGAAACTATTTCAGGAATAGAGATGATATGCCTTAAGTGATACTGTCAGAATGTTCTTCAAAGGAGATGTCTTTTTTTTCCCTCCCAGTGACAAGTGTTTCCTATTATGGGATTCCAATTCTTCCATTCTTCCTCTTTTGCTTTTGAATGCATATAGTTTTTTTTTTATCTCCTAACATATGTATTTTTCCTAAATATTATTATTTTAGCTACTTTCCAATAAAGATGTTCCCATTTCTTTATTAGTTTCTGTTTGACTCATCATCTTTTTTACCCATTTTTGCAAGCCTGCTTTTGCCTTTAATTTAAAGGGCCAAAAATTTGTCAGATGCAGGTATAGCAAACTAAAGAATTAGATAGAAAAGTTAGAAAGTATCCCACTCATCCAACTCCTTACTATGTCCTCTTTGCAAGCCTCTTTTCTGTCAGTGTTTACTGATCAGTACATTTTACTAGATGATTGGGAATTTTTTTAAGTATATAAAGTACATAAGTATTTTTTAAAGCATAAATCTTGCAAAGTAATTTTATATCAAAGAGAGCTGTCATAAATAATTTCCAAAAAATAGAATCTGTAAGTCCAGACAGAGAGCTCAAAAGAAAGTCAGGCCTAAAGACGTAGCCATGGAATTCATCCAAGTGAAGTTGGTAGGTGGAGCAGAGGGGTAATGAAACCATCTGGTACTAAAATAAGGCTTTGGGTGCACACTAAGGAAGAGGAGGTAAGGAAGTAGTTTAGCAATGAAGCCCTAGGATTGGGAGACTGCTGGGTCAGGAAACAAAGACCTGACCATCAAAATGGTCAGGAGGGACACATATTTGTGAGAAAGAGAGGAGGATAAAAAACAAGCAAGGTCTTTGGCATTTGATACACAGTTCTTAGAGACCTTCAGGTTTCAAAGAGCAGAAATGCAATAACAAAGATAAGTCAACAAGTTATAATTCATTTGAAATGTGAGGAATGGGGAAGGAGCTACTTTTATTTATAAGATTTTTGAGATTTCAAATGCATACTTCAAATTATTCTAATCATATATGCATGTACAATTTTGCATTGTGGCATTAAATGAAACAGATTCTTAAATGCTTTGTTAGAATAAGAAATTGAGCAGCCGTTTTATAAGCTTCATACATGTAGGAGAGGAAGGAAATATGAGTGATATTCTTTTTGCTTAAAGCATATTGACAATTATTACATCTGAGAAAGCAGAGATGTCGATATAAACATTACCAGAACAATACATACATAAGCTAACCAAGCAGAATCATAGATTACATACAAGTACGTGTTACTTTCTCAAGATATAGCCACAGTCTGAAGTTGGATGTCTTTGTAAGGCCATTTACAGGTCAATTTTATGATGTTGAATTCCAGCTGCTCTTTTCTGCATATGGAAGGAAAAAGAGACATTTGCCCCTCATGTTGCTGAGAGTTCTTTCATCCACACTTATAAAGTTCTGTAGGTTTCAAGGGCTAAGAATTTGAATTCCATTAGTGAACACAAATGAAAGGAGGAAAAGCTCAAAAAGCATAGAGTAATAAAAGCAGAAAAGGCTTTTTAGTAAAGAAATAGGGATATGTAACGTTGTTACTGTTTAAAGGACACCTTATTTTAGATTTGAGATGACCTGCTTGTTCTTCAAATTCCTCTTTCTAGGGTGATTTTATATAATATCTCAGTGAGAATATTGGTGCTGATTCCTTTGAAGCTGAAACATATATAGGATCTTTTTTTTTTTTTTTAGTATACTATATGGCGGGGTCACATTTCACTATTTTTCCATGTAAGTATCCCATTATTGCAGCACCATTTGTTGAATTTTTTGTTTGTCTGTTTTTGTTTGTTTTGCTTGTTTGTTTGGTTTTTGGGGGGAAGTGCATGGACTGGGAATTGAACCTGGGGTTCCTGCATGGCAGGTGAGAATTCTACCACTGAACTACCCATGCACCCCTAACATATATAGCATTTATGAACATTACTTTTACTATAACATAGTAATACATTACTATGTATTACTTCCACATTGCCATAATTTATTGTACAATAAAGTAACAGTAAAGCAAATAATCTAGATGTGGTAGGCAGATTAATGACCCACCCACCCCCAAGATATTCAGGTCTTAATCCCTGGGTACTGTGAATATGTTATGTTACCTGGAAAAGGGGAAATAAGTTTGCAGATGGAATTAAAGTTGCTAATCAGCTGCCGTTGAGAAGATTATTGTGGATTATCTGGGGGAGCTCAATTTAATTACATGACTATTTAAAAACTGAGAATCTTGCCTGGCTGTGGTCAAAGGGAGATATGACTACAGAAGGGTCAAAGAGATGCTGGGCCTCATAATACTTTTAATTTCTCTGCCTCTCTTTTCCCACATTTATAGGCTTTTAATAATGTTGCTTTTATACTTTTTTTCTTGCGACTTTTTATTTTGCAACAAAAAGCTGCAAAATACTATGAAGAACTCCCTCATATCCTTTACCCATGTTTCTGAGTTGCCACATTTGGGCTGTCATTTTGTCCCTCAATAGTATATTTGTATGTATGCATGTATGCATGTGTATATATTATTGTGTATAATATATATAATTTTAACCATATGAAAGTAAGCTGCAGATACCATCCCCTTTACCCCTAAATATTTCACTCTTTATTTCCTAAGAGTAAGGACATTATCGACATAACTATAATTTATTATCAAAATCAGGAAATTCAGCATTGATAAAGTATTATCTAATCAACCAAAGTCCATATCAAATGTTTTTCATTTTTCCTAACAATGTCCTTTATACCTATTTTGTTCATGGTATCTTATTGAATCTGGGATGAAAAACTGAATTTCTTTGTCATATTTCTTTAGCTTCCTTTACAGTTCCTCAGCTTTTCTTTGTCTTCCATGGCGTTGACATTTTTGAAGATTATAGACCACTTATTTTGTAGAATGTTCTTCAATGAGCTTTTATATTTATTTGAGATATAATTCTCAATATAGTCAGTCTGAACTGTCTTCCTAATTATATATATATCGTGCATTTTTGGCAAGAATATTCACAATGTTATGTCCTTCTCAGCATATCATGTCAGAAGGCACCTGATACTAGTTTGCCCCTTTCTTAATAAGGTTAATTGTGATTTCTTCAGAGCTACTCAAGGACCAGAAAATTCTGATACATCTTTAGTTCACCCGGTAAAACTGTGTTGTATTTTTTTTTAATGGCAAAGTCTGGTCTTCAGAAACCAGCTTCTGCCTCTAGGCTTCTTCCATTCTCCTGGTTATTGAGTTTTAAGCCAGATTGGATATCGCAACCCTACCCATTTGGTTCATCTTCAGCATGCCAACCTCAAGAGGGCTCTGGGAAGATGTCAGACTATACATTACTTGACTCTTTAGTGGACCAGAGTTTCAGAAAGACAGGCTGAAAACTCAGGGGATAAAGGAGGAGAGCTGAATTAATGAGATAGAAAGTGTGCTGGGATGTAACCAATAAGCAGGGCTCTGGTGGGACATAAGGCAAAGGGTTTCTCTAAAATAGAATTGTGCGTGCTTCGGCAAATATGACTCCAGAGGCAAGAATTGGGCTTTGCTTATGATGTTGCTGAAGGTTGTGATAGATATATACATCTCAGCCATTGTTGGTAGAGTGACCAAGGCTGCCTACAGGATACAGCAGGGAAATTCAGTCATGCTTTATATACTGCCCCCATCACATCCACAAGAGAATGAGGTGAACCCACTTTCAGAAGGAAAATTTCAAACTTTATCCAGAAACAGAGTGGCAGTATATTCTACAAGGTTCAGTTATGTTAAAAACCCTGGTTCCCAGTAACAAAGTGGCATTTGCTCTCTTAGAGAACAATCCAAGGACAAGGGTTTCTAAATGCCAGGCAGTTACCTCTGTATTTTCCCATGAGAGAGAAAGAGAAAAATACTAAGCCCTTAATTATGACAGTGTCATACTATCATACTTCAAATGTTAAGGAAATTTAGATGTCAACTGTCCAGCTTTAATCATATTGTTCCCATCAGTGAAAGGCACTAGTATTCCTTCTTTCTTAGTAATTTCTTCCTCAGTATTATGTAGTGAGTGCAGATACAGCCCTTTGAAACATTTATGTCTTTTACACATTGATATGAAAGTCAGAGAACTGTGTTCTTATTTACATGTTAGCTTCTGTGGGAAAGTGTTCAATAATAGTAGGTACAGGCTCATCATTTTTGGAATGTTATCTTACTCGGTCTTGTTTAGCCAACACTCAGCAGTTTACAATTGAGATTTAATGGCCACAGTGGAGAGATGATGTCCAACTAAGGTGACAAATTCATCCTAGTTTGTCCAGGATTTTTTCAGTTTTAAAACTGAAACTCCTCAGTCCTGGGCAAACTGGGATAGTGGTTACCTTAGGTCCAGTAATGAAGATGCCTTGCCCATCAGCAAGGGTGAGGGATGAGAGTCTTCTTAGGTTCAACTAAACATTCACACATAAGATTACCAGAGACTGCACTTGGCCCCAGTCTAGACAGAATGACAGGACAAGAACCACAGCTTGCCAGGAGGGTAGTGTCAGGAATCCTCACAGTAGGAGTCATTGCTACAATCTATATAACAATTTTGTATGAGTTTTTCATCTTAGTTTGCCTGTACTGCTATGCTATCACAAGTACCACAAAAAAAGCAATGGGAATTTATTGCCTCATAGTTTGTTTTTGTTTTTACTTATTCAAGTCATTCAACATTTATTCAACAAATAATTCAGGGAATCAGCTGTGAGCCAAGTACAGAACTAGGTGCTAGGGAAACAATGGTGGAACAAAATAGACGTTCAGAGAGCTTGTGGCCCAGCTGATAGATAATTATCAAATCATTACTCAAATTTAAATTTGCAATTGTGATAAATAATGAAGGTATGTTGCATGTTGTTCCAAGAGTCTACTCTCCATGTATTTGGTTTTGCTTTTTTTAAAAAACATTTTTATTGAGAAATCTTCACGCACATATACAGTCCATCCACAGTATACAATCAGTGGCTCACAATATCATCACATAATTGTGTACTCATCACCATGATCATTTTTTAACATTTGTATCACTCCAGAAAAAGGAATAAAAATTAAAAATTCATAGATCTCATACCACTTACCCCTCCTACTCATTGACCACTAATATTTCAATCTACCCAATTTTCTTTACCCCTTACCCCCTACCAATTATTTATTTATTTTTCCTTATTTTTTTACTCATCAGTCCATACCTTCGATAAAATGAGCATCAGACACAAGGTTTCACAATCACATGGTGTGCTGGTTTGAATCTGTTGTGTACCCCAGAAAAACCATGTCCTTTAATCCTCATTCAGTATTTCTGGATGGGAGCTTTTGATTGTTTCCATGGAGATGTGACCCACCCAACTGTGGGTGGTAACTTTTGATGGGATGGTTTTAGTGGAGCTGTGTCTCCATCCATTCAGGATGGAGTTTGCTTACTGGACTCCTTAAGAGGGAATCATTTTAGAAACAGCTTTAAAGCCCACACAGCCAGAGTCCTTTGGGAATGAAGAAGGAAAACATCCCCAGGGGAGCTTCATGAAAGCAGAAGCTGGGAGAGAAAACTAGCAGACTTTGCCATGTGCTCTTCCATCTGAGAGAGAAGCCCTGAACTTCATCAGCCTTTCTTGAGTAAAGGTAACATCCATTGATTCTTAATCTGGACAATTTTATAGCCTTGCCTTAATTTGGACATTTTCATGGCCTGAGAATGGTAAACTTGCAACTTAATAAATCCCCCTTTTTAAAAGCCATTCTGTTTCTGGTACATCATATTCCAGCAGCTTGCAAACTAGAACAAATGGTCGTATTGTAAAAGCTATATAGTTATACAATCATCTTCAAGAATCAAGTCTACTGATTGCAGTTCACAGTTTCAAGTACTTCCCTCTAACCACTCCAATGCACCTTCCAGAGGGGCTGCACCTCTGAACTTCCCTTCTCAGGCCTCAAATAGGGATATCTATATAATGCATGAGAATAACCTCTCAACTGTGATTGAAATCACTTGGCCACTGAAACTTTAGTCTGACTTCTCTCTTCACCTGTTTGGTTAAGAAAGCTTTCTCAATCCATTATGTCAGGTTGTGGTCATCCTGGGAGTCCTGTCCCACATTGACAGGGAGATCTGCACTGCTGGGAGTCATGTCCCATGTAGGAAGGAGGGTAGTGAGTTCACCTGGAAAGTTGGCTCACAGAGAGTAGCCACATCTGAGCAACAAAAGAGGTTTCCTGGGGGTGATTCAGGCATAATTATAAGTAGGCTTAGCTTCTTCTTTGCAGGAATAAGTTTCACTTTTTCAACTTTTTGAACAGTTGCTATATGGGGTAATGCTGACTTTCATGGCTTCAGTGCTCTAACTCAGAGTCTCAGGTGTCACATAAATACCCAAAGTTTCTGGGAACAACCAGGTTATACACAAATAGCTCAGTATCTCAGAATTTAGAAATAACAGTTACAAGTCCAGAATAGATGTGACTGCTGTAAGAGCTTACAGTCTAGGACCCTTTACAATAGGCCCCAACCTAATAACTTATGCTCTCAACTTCAGTTCTCCGAGTGTGTTTATTATAGTTAGTCCATATGAGTAAGGCATGATATTTGTCTTTTTGTTTCTGACATTTCATTCAACATACAGTCCTCAAGGTTCATTCCCCTACTTGCATGCCTCACAACTTCATTCTTTCTTGCAGCTGCTCAGTAGTCCATTGTATGTATACACCACTTTTCCACCTTCCATTCCTCAGTCGTGATACCCTTAGGCCACCTCCAACCTTTGTGAATCCCAAACACTACTGCCAGACACACCAAAATGCAAATGTCTGCTCATGTTCCCACACTCAGTTCCTCCAGTTATATACCTAGCAGCAGGGTTGCAGGATCATGTGGCAACCCCACCCCTTACCTCATGTGGAACCACCACACTGCCTTCCGGAGGGGCTGCACTTCTGAACTTCCTTTCCAACAGTGAATAGGTACATCTCTTTTAGACTCCACATTTTCACTAGTACTTGTTTCTCTCTGTTCACTTTTTTGGAGGGTGGGGGCAGTACATGGTCTGGGAATTAAACCCGAATCTCCTTCATGGAAGGCAAGCATTCTACCACTGAAATATCCATGCTCTGTTCACTTTTTTTAAAAGTTTTATTCACACACCGTACAATCCATCCAACATGTACAATCAATGGCTTTCAGTATAATCACAGAGTTATACTTTAATCACCACAATCAATTTGAGAATATTCGCATTGCTCCAAAAAGAAAAATCTCCTGCACTTTATATTACCCTATTATTGACAACATTGGTATTGTTACAATTGATGAAAGCTCTGTTCACTTTTAAAGAGTTTTATTTGCACATCATACAATCAAACCTGAGTAAATAGCCATGCCATTGTCAACAGAATCTATATGAAGACATTTCCTTTCCTTCTGCAAAGAATCCATACCCCTCTACTATATCCCCTACTTATTGACATTTAGTTTTGGCATAATTTCTTTGTTACATTCAGTGGAAACATATTACAATGTAACTGTTGACTGTAGACCCTAGCACAGTGATTGTATTTTTCCTGTATACTATCCCATTTTTAACATCTTGCAATGTTGACAGTCATTTGCTCTCCCCTACACAAAAATGTTTTTATTTTTGTACATTTAATCACCATCATTGTCCATTCTAGGCATTCCCAAATTATACCATCTCAGTCTTTATCCTCTATGCTTCATTCTGGTGTTATATGTGCTCCCAGCATGTTGTGTTTTGATTTGCATTTCCCTAACTGGCTCATTGTTTTGAGGCTAAAAGAAGTAGATATCAGCAAGGCTTGTTCTCTTCCTAAAGACTATAGCATTCTAGTGCTTGTTACCAGCCATCCTTGTGACTCCTTGGCTTTCCCATTTCATGGCAATGTCCTCTCCAAGGCCTCCAGTAATGTGGACTAAGACCCGTCCTCAATCAATTGGGCCACAGTTTAATGAAAAATAGCATCTTTAGGAGGTTCTATTAGCTATGGATTAACACATGCAGATTGAGATTAAGAACATGTGTTTGTTGGGATAAAAATAATTCAACCTACCACAGTTTCTGTTACTGCTTAGCAAATTTAGCAGCTTTTCATTCATTAGCTCAGAGTTCTGTGGGTTAGAAATCCAGGCAGGCTTGCCTGGGTTATGAGGCCAAAATCAAGATGTAGGTCAGGTTGTGCTCTTTTTTTTTTTTACATGGGCAGGCACCGGGAATCGAACCCAGGTCCTCTGGCATGGCAGGCAAGCATTCTTGCCTGTGGAGCCACCGTGGCCTGCCCCAGGTTGTGCTCTTATCTGTAAGCTCAGGGGAAGAGGCCTCTTCCTGGCTCAGTCAGTTTGTTGGCCAAATCCACTTTCTTGAAGCTGAAGATCTTTTTCCTCCTTGGCTGCCAGCAGGGGGGACTCTCTTTGCTCCCAGAGGCCTCCTGCCTTCATTCTCACATGGGTCCTTCAATTTCAAAGGAACAGTTTGTTGAATCCTTCTCAGGCCTCAAGTCTGTTTTCCCCTTCTGATATCAGCCAGAAAGATATCTTTAAGGGTCTACTGCTTTTAAGGGTCTGTGTAATTAGATCAGGCTTACCTGAATTTTCTCCTTTTCTTAAGGTCAACTGTGCATTATGCAACACAATCACAAGAATGATATTTATTATATTCACTGTTTCAGCAATTGGAGCAGTACATCTTTGGGAGTCTATTTTAGAAATTCTATACTTGGGTAGCCATCAAGATCCTCCCTTGGCTGTTAGGTCAATCTTTTTTGATAGAAGAGAGAGATAACTCCATCATGGCATTGTGTGGACAGTTTCAAGTAAGGACTTCCTATTGAAAAACCAGCTCAATTGTTCTGCCTTAAAGGTTTTTTCTAGTTTTTTGACTTGTGTCAGAGGTTCACAAAGCTGAAACTCAATGCATGAGGACAAAGCTAAATCTGAACCTTACTGAAACAAATTAAAATCTAGCTTAGAATAAATAATGCAAATTGGAAGTGAGGTTGACTGCTTTCCTTGTGGAGGTTTTCTTGAGCCTCCCCACTTGGGGAAAACAGAACTTCAAAATATATCCAAAATATATCCTACTACTTCTCATCATCCTCTGCCAACACCTTCATCCAAGTCTTCATCTCTCAACCTCCTAACCATCTTTTTTTTTCTACCCTTGCCTGTCTAGTCTATTCTCAACATAGTAGTCAGAGTACCTATAGAAACCTGAGTTAGATCATATCACCCCTCTGCTCAAATTCCTGCAACAGTACACTGCCTCACACAGCATAAAGACCGAAGTTCTTACCATGACCTATAAAGTCATACCTGGTCTGCTCCTCATCCCCCATTACTTCTCTAATCTCATTTACTATCGCTTCCTTTCTTTAGACCTCTCTTACATGCCAGTCTCCCCACAAGTCTTGCCTCAAGACCTCGGCACTTAATGTTTCCTCTACCTGAAAGAGTCTTCCCTTTGAGGACCACTTAGTACTTCAGGTTTCTACTCAAAATGCCCTTACACAGATGGCTTTCCCTTGCCACCCCATCTAAAATGGTTTCCCCTATCTTCTAGTCCTTCTTCCTTGCCTTACTTTTCTTCTTAGCACTTACCATCATCTAAAATACTGTGTGTTATTTCTCTATATATTATTCTCCAATAGAACATAAGCTTCAGAAAGACAGGTTTTAAAAAGTATTTTAAAATAATTTTAGACTTACAGAAAAGTTACAAAATTGCACATAGGCTTTCATATGCCTTTTGTAGTAGGTTTCCCCTAATGTTGTCCTACATAACCATACTGCAGTTACTCAACCCAGAGAATTGACCTTGATGTACTAGTAATTAAACCACAGAACTTATTTGAATTTTACCAGTTTTCCCATTAATTTCCAGGATCCACACTGCATTTAGTTGTTATGTCATCTTAGTCTCTTCCAATTTCCTTCCTTGACTTTTATGATCTTGACACTTTTGTAGAGGACTGATCAGTGACTTTGTACATATCCTTCAACTTGGATTTGATCAGTTGTTTTCTCATGCTTATATTGAAGTTAAGCATTTTGCCACAGGAGTGATGTTGTGTCTTTCTCAGAACATCATAGCAGTGGGGATGTGATGTCTCTGTGTCTTATTACTAGTTATATTAACCTTGATCTTATGGTTAAGATGGTGTCTGCCAGGTTTCTCCTCTGAAAAGTTACTTTATTTCCCTTTGTAGTTAATAAGGATCTTGCAGGGAAAGAGGGTAGGGATTTTTAGTTTATTGTTTGCTGCTGCTTCCCCAACCTGGAACAGGGTTCCTGCTGAATTAAAGGAACTTGAGTGTAGCAGGTTGTTGAATACCTTGATACTGAATGGGTTAAGCTTCACGAAAAGCAGAGCCATGGTTAAATTAGAAAGTCTATTCATTGTCAAGAAGTCTCAGGACATTGTCAAGTACTTGCTGTGAGTTACACCATGGGTCTGGGCCACAAGTGAGAAAATGTAAGCTGGATGCTCTAAGAAAAAAATCAGATTAAAATAAGCTGTTAACTTGATGGAACAATACTAGGAAGCATGAAACTGAGAGACAAGGCCTTGGCTTTTGACACCCATGTTAATAGATGGAAGGACTTGATAAGACCCCTTTCTACAATGTCTAAGGTATGATGGTGAAGGTTGATGTGAACCCAATTATGGGATTTCCATGTTGACAATACTAACTGGGTTAGTTGGTAGGGCTTCACAATGGTTCGGCATCACAATAGGCTTTATAGTAATCAAATCTTACTTAATTTAGCACATGAAGGTTCTGCAGTGGGATGCCACTGATAGCCTGCCCATTAATGGTGCACATGAAAAGAGTCTTGGGCTGCTGTTTGCTACACACCTCACATTTGTGAGAGTTGTGGACAGTGGGTCAGGCCATATGAGTCTGATTTCTTCACAAATTTTGGCAAATGTATTTTTTTAAGGATTCCACTTTTAAATTTCCCCAACCTGCTGTTTCCTGATGATATGTGCAATAAAGGCTTTGCAAAGGAAGTTTATAAAGCCCTAAAGTTTCATCAGCATCAAACCTAATGTGATGGTTAATTTCATGGTAAATTAACCATGTGATGCTTAATTTCATGTTGGCTAGGTTATGGCATCCACTTATTTAGTCAAGCAAGCACTGGCCTGATTGATATTGTGGGTGTAGTTCATGGATTTAAATCACTAGTCAGTTTATTGTATTTATGGCTCCTCTGTGAATAAATAGAATCCAAAATTGCTGAATTTGGTGCAACCTTGTTAACCTTGTGACTATATTATTTCCTTGGACATATGGTATGCCCAATTGTGATTGTGACTTTTTTATTAGATGGGGATGTTGCTCCACTCATTCAGAGTGGGTCTTGATTAGTTTACTGGAGTCCTTTAAAAAGGGAAACATTTGGGAGAAACTTCAGATGCAAATGCTTGGAGAATAGTTGCTTCAGAGCTGACAGAGATTCCTAAACAGGGAGTTCAGCAAACATCACCATGTGCCTTCCCATGAGATGCTAAGCAAGCCAGCTTGCTTAAGTTTTTACAATCACGTTGTCAATATTTTATCTTTATACAATTGTTTTCAAGAATCTAAGCTATTGGGGGACTGAACAATTTCAGGTACTTCCCTTTAGCCACTCCAATATACCATAAACTAAAAAGGGATATCTATATAATGCATAAGAATAACCTCCAGGATCACCTCTCAACTCTGTTTGAAATCTCTCAGCCACTGAAACTTTATTTTGTCTCACTTCTCTCTTTCCCCTGCTAGTCAAGAAGTCTTTCTCAGTCCCTTGATGCTGGGTCCTGGCTTATCCTGGGCTTTCTGTCCCATGTTGCCAGGGAGATTCACATCCCTGGGAGTCAGGTCCCACATAGGAGGGAGGGCAATGAGTTCACCTGCTGAGTTGGCTTAGAGAGAGAGGCCACATCTGAGCAACAAAAGAGGTTCTCTCAGTGTGACTGTTAGGCCTAATAATAAGTAGGTTTAGACTATCCTTTGCAGGGGTGGGACCAACCCCAAGATCAAGGGCTTAGTCTATTGATTCTCCAAATAGGGGAGTTGAATTTATTTTCTCCTTTCTCAGTTTGCATATTTTTAAGGACAATTTAAGTTTGGGCATTTTAAACTTTTAATGCAGTGAATTCCCTTTTTAGAACCATTCCAATTCTTGTATGTTGCATTGCGACAGCTTTAGCTTTTGAAAATGTTTTCTTTTGGCAATGTTTAATGTTTTACTTGTGCAGAACTGAAATTTGTATTTAAAGGCACAGAATAAAGGAAAAGTAGTTAACACAGCGTGAATTCATTGATAAAGGATGCTGAATAAATAAAACTACAGGACTTCTCTTTTTATTTTATTAATTAAAAAAATTAACTAACACAACATTTAGAAATCATTCCATTCTACATATGCAATCAGTAATTCTTAATATCATCACATAGATGTGTGATCATTTCTTAGTACATTTGCATCGATTTAGGAAAAGAACTAGCAAAACAACAGAAAAAGATATAGCATGATAATACAGAGAAAAAAATAAAAATAATAATAAAAATAAAAAATAAAAAAATATATAAGAAAAGGAAAAAACAAAAAACAGAAACAAACAAACAAAAAAACCACAGCTCAGATGCAGCTTCATTTCAGTGTTTTAACATATTTACATTACAATTAGATAGTATTGTGCTGTCCATTTTTGAGTTTTTGTATCTAGTTCTGTTGCACAGTCTGTAACCCTTCAGCTCCAATTACCCATTGTCTTACCCTGTTTCTAACTCCTGATAGTCTCTGTTACCAATGACATATTCCAAGTTTATTCTCGAATGTCGGTTCACATCAGTGGGACCATACAGGATTTGTCCTTTAGTTTTTGGCTAGACTCACTCAGTATAATGTTCTCTAGGTCCATCCATGTTATTACATGCTTCATAAGTTTATTCTGTCTTAAAGCTGCCTAATATTCCATTGTATGTATATACCACAGTTTGTTTAGCCACTCGTCTGTTGATGGACATTTTGGCTGTTTCCATCTCTTTGCAATTGTAAATAATGGTGCTATAAACATTGGTGTGCAAATGTCTGTTTGTGTCTTTGCCCTTAAGTCCTTTGAGTAGATACCTAGCAATGGTATTGCTGGGTCATATGGCAATTCTATATTCAGTTTTTTGAGGAACCGCCAAGCTGCCTTCCACAGTGGTTGCACCATTTGACATTCCCACCAACAGTGGATAAGTGTGCCTCTTTCACCGCATCATCTCCAGCACTTGTCATTTTCTGCTCTGTTGATAATGGCCATTCTGGTGGGTGTGAGATGATATCTCATTGTGGTTTTGATTTGCATTTCTCTAATGGCCAGGGACATTGAGCATCTCGTCATGTGCCTTTTGGCCATTTGTATTTCCTCTTCTGAGAGGTGTCTGTTCAAGTCTTTTTCCCATTTTGTAATTGGGTTGGTTGTCTTTTTGTTGTTGAGTTGAACAATCTCTTTATAAATTCTGGATACTAGACCTTTATCTGATATGTCGTTTCCAAATATTGTCTCACATTGTGTAGGCTGTCTTTTTACTTTCTTGATGAAGTTCTTTGATGCACAAAAGTGTTTAATTTTGAGGAGCTCCCATTTATTTCTTTCTTTCTTTAGTGCTCTTGCTTTAGGTTTAAGGTCCATAAAACCACCTCCAATTGTAAGATTTATAAGATATCTCCCTACATTTTCCTCTAACTGTTGTATGACCTTAGACCTAACGTTTAGATCTTTGATCCATTTTGAGTTAACTTTTGTGTAGGGTGTGAGATACGGGTCCTCTTTCATTCTTTTGCATATGGATATCCAGTTCTCTAGGCACCATTTATTGGAAAGACTGTTCTGTCCCAAATGAGTGGGCTTGACTGCCTTATCAAAGATCAAATGTCCATAGATGAGAGGGTCTATATATGAGCACTCTATTCGATTCCATTGGTCAATATATCTATCTTTATGCCAGTACCATGCTGTTTTGACCACTGTGGCTTCATAATATGCCTTAAAGTCAGGCAGCGTGAGATCTGCAGCTTCGTTTTTTTTCCTCAAGATACTTTTAGCAATTCGGGGCACCCTGCCCTTCCAGATAAATTTGTTTATTGGTTTTTCTATTTCTGAAAAGTAAGTTGTTGGGATTTTTATTGGTATTGCGTTGAATCTGTAAATCAATTTAGGTAGAATTGACATCTTAACTATATTTAGTCTTCCAATCCATGAACATGGTATGCCCTTCCATCTATTTAGGTCTTCTGTGATTTCTTTTAACAGTTTCTTGTAGTTTTCTTTGTATAGGTCTTTTGTCTCTTCAGGTAAATTTATTCCTAAGTATTTTATTCTTTTAGTTGCAACTGTAAATGGAAGTCGTTTCTTGACTTCTCCCTCAGATTGTTCATTACTAGTGTATAGAAATGCTCCAGATTTTCGAATGCTGATTTTGTACCCTGCCACTTTGCTGTACTCGTTTATTAGCTCTAGTAGTTTTGCTGTGGATTTTTTGGGGTTTTCAACATATAGTATCATATCATCTGCAAACAGTGATAGTTTTACTTCTTCCTTTCCAATTTTGATGCCTTGTATTTCTTTTTCTTGTCTAATTGCTCTGGCTAGAACTTCCAACACGATGTTGAATAACAGTGGTGATAATGGACATCCTTGTCTTGTTCCTGATCTTAGGGGGAAAGTTTTCAGTTTTTCCCCATTGAGGATGATATTAGCTGTGGGTTTTTCATATATCCCCTTTATCATTTTAAGGAAGTTCCCTTGTATTCCTATTCTTTGAAGTGTTTTCAACAGGAAAGGATGTTGAATCTTGTCAAATGCCTTCTCTGCATCAATTGAGATGATCATGTGATTTTTCTGCTTTGATTTGTTGCTATGGTGTATTACATTAATTGATTTTCTTATGTTGAACCATCCTTGCGTACCTGGGATGAATCCTACTTGGTCATGATGTGTAATTCTTTTAATGTGTTGCTGGATTCGATTTGCTAGAATTTTGTTGAGGATTTTTGCATCTATATTCATTAGAGAGATTGGTCTGTAGTTTTCTTTTTTTTTGTAATATCTTTGCCTGGTTTTGGTATGAGGGTGATGTTGGCTTCATAGAATGAATTAGGTAGCTTTCCCTCCACTTCAATTTTTTTGAAGAGTTTGAGCAGGGTTGCTACTAATTCTTTCTGTAATGTTTGGCAGAATTCACATGTGAAGCCATCTGATCCTGGACTTTTCTTTTTGGGAAGCTTTTGAATGACTGATTCAATATCTTTCCTTGTGATTGGTTTGTTGAGGTCATCTATTTATTCTTGAGTCAAAGTTGGTTGTTCATGCGTTTCTAGGAAGTTGTCCATTTCATCTACATTGTTGTATTTATTGGCATAAAGTTGTTCATAGTATCCTGTTATTACCTCCTTTATTTCTGTGAGGTCAGTGGTTATGTCTCCTCTTCCATTTCTGATCTTATTTATTTGTGTCCTCTCTCTTCTTCTTTTTGTCAATCTTGCTAAGGGCCCATCAATCTTATTGATTTTCTCATAGAACCAATTTCTGGTTTTATCGATTTTCTCAATTGTTTTCATGTTCTCAATTTCATTTATTTCTGCTGTAATCTTTGTTGTCTGTTTCCTTTTGCTTGCTTTGGGGTTAGTTTGCTGTTCTTTCTCCAGTTCTTCCAAGTGGACAGTTAATTCCCGAATTTTTGCCCTTTCTTCTTTTTTTGATATATGCATTTAGGGCAATAAATTTCCCTCTTAGCACTGCCTGTCCTGCATCCCATTAGTTTTGATATGTTTTGTTTTCATTTTCATTTGCCTCGAGATATTTACTGATTTCTCTTGTAATTTCTTCCTTGACCCACTGGTTGTTTAAGAGTGTGTTGTTGAGCCTCCATGTATTTGTGAATTTTCTGGCACTCTGCCTATTATTGATTTCCAACTTCATTTCTTTATAATCTGAGAAAGTGTTGTGTATGATTTCAATCTTTTTAAATTTGTTAAGACTTGCTTTGTGATGCAGCATATGGACTATCTTTGAGAATGATCCATAAGCACTTGAGAAAAAGGTGTATCCTGTTGTGGGGTGCAATGTTCTATAAATGTCTCTGAAGTCTAGCTCATTTATTGTAATATTCAACTTCTCTGTTTCTTTATTGATCCTCTGTCTCGATATCTGTCCAGTGATGAAAGTGGGGAATTGAAGTCTCCAACAATTGTGGTGGATGTTTCTATTTCCCTTTTCAGTGTTTGCAGTGTTTGCCTCACATATTTTGGGGCAGTCTGTATTTGGGGCATGCACGTATTTCGGTGCATAAATGTTTATGATTGTTATGTCTTCTTGTTTAATTGTTCTTTTTATTAGTAGATAGTATCTTTCTTTGTCTCTTTTAACTGTTTTACATTTGAAGTCTAATTTGTTGGATATTAGTATAGCTACTCCTGCTCTTTTCTGGTTGTTATTTGCATGAAATATCTTTTCCCAGCCTTTCACTTTCAACCTATGTTTATCTTTGGGTCTAAGATGTGTTTCCTGTAGACAGCATATAGAAGGATCCTGTTTTTTAATCCATTCTGCCAGTCTATGTCTTTTGATTTGGGAGTTCAATCCATTAACATTTAGTGTTATTACTGTTTGGATAGTACTTTACCATTTGCCTTTTGTATTTTATATGTTATATCTAATTTTTCTTCTTTCTACACTCTTCTCCACACCTTTCTCTTCTGTCTTTTCATATCTGTCTCTAGTGCTCCCTTTAGTATTGCTTGCAGAGCTGGTCTCTTGGTCACAAATTTTCTCAGTGACTTTTTGTCTGAAAATGTTTTAATTTCTCCCTCATTTTTGAAGGACAATTTTTCTGGGTATAGAATTCTTGGTTGGCAGTTTTTCTGTTTTAGTAATTTAAATATATCATCCCACTGTCTTCTAGCTTCCATGGTTTCTGCTGAGAAATCTACACATAGTCTTACTGGGTTTCCCTTGTATGTGATGGATTGCTTTTCTCTTGCTGCTTTCAAGATCCTCTCTTTCTCTTTGACCTCTGACATTCTGACTAGTAAGTGTCTTGGAGAATGTCTATTTGGATCTATTCTCTTTGGGGTGTGCTGCACTTCTTGGATCTGTAACTTTAGGTCTTTCATAAGAGTTGGCAAATTTTCAGTGATAATTTCTTCCATTAGTTTTTCTCCTCCTTTTCCCTTCTCTTTTCCTTCCGGGACACCCACAACATGTATATTTGTGTACTTCATATTATCATTCAATTCCCTAAGTCCCTACTCATATTTTTCCATTCTTTTCCTTATAGTTTCTGTTTCTTTTTGAATTTCTGATGTTCCATCCTCCAGTTCACTAATCCTCACCTCTGTCTCTTGAAATCTACCGTTGTATGTTTCCATTGTTTTTTTCATCTCTTCTACTGTATCTTTCATTCCCATAAGTTCTGTGATTTGTTTTTTCAGACTTTCCATTTAATCTTTTTGTTCATTCCTTGCCTTCTTCATGTCCTCCCTCAATTCATTGATTTGGTTTTTGATGAGATTTTCCATTTCTGTTCATATGTTCTGAATTAATTGTTTCAGCTTCTGTATGTCATTTGAACTATTGGTTTGTTCCTTTGACTGAGTCATATCTTCAGTTTTCCTGGTGTGATTTGTTATTTTTTTGCTGGCGTCTAGACATTTAATTACCTTAATTAGTTTATTCTGGAGATTGCTTTCACTTATCTTACCTAGGGTTTTCTTGCCAGATGAGTTTATTGTCTGTTCTTTGACCTTCAGTTGAGCTTTTTCTAGGTCTCTAGCTTAAGTTTTGTTTAACAGAGGGTAATTTTTCAGTTCTTGTTTTCTTGTTTCTTGTCCTGCTTGTCAGGTGCCTTTTCACTCCCCACCCTTAGGAGGGTCTACATAGGTATTACAGACTCCAACCGGATTTTCTCGGACTAAACTGGCCTTCTATTAGAGGGGAGAAGTCACCTGCATCAGTTTTCCCTGAGGGTGAGACCCAGCAGGTTGAAAGACTTTGCTGTGAAGTCTCTGGGCTCTGTTTTTCTTATCCTGCCCAGTATGTGGCGCTTGTCTGCCTGAGGGTCCCACCAGCAAAAGATGTTTTGGCTCCTTTGACTTTGGAAGGTTTTCCCTGCTGGGGGTATGGTGGAGACAGAGGAGAGGTTATAGGCTGGTTTTAATGGTTTCCAATTGCCAAGCCTTGGGGTCTGAATTCCTTGAGAGAGGGATTCCACCTAAGTTTGGCTTTACCCCTCCTTTGGAAGGCACAGGTGGGAGACAGCCCAGAAAGCAGTCTGTTTCTGCCTATGTCTGGGGCAGTTGCAACCTGAGTAGTCCCACCGCTGAATCCAGAGGCAGCAAGCCTCCATAGAAATAGCCACAAAAACTTCTGTTTTGTCCCCTTTCCTCTTTTTCGGTTAGCCCAATAAGCAACCTCCACCTTGACCAGTTTCACCTGAGCTGGGGGCCTATTTTTAGTAGTCAGAATTTGTTTATTAATGCCACAATTGGTGTTTGGTTGGACTCAGTCCCTGCTACTGTTAGAGTGTCTTTCGTTTCCCTCTGGGAAGCTGCCTGTGGGGATGGGTGCCAGGTTCCAGCCACCACGGCTTGGGGAACTCACATTTCTGGAGACTCACAACCGGTCCAGCTGGTCCAGACTGGGGTACACTGTGTGTCCAGTCACTATTGTGGATCCAGGAGCTATTCTGTACTGTTTCTAGTTATTTAGTAGTTGTTCTGGAGGACAAACTAAAATGCACACATTGCTAAGCCACCATCTTGGCCCCTCCTAGAACTCTTTCATTTTTATCTTTTCTTCTTAAATGTAGGGGAAACATTTAAAACTGCAATTTTAGATCCTCATTTTGATATGAAGTTGTTTCTCTTTTATTTGAAATGTTTTTGACTTTCAGTATAATTCTATTTTAACTCAGGAATAATTTAAGACCATGTATTGGGTACCCAAACATATGGACTTTCATTTTATATTATATATATAATACAAACTTAAATATTCATATTTATATGTATATAAATATATATGTATTTTCTGACTTCTACTGTAATTACCTTGGAGTCAAGCAGGTGGGCTGTACAATAATGAATCTTTTAAATATGGTCAATTTCTTGTAAATATTCTATATATGACTGTATTGTCTAACTGCAGGGAGTAGTTTTCAAAATATAACTTGTAAATCAAGATTATTGTGTTGTTAAAGTGTCGTATAATTCCACCAGTATTTTTAGGAACTGATCTACCAGTTTGTGGTAGTTTTATGTTAAAAATCTCTTACAGGAGGAGGGGACCAAGATGGCGGCTTAGTAAGGTACGCGCGTCTTAGTTCATCCTCCAGAGCAACTACTAGGTGAACAGAAACTGTGCAGAACACCTCCCGGGGCCACGGCAGGGAATGGACACACAGCGTACCCCAGTCTGGACTGGCTAGACTGACTGTAAGACTCTGCTGAGGTGAGATCCCCGAGCGGCACGCGATTCCCCGAGCAGCGGCAGCTGGCGGCCGGAGGACCTCCCTCCCTCCTTCCTGGGCTGGCTAAGAGTCTCAGAGAGGCAAGTTTCCCAAGCCACGGTGGCCAGCACCCCTCTTTTGCGGGTGGCTTCCTGGACCGGCTATGAGTCTCGGATCAGAGGGCTACCCAAGCCGCAGTGGCCGGGAACCGGCGCCCCTCCCCCACGGGCGGCTTCCTGGTCCGGTGGCGAGTTCCCCAGGCCGCGGCGGCCAGCGACCGACGCCCCTCCCCCGCAGGCAGCTTCCTGGTCCGGTGGCGAGATCCCAGGGCTGCGGCGGCCGGTGACCGACACCCCTCCAGGGAGAGGAGGGAAATCCGACAGTGGCAGGGACTGGGTCCAACAAAACACCAACAGGGGCATTTATAAAGGAGCCACAGTGTCCCCTCAAGCCGTGGCGGCTGACGACCCCACCACGCACGGCCCCCCGGACCAACTGAGAGAATTGTCGGAAACCCCCAGGCCACGAACGGTGACCAGGGGGATCCCTTCCAAACAAGTGAGACAAACGTGTGCCACGAGCGCCACCTGCTGGGCAGGATAAGAAAAACAGAACCCAGAGATTTCACATAAAAATCTTACAACCTTGTTGGGTCCGACACCCAGGGAAATCTGACTAAATGCCCAGACGCCAGCAGAAGATAACAGTCCACGCTCAGAAGATTGAGAATATGGCCCAGTCAAAGGAACAAACCAATAGTTCAAATGAGATACAGGAGCTGAGACAACTAATGCTGAATATACGAACAGAAATGGAAAACCTCTTCAAAAATGAAATCGATAAATTGAGCTAGGACATGAAGAAGATATGGGCTGAACAAAAAGAAGAAATAGAAAAACTGAAAAAACAAATCACAGAACTTATGGAAGTGAAGGACAAAGTAGAAAAGATGGAAAAAATAATGGATACCTACAATGATAGATTCAAAGAGACAGAAGATAGAATTAGTGACTTGGAGGACGGAACATCTGAATTCCAAAAAGAAACAGAAACTATCGGGAAAAGAATGGAAAAATTTGAGCAGAGTATCAGGGAACTCAAGGAAAATATGAACTGCACAAACATACGTGTTGTGGGTGTCCCAGAAGGAGAAGAGAAGGGAAAAGGAGGAGAAAAACTAATGGAAGAAATTATCACTGAAAATTTCCCAACCCTTATTAAAGACCTAAAATTACAGATCCAAGAAGTGCAGCACACCCCAAAGAGATTAGACCCAAATAGGCGTTCTCCAAGACATTTACTAGTTAGAATGTCAGAGGTCAAAGAGAAAGAGAGGATCTTGAAAGCAGCAAGAGAAAAACAATCCATCACATACAAGGGAAACCCAATAAGACTATGTGTAGATTTCTCAGCAGAAACCATGGAAGCTAGAAGACAGTGGGATGATATATTTAAATTACTAAAAGAGAAAAACTGCCAACCAAGACTCCTATATCCAGCAAAATTATCCTTCAAAAATGAGGGAGAAATTAAAACATTCTCAGACAAAAAGTCACTGAGAGAATTTGTGACCAAGAAACCAGCTCTGCAAGAAATACTAAAGGGAGCACTAGAGTCAGATACAAAAAGACAGAAGAGAGAGGTATGGAGAAGAGTGTAGAAAGAAGGAAAGTCAGATATGATATATATAATACAAAAGGCAAAATGGTAGAGGAAAATATTATCCAAACAGTAATAATACTAAATGTTAATGGACTGAATTCCCCAATCAAAAGACATAGACTGGCAGAATGGATTAAAAAACAGGATCCTTCCATATGCTGTCTACAGGAAACACATCTTAGACCCAAAGATAAACATAGGTTGAAAGTGAAAGGTTGGGAAAAGATATTTCATGAAATAACAACCAGAAAATAGCAGGAGTGGCTATACTAATATCCAACAAGTTAGACTTCAAATGTAAAACAGTTAAAAGAGACAAAGAAGGACACTATATACTACTAAAAGGAACAATTAAATAAGAAGACATAACAATCATAAATATTTACGCACCGAACCAGAATGCCCCAAAATACGTGAGGAATACACTGCAAACACTGAAAAGGGAAATAGACACAAATACCATAATAGTTGGAGACTTCATTTCCCCACTCTCATCAATGGACAGAACATCTAGACAGAGGATCAACAAAGAAATAGAGAATCTGAATATTACTATAAATGAGCTAGACTTAACAGACATTTATAGGACATTACATTCCACAACAGCAGGATACACCTTTTTCTCAAGTGCTCATGGATCATTCTCAAAGATAGACGATATGCTGGGTCACAAAGCAAGTCTTAACAAATTTAAAAAGATTGAAGTCATACACAACACTTTCCCGGATCATAAAGGAATGAAGTTGGAAATCAATAATAGGCGGAGTGTCAGAAAATTCACAAATACGTGGTGGCTCAACAACACACTCTTAAACAATGAGTGGGTCAAAGAAGAAATTGCAAGAGAAATTAGCAAATACCTCGAGGCGAATGAAAATGAAAACACAACATATCAAAACTTATGGGACGCAGCAAAGGCAGTGCTAAGAGGAAAATTTATTGCCCTAAATGCCTATATCAGAAAAGAAGAAAGGGCAAAAATTCGGGAATTAACTGTCCACTTGGAAGAACTGGAGAAAGAACAGCAAACTAATCCCAAAGCAAGCAAAAGGAAAGAAATAACAAAGATTAGAGCAGAAATAAATGAAATTGAAAACATGAAAACAATAGAGAAAATCAATAAGGCCAGAAGTTGGTTCTATGAGAAAATCAATAAGATTGATGGGCCCTTAGCAAGACTGACAAAAAGAAGAAGAGAGAGGACGCAAATAAATAAGATCAGATATGGAAGAGGAGACATAACCACTGACCTCACAGAAATAAAGGAGGTAATAACAGGATACTATGAACAACTTTTCGCTAATAAATACAACAATTTAGATGAAATGGATGGATTCCTGGAAAGGCATGCACAACTAACTTTGACTCAAGAAGAAATAGATGACCTCAACAAACTAATCACAAGGAAAGAAATTGAATCAGTCATTCAAAAGCTTCCCAAAAAGAAAAGTCCAGGACCAGATGGCTTCACATGTGAATTCTACCAACATTCCAGAAAGAATTAGTACCAACTCTGCTCAAAGTCTTCAAAAAAATAGAAGTGGAGGGAAAGCTACCTAATTCATTCTATGAAGCCAACATTACCCTCATACCAAAACCAGGCAAAGATATTACAAAAAAAGAAAACTACAGACCAATCTCTCTAATGAATATAGATGCAAAAATCCTCAATAAAATTCTAGCAAATCGTATCCAACAACACATTAAAAGAATTATACATCATGACCAAGTAGGATTCATCCCAGGTATGCAAGGATGGTTCAACATAAGAAAATCAATTAATGTAATACACCATATCAACAAATCAAAGCAGAAAAATCACATGATCATCTCAATTGATGCAGAGAAGGCATTTGACAAGATTCAACATCCTTTCCTGTTGAAAACACTTCAAAAGATAGGAATACAAGGGAACTTCCTTAAAATGACAGAGGGAATATATGAAAAACCCACAGCTAATATCATCCTCAATGGGGAAAAATTGAAAACTTTCCCCCTAAGATCAGGAACAAGACAAGGATGTCCACTATCACCACTATTATTCAACATTGTGTTGGAGGTTCTAGCCAGAGCAATTAGACAAGAAAAAGAAATACAAGGCATCAAAATTGGAAAGGAAGAAGTAAAACTATGACTGTTTGCAGACGATATGATTATACATCAAAAAGCCAGAAAAATCCACAACAAAACTACTAGAGCTAATAAATGAGTACAGCAAAGTAGCAGCTTACAAGATCAACATTCAAAAATCTGTAGCATTTCTATACACTAGTAATGAACAAGCTGAGGGGTAAATAAAGAAACGAATCCCATTTACAATTGCAACTAAAAGAATGAAATACCTAGGAATAAATTTAACTAAAGAGACAAAAAACATATATAAAGAAAACTACAAAAAACTGTTAAAAGAAATCACAGAAGACCTAAATAGATGGAAGGGCATACTGTGTTCATGGATTGGAAGACTAAATATAGTTAAGATGTCAATCCTACCTAAATTGATCTACAGATTCAATGCAATACCAATCAAAATCTCAACAACTTATTTTTCAGAAATAGGAAAACCAATAAGCAAATTTATCTGGAAGGGCAGGTTGCCCCGAATTGCTAAAAACATCTTGAGGGAAAAAAACGAAGCTGGAGGTCTTGCGCTACCTGACTTTAAGGCATATTATGAAGCCACAGTGGTCAAAACAGCATGGTATTGGCATAAAGATAGATATATCGACCAATGGAATCGAATAGAGTGCTCAGATATAGACCTTCTCATCTGTGGACATTTGATCTTTGATAAGGCAGTCAAGCCAAGTCACCTGGGACAGAACAGTCTCTTCAATAAATGGTGCCTAGAGAACTGGATATCCATATGCAAAAGAATGAAAGAAGACCCATATCTCACACCCTATACAAAAGTTAACTCAAAATGGATCAAAGATCTAAACATTAGGTCTAAGACCATAAAACAGTTAGAGGAAAATGTAGGGAGATATCTTATGAATCTTACAATTGGAGGCAGTTTTATGGACCTTAAACCTAAAGCAAGAGCACTGAAGAAGGAAATAAATAAATGGGAACTCCTCAAAATTAAACACTTTTGTGCATCAAAGAACTTCATCAAGAAAGTAGAAAGACAGCCTACACAATGGGAATCAATATTTGGAAACGACATATCAGATAAAGGTCTAGTATCCAGAATTTATAATGAGATTGTTCAACTCAACAACAAAAAGACAGCCAACCCAATTACAAAATGGGAAAAAGACTTGAATAGACACCTCTCAGAGGAGGAAATACAAATGGCCAAAAGGCACATGAAGAGATGCTCAATGTCCCTGGCCATTAGAGAAATGCAAATCAAAACCACAATGAGATATCATCTCACACCCACCAGAATGGCCATTATCAACAGAGCAGAAAATGACAAGTGCTGGAGAGGATGCGGTGAAAGAGGCACACTTATCCACTGTTGGTGGGAACGTCAAATGGTGCAACCACTGTGGAAGGCAGTTTGGCGGTTCCTCAAAAAGCTGAATATAGAATTGCCATACGACCCAGCAATACGATTGCTGGGAATCTACTCAAAGGAATTAAGGGCAAAAACTCAAACGGACATTTGCACACCAATGTTTATAGCAGCGTTATTTACAATTGCAAAGAGATGGAAACAGCCAAAATGTCCATCAACAGAAGAGTGGCTAAACAAACTGTGGTATATACATACGATGGAATATTATGCAGCTTTAAGACAGGATAAACTTATGAAGCATGTAATGACATGGATGGACCTAGAGAACATTATGCTGAGTGAGTCTAGCCAAAAACTAAAAGACAAATACTGTATGGTCCTAATGATGTGAATCGACATTCGAGAATAAACTTGGAATATGTCATTGGTATCAGAGTCCAGCAGGAGTTAGAAACAGGGTAAGATAATGGGTAATTGGAGCTGAAGGGATACAGACTTTGCAACAGGACTAGATACAAAAACTCAAAAATGGACAGCACAATAATACCTAATTGTAAAGTAATCATGTTAAAACACTGAATGAAGCTGCATCTGAGCTATAGGTTTTTGTTTTGTTTTGTTTTGTTTTTTGTTTTGTTTTTTTTACTATTATTACTTTTATTTTTTCCTCTATATTAACATTCTATATCTTGTTCGGTTGTGTTGCTAGTTCTTCTAAACCGATGCAAATGTACTAAGAAATGATGATCATGCATCTATGTGATGATGTTAAGAATTACTGATTGCATATGTAGAATGGTATGATTTCTAAATGTTGGGTTAATTTCTTTTTTTCTGTTAATTAATTTAAAAAATAAAAAAATAAATAAAAAATCTCTTACAATTGTGGATTTGTCCTTTTAGTTCCCTCAAGTTTTTTTACCTTACATGGTTTGAGACTGTAATATTAGGGCCATACAGGTTGTTACATCTTCATGATAAATTATTTCTTTTTGTTGTTTACCCTCAATTCACCATCTCTATTTGTATTTTTGGACTTAAATGTTATTTTAAGTGATATTAACATTGTTATATTTTGCTTTGGTTAAAGTTTGCATGGAACATTCTTTCCTTAATTTTCTTTTCAATACTTTTTAAAGTTTTCTCCTTTAAGTACCATAGACCTAGATTTTGTTTTGATTGCCATTCTTTAGTCCGTCTTTTAGTGAATGAGATTAATCTTTCTTTATTTATTATATTACTGATATTTACATTTATTTCTGTCATCTTGCTTTGTATTTTCCCAATAACATTTCTTGTTTTTTTCTTTCTCTTCTGCTTTCTATGGGTGGATGATATATTATTTTGTATCTTTTAAAAAACCTACTCATTTGCAAGTTATGGATTGTATATCTTTTAAGTGGCCAGATTCTCAATCATATCAAGCAGAAAGAACCTTTTTTGCAACAATACTTTAATAGAACACCTTTGCTTTGCTGAAAGTTAGGTTCACAGATAATATAAAACTTTAACATGCATAAATCTTTTTTAAAAATCAAATAATGTTCTAACAATATAAAATAACACTATAATACAAAATGTATCTCATCATGAAAATCTTGTAACAACTAACTTATATTCTTATATCTATCTATATATAGCCACCATAAGCACTGTGTTGGTGATGCAGATACTGTGACTAGTGTTGCTGCTGGTGAGTTTTCCAAAATAAAAAACAGTTCTGAACATAAAGGGCAATTATGTCCCTCAATTTCCATGGTAGTTGCATACCTGGAAAATTTGTTTCATATGATAACAATGTAAAAAGTATTTGGGGTTTATATATATAATAGGTTATAGCGTCAGATGGTTATTAGGATACTTTTCACTGATATGAATGTATCATATTGCCTCACAACACCACAATTTTTAAATGAATGTTGGACAGTTCATTTAAAAGTTGTGGTGTCGTGAGGCAATTACTCATTGTACAGGACCGTTCTTTGCATTACAGGATATTGACATCCCTGACCTCCACCACTTAATTCTGGCAGTTGTCCCACAAATGTCCAACTCCTCACCCCATAGAGTGGTTTCACCCCCATTGAGAATCCCTAGCCTTTATGAATATTCAGGGACATTCCAAAGATATGCAGGACATGGGTAATCCTTCCATGTTTAGCATACATCTAGCATGACTAGTGCCTTCCCATAAAATGCCAATTGTACTCCCAATTCTTTGTTACAACCATAGATATCCTACAAATTTCCAAAATACCCTCTATCAGGTAGAATTTCTCGTAGAAATTTTCATGAACGCCCTTATATTTCTGACCTGCATATTTAACTATAAAATGTTCTAACAAAATTCTAGAGATATTCAGTGTTCCTATCCTGTTTTAGTTTCTTTGGCTGTTCAAAGCAAATACCATGAAATGGGTTGGGATAAACAATGAGAATTTATTAGCTCATGATTTCGAGGCTAGGAAAATGTCCTAATCAGGGTATCATCTAAGTGATGTTTTCTCCCCAAAGACTGTGGCGTTCTGGGCTGGCTGCATCCTTGCTCCTTGCCTCCTTCATCGCATGACAGCACACATGGTGGCCTCCCAAAGCCTCTCTATTCTCTTCTGGTTCTGCTTAATTTCAGATTCTGGCTGCTTCTCATGGCTTTTTCTGTCTGGATTTCACTCCACTTATAAAGGACAGCAGTAATAGGATTAAGACTCATCCTCATGAGGTGGGCCACACCTCAACTGAAGTAACCTCATCAAAAGATCCCAGTTACAATGGGTTCACACCCACAAGAACGCATTCAATTCAAGAACATGTTTTTCTAAGGTATATACAGCTCTAAACCACCACATCTCCTCCCAAAGAAAGACGTTAAGTACTTCAGCATGCCTTAACCCTCTGAACACCTTCTCCAAGATGTTAATCTCTAAAAGAGTGCTGTCCAATAGCAGTATAATGTAAAGCACATAGGTGACTTAAAATTTAGAACTCACATTATAAAAAGATAACCTGGTGAAATTAATTTAACGATACTTTAATAAATTTTATCTACTAAA
This sequence comes from Tamandua tetradactyla, assembly GCF_023851605.1. NCBI lineage: Eukaryota > Metazoa > Chordata > Mammalia > Pilosa > Myrmecophagidae > Tamandua > Tamandua tetradactyla. The sequence continues at coordinate 27,954,357 of NC_135342.1, forward strand.
TATGGCAGAGCAGAAAAATCAGAACCTGGGGCACAGATGACATTGTGGTCATGATGTGGCATTCTGTAGTGTCCAGCTCTAGATTTTTTGTTATATGAGATAAGTTACACTGCTATGTAGTTTGTAGCAGATAAAAGTGTTCTTAACTGATGATTAACCAAAGGGAAACAATTCTGATGAAGAGAAAAAAGATCTGACTTACACAAAGGATTGAATTATGAAGCTATTATGGATAGAGTGTACCAGGTAGAAGGGATGGGTGTGAATGAAAAAGAAACCACAAATCCAAGTACAATCAATCGAACAAGCCAGGAAGAATACATACTTCCTGTTGCTCCACAGGCTACTAGTAATTGGCATTGTCAATATTGCAGATTTTAATCATTCCAATAGGTATGCAGTGGTATATCATTGTTTTAATTTGCAATTCCCTAATGACCTACGATGTTTGTGTTGGTTTGAAGCTGTTATGTACCCCAGAAAAGATGTTATTTTAATCCATTCCTGTGGGGGTAGACCTATTGTAGGTGGGACATTTTAATTACATTATTTCAATTGAGATGTGACCCACCTCATTCATTCAACATGGGTCTTAATCCTCTTACTGGAGTCCTTTATAAGGGGATAAAAGAGATACAGAAGCTAAATCAGAAAAAGCCCAGAGAAGTTTAGACAAAAGCCCCAGAGAAGCTAAGACAGAACACACAGAAAACAGAAAGGAAGCCACTGAAGCCAGGAGATGAAAGCAATGAAACCCAGGAGAAAAGACTAGCAGACATTGGCCATGTGCTTTCCAATATGACAGAAGTGTCCCAGATGCTGGCAGCCTAACTTCAGAGTCCAGGTATCCTCCTGTTGATGCCTTGAGTTAACATTTTCATGGCCAAAGAACTGTAAACAGTAAGTTAATAAATCCCCATTGTAAAAGACAACCCATTTCTGCCATATTGGATTTCATCAGTTTTAGCAAACTGAGACAATGTTGAGAATCTTTTCTTATATGTTTATTTGCCATCTGTACATCTTCTCTGGTGAGATGTCTGCTTAGAGCTTTTGCTCATTTTATAACAGGGTTATTCATTTCCTAAGGTTCAGTTTTAAGCATTCTTGTATATTTTAGATAAAAGTTCATTATCAGGTAGTTACAATACTAGAAATATTTTCTTTCAGTTTGTGACTTGTATTTTCATTCTTTTTACAGTGAGAAAACAGAGCATACGTTTATCTCATAAATTTAAATAATTTCAACCTTACATGACATTGAAAAAATAATTCAAAATACAGAGAGAAAATTCCAACACCCACCATACCAGATCCACCAATTTTAATGTTTTGCCACATTTGCTGTATCATTCTCTCTATGCATCCACCTGTCAACCTACCTATCTATCCATTTGCCTATCTGCCTATCTTTCAAGACAGAAGCTTTTTATTTTTATGAAGTCAAACATAACTTTTCTTATGGATTGTATTTTTGGTGTTGTAGCAAAAAAATATTGACAAACCCAGCATTATTTAGATTTTCTCTTATGTTATCTTCTTGAACTCTATATTTCTGCATTTTACATTTAGATCTATGATCCATTCTGAGTTAATTTTTGCAAAGGTGAAATACTTGCATCTGGCTTTTGTGTTTGTTTTTTGCATGTGGATGTCCAGTTGTTCCAGCACCATTCATGAAAAGACTACCCTTTCTTCATTGAATTGCCTTTGCTCCTTTCTATAAAATGAGTTGATTATATTTGTGTGGGTTTATTTCTGTTCCATTCATCTATCCATCTATTCCTTCACCAATATCACACTGTCTTGATCACTGTAGCTTTATAGTAAATATTTTTAAATATATATTGTATTTATTATTTTATTGAGATATCTTCACACACATATAGTCCATACAAAGTACATATCATCAATATCAATATCAATCACGCATATCATCAATAGTTCTGTATTCATCAACATGATAATTTTTAAAAATATTTTCATTACTTCAGAAAAAGAAATAAAAATTAAAAAACTCTTACATCCCATACTCCTTACCCCTCCCTCTCATTGACCATCAGTATTGCATCTACTCAATTTTCCCCCATATACCCCCTATAATTTATTTATTTTTTATCCTTATTTTTTAACTCATCTGCCCATACCCTGGATAAAGAGAACATCACACACAAAGTTTTCACAATCACATAGTCACATAGTAAAAGATATAGAATTTTCAATTGACTTCAAGAAGCAAGTCTACTGGAAACAGTTTCAGATACTACACCCTAGCCACTCCAATACACCATATGCTAAAAAGGGATATCTATATAATGCGTAATAATAATGTCCAGGATAATCTCTCAACTCTGAAATCTCTCAGCCACTGAAATTTATTTAGTCTCTTCTCTCTTCCCCCTTTTGGTCAAGAAGGCTTTCTCAATCCCATGATGCTGGGTCCATGCTCATACTTGGAATCCATGTCCCACATTACCAGGGAGATTTACATCTCTGGGATTCATATCCCATTGTAGGGGGGAGAGCAGTGAGTTCACCTGCTAAGTTGGCTTAGAGAGAGAGGTCTCATTTGAGCAACAAAAGAGGTTCTCTGGGATGACTCAGGCATAAGTACTTTGCAGGAGTAAGTTTCATAAGGATGAGCCCCTTGATCAAGGGCTCAGCCTAGTGAATTGGTTGACCCCATTGCTTGTGAGAATATCAGGAATTCCCTAGATGGCGAAGTTAAATGTTTCCTCCTTTCTCCCCAGTTCCCCAAGAGGACTTTTGCAAATACTTTTTTATTCTCAGCTAAAATTACTCTGGCTCCAACAGGGCATCACACTAACCTGTACAAACCAACAAGATCTCGTGCCCTATTCAAGAATCCATGTAATTATGGTGTTCCATGTAATTATGGTGTTCAAATAAACTGACCATACAAGTTAAATTAGATAATATACAACCTAAAATATAAATTTTGCACCAAATAAACATCTCCTCCTTTGTTCTCAAACAGAAATTGATGTTTTAAAATATGAAACATATCATCCTTTACCCTGTATTTTGATTTACCTTAGTCCTATCCAGAACAGCTTCTGTCATATCTCTAGTCAAAGTTTGATCATCTTTTCAGATTTTTTAAGAGTTGCTGTATGGGGGTAATGCTGACTTTCATGGCTTCAAAGCTCTAACTCTGAGTCTGAAGTGTCACACAAACACCTGAAGTTCCAAGGAATGACCATGTTATATGCAAATAACTCAGCAACTCAGAATTTAGAAATAATAGTTACAATTACACAATAGATGTGACTAGTGTAAGAGTTTACAATCTAGGAATGTTTACAATAGACCCCAACCTGATAACCCATGCTCTCAACTGCTCTGTCCCACTTGGGTTAGCTTGATCACCTTATCAAAGATCAATTGTCCATAGATGAGAGGGTCTATTTCTGCACATTAATCACATTGTATTAGTCAGTATATGTATCTTTTTTCCAGTGCAATGCTGTTTTGAACACTGTAGCTTTGAAATATGTTTTAAAGTCAGGTAGTGTGAGATCTCCCACTTTTTTCTTTCTCAAGATATTTTTAGCTATTTGCAGCACCCTGCCTTTTGAAATAAATTTAGTTATTGGTTTTTCTATTTCTTCAAAATAAATTGTTGGGATTTTAATTTGTATTGCATTGAATCTATAAAACAATTTGGGTAGAATTAATGTCTTAACTATATTTAGTCTTCCAATCCATGAACACAGTACACATTTCTATTTATTTAGGTCTTCAATGATTTCTTTTGTCAATTCCTTGTAGTTTTATGTGTATAGGTCTTTTGTGTCCTCATTAAATTTATTCCTAAATACTTATACTTTTGATTGCTATTGTAACTGGAATTTTTTCCTGGTTTCTTCCTCAGATTGCTCATTACTAATGTATAGAAATGCTATTGATCTTTGGGTGTTGATCTTGTACCCTGCCACTTTTCTTTATTCATTTATTAGCTCTAGTAGCTTTGTTGTAGGTTTGGGGGATTTTTGAGATATAGTCTCATATCATCTACAAACAGAGTTTTACTATTTTCTTTCCAATTTGGATTACTTATATTTCTTTTTCTTGTCTAGTGCTCTAGCTAGAACTTCCAGTATAATGTTGAGAAACAATGGTGACAGAGGACATCCTTGTCTTGTTCCTGATCTTAGAGAGAAAGCTTCCAGTCTTTCCACATTGATGATGATGTTAGCTGTGGGTATTTCACCTATGAAATGTGAAATATTTCCATATTTCCCTTCCATTCCTATCCTTTGAGCTATTTTCATCAAAAAAGGGTGTTGACTTTTGTCAAATGCCTTTCTGCATTAATCAAGATGATCATGTGGTTTTTCCACTTTGATTTATTACTATGATGTATTACATTAATTGATTTACTTGTGTTGAACTAGCCTTACATACCTGGATAAATCCCACTTGGCCATGGTGTATAATTATTTTAATGTGCCACTTGATTTGATTTGCAAGTATTTAGTTGAAGATTTTTGCATCTACATTTATTGAAAAGATTGGTCTGTAATTTTCTTTTCTTGTAGTATCTTTGTCTGGCTTTGGTACTAGGGTGATTAGGTAGCCTTTCCTCCTCTTCCATTTTTTTTGAAGCATTTGAGTAGGATTGGTACTAATTCCTTCTTAAATTCTTTCTAGAATTCACATGTACAGCCCTCTGGTCCTAGACTTTTTCCTTTTTTTTTAAGAGCTTCTTGATGACTAGATTCAATCTCTTTACTTGTGATTGGTTTGTTGAGGTAATCTATTTCTTCTCAAGTCAATGTTGGTTGTTTATGCTTTTATAGGAAGTTGTTCATTTCATCTGTGTTGTTGAATTTATGCCATATAGTTGCTCAAGTTATATTCTCATTACCTCTTTTGTTTCTGCAGGGTCAGTGGTTAATATCCCCTCTACACTTCTGATTTTATTCATTTACATCTGTTCTCTCTCTCTCTCTCCCCTCCCCCTCTCCCTCTTTCCCTCTGTCTTTCTCTCTCTTTTTCCCTCTCCCTCTTTTGGTCAGCCTGGCTAATGGCCCATCAATTTTGTTGATTTTCTCAAAGAACCAACTTCTGGCTTTGTTTGTTTTCTCTATTGTTTTCATATTTTCACTTTCATTTATTTCTGCTCTAATCTTCATTATTTCCTTCTGTTTGCTTTGGGGTTAGTTTGCTGTTCTTCTAGGTAAACAGTTAATTCCTCAATTTTTTCTTACATCTTTTTTTTTTCCATTTTTCTCTTTCTGTATTCTACACGATGCCATTTAAAATTAGCCTTCACATTTTCAGGGCATAAAATACATGCAAATAAAAGTACTCAGAATATATTTAAACACATTTATGAAAAATTTACAATATGACATAAATACCTTCAATTTTCAGGTACTGAAAAAATAATACCTCAAGTAAGCATAAATGATATGACTTATTGGTGTTACTGTGTTGAATCTGTAGATCAATTTGGGGAGAATTGACATCTTAACTATATTTAGCTTTCCTATCCATGAGCAGCAAACATCTTTCCACCTATTTAGATCCCCTTTGATTTATTTTAACAATGTTATGTGGTTTTCTGTGTACAAGTCCTTTATGTCCCTAGTTAAGTTCATTCCTAAGTACTTGATTCTTTTAGTTGCTATTTGAGTGGAATTTTTTCCTTAACTGACTCCTCAGCTAGGTCATTGCTTGTGTATAAAAATATTACCATGTTTTGTACATTAATTTTATATCCCACCACCTTGCTGAATTTGTTTATTAGCTCAAGTAACTTTACTATAGACTTCTCAGGATCTTCCAAGTATAGTATCATATCATCTGCAAATAATGAGAATTTTGTTGATTTCTTCTTTACCAGTTTGGATACATTTTATTTCTTTGTCCTGCCTGATTGCTCTAGCTAGAACTTCTAGCACAATGTTGAATAATAGTGGTGACAGTGGGGATCCTTGTCTTATACCGGATCTTAGGGGGAAAGCTTTCAGTCTTTCTCCATTGAATACAATGCTAGCAATTGGGTTTTCATATATTCCCTTTATCATATTGAGGTAGTTACCTTTGATGCCTATCTTTTGGAGTATTTTTATCAGAAAAGGATGCTGAGTTTTGTCAAATGCTTTTTCAGCATCAATCAAGATGATCTTGTGATTTTTCATTTTTAATTTGTTAATGTGCTGTATTACGTTAATTGATTTCTTGTGTTGAACCATCCTTGAATTCCTGGTATAAACCCCACTTGGTCATGGTGTATAATTCTTTTAATGTGCTGTTGGATTCTATTTGTTAATATTATATTGAGAATTTTTGTGTCTATGTTCATTAGGGAGATTGACCTGTAGTTTTCCTTTCCAATAGCATCTTTACTCAGTTTTGGTATTAAAATGGCATTAGCTTCATAAAATGAGTTAGGTAGAGTTCCTTTTTCCTCAATTTTTTGGAAAAGTTTGAGCAGGGTTGGTGTTAGTTCTTTTTGGAATGTTGTGAAGGCTTCTGGTCCTGGGCTTTTCTTTGTAGGAAGATTTTTGATGACTAACTGAATCTCTTTACTTGTGATTGGTTTGTTGAGATCTTCTATTTCTTCCTGCTTTCTTTTGGTTACGACTTGCATAGAAAACCTTTTTCCATCCTTTCACTTTCAATCTATTTGTATCCTTGTGTTTAAGATGAGTCTTTCATAAGCATCATGTAGCTGTATTATGTTTCTTAATCCATCTGCCAATCTTTATCTTTTAATTGGTAAGTTTAGTCCATTAACATTCAATGTTATTACTGAAAAGGCGTTTATTGAACCCACCATCATATCTTTTTATTTTATTTTCCAGACCTATATATTCTTTTCCCTCTTTCTCTTTGTGTTCTTTAAATTACCATTAGTGCTATGCTTCAGTTTTGTGCCCTCCTCCAGACCTCCCTCTCCTGTCGTTTTTTTCTCAGCCAACAGAACTCCTTTTAGCATTTCTTTTAGGGCTGGTCTCTTGTTGACAAATTCTTTCAGAACTACTTTGTCTGTGAAAACTTTAATCTCTCCCTTAGTTTTGAAAGACAATTTGGCTGGGTACAGAATTCTTGGCTGGAAGTCCCTCTCTTTCAGGATCCTTAATACATCATACCACTGCCTTCTCACATCCAAGGTGCTTGTTGAGTAGTCTGAACTCAGTCTTATTTGGTTTCTCTTGTATGTAGTAGATAATTTTTCTCTTACCACTTTCAGGATTTTCTCTTCAACATTTGACAAACTGATTAATTATGTGTCTTGGGAAGGCCTATTTGGATTTATTGCTTACAGAGTTCATTGGGCTTCTTTGATTTTTATGTTTATGTCCTTTATGAGGTTTGGGAAGTTTTCCCCCATTTTGTCCTCAACTACTCTTCCTAGCCCTTTAATCCTCTCTTCTCCTTCTGGGACATCAATGATTCTTACATTTGCATACTTTATTTTGTCTATCATTTCCCTGAGATTCAATTCAATTTTTTTCCATCTTTTTTCCATTTGCTGTTTTGAGTCTTCAAAGTCAGTTATCTTGTCCTCTATATCACTTATTCTTTCTTCTGTCTCTTCTAATCTGGTGTTGTGTGCCTCTAGTATGTTTTTTATTTGATCAACAGAGTCTTTAATCTCTGTGATATCTACTATTTTTCTTTTTATTCTTTCTAATTCCTCTTTATGCTCTTCTAGTGTCTTTTTTTGTCTTCTTTATGTCATTTGCTATACCACTTATTTTATTAAGTACAGTTGTATGAACATCTTTGATTAGTTGTTCCAATGTCTGTGTCTCCTCTGATGTTTTAATTTGGTCATTAGGCAGGTCTATATCTGTCTGCATTGTGATTTGCTTAATGATCTTCTGCTGTCTTCATGGCATGTAAATACTTTGATTGATTTACCTTGGGAGTTGATTTCTTTCAGTAGTCTTATGCCTTGTGTTTGTGGGATGGTTGTATAACAGGGAGCAGGGCATGGGGTGGGGCACTCCATGTGATGATTTGTTTCAGTGCAGGTATAGGCATAGGTTGGGGATGTTACACTGATGCTTGTGAGTGTGGGTGCCCAGTGGACAGGGAGGATATAGATGAGTGAGTGCACCAGTCTGGGGGGCATAACCCTGGTGTACGCTGGTCTAAGGCACAGGTCCCTTTGTGCACATGCATAAAGCTGTGGCAGCAGGTCAGCATTATACCTTCATGGATTGGGGGCAGATGTGATCCGACTTCGCACTTCAGTACTTTCTTAGAGCTGGGAAATGTGGCTGAGGGCTGTGCACATGCACGGTTCTAGGACTGCTGTAAAGTACAGTTCCCAGAGCTGAATGATATGATTGGGGCCCATGCACATGTGTGGGCCTAGGGGTGCCATAATCTGATGCACAAAGCTTGGGGGGGACACGGCTGTGCAACACTATGGGCAGGGGGTGGTGGTAGCCTGGGTATGGAGGTTAGTGCCCACAGCCTTTATGTGCTGGCAACACCCTGCAGGGAACAGGGAGGAGGAGATAGTGCTCAGGAGGGGTGCAGGAGAGGTGAGTTGGGCTGCACTTGGAGTAGTTGTGTGGGGCAAGTATGTGCACTGGGGGCTGGTGGGGTGGGGGCACCTGGAGTGTGGGTAATGGGAGTAGGTGATGGGGTTCAGGTGCATGGGGTGTGGGGTGAGTCACCGGTCATGGGACTGCACTGGTGAGGGTAGCATGCCCAAGGAATGTGGCCTGGCTTACTTCCTAGTCCCCAGCTCCCATCCGTGCATTCCTGCAGGTTCCATGCCTCTGCACCTCCATGCCTCTGTGCCAGGCTCCAGCTTTCTGCCCCTCAGTTCCTTGGCCTCTGCAACTAGATCTGCCTTATATGGTACAGAGGGCTTTCCTAGGTCAGCTGCACTCCCAAATCACTGGCTTAGTCACCTCCTGACCCTTCCCTAACTTCCCCATGGTGCAGGACTAGTCTTGAACTGCTCTATTTAGCCATCTTCCCAGAAGCGCTTTTCTTCTTTTTTGATATAGATATTTTGGACAATAAATTTCCCGTTTTGCACTGCCTTTGCTGCATCCCATACTTTTTTTTTTTTTTCAAATTTATACTGGATGTGGTAGTTAGATTCAGTTGTCAACTTGGCCAGGTGAACATGCCTAGTTCTGTTGCTGTGAACTTGAGCCAATGGTACATGAACCTCATCTGTTGCTCATTACATCTGCAGTCAGCTAAGAGGCATGCCTGCTGTAATGAATGGTGTTTGATTTAATTGGCTGGTGCTTAAATAAGAGAGTTCAACATAGCACAGCCCGAGCAGCTCAGCATATCTCATCTCAGCATTCACAGCTCAGCCCAGGGCTTTGGAGGTGCAGGAAGAAATCACCCTGGAGAAAGTTGTTGGAACCCAGAGGCCTGGAGAAAAGGCCAGCAGAGACCGTGTAAGAAAGAATCTCAGTGGAAAGTTAGCTGCCTTTCCCCTGAAGAACTAACAAAATAAATCCCCTTTTATTAAAAACCAATTCATCTCTGGTGTGTTGCATTCTGGCAGCTAGCAAACTAGAACACTGGAGTTTAATGATTCTTTAAAACCTAGTTCAATGTGTTACCCACTCATTTCTGAAAAGAAATGCAGAGAATGCATATCTTGCATGTTGGGATGGACTAAAGATAAGGAAACCCCAAGACCAACAACGTAATATAGCTGTATCTGGGAATTCAGCTTTTCTAAAAATGTACTGCATAGATAGGTATATATTGAATTTTTCTTTCTACCATTTGAAAGTTGCCTACATAAACTTTGGCCTCAGTTGGGGGCAGGAGGTAGGAATTAGCAAAAGTCAGGACATTGTACATTCATCCATTCTTTTTCCCTTTCTTTCCTTCTCTGGAAATAGTTCCTGTTTTCACCCAGACGCCCACAAGAGGGCGATCCACTCCTTCTAGCCTACACTTCCTGCATCAGCTCTGGGGCTATCAGGGAGCAATAAAACATCACAAATCCAGAGTATAGGAAACACTGACTTTTCATAGGTGATGAGAGCCAGGGTGAAATTTTAAATAAGTCACACAGGGAAAGGACTGTGATATTCAATGCCACTGTAATTGTTCTGACTTTAATAACTCCAATAGTTCAGAGCACTATCACCCCATTCCTAGTCAATAACACTAATATGTATTATATTTACTGTGTGCCAGGAGCTGAGTGCTTTATCCCATTTTACAGACTAGTGAAGTGAGTCACAAAGAGGATTACCCAAGGCTGTACACCAAGTAAATGCCAGAGATGGATCTCGAGCCTTCACTCCTAACTGATTTTCTAGTATTTATTCCAAGGCCCCCTTAAAAAAATTCTTAAATTCTATCTTCTTCAGTAGATATTTCCAATAGTATTTACATTTTAAAACCAGAATACATTCTCAGAATACATTCTGTTCAGGGAGAAGATAGTAATTTTGAAGACATGTCACATTTCACAAAAATAAACATCCTGTCCTAAAGAGCCCTTTACAGAGCCAAAAGTTTCCTTAGACATTGACCAGTTAACTAAGAGAGGGAAGTTACCTGTTTGTGGTTACCATGAAACCACATCCTCTTTTACCTTCAGATTTGATACTACTTTCTATTCAGAAATTTACCCTCCTCTTATAAACAGGCTCAATCTTCCAAAACTTTAAAGCAAAATTCTGAACCCTCCCTGAACCCTTCATTCCTCTGCACCTAGTACCCAATCCCTTCTTGCTAATATGTCTCAAAAGGAGATGTAACCTTCTGTGTTAAGTAGAAAGCTGGCAGAATGGACTATACCAGAAATCAAACAGCTTTTACATAGGAGAACTTCATAAGTTACAAGTTTACAGTTCTAAGGAAGTGAAAGTGTCCAAATTAAGGCACCGTTACCTTCCTTCAAGAAACACTGATGGGTCAGGATCACCTCTGTCAGCTGGTAGTCACATTGCTGGCATCTGCTGGTATTGACCCTGGGCTCCACTTCTTTCAACCTCTATTCCTGTGAGGGTTCCTCACTTTACTTCACCAGTGCTGGCTTTCATCTCTTGGCTTCCCTTGACTCTCTCCAGAATCTGGCTTACTTAACATCTCATGGCAATAGCTTCTGGGTTCCAAGTATCTCCAAACATCCATGTCTCTGTTCTCTACATGTCCACATCTGTGTCATCTCTGCTGTGAATTTTCTGCCAGATCGGAGGCTTCTGTCATTTCTGTTGGTGCTGTCATTTCTCTTGTTTCTCCCAAATGTTACCCCCTTTTTTTAGAGCTGAAATTTTTCCTATTTTAATATTTTTATTTTAAAAGCTTAACATATATACATATAGACATTCTTGACATACAAACATTCCATACATGGTATACAATCAGTGGCTCACAATATCATCACATAGTTGGGTATTCATCACCATGATCATTTTTTTTGAACATTTGCATCATTTCAGCAAAAGAAGTAAAAAAAAAACTCTACATACCATGCCCCTTACCCCTTTCTCATAGAACACTAGTGTTTCAATCTATTTCATTTATTTTAACCTTTGTCCCCCCCATTATTTGTTTATTTCTTATCCATATTTTTTACTCATCTGTCCATATCCCAGATAAAAGGAGCATCAGACACAAGGTTTTCACAATCACACAGTCACTTTGTAAAGCTATATCATTATACAGTCATCTTCAAGAAAAAAAGACTAGTGGAACACAGCTCTACAGTTTCTGATACTTCCCTCTAGCCACTCTAATATACCATAAACTAAAAAGGAGATATCTATATAAGGCATAAAAATAACCTCCATGATAACCTCTCCACTCTATTTGAAATGTCTCAGCCACTGACACTTAATTTTGTCTCATTTCTCTCCTTCCCCTTCTGGTCAAGAAAGTTTTCTCAATCACTTGATACCAGGTCCTGGCTCATCCTGGAATTTCTGTTCCATATTGCTAGGGAGATTTACACCCCTGGGAATCATGTCCCACATATGGGGGAAGGCAGTGATTGACTTGTATTGTCAACTTGGAGAGAGAGAGGCCACATCTGAGCAACAAAAGAAGTCCTCTGGGGGTGACAGCCTAATTTTAAGCAGACTTAGCCTATCCTTTCTGGGATAAGATTCATAAGGGTGAACACCAAGATCGAGGGCTTAGCCTATTAATTTGGTTGTCCCCACTGTTTGCAAGAATATCAGAAATTCTTCAAATGGGGAAGTAGAATATTTCCCTCCTTTTCCCCATTCCCCCACAGGGACTTTGTAAATACTGCTTTATTCACTGTCCATATCACTCTGGGATTTATTGGGCCATCACACTAACCTGAACAAAAATTTTAAAAATCTCATGCTGAATTCAAGATTCCATGTACTTATGGTGTTCAAGTAAACTGACCATACAAGTTAAATTAAGAAATTCACTACCCAAAACATAAATTTTGCATCAAATAAGCATCTCTCCCTTTAGTCTCATACAGAAGTTGAAGCTTGAAAATATGGATGATATCATCCTTAACCCAATCTCCTGATATACCTTACTTCCATCCAGATCAGCTTCATTCATCTCTCTACTCGATGTCTGATCAATTTTCAACTTTTTAAACAGTTCCTGTATGAGGTACTTCTGACTTTTATAGCTTCAGAGCTCTAACTCTGAGTCTCTGGTGTCACATAAATACCCAAAGTTTCTGGGAAAGACCATGTTACATACAATCAGCTCAGTATCTGATAATTTAGAATTAGCAGTTACACTTTCTGAATATATGTGGCTGCTGTAAGAGCTTACAATCTAGGACCCTTTACAGTATGCTCCAACCTGACATTCCATGCTCTCAACTTTAGTACACAGAATTTTTATATTATATTTCATCCATATAATTGAGGTATGATAATATTTGTCTTTTTGTTTCTGGCATTTTCATTCAACATACAGCTCTTAAGGCTCATTCGTCTACTTGCAAGCCTCACAACTTCATTCTTTCCTGTGGTCACTCAGTAGTCCATTGTATGTATACATCATAGCTCCCCCCTCTGTTCCTCAGTCTTTGTACCCTTAGGCCACTGCCATACCTTGTGAATCACGAACACTGCCACCAGAGACACCAGTGGGCAAATGTCCTTTCCTGTCCCCACACTCAGCTCCTCTAGGCATATACTGAGGAGTATATGCTCAGTATATGCCTAGAGGTTTCAGGATCATATGGCAAAACCACCCCTGGCTTCCTGTGGAACCACCACACTGACCTCCAAGGTGTTGCACCTCTCATTTCCCTACTAACAATGAGTAAGTATATCTCTTTCTCCACATTTTCTCTAGCACTTGTTTCTCTCTGTTTTTTTATTTATTTATTTATTTATTTTATTATTATTTTTTTATAATGGGCAGGCACCGGGAATCAAACCTGGGTCCTCTGGCATAGCAGGCAAGCATTCTTGCCTGCCGAGCCACCGTGGCCCACCCCTCTCTGTTTTTAAATAATTGTAGTCATACATCATACAATCCAGCCTATGTGTATAGACATGCCTTCACCAACATACTGTATCTGAAAACATTTCCTTTTCTCCCACAAAGAATCCATACCCATTTCCCAACACCCACCCCCCACCCCACCTGTTGACATTTAGCTTTGGGATAATGCCTTTGTTACATTCCGTGGAAGCATATTACAATGTTACCATTGACTATAGACCCTAGCTTGCATTGATTTTACTTTTCCCCATATATAATATATTTTCAGCACCCTTCAATACTGACATTACTTTGTTCTTCCTCTTGCAAAAACACATTTTAATTTGTACATTTAATCACCATCATTGTACATTCTAGGCATTCTAAATTATACCATCTTAGTCTTTATTCTTTATCTTTCCTTCTGGTTTCATACATGCCCCCAGTCCTTCTCCCTCTATCATACTCACATTCAGCTTCATTCAGTGTACTTATATTATTGTGCTACAATCAGGTAGTATTGTGCTATTCATTTCTGAATTTTTACAATCAGTCCCTTTGCACAATCTGTATCCCTTCAGCACCAATTACCCAATCTCTACCCTATTTTTGTCTCCTGATAACCTGTGTTCTTAACTGAAATTCTCCAAGTCCACTTATTAATGTTAGTTCTTATTAATGAGACCATTCAGTATTTGTTCTTTTTTCTGGCTAATTTCACTCAGCACAAATCCACAAGATCCATCCATGTTGTTACATGTTTCATGACTTTATTCCATCTTACAGCTGTGTAATATTCCTTCATATATATATGCCACAGCTTGTTTAGGCACTCATCCATTGATGGAAATTTGGGTGGTTTACATCTCTTGGCAATTGTAAATAATGCTGCTATAAACATTGGTGTGCAAATGTCCATTTGTGTCCTTGCCCTCATGCCCTCTGAATAGATACCTAACAATGGGATTACTGAATTATATGGCAATTCTATACTTAGCTTCCTGAGGAACCACCAAACTGCCTTCTACAGTGGTTGTACCCCTTTTACATTCCTACCAACACTGGATAAGAGTGCCTCTTTCTCCACATCCTCTCCAGCACTTGTCATTTTCTGTTTTTTTTGATAATGGCCATTCTGATGGGTGTGAGATGATATCTCATTGTCGTTTTCATTTGCATTTCCCTAATGGCCAGTGAAGTTAGGTATTTTTCATATGCCCTTTAGCCATTTGTATTGCCTTTTCTGAAAACTGTCTGTCCATTTCTTTTGCCCATTTTGTAATTGGGTTGTTTGTCATTTGTTGTTAAGTTGAAGAATCTCTTTATATATCCTGGATACTAAGCCCTTATCTGATATATGGTTTCCAAATATTGTCTCCCATTGCATAGACTGCCTTTTTTACTTTCTTGACAAAGGTCTTTGATGCACAAAGGTGTTTAATTTTGAGGAGTTCCCATTTATCTATTTCTTTCTTCAGTGCCCATGCTTTGGGTGTAAGATCTAGGAAATCACCTCCTATTGCAAGTTTTATAAGATATTTCCCTACATTTTCTTCTAAAAGTTTTATGGTTTTAGCTCTAATGTTTAGGTCTTGATCCATTTTGATTTAATTTTTGTATAAGATGTGAGATATGGATCCTCTTTCATTCTTTTGCATAT
Source organism: Tamandua tetradactyla (assembly GCF_023851605.1). NCBI lineage: Eukaryota > Metazoa > Chordata > Mammalia > Pilosa > Myrmecophagidae > Tamandua > Tamandua tetradactyla. The sequence goes on from NC_135342.1 coordinate 27,969,430, forward strand.
GGATACCCAGTTCTCCAGCCACCATTGGAGAGGCTGCTCTGTCCCAGGTGAGTTGGCTTGACCACCTTATCAAAGATCAATTGTCCATGGATGAGAGGGTCTATATCTGAACACTATTTGATTCCATTGGTCAGTATATCTATCTTTATGCCTGTACCATGCTGTTTTGACCACTGAAGCTTCATAATATGCTCTAAAGTCAGGTAGTGTGAGACCTCCCACTCCATTTTTCTTTCTTAAGATATTTTTTAACTACTTAGGGTACTCTGCCCTTCCAAATAAAATTTGGCTATTGGTTTTTCTATTTCTGCAAAACAAGTTTTTGAGATTTTAATTGGTATTGCATTGAATCTATGTCAATTTAGGTAGAGTTGACATCTTAAGTATATTTAGTCCTCCAAGCTATGAACACAGTATGCTCTTCATGTTGTCATTCAACTCCCTGAGACCCTGCTCATATTTTTCCATTCTTTTCCCTATGTTTTTTGCATGTGTCAGATTTCAAATGTCCAGTCCTCTAGGTCAGTAATCCTTTCTTCTGCTTTTTCAAATCTATTGTTGTAGGTTTCCATTGTTTTGTTTTTCAACTCTTCTACTGTGCCTTTCATTCCCATAAGTTCTGCAATTTGTTTTTACAAACTCTTGAGTTCTTCTTTTTGTTCATCCATTGCCTCCCACAACTCATTAATTTGATTTTTGATGAGATTTTCCATATCTGTTTGAACATCCTGAATTAGTTGTTTCAGTTTCTGTACACATTTGAATGTTGGTTTATTACTTTGTCTGGGGCCATATTTTCAATTTTCCTACTAGGACTCATTATTTTTCACTGATATCTAGGTGTGTGACTTCATTAATTAGTTTATTTTAGAGATTGTTTTCACTCTTTTACCTAGGATTTTCTTGCTGGATGGCTTTGTTCTCTATCTGTTCTTTAACATTCAGATTGGCTTATTCTAGACCTCTACCATAGTTTCTGCTTAACTGATCAAAATTTTTCAGTTCTTGTTTTTCTGTTTCTAGCCCTGCCTATATGGAGTCTTTTTTTTTCTTTTGAGGAGGATCAACTGAGATATAATAGATCCCAGTCAGATTTTTCCAGACCAGACTGGCCTCCTTTGAGAAGGAAAGAGTCAACTTTATCAGTCTTCCCCAAGGGTGAGACCCAACATGTTGACAGATTTTCCTATGAAGCCTCTAGAGTCTTGTCTCTGTGTGGTGCTTGTCTGCCAATGGCTTCCCACCAGCATAAATTCATGCAGTGCCTTTAACTTCAGCAGACTCTTCCTGCTGGGGGCACAGTTGAAACAGGTAATGTGGTAGGTTGGTATTAATTGCTTCAATTTTCCAGTTCCTGGGGCTTGAATTCCTTGAGGGAGAGATTCCACTTGAGCTGGGCCCAACCTTTCTCTTGGGGAAGGTACGAATTTTAGGGAATTAACTCCTTTCACCTAACTAATTACTTTGTCCTCAGACAAGCTTAATTGTGCCCTTGCCTGGGGTAGTTGGAGACTGAGAAGCCTTGCAGTTCTATCTAATGAGCTGTTGAGTAGTAGAAACAAAGCAAAAAAATCCTTTCAGAGCAGTACCCCTCCCCCAATTCCTCAGGTTTGTTTATCAAGAACTTTAGTTTGTACATCTCTCTATGTATCTCCAGGCTCTGTGTGCCCCCCTTTTTTAGGGCCCAGCCCTTTTCAAGTATTTTTGCTGTCTGACTAAAAAATCCTCTTTTTTTTTCTGTCAGCCTTGCCCCCTCCCTGCCAGGGCAAAAACTCCTAGTACCATCAACTCTTATTCCAGGTTTATCTGAGCTGGGGGCCTAATTTCAGTAGTCAGAATTTGTTAATAAATTCTGCAATTGGAGCTCAGTTGAGCTAAGCCCTTGCTGCTAGCAAAGTCTGTTTCCTTTCCCCTCAGGGAACCAGGCAGCTGTGCCTGTGGGGAAGGGTGCCAGCCTCCACAGCTTGGGAGGCTTACCATTCTGTGTAACATCTTAGCCAGTCCAGCTCATCCAGCCGGCGAACACTTTGTGTCCAGTCAGTGATGTGCCCCTAGCAGTTTTTCTGTAGTTCCTGGCTATTTACTAGTTACTCTGGAGGATGAACTAAATTCCTCAACTCACTAATCCACCATCTTGCACCAACCTCTGTTTCCCCTTTTGAGGACTCTAATAATCTAATCAAGACCCACCTAGAATGGATGGGGTCACATATCCATCTAATCTAAAGATTACACCCACAATTGGGTGTGTCACAACTCCATGGAGGTAATCTTTTCAAAAGTTTCCAACCAATAGTATTGAACCAGGATTAAAAGAAACAGCTGCTACCACAAGATTGGATCAGGATTAAAACATAGTTTTTCTGGGTTACATAATACTTTCAAACCAGCACACCTTCCTAAACTTCCTTCACTGACTCAGTGTCATCTCCTGAGCAATAGAATCTTCTAAGGGAGCACACAATGAATATTTATCAAAGTAATCTATTGCTTTACTCTTATAATTCTGCTGAAATGGTTCACCAAAGGATTACCTCCCAATGCCAGATATAGTGGGCACTTGAAGATCTCTATCTTTCTCAACCTCATACCATTTAATAGTGTTCCTTAAGATTTCTCTATGCTCCATTTTTTCTCCACTTGTCTTCTGAGTCACTATATTTTTTGTAGTTTTCCTCAACTGCTTATATCTTTTGATTGGGGTTTCTCTGAGTCCCATTCATTCCTTAAATATTGTTTCTTGGATTTTTCTTTTAACTTATTGTTCTTATTCTATGCCTGTGTGCATTAAAGCTGGTCCCTAGACCAGCAGCATCAGCACCACCTGGGAACTTGGTAGAGATACAATGTCTTGGGACTTACCCACAGAGTGAGAGCTGGAAAAATTCAATGCCTATTTATGATTAAAAACAACAACAGCAACAAAGACATAGCCAACTAAGAACAGAGGAGAACTTCCTGAACTTGATAAAGAGTCTAGCAAAATTTATGGCACACACTCTCTAAGCCAACTCTGCAGGTGAATTTACCACCCTACCCCACCCCTCTACATGGCACATGACTCTCAGGATTGTAAATCTCCCTGGAAATGTGGGACATGACTCCAGGGGTGAAATTGGCCCTGGTATTATGGGATTGAGAAAGCCTTCTTGACCAAAAGGAGGAAGAGAAATGAAACAAAATAAAGTTTAAGTGGCTGAGATATTTCAAACAGAATCAAGAGGTCTTTCTGGAGGTTACTTTATGCAGTATATACCGATATCCCTTTTCAGTTTTTGATATATTGGAGTAACCAGAGGGAATAACTGAAACTGTTGAACTGCAATCCAATAACCTTGATTCTTAAAAACTAACAAAAAACTATAGAGCTTTTAAGGTCTGAAAGTGATTGTGAAAACCTTGTAACTGATGCTCCCTTTATTTATTTAGTGAGTAAGAAAAAAAGACAAAATAAATAAATAAATAAACAATAGGAGCATGTGGGAATTTGGGATATTTTAGGTGTTCTTTTTTACTTTTATTTTTATTTATATTTATGTTGTTTTGGGAGTAATGAAAATGTTCAAAAATTGATTGTAATGATGAATTCACAGCTTCATGATGACACTGTGAACCACTGATTGTACCCTTTGGACAATCACACAATTGTGATAAAATTATATCACAATTTTTAAATTATTGAAGAAAAATTTATGGCACAGATTACAGAAAATCTTTTCACAAACATCACACTTACTGGTGAGATAGTGAAGCAATCATCTTATATTAGGAATAAGAAAACTATGCTAACTATTACTACTGCAAATCAACATTGCTCAGGAGAGCCTAGTTCATTCAATAAAACAAGTAAAAGAAATGAATGCTATAGTTATTCGAGCAATATATTGGCAGGTGAATTGACCATTAGCTGAAAAAACTAAACTAGTCAAACCAATAAGAAATTTAATCAAAGAGGCTGGTGGGAGATCAACATATGTATATCAATAGCTTTCCTATTTACCAGCAACACCAATTTTTAAAAGTCAAAGAATAAAAATCCCACTGGCAATAGCAATAGGACCTAAAAAGGGACCATGAATAAACCCATGTGAAAGCCCTTTGTGAAGAAATTATAGATTTCCTGAGGATGTAAAAGAATTCACTAAATAGAGAGAGATTTCAAGTTCCTGGAGAGAGAGATTTGCTATCATAAAAGTATCATTTTCTCCAACTTGATCACTTTAATGCAACCCAATTGTGCTGCTTTGAAAGGATTATGTACCCTAGAAAAGCCATGGTTTAATCCTCATCCAGTCTTGTGGGAGAAACCATTTCTGTTAAGCTCTATTCAGTACTGTAGATTGGAAACTTGATTAGGTTATCTCCATGGAGATGTGACCCACCCGATTGTGGGTATTAAACTTTCATTAGAGGGAGATGTGACTCCCCCCATTCCAGGTGGGTCTTAATTGGTTTGCTGGAATCCTTTAAGAGAGTAAACATTGGAGAGAGTCCTTTTGAGAGCCACAAAAACCATGAGAGCCCATGCAGCCAGAGACCTTTGGAGATAAAGAAGGAAAATGCCCATGGGGGAGCTTCATGAAACAAGAAGCCTGGAGAGAAAGCAAGAAGATGCCTCCATGTTCTCTATGTGGCTTTCCAGTTGAGGGAGAAACTCTGAACATCATCGGCCTCTCTTGAGTGAAGGTAACCTTTTCTTGGTGTCTTAATTTGGACATTTTGTATAGATTTACTTTAACTGGGACAATTTCATGACCTTAGGACTGTAAACTTGCAATTTAATAAATTCCCCATTTAAAAGCCTTTCCATTCCTGGTCTATTGCATTCTAGGAGCTATCAAACTAATCAAACCAATCAAAATGTCAAGATATTTTTGTAGAATTTCATCCTTCATAGGGAAGAATAAATATGCAATAATGTTCAAGACTATTTTGAAGAAAGAAAGAAAAATGGGTGAGGGGGACTCATTCTATCTGATATTAAGACATAGACTATATAAATTTAAAAATGAAATTGGTGCAAAAATGAAAAGTGAAGTCAATAAAACAGAATAGAGAGATCAATGCTCATAAGAGAATTTGGTATATAATAAGCATGGCATTTCAAAACAATGGGTAAGGAATAACTATATAAAAATGGTTTGAAATATAAGTACACCAACGAATTCCAGATGATTTATAAATTGTGCCAAAACAAAACTTGCAGCTTTTAAAATTCATTTGAAGAAAATATGTTTTTTTAAAAAAGTCTTGATTACTAATCAGACAATGGATAGCAAATATAGTTAACCCAGGCAGAGACATAATTAATTTATGAACAAAAAACTTAATAACCTTACAAATGGATGAGAAAGTTAAAAAAAACAGCTGCAGAAAATCACAAGAATCAAAAGTCCTTCTTTAATATGATACAAAAGGGAAAAAAACAGCAAGGAAAAACAAGATAAATGCAACAGTGTTTAAATTTGCAAGGAACTAGAAAACAGCAGGAATAGAATTTGTTACAGCCATTCTGGAGGGTGATTTGGCAAGATCCATATAACTGAAACTGTGCCCACCCTCTGAACTAGTAAGTTCCACCTGAGTATCCACCTAGAGAAATATTCACACTTGCACATAAAGAGACATGCCCAAAACTGAATGTTACAGGCTTGCTCTAACAATATGACAACCTCCCCAAAGTGCATGTAGATATACTTGCAGGCTTGCTGGTGCAGCTCAGCACTGCTGATCTGCTTGTGAAATTTGCAATGCCAGCTGGGGTCCAGCTGTTGCACCAGGTAGTTGCTGTATGGACAATGCCTCTCAGCACTGCCTTTGCTACATCCCATAAGTTTTGATATGTTGTTTTCATTTTCATTTGCCTTGAGATACTTACTGATTTCTCTTATAATTTCTTCCTTGATGCACTGGTTGTTTGAATGTGTTGTTTAGCCTCCATATCTCTGAATTTTCTGGCCCTCTGCCTGTTATTGATTTCTGTGCTGGTTTGAAAGGATTATGTGCCCTAGAAAAGCCATGTTTTAATCCTGATTCAATCTTGTGGGAACAATCATTTCTTTTAATCCCTATCAGCACTATTGGTTGATTATCTCCACAGAGATTTAACTTGCCCAAATGTGGCTATTAGCCTTGATTAGATGGAGATGTGACTCCACCCATTCCAGGTGGGTCTTGACTAGTTTACTGGAATTCTAAAAAAGAGGAGGCATTTTGGGGAGAATGATGAGAGAGAAAACAGAGCCATGAGGGAGAGAGCCATGAGAACCAGGAGAGCCCCTGCAACCAGAGAGCTTTGGAGATGAAAGAATACACCCTCAGGGGAGCATCATGAAACAAGAGGCCTAGAGAGAAAACTAGCAGATGTTGGCATGTTCTCCATTTGCCTTTCCAGTTGAGAGATGTGCTGGTTTGAAAGAATGTATATCCCCTAGAAAAGCCATGTTTTAATATAAATCCCATGTCATAAAGGCAGAATAATACCTATTCAATACTGTCTGTTTGAAACTGTAATCAGATCATCTCCCTGAAGATGTGATTTAACCAAGAGTGGTTGCTAAACTCTTGTTAAACTGGATTTGGTGATGACATGTCTCCACCCATTTGGGTGGATCTTGATAAGTTTCTGGAGCCCTATAAAAGAGGAAACATTTTGGAGAACGAAAGAGATTTGGAGAGAGCAGAGAATGCTGCAGCACCATGAAGCAGAGAGTCCATTAGCCAGCGCTTTGTAGATGAAGAAGGAAAATGCCTCCCAGAAAGCTTCATGAAACAGGAATCCAGGAGAAGAGGCTAGCAGATGATGCTGTGTTTGCCGTGTGCCCTTCCAGATGAGAGATGAACCCTGACCATGTTCACCATGTGCCTTTCCAGATGAGAGAAAAACTCTGACTATGTTTTCCATGTGCCCTTCCACTTGAGAGAGAAATTCTGAACTTTATTGGCCTTCTTAAACTGAGGTATCTTTCCCTGGATACCTGGATTTCTATAGACTTGTTTTAATTGGGACATTTCTATAGACTTGTTTTAATTGGGACATTTTCTCGACTTAGAACTGTAAACTAGCAACTTATTGAATTCCTCCCCCCCCTTTTTTGGGAAGGATTTATGTTTATTTTATCCTGTAACTGATTACATTGGGTAACACAACTGATATGCCAGCTTCAAAGACAGAGAAAGAAAGATTCTGCAGCTTGAAAAGCATTACAAAATGGTAAGCAACTGGTCAGGTAGAGGTTCTGACCCCTAAGACAGTGGTAGAAACAAAAACAGGACTTCTATGAGGAGTGATTTTTTAGCTCCAAAAACAAGGCCATACCTAACAGCTAAGCACTGTGATATTTAGTACACTGTGAGTCAAAATGAGAAGAGCAGTGCCAAAAGCTCAAGACAGTTCTGATAGCTTATTATGACAGACACCACTTTCGAAAAGGAGAAGATGCTGCTATGTAGAATTTAAGTAAAAGAAGCTGAGTCCTTCAGATTTGGGATGTCAGGCAAGGATCATCACTGTCAGGTTCACATCTGCTTGTGAGGTGGGCCCCAGAGTTTCCTCCTGCATCCTGGATCCCTATCACCATTTCAATAATTAATATGGCCTTCACAAAGTTCTACAATCTCCTTAAAAACAGCCTGAGGCATGACCAAGATTGCTAATTGCTTTTAAAGCCTGGCATATTAGGGCCTGCTGGCCCCACGGCCAGCTCCGGGTCTCAGGCATCCTCGGCCGGCAGTCTGGACAGGTCCAGCATGGTAGATGAGTCCTTCCAGGGACTTCCAGTAACAAGCATCCAGTGATTCTTCAGTTTTTCAACTCTGTGGGAATCCAAATACGTGTCAGCAGCAACCTCCACTTCCTTTCCAATATAGGTACATTTTGTCTGCAAATCTTTCTTGTATCCCAAGGCAAAAGTTCTGCCCATATTGAAGAACTTGACCAATGGCATTTCCATCTACACTCAAAATGATAGAAGTGTTCCTGCCAATGGGGATGTTGGTCTGCGCTGTGCTCAGGCCACAGGGTACCTCCACTTCATCACTCAGGTGGGCTGTGATGTTGTCAGGAGTCATGCAGAGGCTCAGGTCCCCACCCAGAAACAGATCAGCATCTCTGTCCGGATGGTCAAGATTCACCAGCAGCATGCTGTCGCCATAGCAGATATAGCCATCTTCAGATATGGAAAGCTGCATCTGTCTCAAAAGATTCTCTTTTAGTCTGCGGTTTCTCTGTATGAGAAGTTCCCCTTTATCCCTCTTCTCTAAGAAATCTTTCATGTGCTCCTCCTCCAGGTACAGGTCCTCGTTCCAGTTCCCCATCCAGACACGCGGCCTGTACAGGTTTTGTGCCATGGTGTGTCCAGGTCCTGAGCAGGGCTTGAATTCCCCTTTTTAAAAGCTGTTCTGTTTGTGGTATATTGTATTCTGGCAGCTAGCAAACTAGAACAAGAGAGAAACCCTGAACTTCATTGGCCTTTCTTGAGTGAAGGTAACCGCTTGTTGGTGTCTTAATTTGGACATTTTTATAGACTTGCTTTAATTGGGACATTTTCATTGACTTAGAACTGTATGCAACTTAATAAATTCCTCTTTTTAAAAGCCACTCCATTTCTGGTATATTGAACTCCAGCAGCTAGCAAAGTAGAACAATTTCCAATTTCATTCAATTATGATCCAAGAAAGTGTTTTGTAATTTCAATCTTTTTAAATTTATTGAGACTTGCTTTGTGACCCAGCATATGGTCTATCCTTGAGAATGATCCAGGAGCACTTGAGAAAAGTGTATATCCTGCTGTTGTGAGGTGTAATGTTCTGTAAATGTCTGTTAAGTCTAGTTTATTTATCTTATTATTTGAAATCTCTATTTCCTTATTGAGCCTTTACTAGATGTTCTATCCATTGATGAGAGTAGTGAATTGAATTCTCCAGTTATTATTGCAAAGGTGTCTATTCTTCCCTTCAGTGTGGTCAGTTTTTGCCTCATGTATTTTGGGGCACTGTGCATAAATATTTGTGGTTGTCATGTCCTCTTGATGAACTGTTCCTTTTGTAAATACATAGTGTCCTACTTTGTCTCTTTTAATTGTTTTACATTTTAAGTCTAACTTTTCAGGTAGTAGTATAGCAACCTCCATTCTTTTCTGATTGTTGTTTACATTAAATATCTTTTTACAACCTTTTGCTTTCAATTATTTTTTGCAATTGGGTCTAAAGTGAACCTCTTGTAGATAGCATATATGTGGATCCTGTTTTTTAATCCATTCTGATAATATATGCCTTTTTTTGTTTTGGGAGAGGGTGCATTGTCTGGGACTTGAACCTGGGTCACATGTAAGGCAAGCATTCTACCACTGAACTATGTCTTTTGACAAGTTACCATCCACAATTGGGTGGGTCAGTTCTCCATGGAAACAATAAAAAAGCTTCCACTGAGCAATATTGAATGAAGATTTAAAATCTTGACTTTTCTGGGATCACAACAGATTCAAATCAGCACAATTATAAAGACAATAGAACACTGGGAGCCACACACACATAGATAATAATCCTATAGATAGATGTCACCATGGCCATGGAAGGGAATTAAACCATTTCCTAATTACTACAAGTATGGGTAAAAGAGTTACATAAGGTATCAGGGACAAAGGACTGCCCCCACATATAACATCCTGTAAATGAGAAGATTCATTTTCAGAATTCCCAATGTATTGAATTCTGCTAGGCCAGCAGGGTATTCCAAGCAGTTCAATTTTCAGGGTTCACAGTTTGAGGAAGGCCAGTAGTACCTGAAGATGGCAAGTCCATACTGACCCAATATTGTGTTCAACTGTGGGCATGAGTTACCACTGAAACCCTCTATAGGAGGTGTTTGCTAGGGTGCTAGACAAAAAGAAAGAAGTTTATAGGGAAAAATAAGGGGCCTAACAGTATATGTGCTAGAATTCCATTGGTTGTAAACAAGGTATCAGGCAAAAGACCATTATGGGGAGATTTTAAATACCAGATATTTTCCTCCTGCAAATTTTGAGAGTTCTTTGCCATGACGTTAAACATTAGTCCAAGCATAAGAAGGGTCCACATAATTATGCATAATGTTCCCATGGGAATAGGTTGCCTCAGATTGTTGACAATATTTTGGGTGACTCCTTTTCCCCTTGAGCTTAAGATTCCCAACCATGTAGCTGTGTAGACCAGCAATAAGACCAAAGGACCTCATTTTCCCCCATTTATATTGTCTGAGGCATAGGCAACAACAAAATAGTATCATTCCCCCTTTTAGGCTGTAAATGTACTGGCCCTTTAATTTGTATTTTCAGAAACTGCAGCAGTCCTCCTTTTAGCATTTCAATAGGAACTGGGGCCACAGCCTGTGACATTGCATTCAAGTGTATTAAGGCTTGATAGAGTTTCTTAATCGCTATTGTGAGGACCTCTTCCCAGCTTTTAGCTGTTCTCTTAACAAACCATTCTTTCTTTCAATTAGGCTTGCACCGGTGGGATTTTAGGGCCCACAGAACATCAACATAATGTCTTATAAATGGCTCTGGATAGGACTATCTTCCCAGTGAAAAGGGGCCCCTAATCACTGCCAAAATGTGTAGATACTCTATACAAAGTTCTCACTTTCTCCACACATCTATTGTGGCCCTCTGGTTTTCCTTCCCTACCAAAAAAGCTGTCTTGTAGCCATGACCACAATAATAAAAGCATATATTGACCCCTCCAGGAGTGGAAGGGGACTGAGGTAATCCACTTGCCACTGCGTCACTGGGATTTGTGACCAGCCAATGCACTTCATCTAGTATGGTAGCTTACGTGGTCAATGCAGGGATCATGAAGGGCACTCTCTAGTGATGTCCACTGGCTGCTGGCACATGATTGGTTGCTGGAACTCTTATCATTGGCCAGTGTCCCAGATATATTTCCACAATTTTTGTCCCCAGAGGAGACAATTCATGACAGCCCATTGTTCCTGCTTCCAGGTTGCCATCCAGGTCATAAGACAACCCAGCTGTTGGTATGGGTAGTTAGCACATCTCCTGGCTCATGTACTATTACAATCCATAATGCTTTTAACTCAGCCCATTGGCTACTTTGCATAACACAAGTGTCCCACCATATAGTGTCAGTACTTGGCTGTAGTGCCACAGCTGACCATATGGGAGGCTGCCTGCTAGTGGATCAAGCAGTGAACCAAAAAGACTTGGGAATAGTATCTGTGCTTTCTATAATGGGCATTTCAACAGCTCTTTCTGGTGCAGTGACTTTAGCTGTTGAATCTTCTATATAAGACACTGATCCAAGATTTTGTGTATTTCTATACTCAGAAAGCTGGTATTGAAAATGTTGCACTGTAGCAGATAGGCTTTCCATTTAGTTGGTGTGCTTAATTGAGCACTGGGGAGCATGGCTTAGAAGCCATGTCAGTTATCCACCCCTGAATAGGAATGACTATTTTCAAAGTGTCTGAATATCTTTGCATCATTTCCTCTACTTTCAATAAGACATTATAGTCAACACACAGTTGCTTTTCAGGGAGCTGTATCTCAGTTCTTCCCCTTTCCATAATTGTGACCAAAAGCCAAGGGACATTCATCTAGTATGGTGCCTCTGCCACAGACTCCACCCAACACTAATATTAATGCTGACTACATCCAATTGACATGGTGGGTCTGGATCTACACCCCTCAGTGCTTGTGCTTGTGCTAACCCTGTTTTGTTTTTCTAAAGCAGCCTGCTGAAGGTCCTCCCATATCCAAGTATGATCTTTTAAAATTGGCATATACAAAGGTCTTAACATTTGGATTAAGTGAAGAACAAAAGTTTCCAATATCTCTACAACCCTAAGAAAGCCATTAATTGTTTTGGCATATGTGGCATAGTAAAACATTTTACCTTATAAATTACCACAGAAGGAATAAATTTTGTCTTACCCAATCATACAACACCAAAAAGTTTGACAGGGCAGTCAAGGCATTGCAGTTTGTCACAATTATTTGCCCTTCCCTGACTCTCAATGTGAGATAACAATGAGCCAGAGGCTTCTTTTAGTTCTGAAAGTGGGTTACTGGTTAACATGGCATCATCAATATAGTGAACTAAACTTTTCTACTTGGGCAAATCCTTTGCCAGATGGTTATAGCAGATGATCAGAATAGGTAAATAGCCTTGTAAGAGCAATGTGAAAGTCCTTTGTTCTCTTTCCCAGGTGAAGGTGAAAGCAGGTTGCTCTAGTTTGCTAGCTGCTAGAATGCAATATACCAGAAACAGAATGGCTTTTAAAGAGGGAAATTTAATGTTACAAGTTTACAGTTCTAACATCATGAAAATCTCCAAATTAAAGCAAGTCTATAAAAATTACCAAACCAAGGCACCATCAAGAGGTTACCTTCACTTAAGAAAGGCCGATGAGCTCAGCATTTCTCTCTCAATTGGGAAGGCACATGGCAAACATGGCGACAGTCTGCTAGCCTTCTCTCCCAGCTTCTTGCTTTATGGAGGTCCTCCAGGGTCATTCTCCTTCTTCATGTTCAAAGGTCACTGGCTGGTGGTCTCCATGGTTCTTGGCCTCTGGCTCTGCTTGGCTCTTCTGTAGCCTTCTTGTCATTCTCAAAAAGCACTCTCTCCAAAAGGTCTCCTTTTTTATAGGATTCCGGTAAACTAATCAAGACCCATGTAGAATGGGTGGAGACAGGTCTCCATCTAATCAGCTTAATACCCACAATTGATTTAGTCACACCTCTATGGATATGGCTTAATCAAATTCCCAACCTTTAGTGCTGAATAAGGATTAGAAGAAACCATTGCTCCCACAAGATTGATTAGGATTAAAACATGGCTTTTCTAGGGTACATAAATCCTTTCAAGCCAGCGCACAGGTTGACTGGCCTTAGATAAGGGCATACTAAAGTAAATATTAGTTAAACTCAAAACAAAGTGATAATGACATAATTGACTACTAATTCCTTTTAATTGAGTGATATAATTGAGTGCTAATTCCTTTTAGCAGACGACATTTGGAACCACTGCATACAAAGGTAGTGTTACTTTATTCAGGTTTTGTCCTACATTTTCTCTTTCCTTTTAATAAAGAACACATCCTTTAAAACTTTTCTACTTAAGTTACCAAGGTAATTTTGGGAACCCGTCTTCAACATGTTTCACAACATACAATTACCATCAAAATTAAACTTGTCAGAATAATGCTAGGTACTTAAAAAAAGATTAGTCAATGCATTTTTGAAAGTAATCACCTCATTTCATTTGCAACTTTTTTAACAAAATAAATATAATTGCAAGATTATATTGACATTTAAAGTCTCATTCTTAGCCTACTTTTCATTGTCATTTAATTTATACCATTGCCAGGCAGCATTACAATAGTAAGTCAATTTTTATTTCTTAAGGGCACCCACTCCAAATTTAGACCAATTACTTAAAATGCAATCTAAAGGGGGCATGGCCAGCACATCTTAAGAGTCTCCTATGACAAAACTAACAAAAATCACAGGCAAAACATAAAGATAGGAGTTTTTCAAAATCAGTAGGTTTTCAGAGTAAGCAGTATGACTGACAAAGTAAACAGACTGACAAAATGAAAGGAATCACAGATTAGAAGAGAAAATATCATACACTTTCTTAGCATAGGGAAAGTCTTAGCTTTAAAATGACTACCACACAAATGCACCTAGTCTCCATTTACAGTAGAATCCCAAGCTTCAGTCCTCCAGGGAAATCCCCAGGAAGCTGCTAGGCATGAAACTAAGGGATCCGGGAATACTCCCATGGCTGATGGGATACAGATCAGGTTGGCATCTCAAAGCAGCATGGGGGTATTACCAGAGGCCTAGAAAATGATGAGAAGTCCTGCTATTAAGAATTTTTTTGAATGAGAGTCGGATACCTTTAATATCCTCTTGCTCTAGCATACCAGCAAGCTAGTTCTTTTGAATTCTAATTAAAGTGGCATAGCCTTTCATTTAATGCATCTTTCAAGCCTACTTAGGTTATCTGCATATCACTTTCTAACTTAACTTCCTCTTCTAGGAGGCACACTGCAGTTCTGGCCGCCAGAGCTTCCTCTGTAGCCAAACAAGTGGCTCCTTAAAAAGGCCAGGCAACAGCCATGACAGCCTGGTGGCTTTCCTTTCATTATGGAATCCTAACTGTCCTGCCACCTGCCATAGAAGCGTTAACAGTCCAACTGTGGAGTTCTGGGCACCCCCATACTCTGTTGGTGTTCTCTATTTATCTGATAGGACAGCAACCCCTCCCCATGTGGACCCTAGAGGCCAAGTTGGGATCTCCCCCCACAAATTCTCCCATCTCAAGATTCATACCTGTTATGGATAGTGGCTCTTTAGTCTCCTGGCTGGCTCACCAATTGTTCCAATCCAGCTCTTGGGGGCCTTGGGTCAAGGCAGCCTGAAGACCAAAAGACACATTAGGCATGGAGTTAGGCATGAATTTATTTAGGACTTAGGAACAGGAGAGGATTCCATGGTGATGGCCGACTGTGGAAAATGGAAGTTAATGCTCCACAAAGTGGGTAGGGGAGTGCAAGGACTTACCAGGGTTTAGGACAAAACAGAATTTTAGCAGGGTCTCATGACACAGGGATTTGGCATTTTGTTATTAACAGTGATCAAGGGAGGAGAGTTTAATGCTTTGTTTATGATACCATTTACACATTTTTATGCCACCCCCACCCCTCCCCACACACACCACCAAGGAGATTTGATGACTTTGATGTCTGTCCTGGTCATGTAGGTGGCTATGTGCAATGACCATACTCAATATTGAGGGGAATGCTCTCAAAATGGAGGGAAATCTTGTTCCCTGGATCCCCATAAAGCCCTAACCTGAGTCATTCAACAATTAATTGGCACATAATGAAATTAAGTAAGCCTATTTAACTGTTAGCTGGTGTGTTACCTAGGTATAGTAAGTATTTAACACTTGTTTTATTGTTAATTGGTGCATTAAGCATTTAATGCCTGTTTAATTGTTAATTGGCATGTTTGATCTAGTTATTAATAGGTGTACTACTTAAATGTATAGTAAGGGCTAAACGTCTTCGAAGTTGTTATTTGCTGTCTTACTCATTTGTATCAGTCAGGTGTTACTAATTGGTTACTGATTGCAAAAAAAAAATTTTTTTAATGGGAACCTTTGGACTGTTTTGAAAATTAAAAAGATTTTAGTTATGAGCCTATGAGAAAAAGGTATATTTCTGTAATGCAATCTGGTCTCAATGTGATTTAAGACCAGGGGAGCAGTACCCTGAAAATGGCTCTATAATTGTTCTGTAAAGGAGCAGAAATGGGTTAAGATAGGAATATGATATACCAAAAATGGAACAGCTTTTAAAAAGGGGAATTTAATAAGTTGCAAGTTTTCAGTTCTAAGGTCATGAAAATGTCCAAATTAAAGCAAGGCTGTAGAAATGTCCAATCTAAAGGATCCAGGGAAAGATACCTTAGTTCAAGAAGGTCAATGACGTTCAGGGTTTCTCTCTTGGCTGGAAGGGCACATGGTTGAAGTTTAATAGCTTTCTCTTTCAGCTTCTTGTTTCATGAAGCTCCCCAGGGAACATATTCCTTCTTCATCTCCAAAGGTCTCTGGCAGTGTGGTCTCTCTGCTTTGTGGCTCTCTCTCATCATATGAACCTTTCTTCAAAATGCTTTCTTTTAAAAGATTCCAGTAAACTAATTAAGACCCACATGGAATGGGTGGAGTCACATGTCCTTCTATTTAAAAGTTAATACCCACAATTGGGCAAGTCATAACTGTATGGAGATAATCTAATCAAGTTTCTAACTCACAGTGTTGAATAAGGGTTTAAGAGAAATGGTTGCTTCTACAAGATTGGATTAGGGTTAGGGCATGACTTTTCTAGGGTGCACAAATCCTTTCAAACCAGCGCAGTTGGTTTCTTATTCATTTGTATCACTCAAATGTTCCTAATTGGTTACTGATTGCAAAACAAAAAGTCTTTTAAAATGGAAACCTTTGGACTGTATTGAAAATTAAAAAGATTTTAGTTATGAGCCTATGAGAAAAAAAGGTATATTTCTGTAACACAATCTGGTCTCAACATGATTTCAGATCAAGGGAGAAATGGCCTGCAAATGGCTCTATAAATTATACAGGAGCAGAAATGAGTTCAGATAATGTATAGTCAATCCTTTATTTGTCCCTCTCAAAAGTATTTCTCATGGGAGATGACTCCCAGGGATGAGCCTGGCCCTGGCACTGTGGGGGTATCAACAATCCCATCCTGACCAAAAGGGGGAAAAGAAGTGTCACTGATAAAGTATCTGTGACAGAGAGTTCAAATAGAGATGAAAGTCTACTCTGGAGGTTGCTTTTACGCAAGCTTCAACTAGATATTGCTACCTATCATAACTTCCCAAACCTCAACCAAAACCATTTCAGCCAATCCTAAAGAACATCTAGGGCAATATATAAGATTCTACAAAGGTTCCATACACTAGGGTAACTTTCCAGAAACCTACAATCTCCAGATGGGTCCCTGGACCAAAGAAGTCTTGAAACCTAGAGGGCCCAGCCTCTCCAGAACATCAGCTAGTACCATCTCCCTACCCCAGATTATTGACAGACCCTTCCAACATGAAAAAGTTAGAATGGACATAGTCCAAATACCCCTAAAGAGTGGGATAGAAGGATCAAAGGTGATGGTGGAATTTTACAGAGAAGGTAGGGTTTAACAAACAAATATGATTACTGAATCACTAAATTGATATTTCTTTTAGTGTCCAGTATCTTAGAGCAGCTAGAAGTAAAAACCTAGAATTGTGGAATTGTAACCCATACCAAACTCTGAAATGTGTTTTCCAACTAATTGTGGTGCTGTGCTTTGAAATGTATTGCTTTTTTGTATATAGGTTATTTTTCACAAAAAAAGTTAAAAATTCGATTGTGATGATAAAGAAATATTTATTCCTTCTAGCCTCCTATATTTTGGAGCAGCTAGAAGGAAAAATCTGATATAATGGTTTGGTAGCTAATGACAAACTGGGATCTGTCCTGTAACTACCTGTTGAAGAGTGTTTTGAAAACTATTGCTTTTGCTTTGTACATATGTTATATTATACAATAAAAAAGTTTTAAAATATTTCTGTTTCTTGTGACTTTTATTTTGTGTCTGTCTGCTTGTTCAATGTGTATTCTCATATTGCAGTATGATAATAGCATGGATTTAGGCTTAGGACAAATTAAACAATTGCAGTATGTTTTCCAGAACTTGATAGCCAATGTACTTTTAAAATTGTTCATAATTTTAGATATTATGAAAGCAAGGGGTATTTTTTAATCTCTAGTCGAAGGAATTTTATGATGAATTTTAGAATTGAACAACTGCATATTTATTGTGCTTGGGCATGTTCTCCCTAAATTTATACAAGCTTACTGATATAATAAGCTAGTTTTATAAGTACATTCTCAAAATTCCTCTTAAAATAGCCTAACTAGACAGGTTAGGTGATGACACACATAAAATATAATAAAAATAAATATATAATGATACTTCAAATATATCTTATTTAAGAAATTCATTAAGCTTATTAAAAATATAAATGAGATTTTTTGTAATCTTGATTACCTGGACTTCAAAGAATCTGGCTTTTTAATTACTTTGCTATTTGCCAGTGTGTGGAAGAATTTGGATTTGTAGTGTTTTTTTATTATTAATTTTTAATTTTTAAAAAATATATAATAACAAATAAACTCAAACATTCTTAACAAATGATCATTCCATTCTACATATATAATCATTCACAATTTCATCACATAGTTGCATATTCATCGTCATGATAATTTCTTAGAACATTTGCACCAATTCAGAAAAAAGAAATAAAAAGACAAGAGAAAAATATTCATACATACTATACCCCTTACCCCTCCCTTTCATTGATCACTAGCATTTCAATCTACTAAGTTTATTTTAACATTTGTTCCCCCTATTATTTATTTTTAATGCCATATGTTTTACTCTTCTGTTGACAAGGCAGATAAAAGGAGCATCAGACACAAAGTTTTCACAATCACACAGTCACATTGTGACAGTTATATCATTATACAATCATCTTCAAGAAATATGGCTACTGGAACACAGCTCTACATTTTCAGGCAGTTCCCTCCAGCCTCTCCATTACATCTTGACTAACAAGATGATATCTATTTAATGCATAAGAATAACATCCAGGATAACCTCTCAACTCTGTTTGGAATCTCTCAGTCATTGACACTTTATTTTGTCCCATTTCTCTCTTCACCCTTTTGATCAAGAAGGTTTTCTCAGTCCCTTGATGCTGAGTCCCAACTCATTCTAGGATTTATGTCCCACATTGCCAAGAAGGTCCACATTCCTGGGAGTCATGTCCCACATAAACAGGGGGAAGGCAGTGAGTTTCCTTATTGTGTTGGCTGGAGAGAGAAACCACATGTGAGCAACAAAAGAGGTTCTCTTGGGGGTGAATTTTAGGCCTAATTTTAAGTAAGCTTGACCTATCCATTGTGGGGTCAAGCTTCACATGATCAAGCCCCAAGATTGGGGACTCAGTGTAGTGGTTTTGTTAGTGTCAGGCAGTATGTTTTGTGAGTATATTGCATAATCAGGTGAGGAAGTGCTGTTATGAATAGGGAAAACATAATTCTTAGCTTCAAAGAATTTATATTCTAGTTAGAACCTACTTGTACTAGGGCATAGTATAAACTAGTAGTAATAAAGAAATAAAAATTATGGAGGAATTTAAAAAGCAGGCAGATAAAGAATTACCTAAGAAGACCTCATAGAAAAGATAACACCTGTAAGACCTTCAAATAAGAAAGTAACATTTGAATAAATCGAGCTCTGAACTAGTTTTTTAAGGCCATACTTAATTTTGTAAACCAACATATGCTTAGTATTACTCAATATTTGAGAATAATGCTAAGAAAATTTAGAGGTTTTTTTTTTTTTTTTAGAAATCAATCTCTTTTTGAAAGGCTAATTATATTTCAAACTTGGACTCTTCTGAACTTTGAAGGTAGTGTTGGATTGGACTGAGAGATTTTAGGCATATTGTAAAGTAATCATTTTTGTGTTGTGAGTATAAAGTATATAAATTCCAAGCTGTGTTTCAAACCCAAGCATAAATTTATTCCTTCTTACATTATCTTGTCATATCTCTCTCTTCTCCCCTTCATGAATATTGTCATTGGAACTAAGTATTTATCTCAAAGAGCTTTGTGAATTTGTTATCAAGTTTATTTCTGATTATATGCAGTCTGAATAAAACTATAAGTGAGATGGATAGTATTTTTATTATTTTCCACACTAAAATGATCACATTTTCTAGTTAAGGTGAATTTTGTTTGTATCCAACTACAAGCCCTGAATTGATATGGAAAGTTATAGAAGGTTTATAAAAGTGAATTCTTTCATAGTCAATGCCAACCAAAAATTTGTTAAGCCTGTTTATAATTTTTTTTTTTAATTTTTGTGTCAAACTGTGTATTCATGAAAAACTAAAGTTTAGTTTGCTCTCTGTGGATTGTTAGTCTGCTCTTAAGTTATGTGGATTGTTAGTCTGTTCTTAAGAAAAGATTTTTTTAAGTTTTTCTTATCCATCAGAGTCTATAAGCCAAAGATTTTAACATCAGAATAATATCCTTTTCTTAAATTTGATAGTATAACTAAATAGCTTTTATGGTGTGACCATGTGATTGTGAAAACCTTGTTATTGACTTTCCCTTTATCCAGTGTATGGACAGATGAGTAAGAAAATAAAGACAAAAATAAATAAATATTAGAGGGTGGGGGATGGGATGTTCTGGGTGTTCTTTCTTACTTTTGTTTTTACTCTTATTTTTACTTTTTTGGAGTAATGAAAATGTTCAAAAATCTACTGTGATGATAAATGCACAGGTATATGATGATACTGTGAACCATTGATTGTACATTTTGGATGATTATATGGTATATGAATATATAATATATCTCAATAAAATCACACTGAAGAGAAATATGCTTATTAATTTTTAGGTGCTCCTTATCATCCTTTATTTCAGAAGACAAGTCTTCTATTTTTAAAAGAGAACTGTTAACAAAAGATTTGTTCTTTCACCTTGTAAAAGTGAGGAGCTAAAGTAGTTTAACATATTACATAGGAGGTGTTTGGGAAGATAACAATAATTAAAATGGATTTTCTGTCCCTTTTTTAGTGAAATTTTTATGGGCAAAATGTTATTCACATATTTCAAGATTGTATAAAAATGCCTAAAGACTTGACAATATTCTCACTGCCCATGTTACATCCTGATACAGATCTGTATATTAGGCAGTGGTATGATGTTCTTAGTCATGGTGTTAGTTATTCTTATAAAAAGCTACAGATCATAGAAACAACAAAATTTGTCAGTCATTCTACTTTGCTCTATTGCCTCTCAAAGTATATGTGGTCAGCTATAAGTCAGAATTTCATCTGCAACAAAAAAAGGACTTTAAAAAAGAAACAAGACAAATATATAAATTATATTTCATCTGTTAATTAACATAACTCTGGTAAATGCATAAAGGTGAAACAGTAAAAACCTCTGCTATGGTTTGGCAATATAAGACAACTGTCAAATGTTTTTATTTCTGAAGGCAGCCTCATTAAAAATGTTTATAAGATTAGAGCTTGGTTTGTAAGTACTTATAGCAGTTACATTTACTCTTAAGCTTCAGCTTAAGATTATTTCTAAAATCTGAGATGTTTTGCTCTTTGTGTAACCTGGTAGTTCCCTGGCACTTTAAATACCTGTGTGACACCTGAGACTCACTTTTAGAGTATTCTTACTTTGAAAGTCAACTTTACTCCACACAGCAAGTGTTCAAAAGTTAAAAAGAAATCAGGCCTTGATTAAAGTATGAATGAAGCTGATCTGTTAAGACTAAGGTAAACCAGAATAGATTTATATATTTACTTATGTATCTATATAAAAATACATTTATGTTTTCTTAAAATAAAGGGTTGTATTAGCTAAGGTTCTCTAAAGAAACAATCAGCAGGAGATATCCATAGATATAATTTATAAAAGCATCTTACATAACTGTGGGAATGTAAGGGTCCAAGGTCTATAGACCAGAAGCTGGCAACTCTGGTGAAGGCCCTCAGTGAACTCTCAGGAGAGGCTGGCTGGACAACCATGGGAATGGAAGAGTTCAAAATTCTGAAGGTAGGCTGTGAAGCTGGCAGCTCTGATGAAGGGTCTGGATGAACTCACAGGAGAGGCTCACTGGCTGAAGCAGGAAGAGTGACTGTCTCTTCTGAATCCTCCTTAAAAGCCTTCTGGTGATCTGATTAAGCATCACTCATTATAGAAGACACACCCCTTAGCCAATTACAAATGAAATCAGCTGTAATGCAGCCAGTGTGATCATGATTTAAGTCCATGAAATATCCTCATAGCAACAGACGGGCCAGCGCTTGTCTGACCAACAACCAGGCACCACTATCTGGCCAAGTTGACACATGAACCTGACCATGACAAGGGTAAAAGATTATATTGTCTATATTTTAAGGCTTTAACTTCTGTGTGAGACCAAAAGAAGAGAAGTTTATTTGGTCCAAAATTCAAATTTTTTTGTAGTACACTATCTAATTTAACCTGTTCAGTCAGTTTATTTAAACAGCCTAATAAAGAATAAAATCTTGATATTCTGTACAAGTTAATGTTAACATTGATGCATTTCAAACTGGGGCAAAAAAAATGAAAAATATTTGCAAAGAAAAAATTTAACTACTAAACTTCCCCACCTGGGGAATTCCTGTAACTCTCTTAAGCAATAAGGGCCCCCAGTTTAATAAGCCAAACCTTCTATCTTGAGGCTTGCCCTTATAAAACATTTCTTTAATGGAAAAGCTGAGCCTACTTATAATTAATACCTAAGAGTCATCCCCAGAAAACCTCTTCTGTTGTTCAAGATGTGATCTCTCTCTCTCTAAGTCAAACTCTGACCAACAACATCCCCTCCCCTCCAATGTGGGCTGTAAGTTCCAGAGTTGTAAGTTTCCCTGGCAACATGGGACATTACTCTCAGGGATAAGACTGGCCCTGACAATGTGGGACATGGCTCTCAGGGATGAGCCTGGCCCTGGCATTGTGGGATTGATTAACCTAAAGGGGAAAAAACAACTGAGGTCAATGGCTAAGATATTTCAAATCGTGTTGAAAGGTCATTCTGGAAGTTATTTTTATGCAAGTTTCAGCCACAGTATTGCAAACTGCACAGAATGACAAGCCCCCACCAACAGTATACTTGGGAAATCTAAAAGATATCCTGGATTCTATTGAAATTTTACATATTAAGTTTGTTTTTCAGAGACTTAAAGCCTCTGGATTAATCCAGTGCCAGATAAGTTGAAACCCAGTCTCCCCAAGAACAACAACCAGTTTCATTCTCTGTCCCATAATGTTCACATACTTTTTTTCAACATGAATACATTAGTGTCCGCGACTTCTCGCTCAGCGTCAAGCCCCCGGCCGGCGGGTGAGACAATGAGGAGAGACAGAGAGACGCAGACAAATCCGCGCTGGTGAGAAACACAGATCCAAGACACGTAGCAGTTGTAAGCACAGACCTTTACTGGAGTTAAGCTTGCATTCTCTGTTACAGGTTCCGCGCGGGACAAGATACCCCGCGGGGGAACAACCTCTATGCGGCCGTCAGGCACGGCTCCCTGTGGGTCGTCTCCACCCACCCCGTCCGGGTAACCTCTTATATACTGTGCCCAAACCCAATAGGTTAGTGCCACGTATACAGAGGTGATTGGAAGATAGGGTTGGTGGGCGTGTGCGTCATTTGCGGAAGCAGGATGTGAGCGCCATCTTGGCTCACTCGATGGGCGGGGGGAACTCTAGAGCAGGCTGCAGCGTGTCCACTAGGCCAAACCCGGAAAGCGGCTCTCTACACATTAGAATAGTCATTACCCGGATATCCTTCAAGCTTGAGAGACAATTATCAAATGAGAGGAAGGAGTTGTGACCAAGAAATTAGGATTTAAGGGATGATTATGGTGTCTGAATCATTATACAGTTTTCCTTTTTGCTTTCTGTTTTACTGCAGTAGATAAAGGGAAATACCTGAAATATTTGAACTGTAATCCAACTGCCTTGATCTCTGATAATTACTGCATAGCCTTTATCATGTGCCCTTGTGACTGTAAAAACCTTATGAGTGATTCTCACTTGTACTTATTTTATGTTTTTTTTTCACTTTGGAGTCTTGTGATCACTTAAGATTATTCATGAAGGGCCTTGGGTCAGTCCAGAACTAACCCACTACAAGTCCTAAGTTATCTTGATAACTGTTTTAGTTTGTTAAAGCTGCCAGAATACAATATATCAGAAATGGAAAGGCTTTTAAAAAGGGAATTTATTAAGTTGCAAGTTTACAGTTCTAAGACTATAAAAATGTCTGAACTAAGGCATCCAGAAAAAGATACCTTGATTCAGGAAAGGGCTGATGATGTTCAAGGTTTCTCTCTCAGCTGGGAAGGTACATGGAAATATCTGATAGCTTTCTCTCTATTTCTTCAAGTGGCTTCCCTGGAGGCATTTTCTTTCTGCATCTCCAAATATCTGTGGCTATGTGGGCTCTAAAGCTTTTTCCAAAAATGGTTCCTTCTTAAAGGACTCTGGTAAGAAACCCCACCTTGAATGGGTGGAGACACATCTCCATGGAAACCATCTGTGCCAGTTGGGAAGGATTTATGTACCCTAAAAAAGCCATGTTTTAACCCTAATCAATCTTGTGGGAGCAACGGTTTTTCCAATCGCTATTCAGTAGGCTGGAAGCAACAGTTTCTTCTAATTCCTACTCAGTAGGCCGGAAACTTGATTAGGTTATTTCCATGGATAGGTGGCTCAATCAATTGTTGATTATGATCAAGTATGATTAAATGGAGACATGTTTCCACCCCTTCTACGTGGGTCTTGATTAGTTTACTGGAATCCTTTAAAAGAGGAAGCATCTTTGGAGAAAGCTTCAGAATGACATGGCCATGAGAAACAGGGTCCACCACCCAGTGACCTTCGGAGCTGAAGAAGGAAAATGCCTCCTGTGGATCTTCATGAAGCAAGAAACTGGGAGATAAAGCTAGCAGACTATTGCCAGTTTCGCCATGTGCCTTCCCAGTTGAAAGAGAAACATTGAATTCATCAGCTTTTCTTGAGTGAAGGTAATCTCTTGACGGTGCCTGGGTTTGGACATTTTTATAAACTTGCTTTAATTTGGAGATTTTCATGGTGTTACAACTGTAAATTTATAACTTAATAAATTCCCCTTTTTAAAAGTCATTCCTTTTCTGGTATATTGCAGTCTGGCAGCTAGCAAACTAGAACACCATCTAATCAAAAGGTCCCACCCACAATTGGGTGAGTGATATCTCCATGGAAACAATGTAATAAAAAATATTCCACTCAATAACATTGAATAAGGATTAAAGAACATGGCTTTTCTGGAGTACACAACAGTTTCAAACCAGCACAGTAACTGAAGCTGGATCAAACCAAAATGGGCCCACCTGACATGCGCAGTAGCTAAGAATTTAATCTATAGTCACCTATACCTCATTATAATACTAAAAATCACACCCATCATTATATTAAGGCCACCATTTTCTTATATATGTTTTGTGACTAAGCATGTAATCAATCTGCACATGCTCATAATTAGCATACCTCTAATTACATCATCTGGGGCCATTGTGCTCATTATCTTAAAACCAGCCCATCTTTTAATACTATAAAACTATCAAAATTACTGCAGTTTGGGGAGACAGACTTTGGAGCCAATAGGCCATCTGATCTCCTCCTGCTTCATGCCTAGAAATAAATTTTCATCTGTTTGAAGCCCCAGTATTTCAGGAATTGGTCATTTGAGCACATCCGGCAAAAGAATCCACCACTTTGTCCAGTAATGACACCTACTTCTTATTTATAACAATTTCCTTGTAAATCATTTTATAATTCATTTCTTTTTAAAATTTTACTATGAAAATTTCACACAAATAGTAAAAAGGAGAAACTATTGTATTGTACACTATATAACCATAACCCTGCTTTGACATTTATCAACATTCTACTATTGTTCTATCCATTCACCCCTTCTCAGAGGAGTTTTTAAAGTTAATATTTTGCCTACATATACTTTCATATAAATCTCTAAACAATAAAGTCTTTTTAACATAACCACATTAACAATAAAATTGATAGTAATTTGTAGCCATCTGGTAAAACTGTGTGGGCTGTAAAAGACTTCCCCAGATTTTTCCATAAACCAGGCTTTGAGAGAAGAAAGAGAAGCTGGAATAAGCAGAAACCAATTCTCTTTTTGATCCTGTTTTTCGGTTGGATCTCAAAAAGTGAATTGACTAGTATGAGGATACTCAGGATGCCCACCTCTGAGCCTAGTTCCAGTTGCTTCAAAAACCTTCCCCACCTGTTGGGACTGAAGTAACAGTTTCAGTATGGCACAGAATATCCCATCACTGTTAATAGGACTTCCTGGTCCAAGAAATATTTAAGCTGGGTTTTGAAGGAGATAGGAATTATGCCTTCACTACCCCATCACCCAAAGTGGAGGGAGAGAAGAGAGTTAGCTGCTCCAGAATTTCCTTCTAGAGCAGAGAATGCATTTAAGTCTTCATTTACGTAGTAAGAAGACTGTTATTACTTAGATTTTAATTTACACGTAAATAATAATAGCATAGTTTTCTTTAGATGCTTTTATTCTCACGTTGAGAAGAAATAAATTGGCCATATTTGTTAGGCACGGAGTCACTAAAGGATTCCACACGAGACAGCTTAAGGAGTTTATTGCTAGAAAGAAACAGAAAGCAAAGGTAGAGCAGGCAGGTGGGAGCCAGCAAAAGGAAAGGAAAAATGGCTCCAACTCTCTTTTTGACAGCTTGTGGTTTTAAAGGAAAAACCGCACCAACAGGGGTGGGAGTAACGTGTGGCCACAAGCATCCAGGAAATATCAGGCTGGTGCAGATCATGACTTCACGTTTCAAGGTTATCTGGTCTGGCCTCTGGCGGGTGGGGTGTTGGCACATTTGTGCTCACTATCTTGCTGTCACATCAGGTCTAGTCAGAAGAGCTGCTGAGGGAGAGAAACTGAAGGGGCCTCCATATCACAGAGTCTATTTTGTATGTTAAGGTTTGTTTTCTGATATCTGACTATATTAAAGACCACTATTGTTATTGTTATTGCTGCCTATGAATTTTAGTTTAGATGGTCAGGTTGGAGGCTAAACTAGATTAATGGGAATTCAAGCTTTCATTTCCCCCACCAGCCCCTCACAAGAGCACACCTTGACTCCTGCCCCTTCCCCAAATGGTATCCCCCAGGAGAGGATCGCACTACCTATTTCCCCGGGGTGGTTTCTTCCAATAACAGTTGTACAATGCTTCCATAGGGAATTGTCTATTCTGAGGTCTCCGGGTCTTGCCGGGTGGTTTTTCGCAGGAGCGGACAACGCCAATGCCGATCTCTCCACCCTCTAAGTAATTTCTCCAAAGAGCGTATTGTAACCTCTTGATTTTAACCCCCTCACTCCCGGTTGTTTCTCCCAGGATCCGGCTGTAGTATGTAAGACAGTAGTCTTCTCGGTTATTTTTCCTCCCTGCCTCCTCGGCTTCCTGTTTTGTTGGAGGTTTCTCCCAGGAGATAAACGCTCTCCACTCCATGACGATGGACAATTTAGTTTTTTTCTAAGCATTACATTTTTTTAAATATTATATACGTCGCTGGACCTCATCTCTAATACGTTTCTCCTCCCGGAAGCCTACCTAGAAAGGGGCCACACATTTAACAGTCCGACTGCCCTGCTTTTTGAAATCCAGCGGAAGGCCGGTTCCTCCACTATACAGAATAGACGTGCCTCAAAAATGGAGTCTCTCCCGTAGAAGCACCCCCTGGACGCGGCCAAGTTCCCTGCCCGCTAGCGTCTCTTACGGAAATCGAACAAATACCCTGTCACAAATCTGCCATGTTAACTGTTGGCACAATGCAGCTTCCAAGATGATTCTGAGCATGCGGAATCCCAAAAGCCGTAAAGGAAGGTCCTAGAGGACAGACCGGAAGCGGTGTCGGCCTCGAATTACTCCTGTCGGCGTCTTCACGGGTTAAATAAAGCTAGAAGGTCTCAGGTGATTTGGGTTGGTCGTAATTTGGTATTCTGTGAGATCAGTGATGGGGGATGTCAGTGGACTTAGTGATGGTGGTCCGCTGGATTCCCTGATGGGGAAAGAGGGTCTGTGGCGTCGTTGATGGGTTTCTGGGAGGTTAATGATAAGGATTTCTGCCGTCAGTGATGGTGTTCTTTGAGTGACTGGGATCTGTACAGTTAGTGATGAGGGAGGTTCAGCGACGTGTGACGAGTTTACTTTTGAAATTGAGTTGAAAGTTCAGGTCATTAATTTTTACAATCTTTCTTTAACACAAAAACTGTAACCCCTGGTATGTAGCATTTTCAAGCGTATTCAAAAGTAAGTGTTCTTTTTTCTTGTTTCAGATCTTTTTTTTTTTGACCCAAATTGTTTAGGAGTGCATTTTCTATTTCAAATAATACTTTTGTGTAATGTTCGTTCTTTGATGAGTTGAAAAATTGCTTTATGGCCTAGTTCCTAGTCAGTTTTAATAAATGGCACATCTATTACATGAGAAGTGTATTCTCTAATTGTGCTGTCCTCTCCATATATACTATGTACATAAATATATCCTCACTGAGTTTTCTCTGCTTGACTAGTTACAGAAGGTGTAAACTCACACTGGAAAGGTGATGTGTCTACTGTCTTTCCTTCTGTCAGTTTCTACTTTATATATTTGAAGCTGTATTTATTATTAGAAAGTTATGTATATTTTTAGTAATATGACCAGATGATTCAGAAGAGCAGTTCAAGCTCCCACCAACAATGTGTAAAAGAGCTCATTTTCCCAAATGTTTTCCAGCACAAGATATTGTTGTTCTCAATTTTTAGGATTCTGAGGGGAAATTGTATCTAATGTTCTAATGCATTTTTCTGTTAGCAGAGTTAGCATCTTTTCGGTTAATTGACATTTATTCTTTTCAGTAAATTTTCACATCCTTTACCTGTTTTTCTCCCTTATTGTTCAGTATTTTTAAAAGTAAGAATAACATCACATTGTAAGTGTTTATATTTTCACTTTGTTTTTTAAGATGTATTTTAACATGTAATTAGGAAATACCATCTTATCAGAAACGCCCTTTTCTTTTATAGTTTCTGAGTTTTAATACATTTTTAATGAGTTTTAATTTATAATAGTACAAATACCTCTTCAGTATTAATTTGTATCATTTTTCTTGGCTATTCTTGCACAATTCTTACTTTGATATGAACTGTGAAATCATTTTACCAAGTTGGAAAAAATTGGAATTGCAGTAGTTTGATATAGTAATATAATGAACAAGATAGATGATCAGGGATTGGCAGGCAGTAGCCCTGGTGTGACAAGAACAGGCCAGGACTGATCTGTGACTAGATGCTCTGATAGATGTCCTGGATTTCAGGGCCAAGGTAGAGCTGAAAAGTTTGAGTTTAACTTTGAGTTATTTTCAGAAGAGGGTAGGCTGTATAGGTTGTCCCTGGATAAACATGGAGTCAGTACTGGACACCCATAACCTGAGCATTTTTAAGTCAGTGGAAAACAGCAAAAACATTTTGGCTCTACCATTAAGAGAGCTCAGAGTGGCAGAGTGACTTAGGGTCTGTAGCTTAAGGCCTTGGAGGTGGAGTTGGAATCCCTGATGTCCACTTACTCAGTGTGTCCTTGGACCAATTACTTACATCTTTAAGCCTCTGCTTGCTAGGCAAATGGTTGGAATAATTGTAATAACATTAAGCTGAGAGGATGTTTGTGAAAATTAAACAAAGTGTCTGAAAACCATCGTTGCATCTTGCATGATAATTGCTGTGTATTTTGTGGTTCTCTCATACCAGGAAATTGTTGAGTACTTTACAAATATCATCTCATTTCATTATTCTGTGAGATAGGCACTTTTGTCCTCTGTTTTTTAAACTAAAACTGAGTAACTTCTTCCTATTTTCACAGCTGAAAAGTAGCAGAGCTACAACTTAAATGTTCAGTGATGTTATTCCACATTTCATGGTTTTTCCCATATTTTATCATGACTAATACTAAGGGCAACTTCTGTTAAGCTTCATATTCTCTACAGCACTGGTTCTTAAGTGTGATCCCTGGGCCAGAAGCTCAGCATCACCTGTGAACTAGTTTAAAAATACAAAATCTTGGGCCCTACCTTAGACCTACTGAATCAAAAAATATGGAGGTGAGGCCTGAGAATTTGTAACTGTGTTTTAATAAGTACAACAGGTGACTTGAATGCACATTCAAGCTTGTACCACAAGTCTATGTTTTCTAGCTCAGGGACTCGCACCTTGGTGTCCCCAGGCAATGTTTGTGTGGTGAATGTTGAATGACTGACCAAATGGATGTTGTCTTTCCAGTTTTCTTGGTGTCTCTGGGGAGCCCCTGGACCAGATCTTTCTCAGCTCCAGCCCACCTTTCCCCAGCAGCTCTGGTTGAGTTCACAGATATCCACCAAGTTTCAGGCTCCTGAGAGAACAAGGTTTGAGGCCCAGCATGGACATGCCAGCTAATTGGATCTTGCCCCAGAAATCCCTGGCCCTGGCTCCAGAGGAACTTGGCAGCTCATGTGAGGTGAGGAGGAGGTATCCCAGAGGTGGGAATTCATGCTGGAAGGAGATACCTCTTTTATCTTTTAGCAGAGCGTTAGGGCAGAAACAGATGAGCCATGGTAAGCAGCCAGACTCAGACCTGCTCCCCCTGAAACAAATTTAGATCCTCCTGCCAAGAATGAGCAGTATGTGACTGTCTCCACATCTAGAATCCAACTGTATGACAGTGGAGAGGTGGATGTCAAGGAAAATGTCATTTATTTTGCCCTCACACTATATTAACCTTTTGGCTAAGAAAAGAATTCTTGATTAGAAATTGCTTTTGTCTAGGATTTTTAAAGTATTTCTTCCTATACTGCTTTCCTACATGCAAACATTTTCTCTGCTCTCTTTCTGAAATCTCTGTTTCTCAGAAATCTTTTTTTTTACCCCCTACCTTTTTCTTTGCTGCTCTCTGTTCTGGGAAACTTTGTCAACTTTATCTTCTAGCCCTTCTATTGAGTCTCTCATTACTGCTATCAACATTTTAATTCAAAGTTTTAATTTTCAAAACCTCAGCTTTGTTTTCAAAATATTTCTTTTTATTAACACCCCATTCTTAATAAATGAATCTAATGTTACTTAACATCCCTCTGAAAATATTGTGATAATTTCCTTTAATTTTTAAATATATTATACATATACTTAGTTCAAAACTTTTTAAAAATATAAATGACGATACATGTGATAAGTATTATAGTGAAAGAAATTCAGGGGAGGGAGAATATTGTGGTGTACTGATTTTTGTACGCATTTGCCCATACCTTTCCAGGACAGATAAGCAATTTTAGTAATTTTCTTTGCTTAGTTTCTTTATGCAAGTAAAAACAAGAATTTTTTTGCCATTTCACAAAAAGTGGCATACTAGATATGCTTATTTATTTATTTATTTTTTGGCATGGGCTGGCTCCTGGAATCGAATCTGGGATTCAATTAAGTTGCAAGTTTGCAGTTCTAAGGCTATAAAAATGTCCAAACTAAGGCATCTAGGGAAAGACACCTTGATTCGAGAAAAGCCAATGGGTCTGGAGAACACCCTTGTCAGCTGGGAAGGCACATGGCTGGCATCTCCTGGGGTCTTGACCATCTCATTTCAATCAGCTACCCCAGGGGCATTTTCTCTCTTCATCTCCAAAGGTCTCTGACAGTGTGGGCTCTTAAGCTTTTTCCAAAACCATTCCCTCTTAAAGGACTCCAGTAAGCAGCCCCACCTTGAACGGGTGGTGATGCATCTCCATAGAAACCACCTAATCAACAGGTCCCACCCACAACTGGATGAGTCACATCTCCAAGGAAACAACTTATTCAAAAACTCCCACCCAGCAATATTGAAACTGGATTAAACAACATGGCTTTTCTGGGGTACATAACAGTTTCAAATGGGCACACTATACAAAAGGGATAAAGTTTTATTTAAAAAAAAAATGCAAAAATTGGCAAGAAACAAAAGGTCCAAAAGTCCTTGAAGAAATTAAAATGTCAATCAGAAACATCCAGTGCAGTCACAAATGGTGGAAAAGGCCATATAGTTTCAAGTAAAAGATAATCTCTATCTTACATTATTCCCAGTCTTGGGTTTTGGTGTTTCTTTTTTCTAATGTTTATCTTGATGTCCAAATCCATCAAGGACGGTAAAAGAACTGGAAATTATCAACATAGATTCAGAAATCAAATTAATATATTAACTAATTGCATCCAAGACTAGATGAAAACAATAGCCAAATAGTGAGTTTATTACAGGGAAACGTAATATAGATAGGTTCCTCATTCAGCAGTCTACCCTCGAGTCAAAGAAGTTTAAATAGCAAAATATCTAGAAAAACATAATAAAATATTATATATCAGAAGCTATGATACATAGCAAACAAAAACAGTGCTCAAGAATTCAGAAGACTAATTTATTTCCATGCAAATAAATTTAAAAATCCAGATGAAATGAGTAAATTTCTAGGCACATTATTAAATTTCCCACCAAATCTTTAGTTACTATTTACCATATTTTCATTGCTAGGGTTAAGATTTTCATTTTTAAAATTCTACTTCTAATAAAATTGGTATTGCACAGTCGGAGAGATTTGTCTGCATTGATTCTGTTTTTTGAAATATTCTAGGCACATTATTAAATTTCCCACCAAATCTTTAGTTACTATTTACCATATTTTCATTGCTAGGGTTAAGATTTTCATTTTTAAAATTCTACTTCTAATAAAATTCGTATTGCACAGTTGGAGAGATTTGTCTGCATTGATTCTGTTTTTTGAAATATTCATATTTTGGCAAATTTTATGTTTAATATTTCTGAGCATTCCATGGTACTTGAAAATCTCTGTTTCCAGGATATAGAATCTGATAGATGTCAATAAGTTATATCTTATATAATTATGAGGTTTCTACAGTGTTTATAATTTTTTCTACTTTATCTCATGTAGCTGAGAAATAATATTTACAGTCTTCCATCAAAAATGTATTCCTATCTATTTTCCTATAATTTCCATTTATAAATATTGATGTTAATGCAGTTTGGTACAGTGATAGTCATGACATCTGAAATTCATTTTTGGTTGAGTTTTTGTCGTTTGATTATTTTTCCCCAGAATTCAGCTCTATCTGGTATTAAGATGGAAACCCTTGCTTCCTTTCTGTTGCCATTCCCACATATGCTCAAAAAAAAGCTCAAGCTTTTACTGACATAAAAAAAAGATAAATTGAGTTCAATCAAAAGGTCCAACAAATAAAAGAATCCTTAAGATGTTAGTTTTGGACTTTTATCATTATTCATGGTGTAAATTTAATAGAAAGGCATACTTGTGCATTTCTTCTGTACAGCAGTGAAAAGATGCATTTTATATTGTGCTTCTGATTTGGATGCTTCTTTTTTTACATGTCACTGTATACTCTATTTTTGCTTTGTTCTGTGTTCTTCTGGTAATTTGGAAGTTTGGGATTCTTTTAGTGTCACCTTTATAACATTAACTTTATGAACTAAATCTTCTAAGCTCTTAATATCTATTAAATTTACACCATGAATAATGATAAAAGTCCAAAACTAACATCTTAAGGATTCTTTTATTTGTTGGACCTTTTGATTGAACTCAATTTATCTTTTTTTTATATTACCCTTTAAATGTCCTTATTTCCTTTTTGTGTGACTTACTTGTCTTCATCTGCTCTTTGCCTTTTTTGTTTTGGCAGTGTCTTTCCAGGAGACCATTTCTTTATTGCTTTTTTTTCTTATTCACTGATGTCTGTCAATTTGTTTTTTTTTTTTCTTTTCTTTTCTTTTTTTGCATGGGCAGGCACGAGGAATCGAACCCAGGTCTCTGGCATGGCAGGCAAGAACTCTGCCTGCTGAGCTACCGTGGCCCGTCCTCAATTTGCTTTTATACAAATCAAAATAACTATCTCCTCACCTCATCTGTTTTCCCATTATTTCTTCTTTGAACTCTTATATCCCTTTTTAATTTAAGGACTTGATTGTTTTTGTGAATTCCTTGAATTCTTGGTAGATATGTTTTCTTCTATTGTGTGGCAATATACTTCTAGTGTGATTTCTTAGTCTCCTTTTCTTCTTTCATTCTTTTTGCTTATTGTATCTTTATAGCTTAGGAGATATTTATTATCATCTCGAAGTGAGGAGATTTCTCCCTGGATAAACTGTGGGTGTTCATTTGGTGAGGAGTCAAAGTTGTGTTCCAGGCTGATATGACATCTTCCTCAATCCCTATTAAATTATCGACGATATGGATTTTTGTTGGGGGGGAGGTGGTCAGTGTGTGGTGTGCATATGCAGTTGTCTGAAAGATAAGTTAGAAGCACATGTATTATTTTCAAATATAGAGAACATTTTTCAAATAATGGCAATATTGTAAGCCACAGAAACAGAATCAATACATCACAAAGAAGCAAACTATAATCTCTGAACACAATTAAATGAAGAAACAGAAAAAGATAGTTTTTAGGCATCATAATTTTAGAAATTAAAAAATACAAGTATCTTTAATATTCTTTTTCTATCCATTGTCCTTCCTGCATACTAATTGCCTCACCTGAATTCAGTGACCTGCTCTGTACTTATGACTTCTGAAACTTGTACCCAATCTCTCAATCCACCTGCCTAGTATAGATCCTATGTTCTGTCACCTAAATCTCAGAATGTGCAAAATTTTAAATCATTTCTTGTCTCCTTGCCCCAGTGTCCTCCTCCTCTTAAATCCCTCTGTGGTACCAGAATCTACTCAGTTATACAAAACTAATAACTGACTATTAATTCTGAGTCTCTTTGTCTTAATTTCATGATCAAAATCCATCTGTCTCCTTGAAATATAATACTACTCCTTTGATGTCTCTTTTACTGCTGTAGCCTTACTTTAAGATTCAAGTTCTCTCATGAATTGTTTGAAGTGGGTCACCTGATGGTCTCTTATTATTTATTGCCCATTCCAAAATATACTGTTTTACAAATAATCTTTTTTAAATAATATAAATTTTTAACTTTTCATTTTGAAATAACTATAGATTCACAAAGAGTTGCAAAAAAATGGTACAGAAAGTTCCCCCCCTTGACCACTGACCCTTCTTCACCCAGTTTCTCCCAGTGGTATAATATCAAAACCAGGAAATTGACATTGTTACAATTCACAGATATGATTCAGATTTCACCAGTCTTACATGCATTCGTGTGTGTGTATTAGTTCTGTGCAGTTTTATCACGTTAACTCATATGACCACCACCACAGTCAAAATACAGAACTCTGTGTTATCACTACAGAGATTCCTCGTGCTACCCTTTTATTACCATATTCAACTCACTCACTCCCTTTTAATGTCTGCTAACCACTAATCTGTTCTTCCTCCCTATAATTTTGTCATTTCAAGAATGTTACATAAATAGAATCATATAGCATGTAACCTTTTAAAGTAAATCCCAGATACCATATTTTATCCATAAATAGTTTGCTATGTTTCTTCAAGAGATGAGAATCTTTTTTTTCTTTTTCTCTCTCTCTTTCTTTGTGGTTAATATAACCAGTAGGCTATTTCCTCTCCCTCTCCCTTTTCCCCTCCTTCTCTCCCCCTGACACAAATAAAACTGTAATTCTTTAGTATCATCTAATAACAAGTCACTGATTTTCTTTAAAGGTGCAATAAAATAGGTTTTTTTTTTAATTTCAAACTTTTAATTTTGAAAAACTCTCGAACCCAGTTTTGTGGACAGTCACAAAAATAATATATACAACCTACAAGAGAACTCTTAACACATCCCCATCACTGGAGATACCCAGATTCAGCACCCTGACACATTTGTCACAGTATTCCATCCATCCTGACACATTTGTCACATCATTTCATCAACCACGTCACCTTCCCATATATCTATACATCCATCTGTCCATCTGTCTCTTTGTCTGCCCATCTATCAGTCCATCCTCTGAACCCCTAAGTGCAGGCCATACACATCAAGCCTTCAAACACCCAACACTGCCAGGCACATTTCCCAAAAACAGTCATCAAATTCAAGAAACCCAGCTCTGACATAAAGCCTACAGTCCACATTCCAATCTTCCCATACATTCCATCAAGGATGTATCCTCCTGAGCCTTCCTTGTCTCCCTCCACATCCCATCAAGGACCATGTACTGCCTTCAACTGCCATTGTCTCCCCAATTGCTCACTCCTTCCTCTTCCTTTCCTTGTGGGAAAATATGTGTTGTGAATATTTTCCCATCACAACTACCCCAAAGCACCCCATCCAGTGGGATCAATCATACCCACCATACTCTGGAATCTTCACCAACCTCCATCACCAAAACTCTCCCATCTCCCCAAACAGAAACCCTAAACCCGTCCTGCATCAACTCCCATTCCCCTTGGTCATTGCCACTGGCAACCTGCACCCCAGTCTCCATCCTCATGAACTCCCACACTCTACAACACCTCTCTGTAGTTACCATAGAGCCCAAATTCAACACCCTAAATCCACAACAATCTCAACTGCTTGACATCAGCTCAACCTCAACAATACATACAAAGTATACTCCTTACACCCTTGGCTTGCCACTTTTATGTAGTTCTCATCACAAATTACACTTTTATACATTATTAGTCCCAAACATTGATTTATTGTTACATTTTATGCATTCACCTGTTAGATCCTGTAGGAAATAAAAAAGTGTAATTACAAACCAAAAATACAATAGCACTCCATTTATATTTATCCCTGTTGTTAGCTGTACTAGAGATCTTTATTTCTGTATGATGCTTTTATCTATTGTTTATTGTCCTTTCCTTTCAACCTACAGAACTTCATTTAGCATCTCTTGTAGGGTTGGGGTAGCTTTTATTTATCTGGGAATGTCTTAATTTCTTCCTCATTTTTGAAAGACAGTTTTCACAGCCATAAGATCCTTGGCTGGCAGCTTTTTTGTTTTCAGCTCTTTAAATATGTCATACCACTGCTTTCTTGCCTCCACAGTTTCTGATGAAAAACTGGATCTTCATCTTATTGAGGATGCTTTGTACATGACTCGTTGCTTTTCTCTTGGCTTTCAGAACTCTCTTATTTTCAGCATTCCACAGTGATTATAATGTGCTACAACATAGGTCTTTTTGGTTTTATCCTGTGTGGAGTTCTTTGGGCATCTTGGATGTGTCTATTCATGTCTTTTGTTAAATTTGGGAAGTTTTCAGCCATTATTTCTTTGAATATTCTCTTTGCCTCATCTCCTGGGAATCCCACAATGTATATATTGGTATACTTGATCGTGTTCGTGCTAGTTTGAAAGGATGTATGGACCCTAGAAAAGCCATGTTTTAATCCTAATTCCATTTTGTAAAGGCAGCTGCTTCTTCTAACCCCTATTCAGTATTGTATGTTTGAAACTATGATCAGATCATCTCCCTGGAGATGTGATGTAATCAAGAGTGATTGTTAAACTGGATTAGGTGATAACGATGTCTTCACCCATTTGGGTGGGTCTTGAGAAGTTTCTGGTGTTTCATAAAAGAGGAAACATTTTGCAGAATGGAGGAGATTCAGAGAGAGCAAAGCAGAATGATATAGCCATGAAAAGCAGAGTCCACCAGCCCACAGCCTTTGAAGATGAAGAAGGAAAATGCCTCCTGGGGAACTTCATGAAACAGGAAGCCAGGAGAAGAAGCTAGCAGATGATGCTGTGTTTGCCATGTGCCCTTCCAGATGAGAGAGGAACCCTGACTGTGTTCACCATGTGCCTTTCCAGATGAGAGGGAAACTCTGACTGTGTTCACCACGTGCCCTTCAAATTGAGAGAGAAGCCCTGAACTTCACTGGCCTTCTTAAACCAAGGTATCTTTCCCTGGATGCCTTTAATTGGACATTTCTATAGACTTGTTTTAATTGGGACATTTTCTTGGCCTTAGAACTGTAAACTAGCAACTTATTAAATTCCCCTTTTAAAAGCGATTCCATTTCTGGTATATTGCATTCCGGCAGCTAGCAAACTAGAACAGTGTTCCACAGGCTTCTCAGTGTCCCTTCACTTTTCTTCATTTATTCTTTTTATTTCTCAGACTGACTGATTTTGATTGTCTTAGCTTCAAGTTCACTGATTCTTTCTTCTGCCAGTACCAATCATGCTATTGAACTCCTCTAGGGAATTTCTAGTTTCCATTAGAGTAATCTTCACCTCTGTTTCCTTTTCATAATTTCCATCTCTAGATCGATATTCTTTTTGTGTTGTTTTCCTGATTTGTTTTAGTTCTTTGTCCATGTTTTCCTTTGGCTCTTGAGCATATTCAGGACTTTTTTTTTTTTTATTTTTGCTAGTGTGTCCCAGATCTGGTCCTCTTCACTGATGGTTTCTAATGCTTTAATATTCTCCTTTGCCTGGCCTACCATTTCCTGTTTCTTTCATGTTTTGTAATCTTTTGTTGAAACCTAGACATTCTATTATTTTAAGGATGTGTTACTATTGGAATTTAGATGGAAGATTGTTTCTTAATTTTGTATCTGGCTAGTGTTATGACAGTGCTGGCTGGCTCCACACCAAGCCACAAGAACCTAACTCTTTTTAATTTTTTAGATTTAAAAAAAATTTTTATTAATAAAACCAAGCAACATACAATATGAACATTCTTTTCTTTATCACAGAAAAAATTCATGTATACTATACCTCTTACTTGATCACTAGCATTTCAATCTACTAAATTTATTTTAACATTTGTTCCCCCTATTATTTATTTATTTTTAATCCAAATGTCATACTCATTTGTCCATAAGGTAGATAGAAGAAGCATCAGACACAAGGTTTTCACAATCACACAGTCACACTGTGAAAGCCTCTATCGTTACACAATCATCTTCAAGAAACATGGCTCCTGGAACACAGCTCTACATTTTCAGGCAGTTCCCTCCAGCCTCTCTGTTACATCTTAACTAAAAAGGTGATAGCTATTTAATGCCTAAGAATAACCTCCAGGATAACCTCTGGACTCTGTTTGGAATCTCTAAGCCATTGACACTTTCTTTTGTCTCATTTCTCTCTTCCCCCTTTTGATCAAGAAGATTTTCTCAGTCCATTGGTGCTGAGTCCCAGCCCCAGCTCATTTATAGGATTTCTGTCCCACATTGCAAGGAAGGTCCGCACCCCCAGGAGTCATGTCCCACATAAAGAGGGGGAGGGCAGTGAGTTTGCTTATTGCTTTGGCTGAGAGAGAGGCCACATCTGAGCAACAAAAGAAGTTCTCTTGGGAGTGACTCTTAGGCCTAATTTTAAGTAGGCTTAACCTATCCTTTGCAGAGTTAAGTTCATATGAACAAACCCCAAGATTGGGGGCTCTGCCTATTGCTTTGTTTGTCCCCACTGCTTGTGAGAATATCAAGAATTCTCCAATGGGGAAGTTGAATTTTCCCCCTTTCTCACCATTCCCCTAAGGGGACTTTGCAAATACTTTTTCATTCACTAGAACCTACGTCTTTTATGTAGCCTTTTCCTTGATTGAGTGCTCTCCTTGTTACTGCAGTCCTTTAACTGTTTTCTGGGGCTTTGAGCAAGATGTTTCTGACAGTTTTTGCTGGTTATTCAAAACTTCTCTGGGGGGACAGAGCCTTGAAGCATATCATTCCAGCATCTTGATCCTATAATTGTCTTTTTAATGCTGATTTATTTTAATTAAGAAACAAGGTTCACAAGTTGCATTTCAGTAGAATGACTCAATCACTTTTAAAAAAGAAATGATTCTCATCCACATTGTTTTTCTTCAGTTTATTTTTTGAAGAAATAGGTCATTTGCTACCTTCTGGATTTAGCTAATCTTACAGTTGGTCTTGATATCATTCAATATGTTTCATGTATTCTACATATTTTTTGTGAGTGGTTAATTTGGAGGCTTGAGGAGATTCAGGCTTGAGGGTTTTTTGTTTGTTTTGACAAAGGTGGTGTATTGAAATGAACTATTATGTCAGAAAGCACATTATCTGGTTATTCTTTCTGTGATGTTAAGATTGATTGGGAGATACAGTGTTTATCAGCGGATCCATCCATTATAATTTCCTTTGACCTTCCATCTAAAACATTTGCATGACCATTAATGTTTATTGCCTGAATCCATTAGTTTATTGTGAGTTTTCCAATTCTATTCTCACTTCATTTACTCTGCAATGTAGTTTTTACAGAAAAATATTTTTAGACACAAATATGATTACCTTAGTTACCTCTACTCAAAGTAAAAATCCATACTTGTTCTATGAGCAGTTTTCCTTATAACCACCTTTCTAACATCATACGCTCTCCTGTCTGTTTTATTGAGCTATTTGCTGTTCCCCAAACTCATTGTGTGTTTTCCCATCACTTTGCTGTTGCCCTTGTCTTTTCTGGGAAATACTTGCCCATCTGCATCACACTTCTCATCTTCCTACTTTTAAGTTCCTCAGCTATATGGAATGTAAATTCCTCATGTAGATAATGTACCCTTCTTTCTTTAGGACCCTCTTTGTACCCCACATAGAAATCCACTATTTAAAACACCTTAGTAAACTTTTGTCTTTTTTGGAAGGGGGGGTGGTATTTTCCAAGTCTTTGAATTGCTATAAGTCTAGAAACATAAATAATTCATTTCTGTTTTCCCAGGAATAGCATTTGCTGATCCTGAATTTCCCATAAACTGTATTGTAGGTCATTCATTTAGTTCCTAGAAGACTTAAAGAAACCTTATTTTAATTTTCAGTTTTGAAAAAAAAAAATTGACTGTCACATACAACAAACAAATTGTCACAGAATTCCTTTCTCCCACAAATACTATGTAAAATGAGATATTTAATATGCACCCCATATGAAATACTATTAAAACATTTCTTGGATTACATATATGTATGTATATGTCAAAACTTCAAATGGTACACTAAAGTTCTGTACATTTCATTGTATGTAAATTTTAGCTAAAACAAAAGGCAAAAAAAAAAAAAGGACAGATACTAAACCCTAACTACAGTGATTTATATTCTGAACTATTTAGGGGGATGTGTACTGGCATCTGAAATTTACTTTGAAATGCACCAAAAAGCAATACATTGATGGATGAATAAAGGGATGGGTAGATGAGTGATAAAGCAAGTACAATAAAATGTTTTGATAGATTCTAGGTTATGGGTACAATTTTAAAATTTTCTGTATGCTTGAAAATTTTCATAATAAAATGAAGGGGAATGGAGAGGGTGAATTTTTTAAAAATAGGAGATAAATTACAAAAACAAAACCCACATTCCTTATGACTAAATACTGTTTTTCGTCGCCCCCCCCCCCCCAAGCAGATTGTTTACATTGAATAGTAATGTGCCATTACAGGGATCAGTGTCCTTCAATGATGTAGCTGTAGATTTCAGCAGAGAGGAGTGGCAGCACCTGGACCTTGCTCAGAGAATCCTTTACCGGGATGTGATGCTGGAGACCTACAGCAACTTGCTCTCAATAGGTAAGTGCAGTCAC
The DNA here is from genome assembly GCF_023851605.1 of Tamandua tetradactyla. Classification (NCBI taxonomy): domain Eukaryota; kingdom Metazoa; phylum Chordata; class Mammalia; order Pilosa; family Myrmecophagidae; genus Tamandua; species Tamandua tetradactyla. The sequence goes on from NC_135342.1 coordinate 28,010,160, forward strand.
CTGAGTACCTGAGAGGAAGTCTCAGTTGTTGGATGTAGGGAACAATCTGAAATATGTGATGGATTCATCATTAATTTTTCCAGGATTCTTATCCTTTGGGGTACTCTGTTACTCTGTTCCCAGAAATATATGGTTACTTTTCAGAAGAACAAAGCTTAATTGAAGAATAAGAGTATTCATTAGCCTCTGATACTAAATTAGCTGGATATAATCCTTTATCATTTCTCATGAACAGGGTATCAAATTCACAAACCAGAGGTCTTCTTCATGCAAGGAAAAGAGCCATGGGCATTACACAGTGAGAGCCCACATCAGAGGTGTTCAGGTGAGTGAGTATGACCCAAGTAGATGGGAAACGGGATTAAATCTCAGCTATCCTGAGAGAGGTTTGGCAACTGTAAAAAATGGTTCTCGGATAGTTCTGGATTTTTGGTACTGTTTGAAGACTCTTAACATTTGCCTATAACTAAATGCCTTCTCTGTGGATGACTTTTGCCATTTCCAGCCACTGCTTTGGATTTCTGGATTCTGGATCTTGGGTCAGCTAGTATGCCTCACTAATGATCTTGCTTTCTTGGTTACACTCCTTTTCTCTAACATTCTCTTTCTGCCTCCCCCATGGTCCTAGATACTTCTTTATACATTCAGGTGTTCATGGATCTACAATTTTCAAAATAATTGTGTGTTACACTTCCACTCCTGCTAGCCCCTTTCATTTTTTCTTTCTCAGTGTTATGATGCCTCAGAATACATCTCCAACATTACTGTTCTATTTCTTTACATTACCTGACGAGGTTTGAGTTTAATCATAGTTCTCAATTTAGTATATGCTATTATCATCAATCTGGGTGAGGAAATCTCTATTTTTTTGTTTCTGGATTTATTCCCTTTTCTTTCTGTGCCACACACCCATATCTTCCCCCACATAGGCAATTGTTTGTGATAGATAACACATTTTTTAATTCATGCATTTTGTTGTAAAATTTAAAGTGATATGTACCTTTTCTCTAGCCTCTGTTAGCTAATGTTTAAGTTTAAATTACCTCCCTTTCTCCTTTGAGAAGGGAAGTTTGAGTTTGAAACCCCACAGCAGGGAATTTCTGAAAAGCTTCTTTCCACATTGCATTTCAAGTGATGTTTCATTGTATTTCTTTCTAGAAGGATTGAAGAAGATTGTTGACCAGCTAGAGAGCTATCAGAAAGAAGAAAAGAAATCTTTAAGTTATATTACTTTTATCAAGAAGACACTGAATACAGAGAGGGTGTATGAATATACAGACAATGGAAAAGTAATTCATTTGAACTCAAACTTTATTCCTTCCCAAAAAAGACCCTATCAACACAACTTATTTGGAAATGGCTTGAAGCATAATTTAGATTTACACAGTCATAAGAGAAACTCATCAAAGAACTTTAATAAGAATATTGGCTATGGTAACCTTTCTTCCTATATTGATAATGACAGTACTTCAACAGGAGAGAAATTATGGAACCATAATCAGTGTGAAAAAGTCCTCAGATTTAAACAAGCACCTCCTCAACATCAGAAAATTCATACTGAGGAGAAGCTCTATGAATATACCAAATTTGGAAAGGTCTTCAGCCAGAAGACACAATTCAAGGTACATCTGAAAATTCCTACAGGAGAAAAACTCTATATATGTATTGAATGTGGGAAGGCTTTTGTACAGAAGCCAGAATTCATTACACACCAGAAAACCCATACTAGAGAGAAACCCTATAAGTGCAATGAATGTGGAAAAGCCTTTCTCCAAGTATCTTCTCTCTTCAGGCATCAAAGAATTCATACCGGAGAAAAACTTTATGAATGCAGTGAATGTGGGAAAGGCTTCTCTTACAACTCTGATCTTAATATACATCAGAAAATTCATACTGGAGAGAGACAACATGAATGCAGTGTTTGTGGCAAAGCATTCACACAAAAGTCCACACTCAGGATGCATCAGAAAATTCATACAGGAGAGAGATCCTATATATGTATTGAATGTGGACAGGCCTTCATCCAGAAGACCCATTTGATTGCACATGGAAGAATTCATACTGGAGAAAAACCATATGAATGCAATGACTGTGGGAAATCCTTCACTTCCAAATCACAACTCCAGGTACATCAACGAATCCACGAAGGAATGAAACCTTATATAGGTATCGAATTTGGGAAGGTCTCCATCAATAGTTCTAACCTTACACATAAGAAAACTCAAATTAGAGAGAAATCTTCCATATGTACTGAATGTGGGAAGGCCTTTACCTACAGGTCAGAGTTGATTACACATCAGAGAATTCACACTGGAGAGAAACCTTATGAATGCAGTGACTGTGGAAAAGCCTTCACTCAGAAGTCAGCACTCACAGTACATCAGAGAATTCATACAGGAGAAAAATCATATATATGCATGAAATGTGGGTTGGCCTTCATCCAGAAGGCACACTTGATTGCACATCACATAATTCATACTGGAGAAAAACCTTATAATTGTGGTCACTGTGAGAAATCCTTTACTTCCAAGTCACAACTCCATGTCCATAAACGCATTCACACAGGAGAAAAACCTTATATGTGCAGTAAATGTGGGAAGGCCTTCACCAACAGATCAAATCTCATTACTCATCAGAAAACTCACACAGGAGAGAAATCCTATATATGTCCTAAATGTGGAAAGGCCTTCACTCAGAGGTCAGAGTTGATTACACATCAGAGAATTCACACTGGAGAGAAACCTTATGAATGCACTGACTGTGGAAAAGCCTTCACCCAGAAGTCACACCTAAATATACATCAGAAAATTCATACTGGAGAGAGACAGTATGAATGTCATGAATGTGGGAAAGCCTTCAACCAGAAATCAATACTCATTGTGCATCAGAAAATTCATACAGGAGAAAAACCCTATGTATGCTCTGAGTGCGGAAAAGCCTTCACCCGGAAGTCAAACTTTATTACCCATCAGAGAATTCATACTGGAGAGAAACCGTATGAATGCAGTGACTGTGGGAAACCCTTCACTTCCAAGTCACAGTGCCAGGTACATCAACAAATTCATACAGGAGAGAAACCTTATGTGTGTGCTGAATGTGGGAAAGCCTTTAGTGGCAGGTCAAATCTCAGTAAACACCAGAAAACTCATACTGGAGAAAAGCCCTATGTCTGTTCTGAATGTGGGAAATCCTTCAGAAAAAACTTAGAGTTGATTACCCATCTGAGATTTCATACTGGAGAGAAACCTTATGAATGCAGTGACTGTGGGAAATCTTTCACTAAGAAATCACAGCTCCAGGTACATCAGCTAATTCACACAAGAGAGAAGACTTATGTGTGTGCTGAATGTGGGAAGTCCTTCACTGACAGGTCAAATTTGAATAAACACCAGACAACACACATTGGAGACAGACCCTTCAAATGTGTCATCTGTGGGAAAGGCTTCATTCAGAAATCATTGCTCAATGTGCATCAGAACATTCACTCTTGAAAAAAACTGAGAAAACCTCACGGAGGGCAGAGCTGATTATACATTATTTAATTCATGCAACAGGAAATTAGGTATATTATTATAGATAGAAATGCCTCCATGAAGATATTACATGTTCAGGAGAAGACCTCCTAGAGGGCAGTGAATTATGGGGGCCTTCCCACATTGTCACTAATCTCATTAGCCCTTGGGCATTCATATAGGGAAGGACTAAGTCAATTTAATGCATTAGGAAAAGCTTTCCCATGAAAAATATGATGAAACACTGATACCAAATTCTTCATGAGAAGTATATTAAATCATGTTAATGATAATCCTGCTTGCAGTAGAATAGGTATGGTGCCATCAAATTGAATGTTAGAGCAACATAATATATATGATAGGGTCAAACCCTAAGTTCTTTGGGGTATTTATTGCAGAGCACATTGTCTAATGGAGTTGTGGGTGGTTTTAATTCTGTTGAATCTAACACAGTTGTGTGTATCCAATTCCCCATTGAGATTTCTGTGAAGTAAGAAATACCACCACAACAAAAAAATAACAAGTATACAGACATACATCTCACAGTGTCTGCTGAGCCCCTCACATTGGCCCTAGCACCATGACTTGTGATCCCCTGCATTAACCACCAGTACAGTGTTTTTGATCTTCATGAACCTCTAGCACATTGTCTTCTGACCCCAAATTTGGGTACAATGCCTGATGACTGCCCAGTAGTAATCTTCTGTTGAAACCTGGACATTTTGATATTTTAATGTTATCACTGGGATTTAGACTCAGAGGCTTGTATCCAGCTAGTGTTATGACAGAGCTTTCTTTGAATGCTAGGAGCTAACAAAAAAGGAAAACACTTTTCCTGGTCTTTGCACACAGACCTGTGCAAGTGATCTCCTTCAGGGTTTATCGATACAATGATTCAAGGCCAAAGCATAAGGGCCTCCCTGATTCTTTTTGGGCATGTGTATGTGTCCCTAGTAATCCCCCCATTTACAGGATTCTGAATATCCCCTCTTCCCTGGGAAACAGTTTCCTTACAGTCCTGGATACAGCACTGTATGTCCTACAGCCAATCCCTTGCCCCAGGCAGCCATGACATGACCGATTTCCCACAGCATTCAATATAGAGCTCTGTGAACTGCTTCTAAATGCAGGGCAAGGTCTAGGATGGTGGGCCCATAACAAGTATCCTGATTTGTGACTCAGGCCACCACCAGAGAGATCAGACATACAAGTGTATGAGGGTTACTCTGTTTCCTCCAGACCTGAGACCAGGGACCCAGACTTGTAGCATGAATATGCTCCATGCTGGGCTCTGAGGGGTTGGGGAGGGACCAGCAAGGATAGCACTAAATCTTACTGATTTAAAATGGCCTTTTCTTGATTTGGCACTTGCCCTGTTGCTGCAATCCTTTAACTGTTTTCTGGGGCTTTTTTTCTTTTTCTTTTTCTTCTTTTTTTTTTTTTAACATGGGCAGGCACCGGGAATCAAATCCGGGTCTCTGGCATGGCAGGCAAGAGCTCTGTCCACTGCGCCACCATGGCCCGCCCCTGTTTTCTGGAGCTTTGCGAAAGATGTTGCTACTAATTCTTGTTGATTGTTCATAGCTTATGCAAGGGAGTGGAGCCTTGAAGCTTCTTATTTCACCATCTTACCCATGACTGCCCATTGTGCTAAACAATATCTGCTGTTATTATCTCCTAGACAGTGTCTCCTGACCCCTGTATTATATTATACCCCAGCATAATATCTTGTCATACTATACATCCATACTATGCATATATTCACTGTCTGCTCTGTATCCATCTTCACATCATGCACTCCACAAGGACCTTCTCCATGTGTCTCAAGCATGTCTCTTCCATATCCTTTGCAAGAAGTGTTGCTCCTCCTTATGTCTATGGGGTTCACTTCCTCAATTACTCTTCCAAAATTGCCCTCACAGAGGACTTCTCTACCCTTCCTTGCTTGCCTGGTTTAAAATCTCAACTTCGATGCCCCCTCCTTTATACTTCACCATAGTGCTTACAGCCCTGATGCAGTTTATTTAGCCTTTTTTGTCTGTCTCCTCCACTAGAATGTTTTTAAAACTATTTTATTGACTGCCATGAACCTAAATCCACATTTGACATTACAGCAGGCTTACAATGGATTTTGACCTCTACCTATCCCATGACCTCTCTCTGCTCTTTTCTATATTGTAGTCTAAGAGACTCCAGTGGGGAGAACTGCCTAAAACACACCAGACTCTTTCATCTCCTGTCTTTATCAGCTGTGCCCCCTTCCCTAGAGCTGAAAAGACATTGTAAACTGTTGAACCTGATGCCAACCCATTTAAAGAACAGAAAAAGACAGGAACTCTCATAGATGCTTGGGTGTTCCAGGATTCCCTGTCAGCATGCTGAAATCCCACTGTCAGCTCCAAAGTGATTGGGAAAAAGTCTGCTCACTCTGCCCTTGCACTTGCATTTGTTGGAAAGGGTCCTGTGCACCCCAAAACCCATCCTAAAGATATGCACATCCAATCCTGATTGGTGGTGCTCCTGGAGGGCTGAATCCTGGAGAACCAATAGAGTCCCAAGACTGGAGAGGGCGAGGGTATGGACTGTGTGGTGGCCTCAAATACAGGCAGGATTTCTAACAAAATGCTAGCCATTGGGCAGCCCTTCCTGAACCAACAGAATGGTTATCTGTAAAATTCGTAAGTGATGATTGGAGTTGGATGGTCTCACCTATATCTGGTGACCCTGTATTAACCACCTTTACCTCATCCAGCACTGTATCTGGAGCTTCACTATGACTCATCTAGTTTAGGAAGGTGTCATGTGGCCCATCATTATCTCCCAACTTAGAACAGTGCTGGCTCCCCAGGAGACTGTCCACAGATACCCTTTACCCTTTCTAAATCATGCTAGCACAATGTCTGGACATACTCCATTATCCCCATTTCATCCTACTTCAGTATTGTGTGCCTCACCCTGTAAATTCCAGGGAATAGTGCCTGGAAATCTCATTACTTCTTCACCAACGACTCCATTCCAGGTTCAGTTCACTTCATAAGGCCCCGGACTGCTGTGAGTTCCCCATCATTGCTTCTTCCCAACCCCAGTGTTCTTATGGGGAGAGAATAGTCTCTTCAACAAATGTTGCTGGGAAAACTGGTCATACATATGCAAAGAATGAAGTTAGATCCCCTACCTCATACCATATACAAAAATTAACTCAAAATGGATGAAAGGCCTAACTATAAGATGTAAAACTATAAGATTCTAGAAAGCATAGGTGAATATCTTCAGGACCTTGTTTATTAGGCAACAAATTCTTAAGATATTACACCAAAAGCATGAGCAACAAGAGAAAAAATATACAAATGAGACTTCATCAAAATAAAAAAACTTTTTGTGTCTCCAAGGATTTCATCATAAAAACAAAAAGCCTACAAAATGGGAGACAATATTTGGAAAACACATATCTTATAAGGCTTTACTATCCAGAATATTAAAAGAAATATTACAACTGAACACCAAGAAGATAACCCAATTAAAAAATAAGAAGACCTGAGTAGACATATATCCAAAGAAGATATATAAATGGACAATAAGCACATGAAAAATGCTCAACATCATTAGTCACTAGAGAAATGCAAATCAAAATCAGAATGAGATACCATTCACAGTCATTAAAATGGCCACTATTCTTTAAAAAGGGAAATAAATGTCGTAGAGAAATAGGAACACTCATTCACTGTTGGTGCAGATGCTGTGGAAAAGTTTAACGTTTCCTTGGAAAATTAAGGATAGGATTACCATATAACCTAATGATCCCTCTTCTAGGTACTAACCAAACAAACTGAAAGCAGGGACAGATATTTGCACACTAGTGTCCATAGTAGCATTATGCACAATTGCCAAGTACGGAAGCAATGCCAAGTGCCCATCAACAGATGGTTTTAAAAAAGTGGCATATAGAGACAATGGAGTACCACTCAGTTGTAAAAAGGAATGAAGCTCTGACACGTGACCATATGGATGAATCCTGAAGACATCACTTCAAGAAATAAGCCAGACACAAAAGGACAAATGTATGATCTCACTGATTTGAAATAATTAAAATAAGCATATTCATAGAGTCAGAAACAAAAATATAGGTTAAGGGGGGGAGGGATGGGAAGTTAATGGCTAATTGGTACAGAATTTCTGTTTGGGGTAATGGAAAAGTTTCAGTAATAGATGGTGGTGATGGGAACACGACATTGTGTATGTAATTAACACCACTGAATTAAATGTTCAAATGTGGTTTACAAGGGGAAATTTGGAGTTGTATATATGTTATTATTGTACAACACAAATAATGACCCTTAATGTAAACTATGAACTAAAGATAATAGTATAATTATAATATTCTTTCATCTTTTGTAACAAAGATACCATATTAATGCAAACTGTATGTAAGGATGTGTATATGGGGATGTATTTTCTACATGATTTTTGTGTAAACCAACAACTCTAATTTTTGCAATTGTTTAATAAAACCACATGATACTACTTCACACCAACAAAGGTGGCTATTATTAAAAAAAATTAAGTGTTCATAAGGATGCAGAGAAATTGGAACTCTTGTGTATTGTTGGCAGAAATTATAATGGTGCCCCCACTGTGGAAAACAGTTTCATAGTTCATCAGAAAGTTAAATACAGAATTACCATGTGAACTGACAATCCCAATTCTAGACATATATCCAGAAGAATTGAAAACAAGGATTCAGACAGATATCTATACACCAATGTTTATACATCATTATTCACAATAGTCAAAAGGCAGAAGTTACCCATTACAGCATTGTGAATGAAATTAACTACTAAAATGTATACCTGAAAGTGGTTATGTAAAGTGGGATATATGTTGCATATACATTACCATAAAATAAAACAACACCAAGAGCTGGCAAGGAATTTGAAAGTTAACCATACACTTACCATATGACTCAACAATTCCACTCCTAGGTATTTACCCTAGAGAAATGAAAAGTTATAGTCACACAAAATATTCCAATATTTACAGCAATTGTATTCATAATTGCCCAAAATTGGAAACAACCCAAATGTCTATCAGTGGGTGAATAGATGGACAAATTGCATATGATGGAATACTCTCAGCTACCAAAAGGAATAATTTATTGATATGGGCTATGACATAGACAAATCTCAAAAGTATGTTGTATTTAACATGATAGTATAAATTATATTTGATGAAAGTATACATTAAATCATTTATATATTCTAATTTAAAAATATACATCATTATATATTATAGTTATATTGTGCATTTATGGTATAAAACACCTTGTAATATAATGTACTATTACATATTCCTTATATTAAAATGTTTCTATTTTATGTAACATGGTATCATTGTATGATTATACATTGGATTGTGTGATTTTTATATTTTATTTATCAAACTTTTACTTATCTCCTTTATGTGAGTTTTTAAAATATTTATATTTTGTACTTATAGTGTAAACTTATAACCATAATAAAAGGGAACATAGGGCCTGAGAGCCTGCAGGGGTAGGTGGTCAACATTTTTATTATGCATTAACTAACCCCATTCTGCATGTTCTTAAAATCAAGGAAGCTTGCTTGAGCCTTAGGGCCTTTGCAGGGTCTGAGCCTCTGAGAGGACTCTGCTTCTCCAATGCCCATTTGGCTCTGCAATCCTTCTCATCTCCCTGGGGAGCCTCACTACCACCACTATTGTGTCTGAAGTAATAAGCCCCTTGCTTTATCTTGCACTGCAAGTGCTATCATCCCATCCCCACTGCATGGTCAGCCCCTCAAAGCCTGCACTTTGTCTTGTTCCTGTTGTGTTCACAGCACCAAGGATGGCACTTACACAAAGTAGGCACTCAGTACAAACTTGTTAGATGAATAATAGCAATAACAACTGGATTGACCAAGTGCCCTGCACAGAGTGAGCTAAATACATGGGGTAGGTGGGAGTGGTTACAGGTTCACTGATTCAAAATTTAACACCCCTCCTGGTGCCCTAAGTTCCCACAACTCTAACTCTATCCCCCATCCCATCCCACCCTTCCCCAGAATATCCCATTCACATCCTTCCATCAGCATCACAAGGTCAGTGCTATCTCCTAATTCAGCCTCCTCCTTGTCTGGGAAGACAGGGTGCATGTGGGGGATTATGAGGAGAAAGGGGACAATAATGGGGGACCCTCAGTCAGGAGACCATTCCCAGCAGCATCTACCCCCTCACTTTCAATTGCATACCCCATTTTCCTGGCCATATGCACCAGTCCCTCTATCTGAGGTGCTGCAGCATGAGGCATGCCATCAGAGGAACAGGGCATTTAGCAAGTAGGCCTGGGCTAAGGGCCAAGGTTTCCTGGCCTAGGGTCAGCAATGAATGTGATGCAGAATGGTCAGCCCAGATAGTGAATGTGGAAGCAGGTGGTTGTCATGAACACTTGACAATGTCTGTTCCCTGAGCTATCCACCTGCAGCCTTATTTGTGTCTACCAGTGCTGGTGTAACTACTATTTCTATTTATTTTATTATGTTTTTATTATGTTATGTAAGTTATCAACTATTATATTTAATTCCACAATTATATTTAAGTAGTGATTCTTATTAATTTAATTATAATTATTACAATTGTAATAATTTATAACTAATATCAGAATCCTTATCATTATTATAATATTTCTAATTCATTAAGATAGCATGCTACCTTAAGATATCAACTTGGATGCTAAGAAATACCAATGTCCCTTCTGGTTCCTGCTGCCTTTAGGTTGCTATTTGCATTGTATTAACAAAATAGCCCCATAATTACATTATTTCCTTAGTGATACTGTTATTCTTAATTTAAATATTTATTATAATAATGGATATGCTATTAAAACAAAATCTGTTCTCTGTTCCCATCTGTGAAATGGGGTGATGTAAGAGCCACATTAACATAATCACTTGAATTATATCCAGGTTATGACTACAATTTATGTCACTCTTAAGAACCCCCAATGTGCTCCATCAGCCTCTGAGATATAGGCACATTTATAATACATTGCTGATTACACTCATTATTTATTGCTATGTAACAGATTACCCCCAAGTATAATAGCTTAAAATGACAATAAATGTTTTTTTTCTCACACAGCTTCTGCAAGTAAGGATCTGGGAACAGTTTAGCTGGGTGGTTTGGCTCAGGAACTCATGAGGTTACAGTCAAGTTATCAGCCAGGGTTGTGGTCACCAAAAGCTTAACCACATGATAATTGACAGAAGACTTCAATTCCTCACCATGTGACCCCACCAAATGGCTACCTGAGTGTACTCACAATATGGTGGCTGGCTTCCCTCAGAGCCACTGATCTAACAGTGTGCAAGAGGAAAATTTCACGGTCCCTATGGCTTACCCTTGAAAGTCACACACCATCATTTATGGAATATTCTTTTGCATACACTGGTCAACGCTATTCATCATGGGAGGGCACTACATAGAAGTTTAAATACCAGGAGGTAAGAATCATTGAAGGCCATCTGAAGGCTGAATACCACACTGACATTGTGATTATCTTCATTTATATTATCATTAGAATTGATGTCACTATTAGGAATGATGACATTGTAAACTAGAGGCTTTACAAAGTCTCCATGAAACTAAAATGATGTAGAACCCAGTGCATGGGACTGTTGCTGCTGCTGCTGCTAACAGCAAATTTGTTTATAATGTGCATCACGGCCTGTTTTGACCTCTTTAAATCTATAAACTCATTTAAACCATGCAAAAATGTTTTGAGATGGGCACAAACATTACCCAATGGACAGATGGAGAATATGAGTCACAGGGAAGTAAAAGAACTTTCCCAAGGTCACAAAGCACAGGAAGATGAAAAAAGAAAATAAAACAGGTCAGCTGGCTGCAAGGTCCATGATGTTAACCCCATGCAATGCTCCCCCCATTAAAAAATACATAGTCTGCATACTACACCCCTGTCAATATATGATTGCAGTCATTTTCTTATGATAATCATTATGATGATGGTTAGACATCAGCTAATGTTAATGATATATATATATATAATGTTGAATATACTAGTCTCTGAGAAGGCTGATTATTCCTACTTCTTCCTCTTGTAGAAACAGTACATTATTATTTCTATGTACTTATAATATTATATTATCAATCTTATAATAGGATAACTATACCTATTAATAAGAGTGATCCATACTTAAATTTTTAGATCTTTTGACTTCATTTATTTTCACCTAGAAATCTTGCCTTGCCTGAGATTCATGTGAGCACTTAATGGCCCATGCAGCCAACAGAAAGAGGAGTTCCTCCAAAGGATACTCCTTCCCTTTAACATCTGTTATATTAACCACAACCATCAAGGGGTAAAAAGCCTGACTATTGAGGTCATGTGTCAGAAAGCTTGGTGTAGCCCCTGGTTCCTGACTCCCCCGGCATGTCCCACTTCTTATTCTCACTCCAACTTCAAAAGAATCAGTATTCTTCTTGGCCAAGCTGGAGACTGTGAACGATCACTTTTGTTCTTCTGCAGTATCATTCCAAAGCTAGATGAGACAGCTTCAAGTAAGAGCACCTGACTTGGACTTGGAAAGCTTGTCCTGTCTTCCTGACTGAATACATTGGGGTCTGGAGCAGAGTAACCATTTTAAGCTGGTGCTGCCATTTTCTGGTGACATCAGCTAATGTTAACGATCAAAGACTCTTTAAGCTCACTTATACACAAACTCAGAAGAGTTGATTTACTTTGTTTTACCTCATGCAGGTACAAAACAGGGAGAAGCTAATGATATCCTTCCTGCTTCACAAAAGAGAACCACCAGTATTGACACCCTGGAGAAAATGCAGGTAGAAACTGATAAGGCATTCCTGAGGCAGAGAGGAGAGGATGGAAGATCAGGGTCAGAGACTGTTCAGAAATTAAGAGGACCACACACTGAAAACCAGTATCAAACTGTCATGGCCAGATGCTTACTAAATCTGCTTTGTTGGTACAACATGTGAATAGGTGGTTTCATGACTAACAATTATTTGCTGGTCTAGCCATTGTAGGGAAAAGAGGACACTTTATTTCTCATCCTGATGAGGCTTTTCTCACCAAAAGTAGGAAGCCCCAGAATTACTCAAATCAAAATGCTGAAAGTCCTATAATGAATGCTGAGGAGACAGGGGGCTCACTTTGGTGAGCTAAAGGACATTATCAAGAAAGTGAAAATATAACCTGCAGAATGGAAGAAAATGATTGCAAATCATAGATTAAGGGAGTAGTATCCAGAATATACATTTTAAAAATATTTACAAATTGACAACAACAATAACAACAACAAAAAACACAAATGGCTCAATTAAAAAAGTAGCAAATAATTTAAATATATATTTATCCAAAGAAGATATACAAATGGTCAACAAAAGCATTAAAATGATTTTTGACATCATAGGTCAGGTAAACACAAATTAAAACCACAATGAAATATCACATCATACCCAGTAAGATGGCTATAATTTAAAAATGGAAAAAAAGCAAGGATTGGAGAGGTTGTAGAGAAACTGGAACCCTCATGCATTCTTTCTTGGTTGCAATGCAAAATGGCACAGCCATTATAGCAAACAGTTTGGCAATTCATCAAATAAACAGAGTTATTATATGACCCAGCAATTGTACTCCTAGTTATACCCATGAGAACTAAAAATATAAGTTCACACAAAAACTTGTATAAAAATGTTCATAGCAGTAACAGTCACGATAACACAAATGTCCACTAAAAGATGAATGTATAAATAAAATGCAATATATCTATCTATATCTGTCTATCTATATATGTATGTATATATATATATATATATACACAATGAAATATTATTCAGCCATAAAAATGAAGTCCTGATATATGCTACAACATGAATGAACCTTGAAAACATTATGCTAAGTGAAAGAAGCCAGACACAAAAGAACATATATTGTATAATTCCATTTATTTCAAGCATCCAGAAAAGGTGAATCCATAAAAAGAGCGAGTAGATTGGTTTTCAGGACATGGGGGAAGGGAGAATCAGAAGTGAATAAGGGCTTTCTTTTTGGAGTGATAGAAATGATCTGGAATGAATTAGATAGTGGTGATGGTTGTAAAACTTTATGAATATTCTAAAACCCATCTAACTGTACACACTAAAATGGTGAATTTTGTGTGTTAGCCATAGGAATGATTTGGGTGGGGCTGTGGAAGGATTTGGGAGTGTCTCTGGAGGGGCACAGTTTAGAGGTTATTCCTAAGACCTTTGGAATGCATAGGATTTGGACACAAGTCTGCTAAGTTAACCCTCCACTGCACAAAGAGAATTATGAAGTTGCCATCTCTGGTGGTGGCCAATGTCAATGTAAATGAGGATCTAGTGGAATAGTGAGGATTTCAGGTTCCAAATGGCACTTGGATGAAAACCTTAACTTGTGTTTCTGGAGTCCTGAATAAGGAACCTCTTGTTCACAGCTGCAGCTATGTGGACAGAGTGATGGAATCTGCCTCTGGCTACTGGAAGATACTTTGCCTAATAGGGGTAGAGCAAATAGGGTACAGAACGTTGCAGAGTTGTGTGGGAGCATGTGTCCTGAACATATTATGGCAAAGGAGGGCTTCTGAGTGCTTCTCCCTTTGACTGCTGTTGGTGTCTCTGCTTCTTGGTGGGAACAAATCCCTGACAAGATTTAAGTCAGGTTTCTGCAGAAGTGGCTTGGCCAGGCTTAGCAAGAGAGTCATTACAACAATCATAACTTGAGCATTTTCTCTTCCTAGCCAACCACTTCTGAACCCTCACTACATACCCAATACTGTGTTGAAAGTTTTGCACATACCATCTCACTTCACCATAACTCCTGCAATAGACTCTAGGTGAAATCAATTGTCTACCTCCAAAGTCCAAGACTGAATCTACATGCCTCACACTCCTCCTCTCTCCTTGTCCTTAGACAGTCTCTCTCATGCATGAGCTTATGGTGTCAGTTTCCATCTCCCCAACGCTTAAAAGTTCAGCAGTGGACTAGAATCCATACCACACCATAAGCTATGTGATTTGCATTTTTATCTGGTTTCTTTTGCTTTTCTTGATTTTTATAACAAAATATATCATACATTCAAAATCATAACATGTGCACACAAGGTATAAGTACACCACATTCTTCCTCACCCAGTTTAAGAAATAGAAAATGCTTAAGTGCTTATTGTGCATTCCACCTGTTTCAGCTTGCTAATGCTGCAAGAATGCAATATACCAGTAATGGTGCCCCCGCCACCAAGCCATTGTGTGCACACCCGCCCCACAACCCCACCCCAAGTGAAGCCCAACCCACCTCTTCTGCATCCCTCCCAAGCACTACCTCACCCCCTCTGCCACCCCCAACCCTGCTCCCTGCAGGCTGTTTCCAGTGGTTAAAAGCTGCTGCACTTACCTCCATACCCAGGCTAAACCTGCCCGCAGTTCATACAGCCACACAGCCCCACCCCAACTTCCTGGGCTCTGTCCACAGCTACATCACTTTACAGCACTCCTAGACCCACATGTGCATGGCCCCCAGTCATGCTCCCCAACTCTGGGAGAACGCTGAACTGCACAGCCAGTTCGTATCTGCCTGCAGCCCATGCAGGCATAATGCCAACCTGCTGCCATAGTTTTGCACTTATGCACAAAGGGCCCCATACCCTAGACCACAAAATACCAAGGCCACATCCCTCGGACCCATGCACCTGCACAGGCACATCCTCACCCAGCCACTGGGTGCTCAAGTTTACAGGTACCAGTGTAGCATCCCCAACCTATGCCTATACTTACTATGCAAGACATTACCACAATGTTTTGCCCTGCCCCATGCCCTGCACATCCATTCCGCAAACACAAGGCTTTAGAATACTGAAGGTAAACAACTTCCAAAGTAAATCAATCAAGATATTTACATGCGGTAAAAACAACAGAAGATCACTAAGTATATCACAATGCAGACAGATATAGCCCAGCCTAATGACCAAATTAAAACACCAGAGGAGACACAGACACTGGAACAACTAACCAAGATCTTCATAAAACTCTACTAAATAAGATAAATTAGGGATGGCTAATGACATAAAAGAGATCAAGAAGACACTAGAAAAGCATAAAAAGGAATTTGAAAAAACAAACAGAAAAATAGAAGATATGACAGTGATTAAAGATTCTGTAAGCCAGATAAAAAACATGCTAGAGACACACAGATTTGAAGAGGCAGAAGAAAGAATAAGTGAGCTAGAGGACAGGACAACTGATTTCAAACACTCAAAACAGTGAATGGTAAAAAAAGATGGAAAAAATTGAAGTGGAACTCAGAGAAATGATGGACAAAACAAAGCATGCAAATATAAGAATCATTGGTGTCCCAGAAGGAAAAGAGAGGAGTAAAGGGCTAGGAAGACTAGTTGAGGATATAATAGGGGAAAACTTCCCAACCCTTATAAAGGACATGAATATAAAAGTCAAAGAAGCTCAATGAACTCGAAATAGAATAAATCCAAAAAAGCCTTCCCCAAGATGCATACTAATCAGTCTGTCAAATGTTGAAGAGAAGCAGAAAATCCTGAAAGCAGCAATAGATAAAAAATCTACTACATACAAGGGTAACCATATAAGACTGAGTTCAGAGTCTCATGGTGGGGCCAAGACAGCAATTTACTGAAGAGTGGGATTTAGTTCATTCTCCAGAGCAGCTAGTAAATAGCCAGGAAGAGTACAGAACAACTACTGGGGCCACGTCAGTGACCAGACACACAGTGTACCCCAGGCTGGACCAGATGCAAGCCCACCCAGAACTGTGAGTTCCCTAAACTGCAGTGGCCAGTGTCCCTCCCCTACAGGCTGCTTCCCAGAGGGCAAAGGAAAGAGACTTTACCAGCAGCAGGGGATGAGCACAACCAAGGTCCAATTGTGGAATTAATAAATTCTGACTACTAAAAACAAGCCCCCAGCTCAGCTGAACCTCGAGTAAAAGCAGAGGTTGCTGGTTTTTGCCCCAGCGCAGAAGGGGCAGGGCTGACAGAAAAAGAAAAAAAAAACAGGTTTTTTTTTTTGTATTTGAAAAGGTCAGGGCCCTGAAGGAAAGGAAGGAGGGTGCACATAGGACCAGGATATACACAGAGCAACATACCAACTTAAGCTCTTGATTGGCAAAACTGAGGAATGGGAGTCCTGCTCTGAAAAGGACTTTTCTTTTTTTTTTTTTGTGGCTGTGTTTCTATGGCTTGACTACTCCTTGGATACAGCTGCAAGGCTTCCCGGGCTCCAACTGCCCAAACATAGACAGAATTAAGCCAACTTGAGTGATTTGCCTGGAGCCTGTGACTTCCCCAGTAGAGGGGTAGGGCCCAACTCAGGTGGAATCCCTCCCTCAAGGAATTCAGACCCCAGGGTCTGGAAAAGTGAAACAATTAGAGCCAGCCTACAACCATTCCTCTGTCTCAACCATGCCTCCAGCAGGAAGAGTCTGCTGAAGTTAAAGGTACTGTATCACTTCATGCTGGTGGGACCTGTAGGCAGAAAAGCACCACATACTGAGTAGGATAGGAAAAATGCAGAGTCCAGAGGCTTCATAGGAAAGCCTTTCAACCTGCTGGGTCTCACCCTCAGGGAAAACTGATGTGGGTGACTCTTTCCTCTGGAGAGGCCAGTTTGGTCTGGGAAAATCTCACTGGGTTTATAATACCTAAGTAGACCTTTTTAAGGTGGGGGGAAGAGCAGGGAGACATCATGCAGGCAGAGCAAGAGATAAGAAAACAAGAATGGAAAAATTCTGATATGTAAAACAGAACCTAAGCTAGAGGTCCAGAATAAGCTGCACTGAATGTCAAAGAACAGATAGACAACAAAGTCATGCAGCAAGAAAATTCTAGGTAATGGAAGTGAAAACAATCTCCAGAATAAACTAATTAAGGTAATTAAGTGCCTAGATGCCAGCAAAACATAACAAATCACACTAGGAAAATTAAAGATATGACCCAGTCAAAGGAACAAACCAACAATGCAAATGAGATACAGGAGTTGAAAAAATTAATTCAGAATGTTTGAACAGACATGGAAAACCTTGTCAAAAATCAATGAATTGAGGGAGGATATAAAGAAGGTAAAAAATGAACAAAAAGAAGAAATCAAAAGTCTAAAAAACAAATCACAGAACTTATGGGAATGAAAGGCATGGTAGAAGAGATGAAAAAAAACAATGGAAACCTACAATGTCAGATTTCAAGAGGCAGAAGATAGGATTAGTGAACTGGAGGATGGGACATCTGAAATCGACAAGCAAAACAAAATAGGGAAAAGGATGGAAAAATATGAGCAGGGACTCAGGGAACTGAATGACAACGTGAAGTGCATGAATATACATGTTGTGGGTGTCACAGAAGGAGAAGAGAAGGGAAAAGGAGAAGAAAACTAATGGAGGAAATCATCACTGAAAATTTCCCAACTCTTATGAAAGACTTAAAACAACAGATCCAAGTATAGCATACCCCAAACAGAATAGATACAAATAGACACACTCCAAGACACTTACTAATCAGAATGTCAGAAGTCAAAGAAAAAGAGAGAATCTTGAAAGCAGCAGGAGAAAAGCAATCCATCACATCAAAGGGAAGCCCAATAAGACTATGTATAGATTGCTCAGCAGAAACCATGGAGGCAAGAAGACAGTGGGGATGTCTTATGTTTACATGATATATTTAAGTTACTGAAAGAGAAAAACTGCCAACCAAGAATTCTATATCCAGCAAAATTGTCCTTGAAAAATGAGGGGGATGTTAAAATATTTTCAGACAAAAAGTCACTGAGAGACTTTGTGACCAAAAGACTGGCTCTGCAAGAAATACTAAAGGGAGCACTAGAGACAGATATGAAAAAACAGAAGAGAGCAGTGTGCAGAAGAGTGTAGAAATGAAGACTATCAGTAAAGGTAAAAAGAAAAATATTAGATATGACATATAAAATACAAAAGGCAAAATGGTAGAAGAAAGTACGGCCCTTACAGTAACAACACTAAATGTTAATGGATTAAACTCCCCAATTAAAAGACATAAACTGGCAGAATGGATTAAAAGACAGGACCCATCTATATGGTGTCTACAGGAAACATATCTTAGACCCAAGGATAAACATAGGTTGAAAGTGAAAGGTTTGGAAAATATATTCCATGCAAATAACAATCAGAAAAGAGAAGGAATAGCTATATTAACATCCAACAAATTAGATTTCGAATGTAAAACAGTTAAAAGAGAAAAAGAAGCAGACTTCCAGGCCAAGATGGGAGCTTAACAATGTGCACATTTTAGTTCATCTTCCAGAAAAACTACTAAATAACCAGAAACAATACAGAACAGCTCCTGGGCCATGTCAGTGAAGGGACACACAGTGTACCCCAGTCTGGACCAGCTGGGCTGTGAGCCCTCCCAGAACCATGAGTTTCCAAAGCTGCCTTGGCCAGTGCCCCTCCCCCACAGGCTGCTTCCCAGAGGGGAAAGGAAAGAGACTTTACCAGCAGCAGGGGCTGACCCCAACTAAACGCCAATTGTGGAATTAATTAGCAAGTTCTGACTACTAAAAATAGGCCCCCACCTCAGGTAAATCTGGTCAAAGCAGAGGTCATTGATTTTTGCCCCAGAGCCAAGGAGGCAGGGCTGACGGGAAAAGAAAAAAAAAAGGAAACAGAGGTTTTTGAGACTGTGTTTCTACAAAGGCTTGACTGCCTCTGGATTCAGTGGTAAGACTTCTCAGGCTGCAACTGCCACAGGCATAGGCAGAAACAAGGTTGTTTGAGAGCTTGTCTGGAGGCTTTGACTTCCCCAGGGGAGGGGTGAAGCCCAACTCAGGTGGAATCCCTCTCTCAAGGAATTCAGACCCCAGGGCTTGGTAATTTGAAGCCATTAAAACCAGCCTACAACATCTCCTCCATCTCCACCATATTCCCAGCAGGGAGAGTCTGCCAAAGCTAAAGGTACTACATCATCTTCTGCTGGTGGGACCCGCAGGCAGATAAGCACCACATACTGGGCAAGATACGAAAAGCAGAGTCCAGAGACTTCACAGGAAAGTCTTTCAAATTGGTGGGTCTCACCCTCAGGGAAAACCAAGGTGAGTGACTCTTTCCTCCTGACAGGAGGGCAGCTTGGCCTGAGAAAATCCAGCTGGGGTCTATAACACCTAAGTAGACCCTCCTAAAGTGTGGGGGGAAACAGGTACCACACAAGCAGGGCAAGCAACAAGAAAACAAGAACTGAAAAATTTTCCTCTGTTAAACAAAACCTAAGCTAGAGTTCCAGATAAAGCTGAACTGAACGTCAAAGAACAGATAGACAACAAATTCATCCAGCAAGAAACCCCTAGGTAAAAGAAGTGAAAGCCATCCCCAGAATAAACTAATCAAGGTAATTAAATTCCTAGACACCACCAAAAAATAACAAATCACAATAGGAAAATTGAAGATATGACCCAGTCAAAGGAACAAACCAACAATTCAAATGAGCTACAGGAGCTGAAACAATTAATTCAGAATATACAAACAGATATGGAAAACCTCATCAAAAACCAAATCAGTGAATTGAGGGAGGAAACAAAGAAGACAAGGAATGAACAAAAAGAAGAAATTGAAAATCTGAAAAAACAAATCACAGAACTTATGGAAATGAAACACATGGAAGAAGAGATGAAAAAAACAATGGAAACCTACAATGGTAGATTTCGAGAGACAGAACATAGGATTAGTGAACTGCAGGAAGGAACATCTGAAATCCGACAAGAAACAGAAACTATAGGGAAAAAATGGAAAAATACGAGTGGGGACTCAGGGAATTGAAGGACAATATGAAGTGCACAAATATACCTGTTGTGGGTGTCCCAGAAGGAGAAGAGAAGGGACAAAGAGGGGAAAACTAATGGAGGAAATTATCACTGAAAATTTCCCAACTCTTATGAAAGACTTAAAATTACAGATCCAAGAAGTACAACATACCCCAGAGAGAATAGATCCAAACAGAAGTACTCCAATCATTTACTAATCAGAATGTCAGAGGTCAAAGAGAAAGAGAGGATCTTGAAAGCAGCAAGAGAAAAGCAAGCCATCACCTACAAGGGAAGCCCAATAAGACTATGTGTAGATTTCTCAGCAGAAACCATGGAGGCAAGAAGACAGTGGGATGATATATTTAAATTATTAAAAGAGAAAAACTACCAACCAAGAATTCTACATCCAGAAAAATTGTCCTTTAAAAATGAGGGAGAAATTAAAACATTTTCAGACAAAAAATCACTGAGAGAATTTGTGGCCAAGAGACCAGCTCTGCAAGAAATACTAAAGGGAGCACTGGAGACAGATACAAAAAGACAGAAGAGAGAGGTGTGGAGAAGAGTGTTGAAAGGAAGACTACGGGTAAAGATAAGAAGAAGGAAAATTAGATATGACATATAAAATCCAGAAGGCACAATAGTAAAAGAAAGTACTACCCGTGCAGTAATAACACTAAATGCTAATGGATTAAACTCCCCAATCAAAAGACATAGACTGGCTGGATGGATTAAAAAAACAGCACCCATCTATATGTTGTCTCTACTCTAAAGGACATGAGGCCAAGGAAACAAACGGACATTTGCACACCAATGTTTATAGCAGCATTTATTACAATTACCAAGAGATGGAAACAGCCCAAATGTCCATCAACAGACAGGTGGCTAAACAAACTGTGGCATATACCTATGATGGAATATTATGCAGCTTTAAGACAGAATAAAGTTATGAAGTATGTAACAACATGGATGGACCTTAAGGACATTATGCTGAGTGAGATTTGCCAAAAACAAAAGGAAAAATACTGTATGGTCTCACTGATATGAACTGACATTAGTGAACAAACTTGGAATATTTCATTGGTGACAGAGACCATCAGGAGATAGAAATAGGGTAAGATATCGGGTAATTGGAGCTGAAGGGATACAGATTGTGCAACAGGACTGAATATAAAACCTCAGAAATGGACAGCACAATACTATCTAACTGTAGTATTACAGTTAGTAATTACAGTGTTTTAAATTATGTTAAAACACTGAATGAAGCTGAATGTGAGAACGATAGAGGGAGGAGGGCTGGAGGGATAAATGAAACCACAAAGAAAAATAGATGATAGAGATTGAAATGGTATAATCTAGGAATGCCTGGAGTGTATAATGATAGTGACTAAATGTACAAATTTTAAAAATATTTTCACATGAGGAAGTACAAAGGACTGTCTTTACTGCAGGGTGCTGAAAATTGAAGGTAATTAATATTTTAAAATTTCAACTTATGTGTGAGACTAAAGCAAAAAATGCTTATTTGGTACAAAATTTATATTTCAACTAGTGCATGTCCTAATATAATTTATGTAGATAGTTGGTTGAACAACATAAGTACATGGAACCTTGAATAGGATATGAGATTTTGTTCATTTGTCCAGAGTGATGCCCCAATGAATCCCACAGTGATTTGTTCAGTGAGTGGAAAAGTATTTGCCAAGTCCCCTTTGGGGAATGGTGAGAACAGGGGAAAATTCAACCCTCCCAGTTGAATTATTGATATTCTCACAAGCAGTGTGGACAACCAAAGCTATAGGCTGAGCCCCCAGTCTTGGAGTTTGTTCATATGAAACTTAACCCCACAAAGGATAGGTCAAGCCTACTAAAATTAGGCCTAAGAGTCATCCCCAAGATAGTCTCTTTTGTTGCTCAGATGTGGTCTCTATCTCTCCAGCCAACACAACAAGGAAACTCACCACCCTCCCCCTGTCTGCATGGAATATGACTCCCAGGAGTGTGGACCTTCCTGGCAATGTGGGACAGAAATCCTAGAATGAGCTGAGATTTAGCATCAAGGGATTAAGAAAACCTTCTGGACCAAAAGGGGGAAGAGTGATAGGAGACAAAGTATCAATGGCTGAGAGATTCCAAACAGAGTCGAGAGGCTATCCTGGAGGTTATTCTTATGGATTAAGTAGATATCACCTTATTATTCAAGATGTAATGGAGTGGCCGGAGGGAATTGCCTGAAAATGTAGAGCTGTGTTCCAGTAGCCATGTTTCTTGATGATGATTGTATAATGATATAGCTTTCACAATGTGACTGTGTGATTGTGAAAACCTTGTGTCTGATGCTCCTTTTATCTACCTTGTCAACAGATGAGTAGAACATATGGAATAAAATTAAATAATAAGGGGAACAAATGTTAAAATAAATTTAGTTTGAAATGCTAGTGTTCAATGAAAGGGTGGGGTAAGGGGTATGGTATGTATATTTTTTCTGTTTTCATTTTATTTCTTTTTATGTTATCTTTTATTTCTTTTTCTGAATTGATGCAAATATTCTAAGAAATGATCATGATGATGAATATGCAACTATGTGATGATATTGTAAATTATTGATTATATATGTAGAATGGAATGATGATATTTTAAGAATGTTAAAAAAAGAGAAAAGGAAGGACACTATGTATAAATAAAAGGAACAATTCAACAAGAAGACATAACAGTCATAAATATTTATGCACCAAGCCAAAATGCTCCAAAGTACATGAGGCAAACACTGAAAAGAGAAATAGACACATCTACCATAATAGTTGGATACTTCAATTACCCACTCTCATCAATGGGAAGAACAAATAGACAAAGGATCAATAAGGAAACAGACAATTTGAATAATTCAATAAATAAGCTAGACTTAACAGACATTTACAGAACACTACTCCCCACAACAGCAGGCTACAGCTTTTTCTGAAGTGCTCATGGATCATTCTCAAGGATAGACCATATGCTGGGTCACAAAGCAAGTCACAATGAATTTAAAAAGATTGAAATCATCCAAAATGCTTTCGTAGATCATAAAAGAATAAAGGTGGACATCAATTGGAAGAGTACCAGAAAATTCGCAAATATATTGTCATGGTTAGGGATATATGTCTGCTTGGCCAAGTTGTGGTAGCTGTTTATCTGATTGGGCAAGTACTAGACTGTCTGTTGCAATAAGGACATTTCATAGGATTAGGTCATGATCAAGTCAGCTGCATCCACAGCTGATTCCATTTGTAATCAGCCAAAGGGGAGTGTCTTCTACAATTAGTGATGCTAAATCTAATCACGGGAAGCCTTTTAAGGAGGACTCAGAGGAGACAGGCCCATTCCTGCTTCGGCTGGTGAGCCTCTCCTGCGGAGTTCATCCAGACCCTCCATCGGAGTCATCGGCTTCACAGCTTGCCTTGTGGATTTTGGTCTCTGCGTTCCTGCAGTCACATGAGACACTTTTATAAATTTTATATTTGCAAATGTTCCTTGTTGATTCTGTTTCTCTAGAGAACCCTAACTAATACATATATAGAGGCTCAAACAACACAGTCTTAAACAACCAACGGGTCAAGGAAGAAATTGTAAGAGAAATCAGGAAATATCTCAAGGCAAATGAAAATGAAAACACAACATATCAAAATTTATGGGATGCAGTAAATGCATTTAGGCAATTGCCCTAAATGCCTATATCAAAAAAGAAGAAAAAATGGAGGAACTGTCCACTTGGAAAACTAGAGAAAGAACAGCAAAATAAGCCCAAAGAAAGCAAAAGGAAAGAAGTAACAAAAATTAGAGTAGAAGTAAATGAAATTGAGAACATGAAAACAATTGGAAAAAACAACAAAATCAGAAGTTGGTTCTATGAGAAAATCAATAATATTGATGGATGCTTAGCAAGGTTAACAAAAAGAAGAAGAGAGAGGATGCAAAGAAATAAAATGAGAAATGAAAGAGGAAACATAAACACTGACCCTGCAGAAATAAAGAGGCAATGAGAGGATTCTAGGAACAACTTTTTGCTAATAAATACAACAATGTAGATGAAATGAACAACCTCCTAGAAAGGCATGAAAAACCAATATTGACTCAAGAAGAAATAGACAACCTCAACCAACTAATCACAAATAAAGAAATTGAATCAGTCATTAAGAAGCTCCTCAAAAAGAAAAGTCCAGGACCAGATGGCTTCACATGTGAATTCTACCAAATATTCAGGAAAGAATTAGTACCAATCCTGCTCAAATACTTCAAAAAAATTGAAGAGGAGAGAAGGCTACCTAACTCATTCTATGAAGCCAACATCACCCTCAGCCCAAAGCCAGAAAAAGATATTACAAAAAAAGAGAAAACTACAGACCAATCTCTCTAATGAATATAGATGCAAAAATCTTCAACAAAATTCTTGCAAATCGAATACAGCAGTACATTAAAAGAATAATACACCATGACCAAGTAGAATGTATCCCAGGTATGCAAGGATGGTTCAATATAAGAAAATCAATTAATGTATACACCATATCAACAAATCAAAGCAGAAAAACCATATGATCATCTAGACTGATGCAGAAAAGGCATTCGACAAAATTCAACATCTTTTCTTGTTGAAAACACTGCAAAGGATAAGAATAGAAGGGAACTTCTTCAATATGTAAAGGAAATATATGAAAAACCCACAGCTAACATCATCCCCAATGGGGAAAAACTGAAAGCTTTCCCCCTAAGATCAGGAACAAGACAACGATGTCCACTATCACCACTGTTATTCAACATTGTGTTGGAATTCTAGCCAGAGCAATTAGACAAGAAAAAGAAATACAAAGCATCAAAATTGAAAAGGAAGAAGTAAAACCCTCACTGTTCGCAGATGATATGATGCTATAATGTCAAAAACACTGAAAAATCCACAGCAAAACTACTAGAACTAATAAGTGAGTACAGCAGAGTGGAAGGTTACAAGATCAACACTCAAAAATCTGTAGAGTTTCTATACACTAGTAATGAACATTCTGAGGGGGAAATCAAGAAAAGAATTCCATTTACAATTGCAACAAAAAGAATAAAATATTTAAGAATAGGTTTAACTAAAGATACAATAGACCTATACAAAGAGAACTACAAGAAATTGGTAAAAGAAATCACAATATATCTAAACAAATGGAAGAGCATACCGTGTTCATGGATTGTAAGACTAATATAGTTAAGATATCAATTTTACATAAATTGATTTACAGATCAAATGCAATACCAATTAAAGTCCCAAAAACTTAGTTTTCAAAATAAAAAAAGCAATAACCAAATTTATCTAGATGAGCAGGGTGCTCTGAATAGCTAAAAATAACCTGAGAAAGAAAAATGAAGTTGGAGGTCTCATGCAACCAGATTATAAAGGGTATTATGGCTCTTTCTCTGCCGGCGCTCCCACCGCCATCTAGCCCCCCTCTTCCTCTTTCTCCGCTGGCTCTTCCGCCACCATCTAGCCCTCCTCTTCCTCTTTCTCTGCTGGTGCTCCCGCTGCCTTCTAGCTCCCCTCTTCCTCTTTCTCCACCTGCACTCCCGCCGCCATCTAGCCCCCCTCTTCCTCTTTCTCTGCCGGAGCTCCCGCCGCCATCTAGCCCTCCTCTTCCTCTTTCTCCGCCAGCGGCGCTCCCGCCGCCATCTAGCCCTCCTCTTCCTCTTTCGCTGCCAGCGGCGCTCCCGCCACCATCTAGCCCGCCTCTTCCCCCTTCTCTGCTGGTGCTCCCACCGCCATCTAGCCCTCCTCTTCCTCTTTCTCCGCCGGCACTCCCGCTGCCATCTAGCCCTCCTCTTCCTCTTTCTCCGCCGGCGGCGCTCCCACTGCCATCTTGCCCTTCTCTTTCCCCTTCAGTTCCGGTGGCATTCCATCCGCCATCTTATCCTTCCCTTTCTCCTCCTACTCCAGCGGCTCTCCAACCACCACTGTGCCCTCTTCCACCTTCACCGGCTCCTCCACCACCATCCTCGACAGCCTTGCCATCCTCATCTTTCCTCCTCCAGAACAGCTACTAGGGGAGTAGAAATGATACAGAACAGCTCCCGGAGCCACGACAGACATAAAAAAGACAGTGTACCCCATCCTGGAATGGCTGACTGGCTGGGAGAACCTACTCCGGTGAGATCACCAAGGGGCATGGGCTTCCCCGGGCCGGGGCAGCAAGCGGCCAGAGTCCCTCCCCTCCTCCTTCCCGGGCCAGCTGGCAGAATTGGGCAGGCGGTCCCCTCAAGCCGTGGCAGCTGGCGCCCCCACCACACACAGCCCACTGGACCAACTGAGAGAATTGGATCGGAAATCCCCAATCTGCGGAGAACAGTGACCGGAGGGGTCCCTTCCAAACACGTGACTCCCCGGTCCGGCTGGGAATGGTGCACTTTCCCGGGTCGCAGTGGCTGGTGTCCTCCTGCCACGCTTGGCACCCCAAGCCGACTAGGAAATTCGGACGGGCGCTCTCCCGGGCTGCGGTGGCCGGCGACCCTCCCCGCGTTCAGACCCCCAGGCCGGCTTGCACTATTCCAAGCCGCTTCGGCTGGCGAACCTCCCCCACAGCGAGAGTTTTCCAAGGTTAAAGGACCCACAGCACCTTTTACTGGTGGGAACCACAGACAAACGTGTGCCACGAGCACCACCTACTGGGCAGGATAAGAAAAACAGAACCCAGTGATTTCATAGAAAAATCTTTCAACCTGTTGGGTCCAACACCCAGGGAAATCGGACTAAATGCCCAGATGCCAGCAGAAGATAATGGATCACGCTCAGAAAATTGAAAATATGGTCCAGTCAAAGGAACAAACCAATAGTTCAAATGAGATACAGGAGCTGAGACAACTAATGCTGAATATACGAACAGAAATGGAAAACCTCTTCAAAAACGAAATCGATAAATTGAGGGAGGACACGAAGAAGACATGGGTTGAACAAAAAGAAGAAATAGAAAAGCTGAAAAAACAAATCACAGAACTTATGGAAGTGAAGGATAAAGTAGAAAAGATGGAAAAAAACAATGGATACCTACAATGATAGATGTAAACAGACAGAAGATAGAATTAGTGATTTGGAGGATGGAACATCTGAATTCCAAAAACAAACAGAAACTATCGGGAAAAGAATGGAAAAATTTGAACAGGGGATCAGGGAACGCAAGGACAATATGAACCACACAAATATATGTGTTGTGGGTGTCCCAGAAGGAGAAGTGAAGGGAAAAGAAGGAGAAAAACTAATGGAAGAAATTATCACTGAAAATTTCCCAACTCTTATGAAAGACCTAAAATTACAGACTCAAGAAGTGCAGCACACCCCCAAAGAGATTAGACCCAAATAGGCGTTCTCCAAGACACTTACTAGTTAGAATGTCAGAGGTCAAAGAGAAAGAGAGGATCTTGAAAGCAGCAAGAGGAAAACAATCCATCACATACAAGGGAAACCCAATAAGACTATGTGTAGATTTCTCAGCAGAAACCATGGAAGCTAGAAGACAGTGGGATGATATATTCAAATTACTAAAAGAGAAAAACTGCCAACCAAGACTCCTACATCCAGCAAAATTGTCCTTCAAAAATGAGGGAGAAATTAAAACATTCTCAGACAAAAAGTCACTGAGAAAATTTGTGACCAAGAGACAAGCTCTGCAAGAAATACTAAAGGGAGCACTAGAGTCAGATATGAAAAGACAGAAGAGAGAGATATGGAGAAGAGTGTAGAAATAATGAAAATCGGATATGCTGTACATAATACAAAAGGCAAAATGGTAGAGGAAAATATTATCCAAACAGTAATAACACTAAATGTTAATGGACTGAATTCCCCAATCAAAAGACATAGACTGGCAGAATGGATTAAAAAAAAGATCCTTCTATGCTGTCTACAGGAAACACATCTTAGACCCAAAGATAAACATAGGTTGAAAGTGAAAGGTTGGGAAAGATAGTTCATGCAAATAACAACCAGAAAAGAACAGGATTAGCTATACTAATATCCAACAAATTAGACTTAAAATGTAAAACAGTTAAAAGAGACAAAGAAGGACACTATATACTAATAAAAGGAACAATTCAACAAGAAGACATAACAACCATAAAGATTTATGCACCGAACTAGAATGCCCCAAAATACGTGAGGAATACACTGCAAACACTGAAAAGGGAAATAGACACATATACCATAATAGTTGGAGACTTCAATTCACCACTCTCATCAATGGACAGAACATCTAGACAGAGGATCAATAAAGAAATAGAGAATCTGAATATTGCTATAAATGAGCTAGACTTAACAGACATTTATAGGACATTACATCCCACAACAGCAGGATACAACTTTTTCTCAAGTGCTCAAGGATCATTCTCAAAGATAGACCATATGCTGGGTCATAAAGCAAGTCTTAACAAATTTAAAAAGATTGAAATCATACACAACACTTTCTCGGATCATAAAGGAATGAAGTTGGAAATCAACAATACGCAGATTGGCAGAAAATTCACAAATATGTGGAGGCTCAACAACACACTCTTAAACAACAAGTGGGTCAAAGAAGAAATTGCAAGAGAAATTAGTAAATACCTTGAGGCAAATGAAAATGAAAACACAACATATCAAAACCTATGGGACACAGCAAAGGCAGTGCTAAGAGAGAAATTTATTGCCCTAAATGCCTATATCAGAAAAGAAGAAAAGGCAAAAATGCAGGAATTAACTGTCCACTTGGAAGAACTAGAGAAAGAAGAGCAAACTAACCCCAAAGCAAGCAAAAGGAAAGAAATAACAAAGATTAGAGCAGAAATAAATGAAATTGACAACATGAAAACAATAGAGAAAATCAATAAGACCAGAAGTTGGTTCTATGAGAAAATCAATAAGATTGATGGGCCCTTAGCAAGACTGACAAAAAGAAGAAGAGAGAGGATGCAAATAAATAAGATCAGAAATGGAAGAGGAGACATAACTACTGACCTCACAGAAATAAAGGAGGTAATAACAGGATACTATGAACAACTTTACGCTAATAAATACAACAATTTAGAGGAAATGGACGGGTTCCTGGAAAGACATGAACAACCAACTTTGACTCAAGAAGAAATAGATGACCTCAACAAACCAATCACAAGTAAAGAAATTGAATCAGTCATTCAAAAGCTTCCAAAAAAGAAAAGTCCAGGACCAGACGGCTTCACATGTGGATTCTATCAAACATTCCAGAAAGAATTAGTACCAACTCTCCTCAAACTCTTCAAAAAAATTGAAGTGGAGGGAAAACTACCTAATTCATTCTATGAAGCCAACATCACCCTCATACCAAAACCAGGCAAAGATATTACAAAAAAAGAAAACTACAGACCAATCTCTCCAATGAATATAGATGCAAAAATCCTCAATAAAATTCTAGCAAATCGTATCCAACAACACATTAAAAGAATTATACATCATGACCAAGTAGGATTCATCCCAGGTATGCAAGGATGGTTCAACATAAGAAAATCAATTAATGTAATACACCATTTCAACAAATCAAAGCAGAAAAATCACATGATCATCTCAATTGATGCAGAGAAGGTATGTGACAAGATTCAACATCCTTTCCTGTTGAAAACACTTCAAAAGATAGGAATACAAGGGAACTTCCTTAAAATGATAGAGGGAATATATGAAAAACCCACAGCTAATATCATTCTCAATGGGGAAAAATTGAAAACTTTCCCCCTAAGATCAGGAACAAGACAAGGATGTCCACTATCACCACTATTATTCAACATTGTGTTGGAAGTTCAAGCCAGAGCAAATAGACAAGAAAAAGAAATACAAAGCATCAAAATTGGAAAGGAAGAAGTAAAACTATCACTGTTTGCAGACGATATGATACTATACATCGAAAACCCGGAAAAATCCACAACAAAACTACTAGAGCTAATAAATGAGTACAGCAAAGTGGCAGGTTACAAGATCAACATTCAAAAATCTGTAGCATTTCTATACACTAGTAATGAACAAGCTGAGGGGGAAATCAAGAAACAGATCCCATTTACAACTGCAACTAAAAGAATAAAATACCTAGGAATAAATTTAACTAAAGAGACAAAAAACCTATATAAAGAAAACTACAAAAAACTGCTAAAAGAAATCACAGAAGACCTAAATAGATGGAAGGGCATACCGTGTTCATGGATTGGAAGACTAAATATAGTTAAGATGTAATCCTACCTAAATTGATTTACAGATTCAATGTAATACCAATCAAAATCCCAACAACTTATTTTTCAGAAATAGAAAAACCAATAAGCAAATTTATC
Organism: Tamandua tetradactyla; assembly: GCF_023851605.1. Lineage (NCBI taxonomy): Eukaryota > Metazoa > Chordata > Mammalia > Pilosa > Myrmecophagidae > Tamandua > Tamandua tetradactyla. The sequence continues at coordinate 28,040,864 of NC_135342.1, forward strand.
TGGAAGGGCAGCGTGCCCTGAATTGCTAAAAACATCTTGAGGAAAAAAACGAAGCTGGAGGTCTCACGCTGCCTGACTTTAAGGCATATTATGAAGCCACAGTGGTCAAAACAGCATGGTATTGGCATAAAGATAGATATATCGACCAATGGAATCGAATAGAGTGCTCAGATATAGACCCTCTCATCTATGGACATTTGATCTTTGATAAGGCCATCAAGCCAACTCACCGGGGACAGAACAGTCTCTTCAATAAATGGTGCCTAGAGAACTGGATATCCATATGCAAAAGAATGAAAGAAGACCCATATCTCACACTCTATACAAAAGTTAACTCAAAATGGATCAAAGATCTAAACATTAGGTCTAAGACCATAAAACAATTAGAGGAAAATATAGGGAGATATCTTATGAAACTTACAATTGGAGGCGGTTTTATGGACCTTAAACTTAAAGCAAGAGCACTGAAGAAGGAAATAAATAAATGGGAGCTCCTCAAAAATTAAACACTTTTGTGCGTCAAAGAACTTCATCAAGAAAGTAGAAAGACAGCCTACACAATGGGGGACAATATTTGGAAATGATATATCAGATAAAGGTCTAGTATCCAGAATTTATGAAGAGATTGTTCAACTCAACAACAAAAAGACAGCCAACCCAATTACAAAATGGGAAAAAGACTTGAACAGACACCTACCAGAAGAGGAAATACAAATGGCCAAAAGGCACATGAAGAGATGCTCAATGTCCCTGGCCATTAGAGAAATGCAAATCAAAACCACAATGAGATGTCATCTCACACCCACCAGAATGGCCATTATCAACAAAACAGAAAATGACAAGTGCTGGAGAGGATGCAGAGAAAGAGGCACACTTATCCACTGTTGGTGGGAATGTCAAATGGTGCAACCACTGTGGAAGGCAGTTTGGCGGTTCCTCAAAAAGCTGAATATAGAATTACCATAGGACCCAGCAATACCATTGCTGGGTATCTACTCAAAGGACTTAAGGGCAAAGACACAAACGGATATTTGCACACCAATGTTTATAGCAGCATTATTTACAATTGCAAAGAGATGGAAACAGCCAAAATGTCCATCAACAGATGAGTGGCTAAACAAACTGTGGTATATACATCCAATGGAAAATTATGCAGCTTTAAGGCAGGATAAACTTATGAAGCATGTAATAACATGGATGGACCTAGAGAACATTATGATGAGTGAGTCTAGCCAAAAACTAAAGGACAAATACTGTATGGTCCCACTGAAGTGAACCGACATTTGAGAATAAACTTGAAATATGTCATTGGTAACAGAGTCCAGCAGGAGTTAGAAACAGGGTAAGATAATGGGTAATTGGAGCTGAAGGGATACAGACTGTGCAACAGTACTAGATACAAAAACTCAAAAATGGACAGCACAATAATACCTAATTGTAAAGTAATCATGTTAAAATACTGAATGAAGCTACATCTGAGCTATAGGTTTTTTTTTACTATTATTATTACTTTTATTTTTTTTCTCTAAATTAACATTCTATATCTTTTTCTGTTGTGTTGCTAGTTCTTCTAATCCGATGCAAATGTACTAAGAAACGATGATCATGCATCTATATGATGATGTTAAGAATTACTGATTGCATATGTAGAATTGTATGATTTCTAAGTGTTGGGTTAATTTCTTTTTTTCTGTTAATTAATAAAAAAGGGTATTATGAAGCTACAGTGGTCAAAACAGCATAGTACTGGCATAAAAATAGATATACTGACTAAAGGAATCTAATAGAGTGTTCAGATATTGACCGTCTTGTCTATGAACAATTGATTTTTGATAAGGCAGTCAAACCAACTCACCTGGATGAAACAGTCTCTTCAATAAATGGTGCTTAGAGAACTAGATATCCACATGCAAAAGAATGAAAGAGGAGCCTTGTCTCACACCCTATACAAAAATTAACTCAAAATCGATCAAAGACCTAAGCATTAAATCTAATACCATAACACTATTAGAAGAAAATGTAGGGAAATATCTTATAAATCTTATAGTGGAGGTGCCTTCTTAGAACTTACACCCAAAGCACGAAAACAACTAAATAAATGAGAACTCCTCAAAATTAAACACTTTTGCATCAAAGAACTTCTTCAAGAAAGTTACAAGACGGCCTACACAATGGGAGACAATATTTGGAAATGATATATCAAATAATGGTCTAGTATCCAGAATATATAAAGAGATTGTTCAACTCAACAACAAAAAGACAGACAACCCAATTACAAAATGGGCAAATACTTCAACAGACACTTCTCAGAAGAGGAAATACAAATGGTCAAAAGGCACAGGAAAAGATGCTCAACTTCCCTGGCTATTAGGGAAATGCAAATCAAACCCACAATGAGATATCATCTCACACCCACCACTATGGCCATTATCAGTAAAACAGAAAATGACAAGTGCTCGAGAGGATGTGGAGAAAGAGGCATACTTATCCACTGTTGGTGGGAATGTCAAATGGTACAACTGCTGTGGAAGGCAGTTTGCTGGCTGCTCAGGAAGCTAAGAATAGAATTGCCATATGGCCCAGCAATGCCATTGCTAGGTATCTACTCAGAGGACATGAGGGCAAGGACACAAATAGACATTTGCACACCAATGTTTATAGCATCATTATTCACTATAACCAAGAGATGGAAACAGCCCAAATGTCCATCAACAGATGAGTGGCTGGATAAGCTGTGGTATACACATACAATGGAATATTATACAGCTGTAAGACAGAATAAATTATGAACTATGTAACAACATGGCTGGACCTTAAGGACATTGTGCTGAGTGAGATTATCCAGAAACAAAGGAACAAATACTGTATGGTCTCACTGATACGAACTAACATTAATGAATGAACTAGGAGAATCTCAGTTAAGAACAGAGGTCATTATGAGATAGAGATAGGGTAGATATTGGGTAATTGGAGTTGAAGGAATACACATTGTGCAATGGGACTGATTGTAAAAATTCAGAAATGTTGCATAGTACTACCTGATTGTAGCACAATAATGTTAGAACTTTGAATGAAGGTGAATGTGGAAATGATAGAGGAAGGAGGCCTGGGGGCACAAATGAAATCAGAAGGAAAGATATATGAAAAAGACTGAGATGGTATATTCAAGGAATGCCTAGAGTGTAATGATAGTGACTAAATGTACAAATTTGAAAATGTTTTGCATGAGGAAGAAGAAAGGAATGTCAATAATGCAGGGTGTTTAAAATACTAATCAATATTTTAAAACTTAAACTTATGTGTGAGACTAAAGTAAAAAATATTTGGTACAAAATTTATATTTTGACTAGTGCATTTCCTAATATAACTTATCTTGGACAGCTTAATTGAACATCATAAGTATATGGAACCTTGAGTAGGGCATGAGATTTTGTAGGTTTGTCCAGAGTGATGCCTCTATAAATTCCAGAAGGATTTGAAGAGTATCATGGTCAGGATCATGTGAAAACTTGGCCAAGTGGTGGTACTTGTTTGTCTGGTGGGGCAAGTGCTGGCCTGTCTATTGCAATGAGGGTGCTTCATAGAATTAAATCATGATCACGTCAGCTGCATCCACAGCTGATTCTATTTTTAGTCAGTCAAGGGGAGTGTCTTCTTTAATGAGTGATGCTTAGTCTAATCACAGGAAGTCTTTTAAGGAGGATTCAGAAGTGACTGACTCTCTTCTGCTTCAACTGATGAGCCCTCTCTTGTGGTGTTCGTCCAGACCCTCCACTGGAGTTGTCAGCTTCACAGCCTTCCCTGCAGATTTTGGACTCTGCATTCCATGGTTACATGAGCCACTTTAATACATTTTTTTGTTAGTGTTTTCTGTTGATTCTGTTTCTCTAGAGAACCCTAACTAATACAACTTGGTACCAGGAGTGGTTCTTAAGAAACAGAATCTTAAAACTGGGTTTTTATTAATGGTTTTCTACTCTGACTGGTCTCAAAAGCACTAAGGACTCTGATTCCCATAATCAGAATGACACTCCCAATCCATGGAGTGAGTTGGCAAAAGAGATAGTCAAAACATCATCATTTGATTCTCTGAATGCTTCACTTGTACGAAGCCAGATTCTGGGGGATAATGTTTTTGACAACTTTACAGAGTTTTGTGGAAATAAGAGTTATAGAGATGTTGGCTGGTTGTTGTTAGATACATTGGATACATTAAGGAGTGAAAGGATTGGGCTTAAGGCTTCAAAAGAGAAGCTTAAGCACCATCTGACAGATGTAGATGTTTCTGAGTAACCTGAAGGAAAATCTTGTTTCCTGTAGCTGTAGACTTGAGATCTCTGAAAATCAGACTGAGAATTTTCTTGTTAGAGTTGCAACTTTACAATGTAAACTGAATTCCCAATGTTGCATGCTGTCTGGCATTAAAGTGAGGGCATTCATTAGAAAGGAGTCGGACCCTGAAAAATGGGATGGTGACATATGGATTGATAATAAGGTCAGGGGTGAGGTTGAAACCCTAGGTCATGCTGAATCTTCTCTAGATAATCCTGTAATAGTTTGCCCTGAGGACATAGCCACCCCACCTCCGGCCTGCCTTGAGGAGTTGGCCACCCAACCTCCTCCTGAAGGGATTAGCCCTAGAGTTATTAATCCTGTTTCATCAGATGAAACTGCAAATGAATGCCTTGAAGCAAATGGCTTGGAAGATATTTCTAATTCTTTTCATGATCCATCCAAACCACCCTTCATTTCTTCCAGACCTATAACTAGACTAAATCCCAACAGGCCCCTAAAGGCGAGGTACAAAGTGTCACACATGAGGAGATAGGTTATACTACAAAAGAACTGTGTGAGCTTTCCAATTTATATAGACAGAAATCACGGGAATATGTATGGCAATGGATTTTAAGGGTGTGGGATAATGGTGGGAGGAATATAAGGCTGGATCAGGCTGAATTTATTGATATGGGTCCACTAAGCAGAGATTCTGCATTCAATTTTATACTTTGAGGGGTTAGAAAAAGCATTAACAGTTTGTTCGGATCATTGGTTGAAACATGGATCAAAAGGTGGCTAACATTACCTGAGGCTGAAATGCCAGAACTGCCCTGGTATAATGTAGATGAGGGGATCCAGAGGCTTAAAGAGATTGGAATGTTAGAGTGGATTTATCATGCAAAGTCTGCTGTTACACCCCAGGATGTACAGAGGATACACCTTTTACCAGAACAGTGAGAAATAAATTTGTGAGACTAGCACCATCATCCCTAAAGAGCTCTGTGGTTGCACTTCTCTGTAGGTCAAATATTACTGTAGGAGCTGCTGTTATTGAACTGGAATCCTTAAACACAACGGGATGACAGGATCCCAAGTTGGCAGAAGATAGGTGGCAGCACTTAATCGCCAAAGACAGGATAGATGTGGTTATTATAATAGCAAACTCAAAGCAGGAGTCAAAAATATATGGCTAGCAGAGATTTGTGGCATTGGCTAGTATATCATGGGTTATCTAGAAATACAATAGAAGAGCAGTCTACTAAATTCTTGTTCAAGCTGTATAAACAAAAGTGTTCTAGGTCAAGTGAACAGAAGTCTAACCTGAATTACAAAAACACAGAGTCATTGCCCCTTGATCAATTTCCAGACTTGTGATAGGTTACAGACCCAGAGCCCCTTGAATGAAGGAGAGGTCAGGTCCCTTTGGGGGCAAACCCTGTTATACTACCACAAATTTATACTGTCAATTTTCCTCCAAGCCTTCCCAAAGGAGACTGATGGCCTTTTACCAGAGGAACTGTGCACTGGGGAAAAGGATATGATCAGATATTTCATGAATTATTAGACACTGACTCAGAAGTGACATTAATTCCAGGGGACCCAAAACCTCACTCTGGTCCATCAGTCAGAGTGGGAGCTTATGGAAGTCAGGTGATCAGTGGAGTTTTAGCTCAGGTCCATCTCACAGGTCCAGACCCATTCTGTAGTTATTTTCCCAGTTCCAGAACGTATAATTGGAATAGACATACTGAGCAACTGGCAGAATACCCACACTGGCTCTGTAACTTATGCAGTGAGGGCTATTATGGTGGGAAAGACCAAGATGAAGCCACTAGGACTGCCCCTACCTAGCAAAATAGTAAATCAGAAGCAATAACAGGTTCTGGAGGGATTGCAGTGATTACTGCCACTCTTAAGGACTTGAAGGATGCAGGGGTGGTGATTCCCACCACATCCCCATTCAACTTTATTTGGCCTGTGCAGAAAAAAGATGGGTCTTAGAGGATGACAGTTGATTATCATAAGCTCAACCAGGTGGTAACTCCAATTACAGCTGCTGTATCATTGCTTGAGCAAATCAATACATCCCCTGCTACCTGGTATGCAGCTATTGATCTGGCAAATGCTTTTTTCTCAATAGCTATTAGTAAGGACCACCAGAAACAGTTTGCTTTCATCTTGCAAAGTCAGCAATATACTTTCACTGTCCTACCTCAGGGGTATATCAACTCTCCAGCCCTATGTCATAATCTTGTCCACAGGGAACTTGATCATTTCTCCCTCCCACAAGACATCACACTGGTCCACTATATTGATTATATCATGTTGATTGGACCTGGTGAGAAAGAAGTAGCAACTACTCTAGACTTACTGGTAAGGCACTTGTGTGTCAGAGGATGGGAGATAAATCCAACAAAAATACAAGGGTCTTCTACTTCAGTGAAATTTCTAGGTGTCCAGTGGTGTGAGGCATGTTGAGATATCCCTTCTAAGGTGAAGGATAAGTTGCTGCATCTGGATCCTTTTATGACCAAAACAGAGGCAAAATGCCTAGTTGTTCTCTTTGGATTTTGGCAACAACATATTCCTCATTTGGATGTGCTACTCTGGCCCATTTATCGAGTGACCAGAAAAGCTGCTAATTTGGAGTGGGGGCCTGAACAAGAGGAAGGTTTGCAACAGGTCCAGGCTGCTGTACAAGCTGCTGTGCCACTTGGGCAATAAGATCCAGCAAATCCAATGGTGCTGGAAGAGTCAGTGGCAAATAGAGATACTGTTTGGAGCCTTTGCCAGGCCCCTATAGGAGAATCACTATGCAGACTGTTAGGATTTTGGAGCAAAGCCCTACCATCTGCTGCAGATAACAACTTTCCTTTTGAGAAACTGCTTTTGGCCTGCTACTTGGCCTTAGTAGAGAGTGAACGGTCAACCTTGGGCCACCAAGTTACCATGAGATCTGAGTTGTCTATCATGAGCTGAGTGTTGTCTGACCCACCAAAGCACAAAGTTGGGCATGCACAGCAGCCTCTATTGTAAAATGGAAATGGTATATATGAGATAGGGCCAGAGCAGGTCCTGAAGGCAGAAGTAAGTTACATGAGGAAGTGGCCAAAAATACCCATGGTCTCCACTCCTGCCACATTACCTTCTCTTTCCCAGACCAAAGCTATGACATCTTGGGGAGTTCCTTACAGTGAATTGACTGAGGAAGAGAAAACTCAGCCTTGGTTTACAGATGGTACAGCATGATATGCAGGTACCACCCAAAAGTGGACAGCTGCATCACTACAACTCCTTTCTGGGGTGTCCTTGAAGGAGAGTGGTGAGGGAAAATCCTCCCAGTGGGCAGAACTTTGAGCAATGCACCTGGTTGTTCATTTTGCTTGGAAGGAGAACTGACCAGAGATGCATTTGTATACTGACTCATGGGCTTTGCTAATGGTTTAGCTGGATAGTCAGGGACTTGGAAAGACCATAATTGGAAAATTGGTGACAAAGAGGGCTGGGGAAGAAGTATGTGGATAGACCTTTCTGAGTAGGCTAAAAAATGAAGATATTTGTGTCCCATGTGAATGTGCACCAGAGGGGGAATTCAGCACAAGAAGGTTTTAATAATAAAGTGGATAAGATGACCCATTCTGTGGATATCAGTCAACCCCTTTCCCCAGCAACTCCTGTCATTGCCCAACGGGCTCATGAACAAAGTGGTCATGGTGGTAGGGATGGAGGTTATGTATGGCTCAGCAATATGAACTTCCACTCACCAAGGGTGACTTGGCTACAGCCACTGCTGAGTGCCCAATCTGCCAGCAGCAGAGACCCACATTCAGCCCCCAATATGGCACCATTCCCTGAGATGACCAGCCAGCTCCATGGTGGCAGGTTGATTACATTGGACTACTCCCTTCATGGAAGGGGCAGCAATTTGTTCTAACTGGAATAGACACATACTCTGAATATGGGTTTGCTTTCCCTGCACACAATGCTTCTGCCAAAACTACCACCTGTGGGCTTACAGAATGCCTTATCCATCATCATGGTATTCCACATAGCATTGCTTCTGATCAAGGAACACATTTCACAGCAAATGAAGTGTGGGAATGGACTCATGCTCATGGAATTCTCTGGCCTTACCATGTTCCTCATCATCCAGAAGCAGCTGGATTGATAGAACGGTGGAATGGCCTTTTGGAAATGCAATTATGGTGCCAACTAGGTGGTACCTTGAAGGGCTGGGGTAATGTTTCCAGGAAGCTGTATATGTTCTGAATCAGCATTTGCTGTATGGTGCTGTTTCTCCCATGCCAGGATTCATGGGTCCAGGAACCAAGGGGTGGAAATAGACCACTAGGAAAATTTTTGCTTCCTGTCCCTGCCACCCTGAGTTCTGCTGGTCTGCAGGTTTTAGTTCCAAAAGGGGGAGTGCTTCCACCAGGAGAAACTACAATGATTCTATTGAACTGGAATCTAAGACTGCCACCTGGCCACTTTGGGCTACTTATGCCACTGGATCAACAAGCCAAGACAGGGATTATATTATTGGCTGGGGTGATTGACCCTATCAGGGGGAAATAGGACTGCAACTATGCAATGGAGGTAGAGAAGACTTTTCTTGGAATATATGAGATTCCCTAGGGTGTCTTTTAGTAGTACCATGCCCTGTGATCAAAACAATGGAAAACTGCTACAATCCAATCCAGGCACGACTACCAATGGCATTGAAACTTCAGTAATGAAGATCTGGGTCACCCCACTAGGCAAAGAACCATGGCCAGCTGAAGTGCTTGCTGAGGGTAAAGGGAACATGAAGTGGGTAGTGGAAGAAGGTAGTGATAAATATGAATGTCGACCATGTGATGAGTTACAGAAATGAGGACTTTAATGCTGTTTTGTTCATGTTATACTGTTTAAGTTGTAAGATATCAAGTTTAAGAATGAAGATTACCCAAGGACTTGCACTCTATTCTGGAGTGATTTAATGTGTTTCCCATTACATGCAGGACAATTCAGTATTGTTAGGTAAAAGAAAAAAATGTCTTTTATTGGTTTTTATTTAGGAATTAGGTATGATTTAAGGTGATATGTATAGCTGCCAAGTTGACAAGGGGTGGATTGTCATGGTCAGGTTCATTTGCCAACTTGGCCAAGTGGTGGTACCTGTTTGTCTGCTTGAGCAAGTGCTGGCCTGTCTGTTGAAATAAGGACATTTCATAGAATTGAATCATGAACATGTCAGCTGCATCGACAGCTGATTCCATTTGTAATCAGCCAAGGGAAGTGTCTTCTTTAATAAGTGATGCTTAATCTAATCACTCAAAGCCTTTATTGGAGGATTCAGAAGAGACAGTCTCTCTTCCTGCTTCGGCCAGTGAGCCCTCTCCTGTGGAGTTCATCCAGACCCTCCATTGGAGTTATCAGCTTCACAGCTTGCCCTGCAGACTTTAGACTCTGCATTCCCATGGTTACATGAGATATTTCTATGAATTTTATATTTCTGAGGGTTTCTTGTTGATTCTGTTTCTCTAGAGAACCTTAATACAAACAATGACTAAAAAAGTATTTGCAAAGTTCCCTTACAGAAACGGTGAGAAAGGGGGGAAATTCAACTTCCCCAAGTGGAGAATTCTTGATATTCTCACAAGCAGTGGGGACAACCAAAGCAATAGGCTGAGCTTCCAATCTTGGGGTTTGTTCACATGAAACTTAACCCTACAAACGACAGGCTAAGTCTACTTAAAATTAGACTAAGAGTCACCCCAAGAGAACCTCTTTTGTTGCTCAGGCGTGGCCTCTCTCTCTCTCAGCCAACATTACAAGCAAACTCATTGTCCTCCCCTTCTCTATGTGAGGTATGACTCGAGGGGTGTGGACCTTCCTGGCAATGTGGGATAGAAACCTCAGAATAAGCTGGGACTCAGCACTAAGGGACTGAGAAAACCTTCTTGACCAAAAAGGGGAAAAGAGAAATGAGACAGAAGAAAGTGTCAATGGCCGAGAGACTCCAAACAGGGTCAAGAGGTTATCCTGGAGGTTATTCTTAGGCATTAAATATCACCTTTTTAGTTAAGGAGTAACAGAGAGGCTGGAGGGAACTGCCTGAAAATGTAGAGCTGTGTTCCAGTAGCCATGTTCCTTGACATGATTGTTTAATGATATAGCTTTTGCAATTTGACTGTGTGATTGTGAAAATCATGTGATGATGCTTCTTTTATCTATCTTATGAACGGATGAGTAAAACATATGGATTAAGAATAAATAAATAATATGGGGAACAAATGTTAAAATAAATTTAGTAGATTGAAATGCTAGAGAGCAATGAAAGGGAGGGGAAGGGGTATGGTATGTATGCATTTTTTGTGTTTTCTTTTTATTTCTTTTTCTGAATTGATGCAAGTGTTCTAAGAAATTATCATGATGATGAATATAGAACTATGTAATGAAAAAAGAATGTTCATATTGTATGTTGATTGTTTTTATTAATAAAAATTTTTTTAAAAAGAATGGAATGATCATATGGTAAGAATGCTTGTATTTGCGTGTTGTTATGCTGAATAAAAAAAGCAAAAAAAACAAAAAGAAATATAATCCAGCTGTATGCTGCTTAGAAGAGACTTGTCTTAGACACAAGGATAAAACAGATTGAAAATGAAAGGATGGAAAAAGATTTTCCATGTAAGTTGTAACCAAAAGAAAGCAGGATAAATCTATGTTAATATTGGACAAAATAGACTTTAAATGTAAACACATCATGAGACAAATTAGGACACTATATATTAATTAAAGGGATGGTTCACCAGGGATAAATAAGAATTATAAATGTTTAATCTCTCAATCAAGGAGCTCCAAAGTACATGAGACAGACATTGACAAAACTGAGGGAGTGATACCTGTTTGAACAATAATAGAAGGGGACTTCAATACACCACTCTCCTCTATAGACAGAACAGCCAGAAAGAAGATCAACAATGAAATGGAGAAGTTAAACAATACACCGCTTTCTTCTATAGACAGAACAGCCAGAAAGAAGATCAACAATGAAATGGAGAAGTTAAACAATTTGATAAATGAAACAGACCTAAGAGACATGTATAGGCCAGTGCACCTCAAAATGTAAGGATATACATTCTTCTCTAGTGCTCATGGAACATTCTCCAGGATAGATTATATGCTGGGGCATAAAATAAGCTTTTATAAATTTAAAAATATTGAAATTATTCAAAGCACTTTCTCTGATCACAATGGAATGAAGTTGGATCTCAATAACTGCCAAAGAATGACAACATTCACAAATATATGGAGATTAAATAACACACACTTAAACAACTAGTGGGTCAAATAAAAATTGCTAGAGAAGTCAGTAGCTATCTGGAGACTCAAGAAAAAGAGAACACAACACATCAGAACTTATGGGTGGGGCAAAGGCTGTGCTGAGAGTAAAATTTATTGCCCAAATGCTTATATTTAAAAAATAAGAAACAGCAAAAAATCGAGGACTTAATTGCTCACCTGGAGGAATGTGAGAAAGAACAGCAAACTAACCCTAAAGCAAACAGAATAAGAGAAATAAAAATGATTAAAGCAGAATTAAATGAATGGGAGAACAAAATAACAACAGAAAGAATCAATAAAAACAAAAGCTGGTTCTTTGAGAAAATCAATAAAATTGATGGGCCACTAGCAAGACTGACAAAGAATAAAAAGAGAAGATGCAAATAAACAAAATCAGAAATTAGGAGTGTGTAACCACAGTCCCTGAAGAAATAAAAAAAAATCAAAAGAGGATATTATGAACAACTACATGCCAAAAAACCAGACAACTTAGATGAACTGGACAGCCTACTCAAGAAAAAATAGAAGATCTCAACAAATCTATCATAATTAAAGAGATTCAAATAGTCATAAAAAATCTTCCTACAAAGAAAAGCCCAGGGCCAGATGGCTTCACAGGAGAATTTTATCAAACATTCCAAAAAGACCTAACACCCATCCTGCTCAAACTTTTCCAAAAAATTGAGGAAAAAGGAATCCTATCTAACTCATTTTATGAAGCTAATATCATTTTAATACCAAAACTGGGTAAAGATGCTGTCATGGTTAGGGACATGTGTCAACTTGGCCAAGTTGTGGTACCTGTTTATCTGGTTGAGCAAGTGCTGGCCTGTCTTTTGCTATGAGGACATTTCATAGAATTAGATCATGATCACATGATTCCATTTGTAATCAGCCAAAGGGGGTGTCTTCTACGATAAGTGATGCTTAATCTAATCATGGGAAGCCTTTTAAGGAGGATTTGGAGGAGACAGGTTCCATTCCTGCTTCAGCTGGTGAGCCTCTCCTGTGGAGTTCATCCAGACCCTCCATCGGAGTCATTGGCTTCACAGCCTGCCCTGCGGATTTTGTACTCTGCATTCCTGTGGTCACATGAGACACTTTTATAAATTTTATATTTGTGAGTATTCCCTGTTGATTCTGTTTCTCTAGAGAACCCTAACTAATACAGATGCCACAAGAAAGGAAAACCACAGGCCAATCTCCCTAATGAATAGACACAAAATTTCTCAATAAAATATTACCAAATGAAATCTAACAACACATTTAAAGAATTACACACCTCCACCAAGCAGGGTTTATACCAGGAATGCAAGGACGGCTCAACACAAGAAATTGATTAATGTAATACAGCACATTAATAAATTGAAAGGGAAAAATCATACGATCATCTCAATTGATGCTGAAAAAGCATTTGACAAAATTCAACATCCTTTTATGGTAACAATACTTCAAAAGATAGGAATTAAAGGTAACTTCTTCAATATTATAAAGGGCATATATGAAAAACTGATAGCCAGCATCATACACAATGGAGAGAGACTGAAAGCTTTCCCCTTATGATCAGGAACAAGACAAGGATGCCCATTGTCACCACTATTATTTTCAACATTGTGCTAGAGGTTCTAGCTAGAGCAATCAGACAGGACAAAGAAAAGGCATCCAAATTGGAAAAGAAGTAAAAGTTTCATTTTTTCCAGATGACATGATACTGTACTTGGAAGATTCTGAGAAATATACAGCAAAGTTACTTGAGCTAATAAACAAATTCAGCAAGGTGGCAAAATTAATGTGCAAAAATCAGTAACATTTCTTTACATAAGCAATGATCAAACTGAGGAGTCAGCTAAGGAAAACAATCAATTCAAAACAGCCACTAAAAAACTCAAATACTTAAGAATGAAGTAAGTAGGATGTAAAGGACTTGTACACAGAAAACTGCATAACACTGCTAACAGAAATCAATGAAGATCTAAAATGGGTGGAAAGACATTCTTTGCTCATGGATAGGAAAGTTAAATATAGCTAAGATGTAAATTCTATCCAAATTGATCTACAAATTCAACACAGTACCAATAAAAATTCCAACAACCTACTTAGAAGACTTGGAAAAGCTAGGTACCAAATTCATCTGGAAGGAAAAGAGACCCTGAATAACTAAAAGCATCCTAAAAAAGAACGAAGTGGGAGAATTAACACTCCCTGAGTCTAAAACTTATTATAAAACCATGATGGTCAAAAGAACATGGTACTAAAATTCATATTTTGACTAGTGCATTTCTTAATATAACTTATGTAGATAGCTTGATTGAACACCATAAGTACTCAGAATCTTGCGTAGGACATGAGATTTTGTTGGCTTATCCAGAGTGATGCCCCAATGAAACCCAGAGTGATTCAATCAGTGAGTGGAAAAGTATTTGCAAAGTCCCCTTCAGGGAATGGTGAGAACGGGGAGAAATTCAACTTCCCCAAGTTGAATTTTTGATATTCTCACAAGCAGTGTGGAAACCAAAGCTATAGGCTGAGCCCCCAGTCTTGGGGTTTGTCCATATGAAACTTAACCCCACAAAGGACATGTCAAACCTACTTAAAATTTAGGCCTAAGAGTCAATGCCAAGAGGGCCTGATTGTTGCCCAGATGTGGCCTCTCTCTCCAGCCAACACAACAAGCAAACTCACCACCCTCCCCCTGTCTATGTGGGACATGACTCCCAGGGGTGTGGACCTTCCTGGCAACGTGGGACAGAAATCTTAGAATGAGCTGAGACTCAGCATCAAGGGATTGAGAAAACCTTCTCGACCAAATGGGGGAAGAATGAAATGAGACAAAGTGTCAATGGCTGAGAGATTCCAAACAGAGTCAAGAGGTTATCCTGGAGGTTATTCTTATGCATTAAGTAGATATCACCTTGTTATACAAAATTTAATGGAGAGACTGCAGGGAACTGCCTGAAAATGTAGAACTGTGTTCCATTAGCCATGTTTCTTGATGATGATTGAATAATGATATAACTTTCACAATGTGTGTGGTTGAGAAAACCTTGTGTCTGATGCTCCTTTTATCTACCTTGCCAACAGATGAGTAGAAAATATGTAATAAAAATAAATAATAGGGGGAACAAATGTTAAAATAAATTTAATTTGAAATAACAGTGATCAATGAAAGTGAATGGTAAGGGGTATGGTATGTATAATCTTTTTTTCTGTTTTCATTTTATTTCTTTTTCTGTTCTTTTATTTCTTTTTCTGAATTGATGCAAATGTTTTAAGAAATGATGAATATGCAACTATGTGATGATATTGTGAATTACTGATTATGTATGTAGAATGGAATGATCATATGTTAATATTTTTGTTCATTTGTTGTTAAATTTTTTAATAAATAAATAAGTAAATTTTTAAAAAAAATGAGCATGGTACTGGCACAAAGACAGAAGCATTGACCAGTGGAAGCAAACCAAGAGTGCAGAAATAGACCATCAAATCCATGGTCCACTGATTTTTGACAAGGCCCCCAAATCCAACGAACTGGGACAAAACAGTCTTTTCAATAAATGGCATGGAAGAACTGGAGATCAATAAGCAAAATAATGAAAGAAGACCTTTACCTTACACCCCATATACAAATTCACTCAAAGTGGATCAAACACCTAAATATAAGAACTACCACCATAAAACTTCTAGAAGAAAATGTAAGGAAACATCTTCAAGACCTCGTAATAGGAAGTAGCTTCTTAAACTTTACACCCAAAGCAGAATAAACAAAAGAATAAATAGATAAATGGGAACTCCTCAAAATCAAATGCTTCTGCACCTCAAAAGACTTTGTCAAAAAGCTGAAGAGGTAGCCAACTCAATGGGAGAAAATATTTGGAAATCACATATTGGACAAAGGATTGATATCCTGCATGCATAAAGAACTCATACAGCTCAACAACAAAGAACAAACAATCCAAATATAAAATGGGCTAAAGATATGAATAGTCTTTTTTTCTGAAGAGCAAATACAGATGGCTCAAAAGCACATGAAGAGATGTTTATTTCCATTGACTATGAAGGAAAGGCAGATCAAGACTACAACGAGACACCACCTCACCCCTATTAGAATGGCTGCTATTAAAAAAAAAAACAAGAAACTATAAATGTTGAAGAGGATGTGGAGAAATTGGGAAACTTATGCACTGCTGGTGGGAATGTATAATGGTGTAGCCACTATGGAAGCCAGTTTGGCAGTTCCTTAGGAAACTATCGAGTTGCCCTATAACCCAGCAGTAGCACTACTTGGTATATATACAGAAGAGCTAAAAGCTATGACACAAGCAGACATTTGCACGCTGCTGGTCATAGCAGCATTATTCACAATCTCCAAAAGGTGGAACCAAGCCAAATGCACATTAATGGATGAGAGGATTAATAAAATGTGGTATATGCATATGATGGAATATTATGCACCATTAAGATGAAATGACATCCTGAAGCACATGACAAGATAGATGAGCCTTGAGGACAATGCTGAGTGAAATAAGCCAGACACAATAGGACAGATACTGTATGATTCCACTTTTAATACCATGTTAAAGGTGAATAGCCTTGCAATTTGGAGTAGAGGGAACATAGAGATACATAGAAGCTAGAGATGGGTGAATGGTTAGCTAATGAGGTTGAACTCCAATGTAAGAGAGTAGACAGAAGTGAAGGCAGTTTTCTGGTGGGTCTATAAGTGATATTATCACATTGAAGATGAACAAGATTGAAAGGGATTGTATTGACCTATGTGTCCCACAATTAACATGAGAAATACAAATCAGTTCTTGCAAGAACTACTTCAAAGGTATGATTTGTATACAAAGAGTGTTTAAGTCCAGAATACAGGGGGAAACTCCTATTGCATGCTATGGGCTATGTTTAAAAGGAAAACATCAGCATTACCACAGCAACAGCAGAGGTAAATAATGGGGCGAGGGGGGTTAGATTTCCTATTTGGTGAGGGTGTGTTTATTGGTTATCTTTCTCTTGGGAACAATGAAATTATCTAAAATTGAGAATGTTGATGGACTGTGGGCTTTAGGCATTACACACGATGCCTAAATGAATGCTGGTGGTTGAAGGATGCTGTTCTACTTTGCTAGCTGCCAGAATGCAACACACCAGAGATGGAATGTCTTTAATAAAAGGGGATTTATTTCCTTAGTTCTTCAGAGGAAAGGCAGCTAACTTTCAACTCAAGTTCTTTCTTACATGGGAAAGCACAAGGTGATCTCTGCTGGACTTCTCTCCAGGTCTCTGGGTTTCAACAACTTTCCCCAGGGTGATTTCTTTCTACATTCCCAAAGGCCTGAGCTGAGCTGTGAGTGGTGGGATGAAGTATGCTGAGCTGCTTGGGCTGTGCTACATTGCACTCTCTCATTTAAGCACCAGCCAATTAAATCAAACATCACTCATTGCAGCAGGTATGCCTCTTAGCTGACGGCAGATGTAATCAGTAGTAGATGAGGTTCACGTACCATTGATTCATGTCCACAGCAACAGAACTAGGTGCCTTCACCTGGCTAAGTTGACAACTGAATCTAACTACCACAGATGCACTGACTGAGAAGTAGATTGGCGAATGATGGTGTGTACATATGATGGAAAACTGTTCTGCTACAAAAAGGAACAAAGTTGTGAGGCATGCAACATGAATGAACTTGTGGGACATTTGGTGAGGCAAAATAAGCCAGAAACAAAAGAAGAATTATTGTGTGGGGTCCTTTAGAAAATGCTTATAAGAAAACACAGTCCTAGATTGTAAGCTCTTTTATAGCAGATATATTTAGTCCAGAGTGGTAATTATTATTTCTGGGTTTTGAGAGGCTGTTTTTAATATATGTATAAATAAATATAACCTAGCATTTAGAGATAAGAATGAAGTTAATTAGGTCAGGGTGAAAGTAATTCAGAACACAGGATTAAGGAGGACATTGTCTATATTTTGGAACCACACATACTATTTGAGACCAAAGGAAGAAAGGTTTAGTTGGTCTGGAACCTAAATTTTCTGTAGCACATAATCTAACTCAACCTATCTGTATAGCTCATTTGAACAACTGAAAACACAGGGATCCCAGAATAAGAAAGAGATCCTTTAATCTTGTATAGCTTATTGTAAGGCCTGGATACATCCTAGAATATATTAAGCAGATAATCAAAAAGTATTGGCAAAGTCCCTTGAGGGATGGGGGAAAATAATATGGAGACAAACGTTATCATCAGGGATTCCCCTGATACTGTGTCAAATTTTAGGGACACCCAAATCAATAGGCTAAGTACTTGATCTTGAGGCTTACTCTTTCAAAGCTTATGTAGGTAGCAGAGAAGCTTACCTACATACATATGAAGAAGCTACCTACATCTTAGGTATGCCTAAGAGTTACTTCTGGAGAACCTCTTTTGTTGCTCAGATGTGGCCTCACTCTCTCTAAGCCCAACCTCTGCAAATGAAATCATTGCTCTCACCCCTATGTGGGACATGACATCCAGGGGTGAAATCCTCAACAATTCCATCTTGACCAAAAGGGGAAAAAGAAGTGTGACTAATAAAATATCAGTGGCAGAGAGAGTTCAAATAGAATCAAAAGACTACTCTGGAAGTTGCTCTTACACAAGCCTCACTTAGACACTGATTCTTATCATAGCTTGCTAACCCCCAACCAAACTACTCCAGCCAATCCTAAAGAACACCTAGGGGAATACATAAGATTCTACAAAGCTCCATGCACTTAACTCTCCAGAAACCTACATCCTCTAGATGGTTCCCTGGACCAGATAAGTCCTGAACCTACAGGGCCCAGCCTCTTCAGAACATCAGCTAGTTCCAACTCCCTACCCCATATTATTGACAGCCCCTTCCCACATGAAAAATTAGAATGGCCATAGCCCAAATACTCCTAAAGAAGGGATAGAAAGATCAAAAGTGAAGGTGGAGTTATATAGAAAAGATAGGATTTAACAAATGAATATGATTGCTGAATCATTAAATTGATATCTCTTTTAGTCTCCAGTATCCTAGAGCAGCTAGAAGTAAAAACCCAAAATTATGGAACTGTTACCCATGCCAAACTCTGAAATATGTTCTACAACTAATTGTGGTGCTGTGCTTTAAAATATATTGTTTTTGTATATATATTATTTTTCACACAAAAAATCGATTGTGATGATAAAAAAATATTTATTCTTTCTAGGCTCCAATATTCTGGGGTGGCTAGAAGGAAACATCTGAAAGATTCATATGGTAGCCCATGACAAACTCTGGGATCTGTCCTGTAACTACTTACTGAAGAATGCTTTGAAAACGATTGCTTTTTTCTTTCTTTGCTTTGTACATATGTTATATTATACAATTTAAAAAGTGTTTTTTTTTTTAAAGGCCAATTGTGCCCTGCGGTTTCACATGGGAAGGCACGTGGCAGAATCTGCTGGCCCTTCTCTCCTGGATTGTTTCAAAATGTCTCTTTCAGCTCCTTTGGATCCTTCTGGTTTATCCTGGGGTGTTTTCTTTCTTTCTGCATCCTTCACTTGGTTTCATCTCTCTGCTCTCTGTCAGCTTTGAGCTCTCTCTACATTTTCTGTTTTTTTAATTCTCTTCATAGAGGATGCCAATAAAAGTATGAAGAGCCACCTTGAATTTGGTGGGTCATACCTCCACTGAAACAACCTAATCAAAAGGTTTCACCCAATGATAGGTCTGCCCCCCATGAGACTGGATTAGAAGAGCATGGATTTTTTTGTGGCACATAACAGTTTCAAACAAGCACACTTCCATTATCATCCCATAGCAAGGCTGACCTTCATTCTGAAGTTTATCATTCTCTTAACTTTTGTAACAGATTTACTACATATTTAACACTACATAATATATTCTGTATATTATTAACTTTTATACAAATGTTATCCTACTTTATGGATACTTCTGTAAAATTTTTCAGTTAATATTGGAGTTAAGATTCATCTATCTTGATACTTATAGCTGTACTTGACTCTCTTCATGATTACATGACTATATCAAATGCTCTGTATCCCCTTTTCTGTCAATGGGCATTTGATATTTCTGAACTTCTGGGACAATGGGTCCTGGACTGGCATTACCAGCATCATCTGGGAACTTGTTTAGAGATGCAAATTCTAGGATTTTCCCACACCAAAACTACATA
The DNA here is from genome assembly GCF_023851605.1 of Tamandua tetradactyla. Taxonomy (NCBI): domain Eukaryota; kingdom Metazoa; phylum Chordata; class Mammalia; order Pilosa; family Myrmecophagidae; genus Tamandua; species Tamandua tetradactyla. The sequence goes on from NC_135342.1 coordinate 28,060,663, forward strand.
AGAAGAATTTCCAAGGTGGGACCCAGAATTTTGTTTTAATCTGTAATTCTGACGCACACTAAAGTTGAGAGCCACTGCTCAAAGTCAGCTAGCAACTGTTTCTAGATCCTTTAGAGATTATTACTGGAATTGACAGACTTGATTGTGACAGTTCCTAGATCCAGTACCAACATGCCGATCCCCTTGGTTCATCATGAATAGTTCTTATGAGGTCAAGTAAATCTTCACACTGTATAATTTCATGCAAGTTACTTAAACCCTCTGAGCTTCAAATAAAAAGTATTATTTGGAAACAGATAAATGGGACCTACTCAAAATTGAATGCTTTCATGCTTCAAAGGACTTTTTCAAGAGAGTCAAAAGCAGCATACTCAATGGGAGAAAATATTTGGAAACCACATATCCGCAGCAGTTTGGAACTACTATGTACCCCAGAAAAGTCTGTTTTAATCCTGACCCAATCTTGTGGGGGCAGCTGTTTCTTTTATCCTGATTCAATAGGTAGGGTGGAAACTTTTGATTAGATCATCTCCATGAAAATGTGACATGCCCAAATGTAGGTGTCACCTTTTGATTAGATAGAGATGTGACCCCACCCATTCAAGGTGGGTCTTGATTAGTTTACTAGAGTCCTTTAAAAGGAAGAAACCTCAGATGCAGATGCTTGGAAAACAGTAGCTTCAGAGCCAAAAATGAGACCCAGACCTTAGGAGATGCAGGGCCCAACAGACGTTCCCATATGCCTTCCCATGAGATATTAAGCAGGCAAGAACCCAGAATTGTGTCCCAGAGGAGCTAAGTGAAGGCCCACAGCTGCTAGTAGAGGAAATCACTGGAAACAGAGGTTGAAAGCAAAGGAGCCCAGAAGCAAGGGACACAGCTGATGCCAGTCAGGTGCTTCCTCAGCTAACAAAGGTGTTCTAGACATTCAGCCTTTCTTGACTGAAGGTAACATCTTGTAGGTGCCTTAATTTGGACATTTTCATGGCCTTAGAACTTTAAACTTGTAGATTAATAAATCTCCCTTTTAAAAGCCATTCTGTGCTGGTTTGAAAGGATATATGGGCCCTAGAAAAGCCATGTTTCAATCAAAATCCCATTTCATAAAGGCAGAATAATCCCTATTCAATAGTGTATGTTTGAAACTGTAATCAGATCATCTCCCTGGAGATGTGATTTGGTCAAGAGTGGTTGTTAAGCTGCATTAGGTGACAACATGTCTCCACCCATTGCAGTGGGTCTTGATAAGCTTCTGGAGTCCTATAAAAGAGGAAACATTTTGGAGAATAAGAGATTCTGAGAGAGCAGAGAATACTGCAGCACCATGAAGCAGAGAGTTCACGAGTCAGCAACCTTTGGAGATGAAGAAGGAAAATGCCTTCTGGGGAGCTTCATGAAACAGGAAGCCAGGAGAAGAAGCTAGCTGATGATGCCGTGTCTGCCATCTGCCCTTCAGATCAGAGAGGAACCTGACCATGTTCACCATGTGCCTTTCCAGATGAGAGAGAAACTCTGACCGTGTTTACCATGTGCCCTTCCACTTGAGAGAAACCCTGAGCTTCATCAGCCTTCTTGAATCAAGGTATCTTTCCCTGGATGTCCTAGATTGGACATTTCTATAGACTTGCTTTAACTGGGACATTTTCTCAGCCTTAGAACTGTAAACTAGCAACCTATTACATTCCCCCTTTTAAAAGCCATTCCATTTCTGGTATATTGCATTCTGGCAGCTAGCAAACTAGAACACATTCCATTTATGGTATATTGCATTCTGGCAGCTTTAGCAAACCAAAACACCACATATATGATAAGGGTTTAATATTCAGGATATATAAATATATCCTACAACACAATGATAAAAAGATAAAATAAGAAAAAAAAAACAAAAAAGAGAAAAAACAACAACAACAAAAAGATAAACAACCCAATTTAAAAATGGGCAAAAGACATGAATAGACATTGTTTCCAAAGAAGATACGCAAATGGTTAAAAAGCACAAGATAAGATGATCAGCATCATCTGCTATTAGGGAAATTCAAATTAAAACTACAATGACATATCATTTCACACCTACTAAAATGGCCACTATTTAAAAAACAGAAAACTGCAAGTGTTAGGGCAGATGCAGAGAAAGAGGCATACTTATTTATATTGGTAGGAATATAGAATGGTGCAGCCACTGCGGAAGACAATTTGGAAGTTCCTCAGGAAGCTGAGTATATGGCTGCCAACATGCTCTGGCAAGCCTACTACTAAGTATATATTCAGAAAAACTGAGAGCAGGGACACGAACAGACATTTGCATGCATTATTTACATGTAAATAATGTTCATAGCATCATTTACAATTGCCAAAAGATATAAACAACCCAGGTGTTCACCAACCAATAAATGGACAAAAAAAATGTAGTATATACATTCATTGGAATATTATGCAGTTGCAAAAGAAAATGAAGTCATGATGCATGTGACTACATGGATGAACCTTGAGGACATTATTTTGAATGAAATAAGTCAGGCACAAAAGAACAAATATTGTTTGATCTCAATAATATGAACTAAATATAACTAGCAGGCTCATGGTGTTAAGATCTAGAACACAGTTCTGGGCCAAGATGGCAGCTTAACAATGTGCACATTTTAGTTCATCCTCCAGAAAAACTACTAAATAACCAGAAACAGTACAGAACAGCTCCTGGGGCCACATCAGTGATGGGACACACAGCGTACCCAAGTCTGGACCAGCTGGACCGGCTGTGAGCTCCCCCAGACCATGAGTTCCCCAAGCCGTGACAGCTGGCACCCCTCCCCCACAGGTTGCTTCCCATAGGGGAAAGGAAAGAGACTTTACCAGCAGCAGGGGCTGAGCCCAACTAAACGCCCAATTGTGGAATTAATTAACAAGTTCTGACTACTAAAAAATAGGCCCCCACCTCAGGTGAACCTGGTCAAAGCAGAGGTCACTGATTTTTGACCCAGAGCCGAGGGGGCAGGGCTGACAGAAAAAGAAAAAAAAAAGGAAACAGAGGTTTTTGAGGCTGTGTTTCTACAAAGGCTTGACTGCCTCTGGATTCAGCGGCAGAACTTCTCTGCCTCAGACATAGGCAGAAACAAGGTTGTTTGAGAGCTTGTCTGGAGCCTTTGACTTCCCCAGGGGAGGGGTGAAGCCCAACTCAGATGGAATCCCTCCCTCGAGGAATTCAGACTCCAGGGCTTGGTAATTTGGAGCCATTAAAACAAGCCTACAACCTCTCCTCTGTTTCCACCATGCCCCCCTGAAGGGAGAGCCTGCCAAAGATAAAGGTACCACATCATCTTATGCTTGTGGGACCTGCAGACAGACAAGCACCACATACTGGGCAGGATAAGAAAAACAGAGTCCAGAGACTTCACAGGAAAGTCTTTCAACCTGCTGGGTCTCACACTCAGGGAAAACCGACACAGGTGACTCTTTCCTCCAGATAGGAGGCCAGTTTGGTCTGGGAAAATCTGGCTGGGGTCTATAATATCTAAGTAGACCCTCCTAAGGGGGGTGGGGGCGGGAAGGCACCATATAAGCAGGGCAAGAAACAAGAAAACCAGAACTGAAAAATTCTCCTCTGTTAAACAAAATCTAAGCTAGAGTTCCAGATAAAGCTGAACTGAATGTCAAAGAACAGATAGACAACAAATTCATCCAGCAAGAAAACCTTAGGTAAAAGAAGTGAAAGCAATCTCCAGAATAAACTAATTAAGGTAATTAAATGCTTAGATGCCAGCAAAAAATTACAAATCACACTAGGAAAATTGAAGATATGGCCCAGTCAAAGGAACAAACCAACAGTTCAATGAGCTACAAGAGCTGAAACAATTAATTCAGAATATACAAACAGATATGGAAAACCTCATCACAAATCAAATTAATGAATTGAGGGAGGATATAAAGAAGGCAAGGAATGAACAAAAAGAAGAAATCGAAAGTCTGAAAAAACAAATCACAGAACTTACCAGAATGAAAGGCAAGGTAGAAGAGATTACAAAAACAATGGAAACCTACAATGGTAGATTTCGAGAGGCAAACATAGGATTAGTGAACTGGAGGATGGAACATCTGAAATCTGACAAGAAAAAGAATATATAGGGAAAAAATGGAAAAATATGAGCGGGGACTCAAGGAATTGAAGGACAATATGAAGCACAAAAATATATGTGTTGTGGGTGTCCCAGAAGGAGAAGAGAAAGGAAAAAGAGGAGAAAAACTAACGGAGGAAATTATCACTCAAAATTTCCCAACTCTTATGAAAGACTTAAAATTACTGATCCAAGTAGTGTAGTGTACCCCAAAGAGAATAGATGTAAATAGACATACTCCAATACACTTACTAATCAGAATGTCAGAAGTCAAAGAGAAAGAGAGGATCTTGAAAGCAACAAGAGAAAAGCAATCCATCACCTACAAGGGAAGCCCAATAAGACTATGTGTAGATTTCTCAGCAGAAACCATGGAGGCGAGAAGACAGTGGGATGATATATTTAAATTACTAAAAGAGAAAAACTGCCAACCAAGAATTCTATACCCAGCAAAACTGTCCTTCAAAAATGAGGGAGAAATTAAAATATTTTCAGACAAAAAGTCACTGAGAGAATTTGTGACCAAGAGACCAGCTCTGCAAGAAATACTAAAGGGAGCACTGGAGACAGATACAAAAAGACAGAAGAGAGAGGTGTGGAGAAGAGTGTAGAAAGGAAGACTATGAGTAAAGGTAAAAAGAAGGAAAATTAGATGTGACATATAAAATCCAGAAGGCACAATAGTAGAAGAAAGTACTACCTGTGCAGTAATTAACACTAAATGTTAATGGATTAAACTCCCCAATCAAAAGACATAGACTGGCTGAATGGATTAAAAAGCAGAACCCATCTATATGCTGTCTCTACTCAGAGGACATACGGGCAAAGACACAAATGGACATTTGCACACCAATGTTTAAAGCAGCATTATTTACAATTACCAAGAGACAGCCAAAATGTCCATCAACAGACAGGTGGCTAAACAAACTGTGGCATATACATACGATGGAATATTATGCAGCTTTAAGACAGAATAAAGTTATGAAGTATGTAACAACATGGATGGACCTTAAGGACATTATGCTGAGTGAGATTTGCCAAAAACAAAAGGAAAAATACTGTATGGTCTCACTGATATGAACTGACATTAGTGAACAAACTTGGAATATTTTGTTGGTGACAGAGACCATCAGGAGATAGAAATAGGGTAAGATATTGGGTAATTGGAGCTGAAGGGATACAGATTGTGCAACAGGACTGAATATAAAAACTCAGAAACGGTCAGCGCAATACTATCTAACTGTAATACAATTATGTTAAAACACTGAATGAAGCTGAATGTGAGAATGATAGAAGGAGGAGGGCTGGAAGCATAAATGAAATCACAAAGAAAAATAGATGATAGAGATTGAGATGGTATAATCTAGGAATGCCTAGCCTGTATAATGATAATGACTAAATGTACAAATTAAAAAAAATGTTTTTGCATGAGGAAGAACAAAGGAATGTCATTACTGTAGGGTGCTGAAAATTGATGGTAATTAATATTTTAAAATTTCAACTTATGTGTGAGACTAAAGCAAAAATGTTTATTTGGTACAAAATTTATATTTTGACTAGTGCATGTTCTAATATAACTTATCTAGATAGTTGGTTGAACAACATAAGTACATGAAACCTTAAGTAAGACATGAGATTTTGTTGGTTTGTCCAGGGTGATGCCTGATGAATCCCACAGTGATTTGATCAGTGAGTGGAAAAGTATTTGCAAAGTCCCCTTCAGGGAATGGTGAGAATGGGGGAAATTTCAACCCCCCCCAGTTGAATTATTGATATTCTCACAAGCAGTGTGGACAACCAAAGCTGTAGGCTGACCCCCCAGTCTTGGAGTTTGTTCATATGAAGCTTGACCCCACAGGGGATAGGTCAAGCCTGCTTAGGGTTGAGCCTGGGGGTCACCCCCAAGAGAGTCTCTTTTGTTGCTCGGATGTGGCTTCTCTCTCCAACCAACACAAGCAAGCTCACCACCCTCCCCCTGTCTACATGGGACTTGACTCCCAGGAGTGTGGACCTTCCTGGCAACGTGGGACAGAAATCCTAGAATGAGCGGAAGCTCAGCATGAAGGGATTGAGAAAACCTTCTTGGCCAAAAGGGGGAAGAGTGAAAGGAGACAAAGTATCAATGGCTGAGAGATTCCAAACAGAGTGGAGAGGTTATCCTGGAGGTTATTCTTATGCATTAAGTAGATATCATCTTGTTATTCAAGATGTAATGGAGAAACAATTAAACAAGAAGACATAACAATCATAAATATTTACGCACCGAACCAGAATGCCCCAAAATACGTGAGGAATACACTGCAAACACTGAAAAGGGAAATAGACTCATATACTATAATAGTTGGAGACTTCAACTCACCACTCTCATCAAGGGACAGAACATCTAGACAGAAGATCAACAAAGAAATAGAGAATCTGAATATTACTATAAATGAACTAGACTTAATAGACATTTATAGGACATTACATCCCACAACAGCAGGATACACCTTTTTCTCAGGTGCTCATGGATCATTCTCAAAAATAGACCATATGCTGGGTCACAAAGCAAGTCTTAACAAATTTAAAAAGATTGAAATCTTACACAACACTTTCTCGGACCATAAAGGAATGATGTTGGAAATCAATAATAGGCAGAGTGCCAGAAAATTCACAAATACGTGGAGGCTCAACAACACACTCCTAAACAACGAGTGGGTCAAAGAAGAAATTGCTAGAGAAATTAGCAAATACCTCGAGGCGAATGAAAATGAAAACACAACATATCAAAACTTATGGGACGCAGCAAAGGCAGTGCTAAGAGGGAAATTTATTGCTCTAAATGCCTATATCAGAAAAGAAGAAAAGGCAAAAATTCAGGAATTAACTATCCATTTGAAGAACTGGAGAAAGAACAGCAAGCTAACCCCAAAGCAAGCAAAAGGAAAGAAATAACAAAGATTAGAGCACAAATAAATGAAATTGAAAACATGAAAACAATAGAGAAAATCAATAAGGCCAGAAGTTGGTTCTATGAGAAAATCAATAAGATTGATGGGCCCTTAGCAAGATTGACAAAAAGAAGAAGAGAGAGGATGCAAATAAATAAGATCAGAAATGGAAGAGGAGACATAACTACTGACCTCACAGAAATAAAGGAGGTAATAACAGGATACTATGAACAACTTTACGCTAATAAATACAACAATTTAGAGGAAATGGACGGGTTCCTGGAAAGACATGAACAACCAACTCTGACTCAAGAAGAGATAGATGATCTCAACAAACCAATCACAAGTAAAGAAATCGAAGCAGTCATTCAAAAGCTTCCTAAAAAGAAAAGTCCAGGACCAGACGGCTTCACATGTGAATTCTATCAAACATTCCAGAAAGAATTAGTACCAACTCTCCTCAAACTCTTCAAAAAAATCGAAGTGGAGGGAAAACTACCTAACTCATTCTATGAAGCCAACATTACCCTCATACCAAAACCAGGCAAAGATATTACAAGAAAAGAAAACTACAGGCCGATCTCTCTAATGAATATAGATGCAAAAATCCTCAGTAAAATTCTAGCAAATCATATCCAACAACACATTAAAAGAATTATTCATCATGACCAAGTAGGATTCATCCCAGGTATGCAAGGATGGTTCAACATAAGAAAATCAATTAATGTAATACACCATAGCAACAAATCAAAGCAGAAAAATCACATGATCATCTCAATTGATGCAGAGAAGGCATTTGACAAGATTCAACATCCTTTCCTGTTGAAAACACTTCAAAGGATAGGAATACATGGGAACTTCCTTAAAATGATAGAGGGAATATATGAAAAACCCACAGCTAATATCATCCTTAATGGGGAAAAATTGAAAACGTTCCCCCTAAGATCAGGAACAAGACAAGGATGTCCACTATCACCACTATTATTCAACATTGTGTTGGAGGTTCTAGCCAGAGCAATTAGACAAGAAAAAGAAATACAAGGCATCAAAATTGGAAAGGAAGAAGTAAAACTATCACTGTTTGCAGACGATATGATACTATACGTCGAAAACCCAGAAAAATCCACAACAAAACTACTAGAGCTAATAAATGAGTACAGCAAAGTAGCAGGTTACAAGATCAACATTCAAAAATCTGTAGCATTTCTATACACTAGCAATGAACAAGCAGAGGGGGAAATCAAGAAACGAATCCCATTTACAATTGCAACTAAAAGAATAAAATACCTAGGAATAAATTTAACTAAAGAGACAAAAGACCTATACAAAGAAAACTACAAAAAACTGCTAAAAGAAATCACAGAAGACCTAAACAGATGGAAGGGCATACCGTGTTCATGGATTGGAAGACTAAATATAGTTAAGATGTCAATCCTACCTAAATTGATTTACAGATTCAATGCAATACCAATCAAAATCCCAACAACTTATTTTTCAGAAATAGAAAAACCAATAAGCAAATTTATCTGGAAGGGCAGGGTGCCCCGAATTGCTAAAAACATCTTGAGGAAAAAAAACGAAGCTGGAGGTCTTGCGCTGCCAGACTTTAAGGCATATTATGAAGCCACAGTGGTCAAAACAGCATGGTATTGGCATAAAGATAGATATATCGACCAATGGAATCGAATAGAGTGCTCAGATATAGACCCTCTCATCTATGGTCATTTGATCTTTGATAAGGGAGTCAAGCCAACTCACCTGGGACAGAACAGTCTCTTCAATAAATGGTGCCTAGAGAACTGGATATCCATATGCAAAAGAATGAAAGAAGACCCATATCTCACACCCTATACAAAAGTTAACTCAAAATGGATCAAAGATCTAAACATTAGGTCTAAGACCATAGAACAGTTAGAGGAAAATGTAGGGAGATATCTTATGAATCTTACAATTGGAGGCGGTTTTATGGACCTTACACCTAAAGCAAGAGCACTGAAGAAGGAAATAAATAAATGGGAACTCCTCAAAATTAAACACTTTTGTGCATCAAAGAACTTCATCAAGAAAGTAGAAAGACAGCCTACACAATGGGAATCAATATTTGGAAACGACATATCAGATAAAGGTCTAGTATCCAGAATTTATAATGAGATTGTTCAACTCAACAACAAAAAGATAGCCAACCCAATTACAAAATGGGAAAAAGACTTGAATAGACACCTCTCAGAGGAGGAAATACAAATGGCCAAAAGACACATGAAGAGATGCTCAATGTCCCTGGCCATTAGAGAAATGCAAATCAAAACCACAATGAGATATCATCTCACACCCACCAGAATGGCCATTATCAACAAAACAGAAAATGACAAGTGCTGGAGAGGATGCGGAGAAAGAGGCACACTTATCCACTGTTGGTGGGAATGTCAAATGGTGCAACCACTGTGGAAAGCAGTTTGGCGGTTCCTCAAAAAGCTGAATATAGAATTGCCATACGATCCAGCAATACCATTGCTGGGAATCTACTCAAAGGAATTAAGGGCAAAAACTCAAACGGACATTTGCACACCAATGTTTATAGCAGCGTTATTTACAATTGCAAAGAGATGGAAACAGCCAAAATGTCCATCAACAGACGAGTGGCTAAACAAACTGTGGTATATACGTACGATGGAATATTATGCAGCGTTAAGACAGGATAAACTTATGAAGCATGTAATAACATGAATGGACCTAGAAAACATTATGCTGAGTGAGTCTAGCCAAAAGCTAAAAGACAAATACTGTATGGTCCCAATGATGTGAATCGACACTCGAGAATAAACTTGGAATATGTCATTGGTAACAGAGTTCAGCAGGAGTTAGAAACAGGGTAAGATAATGGGTAATCGGAGCTGATGGAATACAGACGGTGCAATAGGACTAGATACAAAAACTCAAAAATGGACAGTACAATAATACCCAATTGTAAAGTAATCATGTTAAAATACTGAACGAAGCTGCATCCGAGCTATAGGTTTTTGTTTTTTGTTTTGTTTGTTTTGTTCTTATTATTATTACTTTTATTTTTTTCTCTATATTAACATTCTATATCTTTTTCTGTTATAATGCTAGTTCTTCTAAACCGATGCAAATGTACTAAGAAACGATGATCATGCATCTATGTGATGATGTTAAGAATTACTGATTGCATATGTAGAATGGTATGACGTCTAAAAAAAAAAAAATGGTCAGCACAATACTGCCTAATTGTAATGTAATTATCTTGGAACGCTGAATGAAGCTGCATCTGATCTATAGTTTTTTTGTTTGTTTGTTTTGTTTTTTTTTTCTCTTATATATTTTTGTACTTTTTATTTTTATTTGTGTTTTCTCTCTGTGTTATCACTTTATTTCTTTTTCTGTTGTAGTGCTATTTCTTTCTCTAAATCGATGCATATGTACTGAGAAATGATGACCATACACCTATGTGATGATATTAAGAATTACTGATTGCATATGTAGAATGGATTGATTTCTATTGTTGTGTTAGTTAATTTTTTTAATTAATAAAAAAAAACAAAAAAAAAACGCAAATGTAGACAAAAAAAAAAAAAAAAAAAAAAGATGTAATGGAGAGGCTGGAAGGAACTGCCTGAAAATGTAGAGCTGTGTTCCATTAGCCATGTTTCTTGATGATGATTGTATAATGATACAGCTTTCACAATTTGACTGTGTGATTGTGAAAACCTTGTGTCTGATGCTCCTTTTATCTACCTTGTCAACAGATGAGTAGAACATATGGAATAAAATTAAATAATAAGGGGAACAAATGTTAAAATATATTTAGTTTGAAATGCTAGTGATCAATGAAAGGGAGGGGTAAGGGGTATGGTATGTATAATTTTTTTCTGTTTTCATTTTATTTCTTTTTATGTTATCTTTTATTTTTCTGAATTGATGTAAATGTTCTAAGAAATGATCATGATGATGAATATGCAACTATGTGATGATATTGTGAATTACTGATTATATATGTAGAATGGAATGATTACATATTAAGAACGTTAAAAAAAAAAAAAGATCTAGAACACAGGTCACCAGAAGATAGAAAGAAGATAGAGAATTGAGAGTTGATATTTCATTTGTGCAGAAAATGTAATAAGGGTGATTGGAAATGTTTGGAAATGGATGGAAATGGTGAGAGCTCATTATAGTGAGTCTAAGTAACAGCAATGATATAGGGGTGCAACTGTGATTGAAAGGCAAGGTTTAGGGTCATGTATGTCACTTGAAGTAAAGCCAGAGAATGAAACTTGGAACTGTGTAATACAGTGAATGCTTTTCACAGTGAAAATGTTCTAGAACTGATTGTAATGATACATGCACAATTTTGTGCATGAAGACAAAATATGAATATGCTAGAAGACAGTAATTACACACTTTAGATGGATTATTGGTATGTGAATTTATCTCAATAAAACTTTTTTTAAAACACCTATTTGATAAGTATTACTATCTTTTGGAGGAAATTTATCGTATCTTTTTTGCTTCATGACAACTTCTGTTTTTGTTTGTAAGAAATATTGAATTATTCCTGGGAAATACTCCTGTGCTTATACATCATCCCAAAAATAATATAGAAAGAACTTGAGAGCACAGGCTTCATCTTTAAAAAAAAAATCTGTATTAATAAATTTTCACACACATATGCCCATACATGTTATACAATCAATGGCTCACAATATCACCACATAATTACGTATTTATCACCATGACCATTTTTTTAGAATATCTGCATCACTCTGGAAAAAGAAATAAAAAGAAAAATTTCATATATACCATACTCCTTACCACTCCCTCTCATTGACCACTAGTATTTCCATCTACCCGACTTATTTTACCCCTTTTCCCCCCTATTATTTATTTTTATCCATATTTTTATTTCATTATTTATTTATTTTAATACAAAGCTTTGGCATTAGCAATTTTATGAAAAAATAAAATGTACTAAAAATAAATGCTTATGTGGCATTATTGGTAAATAATGCACAAAAACAATTCTTTTTCCCTCAAGGCAATCAGTCAGAAAGGAGATTTTGTTTTCTTCTTCAAAACCATTCAACCTCATTAGCATTCATGCTAGCTGTGGCTCTGATAATCATGTAGCAGAGGGTGGGAGCATTGAAGAGGTCAAAACTGGAAATAATAAACCATTCTTTCATCACTGCCATGTTGATTTCCCCATCCTGGGAGTCAGCTACCCTTCCTGAGGAAGAGGCAATATCCCTGAAGTTCAAAGTAGCTCGAGGCCGAGGCGGTGGCTGCTGGCAAGGTCATCAGGGGGTGACCTTTGGCTCTTGGCTTGGGTTCTGGTGAGACTTTCCATGTCAAATGCCTTGCTGCCTGTACATGGCAAGTTTGGCACAATTCCCAGAGGCTTCAAAATATTAAGTTCGCACACAAGACAGGTACAGTGTTCAGTAAGTCAAGAGTCCATGCAAGATTTGTGGAAAATATGCTTGCAGGGCAGGATTTGGACAACATCATCCTGCTTATAGCTCTCTATGCAGACCACACAGTGATCAGAGTCTGGGTCTGTTTCCTTATCACCCTTTTCTATAGTCCTGATTGTCAATTTGCTAATGGCTTCCTTGGCTAGATTTCTGAGATGATGCTGGTTCTTGTCATGGGCATTGGTGTACCTGATCTTCTGAATGAAGCAGAATATGAGTCAGGCTGAAGAAATAATCATCAAAACAATAAAGGATATTGACACGTAGACTAGAGAGCCACAACTGAATTTCTTTGGCGGCATCCAAGCTCCAACAGTTCCCAGGGTCACTGCTGTGAGGGGGCCTGCCAGCAGCACTTTCCATATTTTTTTACCCATCTGTCCATACCCTGGATAAAAGAAGCACCAGACCCAAGGTTTTCACAATCACAGTCACGTTGTAAAAGTTATATTTTATACAATCGTCTTCAAGAATCAAGACTACTGGAAGACAGCTCAACAGTTTTGACACTTCCCACCAGTCACTCTAAACACCTTAGAGGCTAATATGTTTAGCATCTTTTCATTTGTGTATTGGTCATGTGTATATTTAAAATCTCTGTTCAAGTCCTTTGCCATTTTTTAATTGGGTTTTTGTCTTTTTGTCATTGTGTTGTAAAATTTTCCTTATATGTTCTGGTTATCAGACCTTTTTAAGATATGCAGTTTGCAACTCAACTATTTTCTCTCATTCTGTGAGCTGCCTTTTTGTACTGTGTTAAATAGTGTGCTCTGTCTCACAAAAGATTTTTAATTTTGAAGAAGTTCTAGTTTCACATCTCCTGGCTTCAATTCCCATCTCCACCTTTATTAAGCACAGTGGCTTTGGATGAACAACTGATCTCTTTAGCCCAGTGTTGCTCAGTGTTGTATGAGCATGAAATCCATCAGCATCACCTAAGAACTTGTGAGAAATGCAGATTCTTTGGTTCCCACACCAGACCTGCTGAATCAGAAACTGCTGGTAGGGCCCAGCAAACTATGTTTTAACGAGCTATCCAGATGATTCTGATATGAGTATGAGGGCTAACACCAGTTTACATAGCTATAATAAAAGAATACTCAACACCTACTGGAAAACCCAAAGAAAATAAGGTCTTTACTTCCTCTGTGCATCTTCTTCATGCCTCTTTAAATTTTAAACATCTTGCTGAGCCCCTTGTTTTAGTTTGCTAAGGCTGCCAGAATGCAATACAACAGAGGTGGACCAGCTTTTATAAAGCGGATTTATTTAGTTACAAATTTATGGCTCCTCAGAGGAAAGGCAGCTAGCTTTCATCTGGGTTTCTCTATCACATGGGAAGGCACATGGTGACATCTGCTGGCCCTCTCTCCCAGCTCCTTGGTTCAACTGGCTCTCCCTGGGGCATTTCCTCTCTGCATCTCCAAATGTCTGGGTCTGTGATGGCTCTGAGCACTGAACTGAGGTGTGCTGAACTGCTGAGCATTCTTCTGACTCTTCCTTTTAAGGCTCCAGCTAATTAAATTAAACATCACTCATTGAAGAAGGCACGCCCCTTAGCCTACCACAGATGGAATCAGTCATAGATGAATTCCACATGCTGATAATTGAAGCCCACAGCAACAGAACAAAAACTGGGCACCTTGATTCTTGAAAATGATTGTATGATGATACAGCTTTTACAGCATGATTGTGAAACCTTGTGTCTGATGCTCTGTTTATCCAGGGTATGGACAGATGAGTAAAAACAATAAGGAAAAGTGAAATAAATAATAGCGGGGATAAGGGGTAAAAAAATTGGGTAGTTGGAAATACTAGTGGTCAATGAGGGGGAGGGGGATGGGGTATATTTATATGAGGTTTTCCCTTTTTCATTTTATTTCTTTTTCTGGAGTGATGCAAATGTACTAAAAAGGATCACGGTGATGAGTACAAAACTACTGACATTGTGAGCCACTGATTGTTTACTATGGATGAACTATATGTATGTGAAGATTACTCAATAAAAACATATATATATATATATATTTTTTTTTTTTTTTAAATACATATTTTTAAATGGGTACCATCATCTGGCCAAATTGACATCTGAACCTAACTACTACACCTTCATAACCTTCCAACTTTGTTCTTTTTCAAAATCAGTTTAGCTGCCTGGAGCCACTTATCATTCCATATGAATTTGAGCATCAGCTTTTCCATTTCTACAAAAAAGGTTGCTGGAATTTTGATAGGGATTGTGCTGAATTTGTAGATCACTTTGGATATACCTGGCATCTTAACAATATGAAGTCTTCCAATCCATGAACATGTAATGTCCTGAGATTTACCTAGGTCATCTTTAATTTTTTTCCACACTGTTTTGTAGTTTTCAGTGCACAAGTGTGACATCCTTGGTTAAATTTATTCCTTGATAGATATTTTGTTATTTAAGACACCATTATAAATGGAATTTTCTCAATTTTCTTTTTGGATTATTCATTGTTACTTTATAGAAACAACAGATATTTGTGTGTTGACCTTTTACCCTGCAACTTTGATGAATTGTTTATTAGCTTTAGTAGCTTTCTTGTGGAGTCCTTTGGATTTCCTATATAGAGAATCATGTCATCTACAAATAAAGAAACACTTTGTGAGGTTTTTAAAATTAAATTTTATGGATAGCCTTGAGAAACACAGTACCCATGTGCACTAAATTGAGGTTACAAAAATCCCAGCTTGCATCACGCACTTGAGGGCCTGCTCACCACTTCTGTTAGAGCTCTCCTTCTACTACACAAGCCATCAGTAGTTTCACCAAGAACCTACAACATTCACTTTAACAGAATTTGAGGACATCTAAATACCAAAGAATGAGAAAATCATCCTGTCCAAATACAACTCAATTTTTGAAGAACCAAGAAGTTTGTTCCTTGAATTATCCCTCTTGACTTGTCTAATGGAATCGGCTTACAACTCTTTTCTTCTTTTTAATGTCACTGCTTTTATTTTTTTTTAAAGTAGTAACATAATTTATTTAAAAATTTAAGAGAGGCAGCATAGCAAAGAGGTTGAGAAACATGCTTGGAAATCACACTGCCTGGATTTCAATTCTAGCACTGCCACTTATGAGCTGTGTGACCTTCAGGAAATTACTGAACCTCTCTATTTTATTGTCTTGGAGGAAAATTAGTACAATCCTTCATCAAGTTGTTGTAAGGATTAAATGAGTTAATATGTCAGAGACAGTACTTGATATCAATATATGAGCATTCTTTTTATTGCAATACTAATAAATCATAAAGACAAGTACAAAGTCTGATTGCTGTTACTTAACTGTAAACATTCTTTGTCTCTTGTCTTCATTAACAGATTTCATTCACTAACACTGCTTTAATAGTTTTATTTTCTATCATTTTAATTTCACATTATGCACTACATTCCAGTAGAACATAGGTTCTTTTTTTTCCTGAACATTCAGTTGCCAAACCAGGCCTTTATTTCTGAATTGTCACCAGTACGTTAATAAGGTCATTTGTGTGCAGACACTTGGTTAAACGTCAGAGGCAAAGTTGGCTAGGAGGAGAAAGGAGGCTCCCTTCAAAGACCATGAGTCCCTGTGGAGAGCAGACCCAGCCACAGAAGAGAATGCCATTAGTCTTGCTGCACTGGATGAAGAAAAGGAAGGTGCAGTCCACACAGAACCTAGGGGTGATTCTTCTGCAGTGCATCATCATGCTGGCTGCTGTGGCTGCCACTGCCTCGGTGCCTTCCTTGCTGACCTCACAAAAGATCTCTGCATGACTTCGGACAGATATAAGCTTTTCTTGGATGACATTCTGGAAAAGTCTGCCCTGGTCTGGTCAAAGATGTCACTCATGTCCAGGCAGCAAAGGACATCCTACATATCATAGTTTTCCTCCAGTTTAAACTTGGAAAGGAAAACCTTCATCTCTTCTTCATCCATCATGTCTGTCCTTGTCTATTCTATGAACTTCTCGTACATGAGCTCTTTTTCCACCATTTTCAAATCAGTGTTTTCATGTGGAAGCATGATGATCACATTCAGCTCCTTTCTGACATAGAAAAGCTCCAGAATTTGGGTGAATATTTCTCCTATATAGGTAATTTGAAACTTAGATTTCTTAAACATCATTTGCACAGGTTTCTCCTCATCCTTACTGATTTTAAACAGTCTTTCCTTGGTCTGCTCTTTGTTGAACGCTTATCCCAGCTTCCTTTGAAGTGGGTGGCATTCACAAGGATAAGGTTGGAATTGATGGAATCGGAAGACAGCAAGTCTCTGATTTTACTTTCTGTCTTGTAAGCTACGTAGGTGTTTATGTGTTTTTTGACACCTCTGAAGCATTAGAAACCAATGGAGCCCCATTTGACCTCACCGAAGGAGAATGTGAATTAGTATCAGGATTCAATGTAGAATACATGAAAGTCAAGTGTTTTCATCACGGCTTGGTAGAATTTGGGGCAGGAATCTTTAAAAGAGGAGAGGAAATCTCAACACTTTCCTCCAAAGAGCCTATCCTAAGCAAGTATTGAGTTCCTGCTTTGTTAACTTCAGTGAGAAGGGTCTGGAAACCTTGGTGAACATCTCCACTCCGCTTCTGCTGAAAGAAAGTGCCAGGGCCATTTGACCCACGGTGTTTCCCTTTGCCTCCATGAAGAACAGGGCCAGGACTATTGAGATGCTCATGGGCAAAAAAAAAAAAAAAAAAATACATTGTGTGAGTTGATTTCACCCAGCTTTTTCAAGAGGTTTAAGGCACAAGTGCCATTTGCTTCTGCTAAAGTATCCATGATGGTGAGACCAGCGGTCTGGATGCCACTGCCTGGGAGCAAGGCAGGGAGAGGTTCTTAACTGGCGGCCCATGTTTAAAATTCAAAGGATGAGGCAATTATATTGTTTGTTTTACTAATCTCTTAACAGAAATTTTCTGCATCAACAACAGTAGTATCAGCAGCGTATGTGACTTTATAGCTAAAAGAAATGACAATTTGACATTACGTTACAGTTTTAAATATACCTCTATTTTCAAATTACATGTTGTAAGACCAGCTGCTCTGGTAACTTAAGAGTATTAATAAAGAAGTACATATTTCTCTATTGTTAACTTAATATTTTGCCTACTATCTCAATATAACTACTTTTTTGTAGAACCCTATTTTTTAATTTTATGCATTTAAAAACATTACTCTCTTCAAAAATCTCTATTTAATTTAAGGCAAGAAAAATATGAGACCAGGCCATGACATCACCATGACTTCAGGGGTTGCTAAGCACCAGATCCTTGAAGCATTGAAGACCTTGGAAATTGACTGCTATTGCACAAGCCCAACCTGCGTACCTCGATACCAGAACTTCTGGTATATAATGTGGGAGGTTGGGGCTCTAAGAGGGACATTTGGTCAAAACCAGTTAAGGAAGTGGGATTAGGAGACTTGTTTGATCACAAATACTAACCTCAAGCTTGCATGAAGGTATGCATGTGACTGTACTTTGATGTATCCTCAGGGCTTTAGTTCTTAGAGTACAGCCTTCACCATAAGGAAATAGTGTACATAGGTGTGTGGGTGTGGGTGTGTGTGAGTGTTTGTGTAGGTAGGTAGGTAGAGAGGAAAGGAGCTGTTCAAACTAGGTCTGGACATCAAGTCTCCATTACTGTATATAACTTTTAGACATGTGTTACTCTTTTTCATGTATTAAACTGTACCACTCTGTTATACTGGATATCACCTGGGAATCATTGTTCCTCAACTGAGTAGAGTACAAGACAAAGGATTAACTACATCTCAGCTGAAGTTCAAATATTTGCAAAAATGAACATGGAAGCACTAGGTAGGAGGGAGGGAGGCACCAGGCAAGGTCCTCCCTCCTCATCCTCTAGCCCACCCAATCCAGTCCAACACTGGCTGCGACCTGCCACTTAAGAAGTACCCGTTGTGATGCAAATGTTCTAAAAAATGATGCTGGTGATGAATATACTAACATGTGATGATATTGTGAGCCAATGATTGTACACCATGCATGGAACATTAGTATGTTAAGAATGTTCGTGTTTGAATGTTGTTTTGGTATGATTATAAAAAAAAAATTAAAAAAAAAAAGTACCCATGTAGGCAAGGAAAGCACATGACAACTCCAAACGAAGGAAAGACTTTGGAAAGCAAGGGCATACCAGGAGTTTCCTCTTTCCTTCAGGAGGAAAGTCCACTTTCCCTGGACTTTCAGGTAGGCAGAAGCCAGTCTTCGCTGATCAAAGCCCTTTTTCTCTGAGAAATTGCACAACTGAGAGTACTCAGAGGCCTGGCTTGCAACCAGTTCAGACCAAGTCATTCCGTGGCCCTGTCCCTGAAAGCAAGGGTGCTGCAGAGGGAAAGTAACACCACCTAACTTTTCTGCTTTTCACAGGAAATGTCAGGGTCGCTGCCAGCTGGGGTTAGACTCTCTCAGGTCTCACCCAGTTGGGATAGGGCCCTGACTCACCCACATTTCTAGGAAGTTGCGTGAGCCCATCACTAAAGTAAGGTGCATACTGACCACACAGTCCCCCTCCCACTTCTACACACACACACACACACAGGAGGGGGCCTTATAGCCCATTCCAGTAAGGAACTCTAAGCGGCAGGAACTACCCGACATCCATCTACAAACCAAACTCACCAGTCAGTCACTGAGAAGTTGGGCCTACTTGGCCCAATCTAAGGGATGCAGTTCTTGCGACCATGAATTTTCAGTTGACACCAACAGTCTTGGATTGCAGTGTCTTCATTTTCTCTCCCGCCACATGGCACGAAGTTCCACAGGCAGGACAAAGAGGGAAGCATTGCCCAGAAGTCCGGTAGGGAGTACGCCCAAGGTCCGCAAAAGCAGGTGGCTGTTTCTATGGGTCCCCAGACTGCGCATGCGCAAACCACGCCTGGGGCTGGCGTCGCAGAGGCCACCAGGATTGCTAAAGGCGGTATCCTGGAGCAACTAGGGAACTGTGGCTCCGGCCTGTGACCTTCGGTGGCTGGGGCGGGTACCTGAAGCCTGGAGGAGGCTACTACAACAGGCGCACTCAGAGGGGCCCAGAGGCAGAGCGGGTCGCGGTGTCCCAGGTCAAGCCTGCTGTCAGGTATGTATATGATTGTCCTTGGAAGAATGCACGCAGTGACCCTAATAGTGGGGCTATGAGCGCGATTTAGGTTGCAGCTCATTCTGGGGGGTTTCAGAGCCTGGTAGACAACCCTTAGCTTGAGGAGCTGCCTCTGTGTGGCAGAGAAGGAAAGATGCTTGTGCGTGTGAACCCGAGTGAGTGGGTGGGTGGGTGCCCGCCTGTGGGTTTAGGGAGGGACCCAGTGCACCAGACCAGGGCTTTAAAGCCACATTTCTCCTGGTGACTTTACGTGTGTGTTTGCCAGATTGCTGCGAGTGTGTGATTTCTGTTTGGTTTGGTGAAAGTGTGTACGAACGACGTATTGCTTGAGGCCCCTAGGAGGAGGTTGGGAGTGGGATTGTGTGTCTGGGCAACACCTCACACCATCTGTTTTGATTTTTTAAATGCTGCGGGTAAGCAATATACCAGAAATGGAGCAATTTTTTTTTCTAAACTCTTAGTCAAGATTTATTTCAATGCCTGGAAACATTCAGACTAATTAAAATGGTACTACTGTGATTTTTAAAAATACATAAATATAAACTTTTCATAAAAAAACTGAAAATGTTGACACTCAGATTTTCAAAACAATGGCTATTTAAAACACACAAGGCAACAATAAAATGTCAAAGAACTTTTTTATACTTAAATGAGGACATAATTAGCAAACTAGTCAAACAAAATAAACACAAATCTGTCTTTATACTTTGGATGTTTGTTTAACTCTGCTTCATAAAATAATTCAGGCATCTTTTGTTCAAGTATTTTATTTCTAACATTAAATTACATTTTCCAAATATTTTTTATAAAGAATTTTAAAATGCACATACTGCTGTTTGCCACAAAGTCATGCATCATAAAAACACTTATCCATGTTTTCTGATAATCCAATCGGACTTTAGATGGTTTTCTATATACTTTATTCTAATTCATTTATGCACATTAGAGAAAGTGATTTATAAGATGTTTTCATCTTTAAAATTACCTTCTACATACTGCTTCTCCTTTCCAGCAAATCCAGTGTTAAAGTGAAAAATGATGCAATATAGTATTTCAGAGGACCAGAGCAATCTGTACCCTTAATTTCTCAAATATAAATTTCAAATTTCTTTCTACATAAATAAAGACTCAGCCAAAAATCACATGGTTAGCAGAAAGGAAAATGTATGAGATAAAGATTATTTAACTAGAAATTTATTATTTATGCTTTTCCCCCAAGCTACAGACACTCTTTAGTCTGGCATTGAACATACACAACTACAGAGTTTAGATTTTTTCAGGCACGTAATTACATGAAAAATAACTTTCAAGCTCTTTCGTAGTTGAACTGGCTCTTAAATATTTTCAGGGGAGAGGTGTCCCAAGAATTTTGTGTTCTTTAAGAAACTGGTATATATAAATGAACTGCTATATGTTTAACTAAATCTTAAAGAAACTTACAGAATTTTTTTTTCTAAGAGTACAATGCAGATATGCATGGCCGTCGCTGTTCATATAGTGAAAGGATGGAATGGTAAAGGTAGATTCAGTCTCCTGTGAGTGTACAGTTGTAAGCTAATCTAAATGGAAAAAAACAAAATGAAATACTAGAAAATAGAACACACCAAAAAAAAAATGCTGAAGATCAAATGTTTCTCCTCTTAAGGAGAAAAATGTTACCCAACACACAAATGAGAACTACACATTTTTCTTCGACTTAAAATACAAAAAAAAAAAAAATAGTGGAAGGAAGATGTCAAGACCATTTAGAATTGAGGCAGGTTTATATAAAAATGAAACTGAGACTACAGTGATTTCACCTCATGAAGGAACTGACTGAAATGAAATTTTGCAAGTCTTCATGTCGATAATAAACTATATTAATGTAAAAAAGTCAATGCACAATTATCAAAAATACAAAATCTGGATTTTTCCCGCTTAGGTTTATAATAGACTACCAAAGCTGTGTTTAATGCATTTACTTCTACAAGCCTCTCTGTTTAGCAGCACATGCTATACAAGTACCTATATACATATTGGTATTTTAAGAATCATGCATCCTCAGTCTCTTTAAGCCCAACTCTGCCAAGTGAAATTATTGCCCTCCCCCCTATGTGGGACATGACATCCAGGGGTGAAAATCTCCCTGCAACGTGGGAGATGACTCCCAGGAATGAGTCCCAGACCGGACACCATGGGATCAACAATTATATCCTGACCAAAAGGGGGAAAAGAAGTGTAATTAATAAAGTATCAGTGGCAGAGAGAGTTCAAATAGAGTCGGGGGGCTACTTTGGAGGTTACTCTTTCACAAGCTTCAGGTAGACCTTGCTACCTATCATAACCTGTCAACCCCCAACCTGGACCATTCCAGCCAATCCTGAAGAATACCTAGGGCAATATATAAGATTCCACATGGGTTCCAGGCACTTGAATAACTTTCCAGAAACCTACCACCTCCAGATGGGTCCCTGGTCCAGATAAGTCCCGAAACCTAGCCCAGCCTCTTCAGAACATCAGATAGTTCCATCTCCCTATCTCATATTAGTGACAGACCCTTCCAATAAGAAAAATTTAGAATTGCCATAGCCCAAACCTCCCCAAAGAGAGGTATGGAAATATCAAAGGTGATGGTGGAATTATACATAGAAAATAGGACTTAACAAATGAATATGAATGCTGAATAATTAAATTGATCTCTTTTAGTCTCCAGTATTTTAGAGCAGCTAGAAGTAAAAACCTAAAATTGTGAAATTGTAGCCCATTTCAAAGTCTGAAATATGTTCTACAACTAATTGTGGTGCTGTGCTTTGAAATTTATAGCATATATACATATAAAGTTCAGGAAAAAAGTTGATTGTGATGATAAAAAAGTATTTAAGCCCTCTAGCCTCCTATATTCTGGAGCAGCTAAAAAGAAAAATGTGAGAGGATCGTATGGTAGCCCATGACAAACTCTGGGATCTGTCCTGTAACTGCTATTTGAAGAGTGCTTTGAAAACTATTGTTTTTTTCCTTTGCTTTGTATATATGTTTTACTATACAATAAAAAAAAGGCAAAAGGCAAAAAAAGAACCATGCCTCATCTCAAACTTTTTACCCATTATATGTATGTTTTATTTCCATCATAAGAAACTTAAGACCTTTCTAAGTGGTACATTTTAGAATGCTCTGAAAGAGTTTTTAATTAACATACTACATAAAAACAATCTTGATTTTTAAAATAAATCTTTTTATTAGTGTGACATGATGGGTTTAATTTAACAGCTGAAACATTGTACATTGTACTGTTTAAATTAATTCACAGCTACAGGAAAATGATTGATTTTTAAAATATCACTAACATGAGACTGTGTAGTTATGAGCAGTGAAATACAAGAAAACAGTGAATGAATAAATAAGATGCTTTCTCCGCAGTGGCCATTCATTATTTTGCTATTAGGAACCTGGAAGAAATTGTCTTCTTTTACTTCTAGTCATTTCTTAGCTTCTTCAATATCACCTTGAATTGCTGAAATAAGTGATTCTAAAGAATCAAAGTTCTTTTCTAGTCTGAGGTAACCAAGGATGGCCACATTGAGCATTTCCCCATAGAAGTCCTCTTTGAAGATATGTATGATGTGAGTTTCCATGGACTTTTTCATATCCTTGTAGTATGGGTTCCATCCTATGCTCACCACTATCTTATGGACACTTCACTTCCAACTGGTCCAACTATAATAAATACAAGTGGTAAGATCAGTTTGAAGACTATTGACTACTTGTTCAGAAAAGTTAGTAGTAGGGATGCCCAGCTGCTTGGAGCCATGACCAAAGCCTGGTACCATCTGGTTGTGGCAGAAGTAGGGTAGGTGCTTCATGATGCCAACCGTTTGCGGTGCAGGGTCCAGCCAAGTCTGCACATCTGGTGGGGTGCTGTCTAGGTGGTGCCTGGACCCTCCCAGATCAACCAGAGGACACAGAAGCGGGCTCAGCCACACAGGTGCACAACTGGCTGCATGGCCACAATGAAGTGTCATGGTGGGTCCCTCACGGCGCTGACCTGTAACAACTTTTAAACAAGGGAGTTTATTACCTTACAAATTTACAGTTCTAAGGCTATAAAAATGTCCAAACTGAGTGATTCATGGAAAGGTACCTGACTCAAGAAAAGGGTAATGAAGTTTCTCTGTCCTTGGGGAAGGCACATGGTGATGTCTGCTAGCTTTCTCTCCTGGCTTCTCTTCTCATTTCAAATGGTTTCCCCAGAGGTGTTTTATTTCTGCATCTCCAAAGGTCTCTAGTCTGTGTGGGCTTGAAGCTTTTTTGGAAATGGTTTCCTCACAGAGGATTCTAGTATGTGACCCACCTTGAAATAGCAGACACATAACTCCATCAAAACTACCTAATCAAAGATCCCACCCACAAGTGGGTGGATCACAGCTCCATGGAAACAACTTAATCAAAAAGACCCCACCCAGAAATATTGAATAAGAATTAAAGAACCTGGCTTTTCTGGGGTACACAACAGTTTCAAACCTATACTCCATCAGATCGAAGAGGCCAACCATCCATAGAATCACTTGAACTCAAATGCAGACCTTGGAAGGTTGGCATTTTTCCCCAGAAATGCTCACCCTGATTCAAGAACCACTTGGCATTTACTTGGGACTTCTCCCAAGTCCCTTCCAGACTTTTAACATTTCCTCTTTTCAAGTCCTATATGCACATTTACCTTTTGGAACTTGTAAAAAGAAAACATTTTCCCCAATTCAAATTTACTATGATACAATTCTCTATGACCATTCAAGTTATTTCTTGCTTATCAACATGTACTCTTTGTTTCTCACTGGACACATACTGTTATTATCCTTTTTGTTACATACAATACAGCATCATGTTATGTTGAATTGCAATAGGATGTCCTGACAATAAAATGCATCCAGTCTAGGCTACCATTGGCAGATGCATTCACCTTGTGTGGTGATTTCATCAGCAAAATGGCAATTTTTCTTTTCATCTTGAAGGACA
Organism: Tamandua tetradactyla; assembly: GCF_023851605.1. Classification (NCBI taxonomy): domain Eukaryota; kingdom Metazoa; phylum Chordata; class Mammalia; order Pilosa; family Myrmecophagidae; genus Tamandua; species Tamandua tetradactyla. The sequence goes on from NC_135342.1 coordinate 28,085,316, forward strand.
TCTGACTTCAGTTTTGCCATTTGCTCTTTCTCCTCTGGCTTGCCCTATTCATCATAGAGAAGACAATCCTCACTGTCACTGTTGCTCCTGTGAAAGTCACTTCTATTTTTCTACAAGTGTCTGTGATTTTGTCTTGGGCCTTCTACAGATCTCCTCTTCTGGTCCAAGTCATGGTTTCCTTTTCTGATAGTATCCTTGGAGTTATGGTTCCCAGCATACCTTCATGTCATCAGTCACTTTGGAATATCCATATGTTGCCCCTTATACTTCCACTCTCTACTTTCCCTCTGGAATCTCTGTCCCACCTAGGTTTGGCTGGTTGTCTGTAGACTTTTTGCTTACACTTGCTCTTCAGATTTTGTATCTTTTCCCCTTTTCCAGAATTGAGTCAATTCTGGAATTTCTGTCCTATATTCCCCCACTGGGCCTAATCTCTTTGTTCTTCAAACATCTTTTGTTTCTCACTGGGATTTGAAACTAATGAAAGACCTCTTTGGGATTGTTTTCCTTTCACAGGAAGGCCTGTTATTTACCAAGATGGAAATCTTCTCTTTTGGGTCTTTCACAATTATAGTTAATTTTGGACCTCTGGAGTACCTTCCCAGTCAGATTTACTTTGTGACATGACATATAAAAAGAAATGTTCCAACTGATAGCATGAGCTAACAGGAACTTGACAGAAGTACCCAGAAACTGGCTACTGCCATAACATAATTTCACACATGGAATCAGGCAAAAACTGGACAGACTTGAAAGAAAATGTGAGAGAAATCAGAAGAGCCTTGGAAAAAACTGTTTCTTACTCTTCCTGTGTACTTATATAATAACTATAATGATAGCATCATCATTACTCTAGGAAAGAGTAAGAAACTGTTTCTTACCCTTCCTGTGTACCATATAATAACTACAATGATACCATCATTGTTACTCTAGGAAAGATGTCAAAAGCATGGTACAAGAATTTAATTCCATGGCCTGAGCACCCCTAGGTGTCAATACCTGTGTTAAGATACAGGTCCAGGTAGCATGATCACAGTTTCAGCTCTCATGTAGCAACTTGGGCTGTCTCCCTTAAGCAACTTAGTTAGGCATGTCACTTGAAATCCACTCCTGCAGCCAGCTCTCTCACCTTGGTTTGGTCTCCCATATCTGACTTGACCTTTCTCTACAGAAACTCCTGCCCTTTGAGCCAAACTCCTCTGCTACCACACAAGCCAATGGACATGCATGAACTTCTCATTGAAGAAGAACTCTTGATTTCTGATTCTGTGCCTGTCTGTGTGTCTGTCTTTGCTTTTTTTTCCTTATGTGGATTTTTGTGGTTTCTTTCAAATGTGTTCAGTGTTTAGTTGTTCCTTGACATAGCTTGCACTTGATGGACTAACTAGAGGGGAATTCTAAGAAAGGCTGTGAGTTTCTGAGGCAACAGCTAGCATCATCTGATCCAAGCCACCTCCCATCCTTAGATGCAAACCCTCATAAAATCCTAAAAACCAGGCGTTCTAGGAAGAGGGCCAAATAGGGTAAATCGAGTTCAGCCCTGCTCCACAGAAAAATTAGAGAAGGGATGGGAAGGTGACTGAGATGGCAATTCAAGAGTATAACTGATCTAAAAGAGCCTTCTGCACCACATAGGGTGGCCCTGTTGCAGAGGCCAAGGAACTGAGAATCAGAAAGCTGGGGCCTGGTGCAGAGGTGCGGAGCCTGCAGGGGTACACAGATGGGGAGACGGGGACTAGGAAGTAAGCCAGGCCATGTTCCTTGAACGCGTTATCCTCACCAGTGCAGCCCTGTGACCCACGACTCACCCCACACCCCCACACACACAAACCGCATCACCCGCCCCCTCTCCCTGCACTACAAGTGCCCCCGCCCCACCAACCCCCAATGTGCATACCTGCCCCATACCCCGACCCCAAGTGTAGCCCAATCCACCCCTCCTGCACCCATCCTGAGTACTACTCCCCCTCCCTGTTCCCTGCAAGTTACTGCCAACGCATAAAAGCTGCCAGCACATATCTTTATACTCAGGCTACACCTGTCCATAGTATCGCACAGCCTTACCCCGCAACCCCCAGAGCTCTGCGCATCAGTTTACGATGCTCCTAGACCTGTGCATGCATACATACCTCAGTCATGATTCTCAGCTCTGAGAAAGCACTGACCTGCGTAGCCAGGTCACATTTGCCCCCAACCCATGAAAGTATAATGCTGACCTGCTGCCACAGCTCTGTGCATGCATAAAAAGGGTTCCATGCCCTAGAACAGCATACACCAGGACTATGCCCCCCAAACCTGTGCATCCACACAGCTACATCCTCCCTGGAACTGGATGCCCATGTTCACACTGGATGCCCAGTGTAACATCCCCAACCTGTGCCTATAACTGCCCTGCAGTGAATCACCATGCTGTTGTGCCCTGCACTGGACTCTGCACCCTGCTGCACATCCATCCCACAAACACAAGGCTTTAGACTACTGAAGGAAATCAACTTCCAAAGTAAATCAATCAAGATATTTACATGTGACAAAAACAACAGAAGATCACTAAGCATATTATAACACAGGCAGATATAGCCCTGTCTAATGACCAAATTAAAACACCAGAGGAGATGCAAAGGTTGGAACAACTAATCAAACATGTTCATATAACTCTACTTAATAAAATACGTGGGATGGCAAATGACATAAAGGAGATCAAGAAGAGAGTAGAAGAGGATAAAGAGGAATTTGAAAGAATAAATAGAAAAATAGCAGACATCACAGAGATTACAGACTCTGTTGACCAAATAAAAGACATACTAGAGGCACACAACAGCAGATTTGAAGAGACAAAAGAAAGAATAAGCAATATAGAATACAGAATGACTGACTTCAATTGCACAAAATACCAAATGGCAAAAAAAGATGGAAAAAAAATTTGAATGGGATCCCAGGGAAATGATAGACAAAACAAAGTATGCAAATATAAGAAACATTGGTATCCCAGAAAGAGAAAGAGGTGTGAAGGGCTAGGAAGATTAGTTGAGGATATAATGGGGGAAAACTTCCCAACCCTTATAAAGGTCATAAATATACAAGTCAAAGAAGCCCAGTGAACTCTAAACAGGATAAATCCAAATAGATCTTCCCCAAGACATGTATGAATCAGTCTGTCAAATGTTGAAGAGAAGCAGAAAATTCTGACAGCAGCAAGAGAAAAACAATCTACTACATACAAAGAAAACCACATAAGACTGAGTTCAGACTACTCAACTAGCACCAAGGAGGTGAAAAGGAAGTAATATGATTATTTAAGATCCTGAAAGAGAAAGACTTACAGCCAAGAATTCTGTACCCAGCCATACTATCCTTCAAAACTGAGGGAGAGATTAAAGTTTTCACAGAAAAAGTCCTGAGAGAATTTGTCAACAAGAGACTGGCCCTATAAGAAATAGTAAAGGGAATTATGCCAGCTGAAATAAAAAAGACAGGAAAGGGAGGTCTGGAGGAGGGCACAGAAATGAAGAGTACTGTTCTAGTTTGCTAGCTGCCAGAATGCAACACACCAGAGATGGATTGGCTTTTAATAAAAGGGGATTTATTTCATTAGTTCTTCAGAGGAAAGGTAGCTAACTTTCAACTGAGGTTCTTTCTTATGTGGGAAGGCACAGGGTAATCTCTGCTGGCCTTCTCTCCAGGCTTCTGGGTTCCAACAACTTTCCCTGGGATGATTTCTTTCTGCATCTCCAAAGGCCTGGGCTGAGCTGTGAGTGCTGAGATGAAGTATGCTGAGCTGCTTTGGCTGTGCTATGTTGAGTCTCATTTAAGCACCAGCCAATTAAGCCAAACATCATTCATTGCAGCAGGCAACCCTCTTAGCTGACTGCAGATGTAATCAGCAACAGATGAGGTTCACATGCCATCTGCTCTTGTCCACAGCAATATAACTAGGTACATCACCTGGCCAAGTTGACAACTGAATCTACCTACCACAAGTACCAATAAGGGTAACTTAAAGAATAAAAAGAGAAAAAGGGAAAAGAATATATAGATCTGACAAATAAAATAAAAAAGATAAGATGGTGGATTCAAGAAATGCTTTTTCAGTAATAACTTTGAATGTTAACGGACTAAACTTACCAATTAAACGATACAGACTGGCAGAATGGATTTAAAAATATAATCCAGCTATATGCTGCTTACAAGAGACTCATCTTAGATGCAAGGATACAAATAGATTGAAAGTGAAAGGATGGAAAAAGATGCTCCACACAAGTCGTAACTAAAAGAAAGCAGGAGTAGCTATATTAATATTGGAAAAAATAGACTTTAAATGTAAAGGCATCATAAGAGACAAAGGACACTATATACTAATTAAAGGGTCAATTCACCAAGAAGAAATAACAATCATAAATGTTCATGCTTCCAATAAAGGAGCTCCAAAGTACATGAGACAGACATTGGTAAAACTGAAGGGAGGTAGAGATGTTTCAATGAAAATAGTAGGAGACCTAGTACACCACTCTCCTCGATAGATAGAACAATGAGACAGAAGATCAACAAGACAACAGAGAAGTTAAATAACTTGATAAATGAATAAGACCTAACAGACATATATAGGTCACTGCACCCCAAAACACAAGGACATGCATTCTTATCTAGTGCTCGTGGAATATTCTCCAGGATAGATCATATGCTGGGGCACAAAACAGATCTTTATGAATCTGAAAACACTGAAATCATTCAAAGCAATTTCTCTGATCATAATGTATTGAAGCTGGATCCAATAACCACCAAAGAATGAGAACATTTGCAAATATATGAAGATTAAATGACATACACTTAAGCAGTGGGTCAAAGAATAAATTCCTAAAGAAATCAGTAGCTATCTGGAGATGAATGAAAATGAGGATACAATGTATCAGAACTTATGGGATGCAGCAGAGGCTGAGAAGAAAATTCATTGCCCTAAATGCCTATATTAAAAAACAAGGAAGAGGGCAGGCCATGGTGGCTCAGCAGGCAGAGTTCTCACCGGCCATGCCAAAGACATGGGTTTGATTCCCAGTGCCTGCCCATGCAAAAACAAAACAAAACAAGGAAGAGCAAAAATTGAGAACTTAACTGCACATCTGGAGAAATTTGAGGAAGAAAAGCAAACTAACCCCAAAGCAAATAGAAGAAGAAAAATAACAAAGATTAAAGCAGAGTTAAATGAATGGGAGAATGAAAGAACAATAGAAAGAATCAATAAAACCAAAACTTGGTTGTTTAAGAAAATCAATAAAATTGATGGGCCACTAGCAAGACTGGAAAAGAAAAAAATAGAGGATGCAAATAAAATCAGAAATGAGAAGGAGTGTGTAACCACAGACCCTGAAGAAATAAAAGAAATCATAAGAGGATACTATGAACAACCATATGCCAACAAACTGGACAACTTAGATGAAATGGACAAATTCCTGGAAACACACAAATAAGCTACACCAACTCAGGAAGAAATAGAAGATCTCAACAAACCAATCACAAGTAAAGAGATTCATAAGTCATCAAAAATCTTCCTACAAAGAAAAGCACAGGGCCAGGTAGTTTCACAGAGGAATTTTATCAAACATTCCAAAAAGAACTAACACCAATCCTGCTGAAATTTTTCAAAAAAAAACCGAGGAAAAAGGAAGCCTACCTAACTCATTTTATGGAGTTAATATCATTTTAATATCAAAACCGGGTAGAAATGGTATAAGAAAGGAAAACTACAGGCTAATCTCCATAATGAATATAGATGCAAAAATTCTCAACAATATATTAGCAAATCAAATCCGACAACACATCAAAAGAATTATACATCATTACCAAGTGAAGTTTATACCAGGAATGCAAGGATGGTTCAATACAACAAAATCAATTAATGTAATAGAGCACATTAACAAATTGAAAGGGAAAAATCACATTGATCATTTCAATTGATGCTGAAAAAGCATTCGACAAAATTCAACATCCTTTTCTGATAAAAACACCCCAAAGATAGGAATCAAAGGTAACTACCTCAATATGATAAAGGGAATATATGAAAAATCGATAGCCTGCATCATACTAAATGGAGAGAGAATGAAAGCTTTCCCCCTAAGATCAGGAATGAGACAAGGATGGCCACTGTCACCACTATTATTCAACATTGTGCTAGAAGTTCTAGCTAGAGCAATCAGACAGGACAAAGAAATAAAAGGCATCCAAATTGGAAAGGAAGAAGTAAAACTTTCATTATTTGCAGATGACATGATACTATGCTTGGAAGATTCTGAGAAATCTATAGCAAAGTTACTTGAGCTAATAAACAAATTCAGTAAGGGGGCAGGATAAAAAATTAATGTGCAAAAATTAGTAACATTGCTATACACAAGCACTAACCCAACTGAGGAGTCAGTTAAGGAAAACAATCCATTCAAAATAGCAACTAAAAGAATCAAGTACTTAGGAATTAACTAGGGACATAAGGGACTTGAGCATGAGAAAACTATATAACATTACTAAAAGAAGATCTAAATAGGTGTAAAGACATTCCCTGCTCATGGATGGGAAGGTTAAATATAGCTAAGATGTCAATTTTACCCAAATTGATCTACAGATTCAACACAGTACCAATCAAAATTCCAAAAACTACTTTGAAGACTTAGAAAAGCTAGTTACCAAATTCATCTGGAAGGGAAGGAGGCCCCAAATAGGTTAAAGCATGCTAAAAAGGAAGAACAAAGTGGGAGGATTAACAATCCCTGACTTTGAAACCTATTATAAAGTCACAGTGGTCAAAAGAGCATGGTACTGGCACAAAGATAGAACCATTGACTAATGGAATTGAATTGAGAGTGCAGAGATAGACCACCATATCTATGGTCAACTGATTTTTGACAAGGCCCCCAAACCCTCTGAACTGAGACAAAATAATCTTTCCAATATTTGGGCATGGAAGATATGGATATTAATACCAAAAGAATGAAAGAGGATCCCTACATAACACACTACACAAAAATTAACTCAAAGTGGATCAAACACCTAAATATAAGACCTAGCACCATAAAGCTTCTAGAAGAAAAGGTAAGGAAACATTTTCAAGACCTAGTAATAGGAGGTAACTTCCTAAACTTTACTCTCAAAGCACAAGCAACAAAAGAATAAATAATAAATGGAATTCCTCAAAATCAAATTCTTCTGCACTGTCAAAAAGCTGAAGAGGCAGCCAACACAATGGGAGAAAATATTTGGAAATAACATTATCGGACAAAGGTTTGATATCCTGAACACATAAAGAAATCATACAACTCAAAAACAAAAGAACAAACAACCCAAATACAAAATGGGCTAAAGATATGAATAGGCTTTTTCTGAAAAGCAAATACAGATAGCTCAAAAGCACATGAAGAGATGTTCATTTTCATTGGCTATAAAGGAAATGCAGATCAAGAATACAATGAAATACCAACTCACACCCATAAGAACGGCATATTAAACAACCAGCAATCTCTAAGTGTTGGAGAGAATGTGGAGAAATTGGGGCACTTATGCACTGCTGATGGGAATGTATAATGGTCCAACCACTATGGAAGCCAGTTTGGCAGTTTCTTAGAAAACTAAATATCGAGTTGCCCTATGACCCAACAATAGCACTACTTGGTATATTTTTCACACTGATATTCACAGCAGCATTATTCACAATCACCAAAAGATGGAAACAAACCAAATGCCCAACAACAGACAAGTGGATCAACAAGTTGTGTATATACATATGATAGAATAATATGCAGCAGTAAGATGAAATGACATCTTGAAGCACATGACAAGATGGATGAGACTTGAGGACATATGCTGAGTGAAATAAACCAGATACAAAATGGTAGGTAAGTTATTATTCCACTTTTATGACCATCATAAAGGTATAATCAGAGGTTTTTAATACAGGATACAGGAGACTTAGAGATACATAGAAGCTAGAGATGGCTGAATGGTTAGCTAATGAAGTTAAACTCCAGTGTAAGGTAATAGAGAGAAGTGAAGGAGGTTTTGTAGGGGGTCTATAAGTAATATTACCATATTGAAGATGAACAAGATCGAAAGGGGTTGTATAGGCCTACATGTCCAACTGATTAAAACTAGAAATGTAAAATATATTTATATATTTTATAAGACTTAAAGAGTCTTTAAGTCCAGGGTACAGGGGGAAAACTGCTATTGCATGCTATGGGCTATGTTAAAAAAGAAAGCATCAGCACTGCCACAGCAACAGCAGAGGTAAATAATGGGGGGAGGGACAAAAGTTAAGAGGTGGTTTAGATTTCCTATTTAGCGAGGGTGTGTTTATTAGTCTTCTTTCTCTTGGAAACAGTGAAATTACTGTTAATTGAGAATTTTGAAGGACTGTGGACTTTGGGCACTCTACATGATGCATAATGAATGCAGATGGCTGAAGGATGCACTGACTGAGAAGTAAATTGGCAAACAATCATGTATACTTATGAATGAAAGTTGTGCTGCTACAAAAAGGAACAAAGTTCTGAGGTATGCAATGATGTGAATAACATGTGGGACATTTGGTGAGGCAAAATATGCCAGAAAAAAAAAGAACAATGGTATGCTTGCCTTTAGAAAATGCTTATAAGAAAAGAGGGGCCTAGATTGTAAGCTTTTATAGCAGACACATTTAGTTTGGAGTGCTAATTATTATTTCTGGATTTAGAGAGGCTGTTATATATATATATATAACCTGATATTTAGAGATAAGAATGATGCTGATCAGGTTGGGGTTAAAGTAATTCAGAGCACAGGGGTAAGGAAGACAACATCTATATTTTAGAACCACACATACTCTGAAACCATAGGAATAAAGGTTTATTTGGTCTGGAACTGAAATTTTCTGTAGCCCATAATCTAACTCAACCTATCTGTATAGCTCATTTGAACAACTGAAACACACGGAGCCCAGGGTAAGAAGGATGTCCTTTAATCCCGTTAATGTAATGCCTGGATACATCCTAGAGTATATTAAGCAGATAATCAAAAAGTATTGGCAAAGTCCCTTGATGAATGGGAGAAAAAATATGGAACTGTTAAACCTTACAATCAGGAGTCTCCTGATATTGTGACAAACTTTAGGGACACCCAAGTCAATAGGCCATGCCATCCATTCTGAGGCTTACTCTTTTGAAGCTTATATAGGTAGCGGAGAAGTTTAGACTACTATAGGTATAACTAAGAGTTATTTCCAGAGAACCTTTTTTGTTGCTCAGATGTGGTCTCACTCCCACTAAGCCCAACTCTGCAAGTGAAGCCATTGCCCTCACCCCTACGTGGGGCATGGCATCCAGGGGTGAAAATCTCCCTGATAACATGGGAGATGAGCCCCAGGGATGAATCTGGCCCTGGCACCATGCGATCAACAATTCCATCCTGACCAAAAGTTACACAAAAGTGTAACTAATAAAGTATCAGTGGCAGAGAAAGTTCAAATAGAGTCAAGAGGCTACTTCTGGAGGTTGCTCTTAAACAAAGCTTCAGTTAGACATTGCTATGTGTCATAACCTGCCAACCCCCAACTAGGACCATTCCAGCCAATCATAAAGAGCACCTAGGGCAATATATAAGATTCCACAAGGGTTCCATGCACTAGAGCAACTTTCCAGAAAGCTACCACCTCCAGATGGGTCTCCAGATAAGTCCTGAAAGCTAGAGGGCCCAGCCTCCCCAGAACATCAGATAGTTCCATCTCCCTATCTTATATTAGTGACAGACCCTTTCAACATGAAAAAGTTAGAATGGCCATAGCCCAAACACGCCTAGAGAGACTGATAGAAAGATCAAAGGTGACGGTGGAGTTATACAGAGAAGATAGGATTAACAAATGAATATGAATTATGAATCATTAAATAGATAACTTTTAGTCTCCAGTATCTTAGAGCAACTAGACGTAAAAACCTAAAATTGTGGAATTGTTACCTACGTCAAACTCTAAAATATATTCTATGACTAATTGTGGTGTTGTGCTTTGAAATTTGTTGCTTTTTAAATATTTGTTATTTTTCACATGCAAAAAAGTTGACTGTGATGATAAAAAAAATTTAAGCTTTCTAGCCTCCTATATTCTGGAGCAGCTAAAAGGAAAAATTTGAGAGGATCGCATGGTAGCCCATGACAAACTCTGGGATCTGTCCTATAACTACTTGTTAAGAGTGCTTTGAAAACCATTGCATTTTTCTTTTTTTGCTTTGTATGTACATTACACTATAAAATTAAAAAGTTTTTTAAAATCCTAAAAACCTTTTGGTATATTCACTTTATACCTACAGGTAAGGCGCAAGAAGAATAGGTCCAGCAGTGTGCTTTCAGCACTCCTCATGCCTACCCACCCCTTCCCCAAATGTTAAAAGATGACCTAAGCACAGTAGGTCATCTACCAAAATGCAGAAATTAACCTGAGGTGAAATTATTAACCATACACATTTTTGGAAACTGAGTAATTTTTCCACAAATGTGTTTTCTCATACAGGATCCACTTTACATGGAGTTATTTTGATTCTTTAGTCCTCTCCAGCCTTAACATTTGCTCAGTCTTTTCTTTTCTTTCATGACCTTGATAGATGTGTATGTTTTGTAATGTTAGAAAGGAGAAGCTTAAATTAAACTGTCACAGACTTCTGTATTATCATTTAAATTATTTTCTACTTATCAATATATTTGTTTCTTATTGGACACATAGTATTACTATAATGAACTTCTGTGTTTGCATGTTTTCTGTGTACAAAATTTTTTGTTTCCATGCCAAATACTACTGCTCTGCCATATACGTAAAATGAGATGCAACCATTGTTGCAATTCTTGACCTCTTTAAATATGGTTCCATAGTGTTGTCATCTCCAAAACATCAATATATTTTTCATTCTTGAATAATATCCAATTCTAGGTGAGCTGTTTGTTGCTTTTCTTCATGTTATTGTTGTTTCCCTATCACAGCCCTTCTAGCTTCCACCATTTGGATGAGAAGACAGGCCTCAGTGCAGTTGTTAACCTTTGAAAGTTATCTTTTCTTGATATCTAAAGATTTTGTTTTTGGCATTCCATAGATTTTCTCTTATGGTCCTGCCTTTGGCTTTTGTCTTCCTTTACTTTCTTGGGGTTCTACTTACTTCCACACAGTGTGGCTCAATATGTCAGTTTGGGAATTATGAATAGCACCTCTAAAACCTCTCTCTCTCCTTTCCTTGTAGGAATCCAATTCGATATATATTAGACTTCATTAATGTATACCTTGTGTGCTGGTTTGAAAGGATTTGTGCACCCTAGAAAAGCATGTTTTAATCCTAATCCGATCTTGTGAGAGCAACCATTTCTCTTAAACCCTATTTAGCACTGTATATTGGAAACTTGATTAAATTATCTCCATGGAGATGTGGCTCACCCAATTGTGGGTATTAACTTTTGAATAAAGGGAGATGTGACTCCATCCATTCCACGTGGGTCTTGATTAGTTTACTGGGATCCTTAAAAGAGGAAACATTTTGGATAAAGCTTCAGAATGACAAGATGTATTATTTAGGGTTCTCTAGAGAAACAGAATCAACAGGGAACACTCACAAATATAAAATTTATAAAAGTGTCTCACATGACCGCAGGAACGCAGAGTTGAAAATCTGCAGGGCAGGCTGTGAAGCCAACGATTCCGATGGAGTGTCTGGACGAACTCCACAGGAGAGGCTTGCTGGCCGAAACAGGAAGACAGCCTGTCTCCTCTTAATCCTCCTTAAAAGGCCTCCTGTGATAAGATTGAGCATCATTCATTGAAGAAGACACTCCCCTTGGCTGATTACAAATGGAATCAGCTGTGGATGCAGCTGACACAATCATGAAATGTCCTCTATGAAATGTCCTTATAGCAAATTAATTCTATAAAATGTCCTCATAGCAAAAGACAGGTCAGCACTTGCCCAACCAAACAGGTACCACCACTTAGCCAAGTTGACACTTGAAGCTGACCATGACACAAGAGAACCACAGAGTCCACCAGCCAGTGACCTATGGAGAGGAAGAAGGAAAACACCCCTGAGGGAGCGTAATGGAGCAAGAGGCCTAGAGAGGGAGCTAGTAGACGTTGCAACATCCACCACATGCATTTCCAGTTGAGTAAGAAACCCTGAATTTCATTGGTCTTTCTTGAGTGAAGGTAACTGTTGTGGGGTGCACTGAAAGAGAGACCACACAATTCAAAACTGCAAGCCAATTTGGAGTCTTTATTAGCCAGCCGGTGACTGCCTCAGAAACCTCTAAGAAAGAGGATTCAGAGAGCAGCCCCTAGAGGTTTTCAAGGTGTGCTTATAAAGGCTAAAATCATGCTGTGGTTTTTTTTTTTTTGCAGTTGCTAGCAAGCAAGTGGTTCATAGAAGCAGAAGAATGCCATTAGCCAGTGCCAAAACCTATCCCATTCCCGCAGTTTCTTAGCATTGGTTATTGTTTAACTCTCAGGGACATTCTGCCCCACTGGTATGGGGGCTCTCCCTGCTTGGGCCTGATTGATTGCTCCTGCTTGGGCCTGATTAATTGTTCCTGGCCCTCCACATTCCCCACTGGTTTTATGAGAGAATCAAATCATTGTTTCTTCATTTTGATTATAAATCTGTTGATATTGAGTTCCAAGAACTAACAGTTTAACAGCTTGTATTTTGCTTTGCACGTATGAAGTTAGACAGTTGATTACACAGGGTCCAAACATTAAGCCTAATGATATGAGAATTAGGGGTCCTGCTGCAGCAGACAAGAGCGTGGTTAGCCATGGAGACCAGGAAAATAAGTTTTCATATCAGTTGGTTTCAGTTTGTCGGCATTCTTCCCGCTCTCGTAACCTGCTACGGACTAGGGATAGACTATTTCTAATTATTCCAGAATGATCGGCATAGAAGCAGCAGGTTTCTCTGAGGACTATGCATAACCCCCCTTGTTTCAGAAATAGGAGGTCTAAGCCTCTGCGGTTTTGGAGGACGACCTCAGCTGTGAATTTAGGGAGTTTCCCAAAAGGCTGACGGAGCTTTCTAATTCACTAAAATCCAGATCAACTTGTTTACTAAGAGTTTTAAATTTTTGGTCCCCGGTGATAAGGGCTGAAGTCCCGACTGCAGTTGATCCTGCAATACCCAGTCCAACAAGGAGGGGCACTAAGATTGGGGCTCACTTGACCCAGTAAGTGGGTTCTAAATGTTCCCTACCGCCTTTTCCAGAATAATAATATACTTGGGGGATAATATGAACCAAAATACAAAACTCCTCCTCGACTGTCTTTAGTGGATGAGTTATACAGGGGGTAATGCCGGATGTGCAGGCAAACCAAGTACCATCCTTCTAGGAGGTGGTCCTATCCACCTGGGGTTGAAGTTAAAATGCCCTTTAGAGATATGATGAGACCACAGGAGTCACTATAGGGGGATTTAGCTATATTAAAATTTTCAGAATAAATACAGGTTCCCTGCCCTTGGAGATCTCCTAGGGTGAGTTTCGGTTCCTGTCCCCACTTGCATAGGTGTTGGCTTTGTGCTTCTTGGACTGAGAAGTTTCTGATAGAGGTATCTGTGGGGCCTAGGGAGATATTAGCTCCTATTCTGATGTAATAAGGGGGTTCAGGGTTTAAGCAAAGCCAACAGTCTTTAGTGATAAGTGGATTGGTTTGATTCATAAACTGGAAAACTGAATTTAACATGTCAAGCAGGGGTTTCTTAGGGGAGGGAGAGGAATTTATGAGTCTGGGGGGCTGTGCCAGTTTTATGCCAGGGTTGAGAGCTCGATTAGGTCCTATGGAATTGTCTGCTTTATGGAGACAGAACCTTTGAATTGTAAAAATGGTGCCTGGGTTGTGACCTGAGACATATAATCTCAATCCCCAAGTTTTTGCACCTGCCCAGGTTTGGCTACACCAGGAAGGAATAGTAATAATCATTGGGTTACAGGCGCCTCGGCTGCAACTGTTGGGGTTATGGGCTGGTGCCCTTGTTAAAGTTATGAACAGGTCTCGGTTAGTCCATTCTGCGATTGTTTCACAACCCCAGTTGGCACAGTAATATTGGCCTCCCCCTTGGCAGTTAGAACTTCCCTCCGCAGGACAGGCATAGTATTGGGTATGCCATAAGCCTTTTTCTTGGTGGGGGATAGCACACCCATATCTGAGCATGTTACCATAACTCCCCTTCCCCAGGTGTCCAAACAGTTGGCAGAGATCAAAGTGGAGGGTTGGTTGGGAGGGAGTGGTGATTGTAGCCATCAGTACTCCATCCGCCATTTTTGTGAGTTCCCAGATATAGTTTATAAACTGGTGAGGGTTTTTTCCCATGACCTCCACCAGGGGTATTAAGAGGACCCAGAGGGATTTCTGGAAAGTCTTATTTTTAGTGGATCCTCAGTTTGCTGGATGGTCCATTTTTCAGGGATCTGGTCTGGGGTGGCCTTTTTTATCTGGGTGTGATGAATCCAGTGCCGTTTTCCCACAACTTTCACTGCCATTGGAGTTGAGAGGATCACTGGCAGGGGTCCTGTCCACCGGGCTTCCAAAGTGGCTGGCTGAAGTTTCTTTATCCAGACTAGGTCTTCAGGCTGCACCTGAAATAAATCTGTTTTAGGGGCAGGATTTGTTGGTCCCATGTGGGCTGCCTTTACCAGTTCCCAAGTTTGCTGGGTGGCAGACTGCAGGGCCTGTAATGATTTTAGAAGAGAATGGTTATTTAATTCAGCTATTTTTTCTTCCCCTAATTTAGGGATTAGTGGAGGTGGTCATCCAAACATGATTTCATATGGGGTAATTCCCTTAACATAGGGAGTACATCTAATTTTTAAGAGGGCAAATGGAAGGAGACTCACCCAGTTTTCGCCAGCCTCAAGCTTTAGTTTATTTAAAGTTTCCTTTATTGTTCTGTTCATTCTTTCAATTTGCTCTGAACTCTGTGGCCTATAAATACAATGTAATTTCAATTTGATATTTAATATTTTTGCTAACAATTGGGTAACTTGGGCGATGAACGCCGGCCCATTGTCAGACCCCATTGCAGTCAGGAGGCTGAATCAGGGGACAATTTCAGAAACTAGTTTTTTACTACTATTTGTGCTGTCTTGGTTCTGGTAGGAAATGCCTCAGTCCATCCAGAGAGGGTGTCGATTAAGACTAACAGGTATTTGTATCCATATGGACAAGACAATATTTCCGTGAAGTCTATTTCCCACTGTTCCCCTGGGGCTTGTCCCCTCAGCCTGGTTCCTTGGGGCATTTCTCTCCCTCGGCCAGAATTTACCTGGGCACAGATGTGGCATCTGGAAAATATCTGCCAGGCTTGTTGCTGCAGTTGGGGAATGTAGTAATCCCTTTGTAAGAGTTCAGTTAGTTTTGTACTGCCCAGATATGTACTTTGGTGAACGTGGGCAACCAAATTTTGCCCCAGGTGCTCTGGCACTAGGATTCTCCCATCCGGGAGAATTTTCCAACCGTCCAGATCTGTTTTGGTGCACAGTGTTTCATCTAGTTTAATTTCTTCCCTGGTATATTCTGGAGAGCTCAGCAGCACTCACCCCGGTAAAACAGGAAGTATCTGCAGTGTCCCCACTGTTTTTTGGGCAACCTCTTTTGCCGTTTTATCAGCCAGGGCATTTCCTCTGGCAATTTGAGTTTCGGCAGTCTGATGTCCTTTGCAATGTATAATGGCTGCCCTTTTTGGTAACCAGATGGACTCTAGCAAGGCGAGTATTTCTGGTATATTTTTTATTTCCTTTCCCCCCCGATGTCAAAAGTCCCCGCTCCTGATACAGTGCCCCATGGACATGTGCAATTGTGAAGGCGTATCTGCTGTCCGTGTAGATGTTGACAACCTTCCCCTTTCCCCACCTTAGAGCCTGGGTTAGAGCTATTAGTTTGGCCTTTTGGGCTGAAGTCCCATGTTCTAGGGCCTGAGCCCAGATGACCCGGTCCACAGTTACCACCGCTGCCCCCGCATACCTGATTTCCTCTGAGATGTAACTGCTCCCATCTGTATATAATTCTTCATCAGGATTTGGCCAGGGGTTGTTGGTGAGATCAGCCCTCAGGTTCATGAAAGATTTCAAGATCTCGCAACAGTCATGGATGGGCTTGGACAGGTCATCATCCAGAAGCAAGGTGGCAGGGTTAAGAACTGCCATTTTTAGGAAGCGGATTCTTGGGGGATCTAGTAGCAATACCTGATACTGAGTTATCCGGGCATTTGAGAGCCATCTCTCGGGCGGGCTCCTTAGTAATGTTTCTACTGAATGTGGGGCCACTATGTGTAAGTCCTATCCCAGAGTTAATTTAGATGCTTCTTTTACCAAAATGGCAGTGGCTGCAATGACTCAGAGGCAGCTTGGCCACCCAGCAGCTACATAGTCTAGTCTTTTGGACAGGTAGGCAACTGGCCTTTTCCATGGTCCTAACATTTGGGTGAGGACTCCTTTTGCTATTCCTCGGGTTTCAGCAACATGTAATTGAAAAGGTTTGGACAGGTCAGGCAGAGTCAAGGCAGGGGCGCTCACAAGTGCCTGTTTCAATGTTTTAAAAGCTTTTTGCTCAGCCTCAATCCAGGTTAGAGCTTTCTCGTTTCCCCCTGTGCTAGCATACAGGGGTTTTGCTATTTCTGCAAATCCAGGAATCCAGAGCCAGTAGTATCCAACTGCTCCTAAAAACTCCCGTACCTGCCTTTTTGTTTCTGGTTGGGGTATTTTTAGGATAGCTTCAATCCTACTAGAAGACAGAGCTCTTTTTCCCCCTTCTAATTCATAACCTAAGTATGTTGCTGAGCTGGTACAGAGTTGGGCCTTTTTGGCTGAGACCCAATAGCCCAATTGGGCTAGTTCCTGTAACAAGTTTTCAGTTGCCTTTTTGCAGTTTGACAGATCATTAGCTGCCAGTAGGAGGTCATCCACATATTGTAGGAGGGTTATTTCTGGATGCTCTTGTCTAAAACAAGCCAGACCCTGGCTTCAGGCCTCATCGAACAGGGCGGGAGAATTTTTAAAACCTTGTGGCAACCGAGTCCAGGTTAGTTGTCCAGAGAACCCCCCCCCCCGGGTCAGTCCATTCAAAAGCAAAGATGGGTTGACTTACCACAGCCAGGGGAAGCGAAAAGAAGGCATCCTTTAAGTCCAGAACAGTGTAGACCTGCTGGCTGGGAGGTAACAGACTCAAAAGCGTATATGGATTAGGCACAGTGGGGTGAATAGTTTCAATTCTTTTGTGTACCTCTTGGAGATCTTGCACTGGCCGGTAATTGTCGGTCCCGGGTTTTTAGACTGGGAGAGGGGGGTGTTCCAGGCTGAATGACAGGGTACCAGAATACCTGCCTCCAGGAGTCTTTTGACATGGACTGCAATGCCTCTTTTAGCCTTTAAGCTTATTGGGTATTGTCAGACTCTGATTGGGGTGGCGGTGCTAGTTAGCTGGACAATGATGGGGGGCCGGTGGGCAGCTAGTCCTGGTAGGTTAGTTTCTGCCCTTATGCCTGGTATTTTTTCTTTAAACTCCTGCAAATATGGACCTGGGGCTGGCAGTGCCACCTCTGCAGTAAGTAAATACTCTTCCGATAAGGGGCAAGTGAGGAGGATTGCCGAGGGGTTTGAATCGAAGGAGAGCTCAGCCAAATCGTTTTTGAAAGAGATGGTGGCTTGTAATTTCTGGAGAAGATCTCTCCCCAAAAGGGGATATGGACACTTGGGCACCACAAGAAATGAGTGGGTGATAGTTCCTTCCCCAAGGTTAGTGATCCTAGTCTTAGTCCATGGGTAAGAGTTTGTCTTTCCCGTTGCTCCCTGTATGGGGATTTTCTCCTTAGATGTGGGCCCTTCTGCTTGCTGGAGAACGGAGAAGGTTGCCCCAGTATTCACAAGAAAATTTATAGGCTTGCCCCCGATTTCTAATGTGACCTTGGGCTCCTGGGGGCTCAACGGAATGGAGACCCGGCCCCGTCAATTCCCCTCTTCAACCAGAACAGGGGCCAGTTTCATTCCTTTAAGTCCTTTTTTAGGGCATTCATTTTTCCAATGTCCATTCTCTTTGCGGTAGGCACATTGGTTTGCACCTAGGCCCAACCTTTTTCCTTGGTTTCCCTTTCTTTTTTCAATAGTTCCCCATCTTTCTTTTTGTTTTTCCCATTCAGCCATTGAGGATACTAAAATTTTGACTATGTTTTTGGACTGCATGGTCACGGGGTCATCTCTGTTATTAAAAGTCTTTTGGGCAATCTCTATCAGTTCAGACAGCCCTTACCCTCAAATCCTTCTAACTTCTATAATTTTTTTCTTATGTCTGGGGCTGACTGGGTGACAAATGCTATATTTACAGCTCGCCTATTTTGGGGTGCCTCTGGATCTATAGCGGTGTACAAGCGGTACGCCTCAAGGAGGCTCTCAAGGAAAGTGGCTGGAGATTCGTCCAGCTTTTGTATGGTTTCGCTGGCCAAAGACAAGTTGGTCGGCTTCTTGGCCTCCGCTGGTATCCCCCTGAGCAGAGTCTGGCGATACCCATCGAGAGCCTCCTTACCTCTATCAGTGTTGGGGTTCCATTCGGGGTGGGTGGAGGGGAACACAGCCTCTAATCAGGTTGATTCAGTAGTATGCTGTCCATCAGGTCCAATAATTAACTTCCTCGCCTCTCTCCTGACTCGATCTCATTCCTCGGAGGTGAAGAGGGCCTTAAGGAGCTGTTGGCAGTCATCCCAGTTGGGCTGGTATAAAAAAGACAGTCTCCAAGAGGGAGATGAGCCCTTGGGGATTTTCAGAGAAAGAGGGATTCTGGTTTTTCCAATTATACAGATCACTAGAGGAAAAGGGGACATAGACCATGAAAGGTGGGCGGTCGTCCCTCAGGGCAGGGCCAACCTGCCTTAAGGGTAAAACTGGAACTCCAGTGATTATGAACGAGAACAAGGGTGGTAAGCAGAGCCACTTCTGGTATGGGGGGGGCTGAAGGGCACCTCCCGGCCATTAGAGGAGTTGGTTGCCGCCTCTTGGCTGTTTCTCCCCTCTGGAGGTGGAGGGGCTGTTGGGTATGGGGGAGGGTCTAGTAAGAGTGGATCCTCCGGTGGTCCTGTTAATACTGGGATCCCATTAGTTTTTTCTTTTTGAGAGGTTTTTATTAAGAGGGCCGTTTTAGCTCTGGGGGGGGGGCTTTCTTTTTGGAACTCCAGGCAAGACCATAACCACTTGGTTTTTCTGTTAAAATTTCAATCCAAATTAGTATATAGGGGATTTGGTCAGGGTGGCCTGGATCACCAAAAATCACCCTTTGGACTTTATAAGCTATAGATAGGTCTGTGGTTCCCTCAGGAGGCCACCGAGAACCAAAAGTCGGCCACACCCGTGAGCAGAATTTTTCCAAGTCGGAGGCACTGACAGGGGCTCCGTAGTCTCCAGCCTTCCACTAAAATTCCTGGAAATGTTTCAGGAAACATTGAAGCAGAGTACAGACAGATGAACTTGACTGACCCATGACAATTATGACAAAAACAACACAAAATGTGATGAGACCAACAATTAAGAGGAGGGACAAAATGAACTAAGACAAACAAATGCCTTATCCCTAATAGATTCCTAACCAGAATCCCGGGCAATGTCTTGCTCTGGGACTGGACCATGGAAGAATTGCTGCATCCAGCCTTCCAGAGGTCCCCACTGGATCCAGTAACAGACCTGTACTCACCGGTGAGGTTTCCATAAACAGATGACTCCACCAGATTTTGTATAATTTTGGAGGGTCCTGTAGAACCGGTCCAGTTCCTGGTCCTTGCCTGGGGCAGAGGAACGTCTCTCCAAGACCTTCCCCTAGGCCAGACCTCAGTTCCAGGGGCGATCCCCAGGACCTGTGGTCACCAGATGTCCCATTAGGGACTATCTCCCTGGGGCCTTCAAATGTTGTGGGGTGCACCGAAAGAAAGACCACACAATTCAAAACTGCAAGCCAATTTGGAGTCTTTATTAGCCAGCTGGCGACTGCCTCAGAAACCTCCAAGAAAGGGGATTCAGAGAGCAGCCCCTAGAGGTTTTCAAGGTGTGCTTATAAAGGCTAAAATCATGCTGTGGTTTTTTTTTGCAGTTGCTAGCAAGCAAGCGGTTCATAGAAGCAGAAGAATGCCATTAGCCATTGCCAAAACCTATCCCATTCCCACAGTTTCTTAGCATTGGTTATTGTTTAACTCTCGGGGACATTCCGCCCCACTGGTGTGGGGGCTCTCCCTGCTTGGGCCTGATTGATTGCTCCTGCTTGGGCCTGATTAATTGTTCCTGGCCCTCCACAGTACCGTCTTGTTGGCGCCTTAACTAAACATTTCTATAGGCTTGCTTTAATTGGGATATTTTCATGGCCTTACAACTGTAATCTTGCAAGATAATAAATTCCCTTTTAAAAGCCATTCCATTTCTGGGTATATTGTATTTCAGAAGCTAGCAAACTAGGACAACTTGTATGATGGTACTTACTTTTTACTCTATCATTTTTGTATTTTACGGTATTCTAGAATGTATGACTTAATTCCAAGTGAATGATTGTTCCTTTTTTTCTTTTTTGAGAATATGGATTTTTTGTTTATTTTCTTAATGACTTGATATACAAGTAAACATGGCAAAAAACACCTCAAAACCAAAAAAAAAAACAAAAAACAAAAAACCACAGCAGCACACCGATGAACCAAATGTGAGGAAAGGTACTGTTCTAGTTTGCTAGCTGCTGGAATGCAGTATACCAGAAATGGAAAGTTTTCTTTTAAAATTGGGAATTTAATAAGTTGCTAGTTTACAGTTCTAAGGCCAAGAAAATTTCCCAATTAAAACAAGTCTATAGAAATGTCCAATCTAAGGCATCCAGGGAAAGATACCTTGGTTCAAGAAGGCTGATGAAGTTCAGAGTTTCTCTCTCAAGTGAGAAGGCACATAGCGAACACAGTCAGGGCTTCTCTCTCAGCTGGAAGGGCACATGGTGACACAGTGTCATCTGCTAGCTTCTTCTCCTGGCTTCCTATTTCACGAAGCTCCCCGGGAGACATTTTCCTTCTTCATCTCCGAGGGTCGCTGGCTGGTGGACTCTGCTTCTTGTGGCTATGTTGTTCTGCTCTGCTCTTTCTGAATCTCCCATTCTCCAAAACGTTTCCTCTTTTATAGGACTCCAATAAACCAATCAAGACCCACCCAAATGGGTTGAGACATGTCGTCACCTAATCTAGTTTAACAATCACTCTTGACTAAATCACATCATCCAGGGAGATGATCTGATTATAGTTTCAAACATACAGTACTGAATAGGGATTATTGTACCTTTATGAAATGGGATTTTGATTAAGACATGGCTTTTCTAGGGCCCATACATCCTTTTAAACCAGCATATTCCACCCTCTGGACCCTAAAAAAGACATGTTTTTCCCATATACAAAATGCATTCATTCCATAACAATATTAGAGAACCTTAAATCATTCCAGTAACATTTCAAACAAGACTAATACAAGATTAAAATCAGTACAAAGTCTCATCAAAGTTAGTTAAAGGCATGGACAGTCCTAAGGCAAAATTTTTTCCATTTGCTCTGGACTTGTAAAACTCAAAACAAGTTGTTTGCTGCCAACATACAAAGGAGGAACATTCATAGGATACATATACACATTTTCACAGGGAGGACACAGGGGTTACATGACCCATACAGTTTCAAAAACCCACCGGGCAAAGTCCATTAGATTTCAAAGTCTGAAAGTCATTTATCCTCGGGGCTTCTGAAAGCAGCAGTCCTACCCTTTCCAAGGGCCTATGCAGAGGCCTGTCTCTCTTCAAATGCAACCTTGGGGGACATTGGGGAGACCACCTTTTCTAGGTTCCACCCTCTCCAAGATCAGGGCTGCACCTGGGCTCTCTACCATCTTCGGGGCACACACTCAACCCCTCCATATGGTGGTAGCCAGGCTCTCCTCAAACCCCAAGGAATGTGCTTCACTCTCCAAGGCCTGAAGCGGCATGACTCTTCCACTGCAACAAGGTGGAAGGCCCATCCTCTGCCTTTGGGGCAAGCTCACCCTCTCCATGAGCTTGGGTGGGTCCACTCTCCTGGCCTGAGGCTTCTTGACTTCAGACCTCAGCCTCCATGGTTTTACCTCCAAAGTTATTTTTCCTCCAATGTATCCCTACTCCAAACTCCCCAGTCCAGACTGGCAGTGGCTCTGTTTATACAGGTTCCACAGCACTCCTGTTGGCTTTCAATGCAGTAGCCTTGGATCATGCCCATCAGACATAAGGAGTTTCCACAAATCCTTCCTGGATACCCCATGTCCAATCCTGGCTTTCTCTGAAATGGCTGGTTGGTTTCACATTTGGTTAAATCCTCACACAGGGCACTATTCTCTGAGGTCCCCATTTCTGGAGGCCCAGAATTTTCCAGAACATCAATTTCTGATTTATTTGTACCCAACAGTTCAGTCCTCAGCTTATCTCTTTCCTGTCGCATTTCACTATAAGTTGTGAGGAGAAACCAGGCTGCACTTTCCACATTTAATTTGGAGATCTCTTCTGTTAAATAAATGTTCATGACTTTTAAAATCCATCTTCCAGACAAAGCCACTAGTCAATTTTGCCAGATTATCTGCCATTTTAAAACAGGGCTCATCTTCTTTCCAGTCTATAATAACACATGCCTCATTTCTGTCTAAGGTTTTATCAGAAGTGTCTTTAGAGTCCACATTTCTACCAACAGTCTCTTCAAAGTGTTCTAGGCCTTCTCTATCAAGCTTCTCACAACTCTTCCAGAATCTTCCCCTTATCCATTTAAAAAGCTGTTCCAACATGTTTGGTATTTGCAAACTGCAGTAGCAGCACCCCACTCTCTGGCACCAAAATCTCTTCTAGTTTGCTAGCTGCTGGAATGCAATACACCAGAAATGGAATGGCTTTTAAAATCAGGAATTTAACAAGTTGCTAGTTTACAGTTCTAAGGCCGAGAAAATGTCCCAATTAAAACAAGTCTATAGAAATGTTCAATCTAAGGCATCCTAGGGAAAGATACCTTGGTTCAAGAAGGTTGATGGAGGTTAGAGTTTCTCTCTCAAGTGAAAAGGCACATGGCGAACACAGTCAGGGCTTCTCTCTCAGCTGGAAGGCTACATGGTGAACACAGTGTCATCTGCTAGCTTTTTCTCCTGGCTTCTTGTTTCATGAGGCTCCCTGGGGGGCACTTTCCTTCTTCATCTCCAAGGGTCACTGCTGGTGGACTCTGCTTCTCGTGGCTATGTTGTTCTGCTCTGCTCTTTCTGAATCTCCCATTCTCCAGAACGTTTCCTCTTTTATAGGACTCCAATAAACCAATCAAGACCCACCCAAATGGGTTGAGAAAATGTCATCACCTAATCCAGTTTAACAACCACTCTTGACTAAATCACATCATCCAGGGAGATGATCTGATTAGTTTCAAACATACAGTATTGAATAGGGATTATTGTACCTTTATGAAATGGGATTTTGATTAAAACATGGCTTTTCTAGGGTCCATACATCCTTTTAAACCAGCATAGGTACAACAGTATTCTGAGTAAAGAGAAACACAATTACAATCTTTTAAATCACCTTTTTGTAGTAAGGTTTGTATAAAAATAAAAAATGAAAAAAGGCACCACTTTCATGTATGTGTGTTGGTGAATTTGATATAACTACCTAGAAGTGTAGTGCCACCATTACAAAATCCTTTAAGATGGGAGTGGGTAGACAGGAGAGATTTGGAGGAAACTCTTTGTGAAAGCTGGAATAACCTTGAAGAAACTCTTATTTTATTGTGTTAAAATAGTTAATAACTATAGGCATCACAAAAACAGGTTCCTCATTAATTCATCTTAGAGGAAATGAGCCAAAGAAAGCAGAGTCATGTATTATAGCTATGACCTGTTTACTGCCTTGTAAAGTCTGAGAAAATATTACCCTGCATTTATAATAGCCTGGATCGTTGACAGTTATGTTATCCAATTGCAAATTTCCTCTTTTTCTCTCTGTTTCCCAATGGTAGTTAATATTATGAGGCAAATTATCTTTATTATGTAAGAGAAACTGTAGTAGACTATTTAATGTGCACCAGAATCCAAAGTTCATTTCCACAGGAGAATTGTACATCCTTGCCCTTTGAAGCCAGGTGATTTGCTTTGACCAGCGAAATACTAGTGGGCAGAACTTTAATGTGCCAATAGATGATCATCACATTCTTTTCCCACTGACTCAGCAGAGGAAATAGTCAATATCATATCTGATCAGGCTACCTGGTTCCCAGTGGAGATGATCATGGGAAGCAGAGCCCACAGCCAACCCTTACACAGTGAGAAATAATATAGTTGAGCAAGAATGCTGATGTTGGCTACCAAAACCTGGGCAATATCTGTTATCCTGACAATGTATCCTGATAGAGAAACATAACACAGCTTGAGACATATTTCTGGGTGAAAGAATAAAGAGAGAAAGATATAAGAATTTTATAAAATATTATATGCTTCTGTTTTTCTTTCCATTATATTTCTGGAGCATAAAACAGTCAGGAAGCTTTAGAGTACCATAGGAATGATAATGACAATTTATCAATTCTGCTGTTCCTAGTTGAAGAAAAAATTATAATGATGACTAGCCTCAGACAGGCAAAGCTCTCTCTGCCCTTAGCCCACAAGAGTAACCTGCCTCATCTCTGATCCAGTTAACCTCCAACTCCTCAAAGAGTAGGCAGGATTCAGCCTGCCCCTCAGAATAGTCTACTTTCTAGATCTACCTTGATCCAGGGAACAGTCCCATCCAGATCCAGAGCAGTTTCTACTCATGCTCAAGGGCAAGCCCTATTTCCACTCAGATCAGGGCATGGTCCTTTCTGCTAAGGGAGCAAGTGAGAGCTGATGGTCAGTGCTGACTGCAGCAGCCTACAGTCTTTCACCTCTCAAGCCATGGATCTGGGAGCCTAGACCTTCCATAGGTTCCTTTCCCTTTCTTCTTTCCCACACCCCAGAAGGGTTACTGTTGTAAATGATAAGTGCTGACGACGGCCTTAGCAGGAACATCTTTTCACTCAGAGTTTAATAAGGTCTTGTCTCCTCTCTCATGTGCCCTTTCTGTTCCCTGGCCCATGTGATCACTCAATACTCTGCTTTTTCTTTTAAAAGTTAAAGTACATTTTGTGCAAGCTTCAGCTAGATATTGCTAATTACCATGGTTTGCCAAACCCCAAACAACATCATGCCTGATAATCCTAAAGAACACCTAGGGCTCTAACTGAGACGTTATAAAAGTTCATGCACTAAGTTTACGCTCCTGAAACCCAGAGGGTTCCTAGGCTAGACAAGCCCTGAAAACCAGAGGGGCTAGCCTCTCCAAGAATATCAACTAATTCCACCCACCTATCCTATATTACCAATAACACCCTTCAACAGGAAAAATTTAGAAAGGGCATAGCCCAAAGATCCTCATAGAGTGGGAGAAAGATCAAAGGAGAAGGAGGAGTTATAACAGAGAAGATAGGATTTAACAAATGAGTATGACTGCTGAATCACTATATTGATATTTCTTTTAGCCTCAGTGTTTTAGAGCAGCTAGAAGGAAAAACCTGAAACTGCAGTGGTAACCTATACCAAAGTATGAAATTTGTTCTGTAGCTGTTTGTTGGAGTGTACTTTGAATATTATTGCTTTGTCTTTTACATATGTGTGTGTGTTATCTTTCACAATTTAAAAAATGTTTTAAAGTTAATTGTAGAAGGGGAGGAACAAGAGTTTAGATTTTCTATTTGGCAAGAGTGTGTTTATTGGTTTTGTCTTGGGAATGATGAAATCATCTAAAACTGAGAATATTGGTGGACTGTGGACTTTGGGCCCTCTCCATGATGCCAGATGAATGCAGGTGGATGAAGGATGCACTGACAGAGAAACAGATTGAGGAACCATGGTGTATATTTATGAACAAAGGTTGTGCTACTACAAAAAGGAACAAAGTCTTGAGGAATTTAGCGATGTGAATGAACATGTGGGACATTTGGTGAGGCAAAATAAGCCAGAAGATAAAGAACCACAATGGTATGGTCACCTTTAGAAAATGCTTATAAGAAAAGAGGGGCCTAGGTTGTAAGCTTTTAGTGCAGACACATAAAGTCCGGAGTGGTGACTGTTATTTCTGGAATTTGAGAGGCTGTTATATATATATAAGCTGATATTTAGAGATAAGAATGAAGCCGAATAGGTTGGGGTTAAAGTAATTCAGAACATAGGGGTAGGGAAGACAGTCTATATTTTAGAACCACACATACTCTTTGAGACCATAGGAAGAAGGGTTTATTTGGTCTGGAACTGAAATTTTCTGTAGTGCATAATCTAATTCAACCTATCTGTATAGCTCATTTGAACAACTGAAACACAGGGAGCACAGAGTAAGAAAGAGGTCCTTTAATCCTGTATAGATTATTGTAATGTCTGGATACATCCTAGAGTATATTAAGCAGATAATCAAAAGGTATTGGGAGAGTCCCCTGAGGAATGGGAGAAAAACATGGAACTATTAAACCTTACCATCAGGGAATCCCCTGATACTGTGTTAGACTTTAGGGACACCCACATCAATAGGCCATGCCCTCTATGCCCTTGATCATGAGGCTTACTCTAATGAAGTTTATGGTAGTTAGGGGAGAAGCTTAGAGTACCTATAGACAGGCCTAAGAGTTACTTCTGAAGGACCTCTTTTGCTTCCCAGATGTGGACTCAGTCTCTCTAAGCCCAACTTTGCAAGTGAAATCAATGCCCTCCCCCCTACAAGGGACATGACATCCAGGGGTGAAAGTCTCCCTGGAAATGTGGGAGATGACTCCCAGAAATGAATCCAGACCTGTCACTATGGGATCAACAATTCTATCCTGACCAAAAGGAGGAAAAGAAATGTAATTAATAAAGTATCAGTGGCAGAGAGAGTTCAAATAGGGTCTAGAGGCTGCTCTGGAGGTTGCTCTCACACAAGCTTCAGGCAGACCTTGCTACCTGTCAAAACCTGCCAACCCCCAACCAGGATCATTCCAGCCAATCCTAAAGAACACCTACGGCAATCAGCCCTTGTGCTGATTTGAAATGATGTATATACCCTAGAAAAGCCATGTTTTAATGTTAATCCCATTTTGTAAAGGCAGCTGTTTCTTCTAATCCCTATTCAGTATTGCATGTTTGAAACTGTAATTAGATCATCTTCCAGGAGATGTGATTTAATCAAGAGTGATTGTTAAGCTGGGTTAGGTGGAGGAATGTCTCCACCCATTTGGGTGG
Source organism: Tamandua tetradactyla (assembly GCF_023851605.1). Lineage (NCBI taxonomy): Eukaryota > Metazoa > Chordata > Mammalia > Pilosa > Myrmecophagidae > Tamandua > Tamandua tetradactyla. The sequence goes on from NC_135342.1 coordinate 28,112,607, forward strand.
GTCTTAATTAGTTTACTGGAATCGTATAAAAGATAAAACATTTTGGAGAAAGTAGGAGATTCAGAGAGAGCAGAACGAGACTCAGAGTCCATCAGGCAGCGACCTTTGGAAATGAAGAAGGAAAATGCCTCCTGGGGAGCTTCATGAAGGGAAGCCAGGAGAGAAAGCTAGCAGATGATGCTGTGTTCACCACATGCCTTTCCAGATGACAGAGAAACCCTGATTCTGTTCACCATGTGCCTTCTCACTTGAGAGAGAGACCCTGAACTTCATCGGCCTTCTTGAGCCAAGGTATCTTTTCCTGGATACCTTTGATTGGACATTTCTATAGACTTGTTTTAATTAGGACATTTTCTTGGCCTTAGAACTGTAAACTAGCAACCCATTAAATTCCCCTTTTAAAAGCCATTCCATCTCTGGTATAGTGCATTCCAGCAGCTAGTAAACTAGAACAGTCCTCCAGCATCCCATATTCTGGAGCAGCTAGAAGGAAAAATAGGAGAGGATCATATGGTAGCCCATGACAAACTCTGGGATCTGTCCTGTCACTATTTGTTGAAGAATGCTTTGAAAATTATTGCTTTTTTCTTTCTTTGCTTTGTATACAATAAAAAAGTTAAAAAAAAAAAAAAAAGTATATCGTGAGGAAAAGAAAGCCTTAAATGATATGCCTCCCCAAAGCCAAGTGACAGATACACTTGCCAAGGAAGGTTCTAGTTCTCCAAGCTATGACTGGTTCCAAAAAGTCTTTTGTCACCATTGTCACATATACTAAACAGAAGAATATAAATTTAGAGTTGGTAATAATTGATCATCAGGATGATTCCTTCAGAGCAGAAATAATTATCAAGGATTATTCATATTTCATACCTATTGGACTAAGCCATGAGATTTAGGAAGATTTTTCTGTGTAGATTGTTGAGAATGTGGGAAAAATAGAGATTATCTTAAAGAAAAAAGAAAATACCTCTTGAAGATATCTTGGTCACCCTCTGGAGAAACATAATTCACTTATTCCTAAGAAAGATACAGCTTATTACTACAGAAGTGCCAGTTAATTTCTAAGGAAGATGTTATCCATGATACGAAGCTTTTCTGCATGATGCTGCCACCACATGCTCATCTTTGGGTGCCAATTGAGAAACATGATTACCTCAAAGCTAACTTCTACAGGTACTGCAGAAATAATGACACCACATACACGTGTATTTGGTTCCTTACTCTCAGATTTCCAAGAACAATTTCTTGACAACAATAAATACATCTACTTTTTGATCAAAATCTATCCTGATAGACTCTTCACACCAGAGCTTGATCATCTTTAGATTGGGAGATTTTGTTTCTGTAAGCAGTCCTGAGGCCAATTTTAGAAAATTCCACTTCCAACAATTGGAAGGTCCCTTTTTATTGGCAGCTGGAACAGGCTTCACACCAATGGTTAAAATATTGAATTTCGGTTTGACTAATACATCTAGTCTCAGGAAAGTGAAGCTGATATTCTTCACTAAAACAGAAGATTATATAACTTGGAGAAATTACCATCTAATGATACACAATTTGATGTCGAGTTTGTTCTCTCAGCACCTACTTCTGGATGGAATGACAAACAGGGGCACATTTCCTCATCTCTTCTTTCTGAATTTTTGAAAAGAAGTTTAGACAAATCCAAAGAACACATCTGCATTTGTGGACCAATGCCATAAACATACCAAGGAGTAAGGTTGCTGAATGATCTTAATTTTCCAAAGATGAGAGTCACAGTTTTACAGCATAATGAAGAGGTGTCATTGTCCTTTATTCAATGGATTTTCTAAATTTGTGATTGCTTGTTTCTTTTTTTTCGGGGGGTAGGTTCTTTATTTAATCAAGGTGACATAAAAGTTTGAAAGTAAATAGAGGAATTAACATGTTTTAAAAAGACAATATTTTTTAAAGTGAGGAGGCATTGTCTAAAAAAGGAAGGAGATGGTCAATATACATATCAATAAGTATATTGTTCTGATAAGACATAGAATCTTTGTCATCTAGGCAGATTACTCAAATGGTTAGAAACCTTTTATAACTTCTCACTAAGAGCAAACAAATAATGCAAAAAAAACCATTGTCATTTTAACAGAGTGAAAACCAAATTCTTGTGTTGCATGAAGATACTTCTGAAAAGAAAACTTCTAAAATTCTTATAAAACTATAAAATCTTAGCCAACCTAATTTAGAATTATCATGGCCCAAACAACCCTAATGAGAGGTATGGAAAGATCAAAGGTGATGGCGGAATTATACATAGAAGATAGGACTTAAATGAATATGAATGCAGAATCATTACATTGAAATCTCTTTTAGTTTCCAGTATTTTAGAGCAGCTAGAAGTAAAAAACTAAAATTGTGAAATTGTAACCCATGTCAAAGTCTGAAATATATTTTACAACGAACTGTGCTATGCTTTGAAATTTATAGCTTTTTTGCATATATGTTATTGTTCACCAAAAAAAGAAGGAAAAAAAAGTCGATTGTGATGATAAAAAAAGTACTTATGCCCGCTAGCCTCCTATATTCTGGAGCAGCTAGAAGGAAAAATATGACAGGATCATCTGGTAGCCCATGACAAACTCTGGGATCTATCCTGTAATCACTTTTCGAAGAGTGCTTGAAAACTATTGCTTTTTTATTTCTTTGCTTTGTATATATGTTATACTACACAAAAAAAAAAGTTAAAAAAAAATCTTAGCCAACCTTAACAACAACCAATAAAGTTCACATCTGACAAGACTTCTACAACTTTCTATATCCATCCATTCTGTCCTACATATTCTTGTTTCTCATTCTGCCACAATCAGTTATTTAACTTTAGGAGAAAAAAACACTCTTTTCCCCTTAACAAAAACACTTCCTGCATACTTTAAATATTTAAATTACAAAAAAAAAATCTTGAAACCAATTTTCAAGCCAACATCCTAAAAAACACAATTCTTTTTGTTGTCCATTTTTCCTTTTTGTGAAAAACAACATATATGCAGAAAAGCAATAAATTTCAAAGCACATCACAACAATTAGTTGTAGAACACATTTCAGAGTTTGGTATGGGTTACAATTCTACAATTTTAGGTTTTATTTCTAGCTGCTCAAAGATACTGGAGACTAAGAGAAATATCAATTTAATGGTTTGGCAATCATACACATTTGTTAAACCCTACCTTCTCTGTATAACTCCACCATCAACTCTGATTTTTCAGCAACTTTTTAGGGGTATTTGAGCCATGCCCATGCTAACTTTTTCATGTTGGAAGGTGCTATTGATAATGTGGGATGGGATATAGAGCTAGTTGATGTTCTGGACAGGCTGACCTCTCTGCATTTCAGGAAGTATCTGGCCCAGGTATCTATCTGGAGGTTGATAGTTCTGAAAAGTTACCCAAGTGCATGGAACCTTTGTAGAATCTTATACATGGCCCTAGGTGTTCTTTAGGATTGGCCAGAATGGTTGTGGTTGTGGTTTGGCAAATTTTGGTAGGTAGCAGTATCTAACTGAAGCTTGAGTAAGAGTGATCTCTACACTCAAGAAAGAAAGAAAGAAATGGGAACTCCTCAAAATTAAACACTTTTGCGCATCAAAGAACTTCATCAAGAAAGTAAAAAGACAGCCTACACAATGGGAGACAATATTTGGAAATGACATATCAGATAAAAATCTAGTATCCAGAATTTATAAAGAGACTCTTCAACTCAACAACAAAAAGACAGCCAATCCAATTACAAAATAGGAAAAAGACTTGAATAGACGCTTCTCAGAAGAGGAAATACAAATGGCCAAAGGCACATGAAGAGATGCTCAACTTCCCTGGCCATTAGAGAAATGCAAATCAAAACCACAATGAGGTATCATCTCACACCCAGAATGGCCATTATCAACAAAACAGAAAATGATAAGTGCTGGAGAGGATGTGGAGAAAGAGGCACACTTATTCACTGTTGGTGGGAATGTCAAATGGTGCAACTGCTGTGGAAGGCAGTTAAGCGGTTCCTCAAAAAGCTGAATATAGAATTGCCATATGACCCGGTAATACCATTGCTAGGTATCTAATCAAAGGACATAAGGGCAAAGACACAAATGGACATTTGCACACCAATGTTTATGGTAGCATTATTTACAACTGCAAAGAGATAGAAACAGCCAAAATGTCCATCAACAGACGAGTGGCTAAACAAACTGTGGTATACACATACGATGGAATATTATGCAGCTTTAAGACAGAATAAACTTTTGAAGTATGTAACAACATGGATGGACCTTGAGAACATTATGCTGAGTGAGATTAGCCAAAAACTAAAGGACAAATACTGTATGGTCTCACTGATATGAACTGACATTACTGAATAAACTTGGAATATGTCGTTGGTAACAGAGACCATCAGGAGAGAGAAATAGGGTAAGATATTGAGTAATTGGAGCTGTAGGGATACAGATTGTGCAACAGGACTGAATATAAAAACTCAGAAAAACAGCACAATACTCCTAACTGTAATACAATTATGTTAAAACACTGAATGAAGCTGTATGTGAGAATAATACAAGGAGGAGGGCTGGGTGCACAAATGAAATCAGAAAGAAAGATAGACGATAAAGATTGAGATGGTTTAAGCTAGGAATGCCTAGAGTGTATAATAATAGTGACTGAATGTACAAATTTTAAAAATTAGGAAGAACAAAGGAATGCCATTACTGCAGGCTGCTGAAAATACATGGTAATTAATATTTTAAAATCTCACCTTATGTGTGAGACTAAAGCAAAAAATATTTGGTACAAAATTTATATTTTGACTAATGCATTTCCTAATATAACTTATGTACATAGCTTGATTGAACACCATAAGTACTTGGAACCTTGGGTAGGACATGAGATTTTGTTGGTTTGTCCAGAGTGATGCCCCGATGAATCCCAGAGTGAGTTGATCAGTGAGTGGAAAAGTATTTGCAAAGTCCCCTTCGGGGAATGGTGAGAATGTGGAGAAATTCAACTTCCCCAAGTTGAATCCTTGATATTCTCACAAGCAGCGTGAACAACCAAAGCTATAAGCTGAGCCTCCAGTCTTGGCGTTTGTTCATATGAAACTTAACCCCACAAAGGATAGGTCAAGTCTACTTAAAATTTAGGCCTAAGAGTCACCCCCAAGAGAACTTCTTTTGTTGCTCATATGTGGTCTCTCTCTCCAGCCAACACAACAAGCAATCTCACCACCCTCCCCCTGCCTACGTGGGACATGACTCCCAGGGGTGTGGACCTCCCTGGCAATATGGGACAGAAATCCTTGAATGAGCTGAGACTCAGCATCAAGGGATTGAGAAAACCTTCTCGATCAAAAGGGGGAAGAGTGAAATGAGACAAAGTGTCAATGGCTGAGAGATTCCAAACAGAGTCAAGAGGTTATCCTGGAGGTTATTCTTACGCATTAAGTAGATATCACCTTGTTATTCAAGATGTAGTGGAGAGGCTGGAGGGAACTGACTGGAAATGTAGAACTGTGTTCCAGTAGCCATGTTTCTTGATGATGATTGAATAATGATATAGCTTTCACAATGTGACTGTGTGATTGTGAAAACCTTGTGTCTGATGCTCCTTTTATCTACCTTGTCAACAGATGAGTAGAACATATGGAATAAAAATAAATAATAGGGGGAACAAATTTTAAAATAAATTTAGTTTGAAATGCTAGTGATAAATGAAAAACGAGGGGTAAGGGGTATGGTATGTATAATCTTTTTTTTCTCTGTTATCGTTTTATTTTTTTCTGTTGTCTTTTTATTTCTTTTTCTGAATTGATGCAAATGTTTTAAGAACTGATGAATATGCAACTATGTGATGATATTGAGAATTACTGATTATACATGTAGAAAGGAATATGTTAATGTTTTTGTTCTTAATTTTTTTAATTAATAAATTAAAAAAAAATTAAGTAGCAACAACAACAACCAAAAAACATAGCTGGTGAAAGGCATTCTATTTGTAGGCCTTAATTTTCTGAGATGCTTTTTAAAAGGAGAGCCCCATTTCTACTTGACTAGTCATTGCGTTGTAATGAATAAAAAGAAATGTTTCTGAAATATCAAAAAAAAAAAAAAAAGAGTGATCTCCAGAGTAGTCTCTCAATTCTATTTGAACTCTCTCAACCACTGATAACTTATATGTTTTACACTTCTTTTCCCTCTTTTGGTCAGGATGGTATTGATGATGTCACAGTACCAGGGCCAGCTCATCCCTGGGAGTCATCTCCCATGCCTCCCAGGAGACTTTCACCCCTGGATGTCATGTCCCACATAGTGGGGAGGGCAATGATTTCACTTGCAGAGTTGGGCTTAGAGAGAGAGAGGCTACATCTGAGCATCAAAAGAGATCCTCTGTAAGTAACTCTAGGCATATCTATAGGTAGGCTAAGCCTCTCCACTACATACATAAACTTCACAAGGGCAAGTCTCAAGATCAAAGGCTTGGCCTATTGATTTGGGTGTCGCTAATGTTTGATACCGTATGAGGGGTTTCCCCACTGGTAAAGTTTAATAGTTTCATATTTTTTCTCCCATCCCTCAAGGGACTTTGCCAATACTTTTTGATTATGTGCTTAATATTCTCTGGGATGTATCCAAGCATTACATTAAGCTATATAGGATTAATGGCCCTCATTCTTATTCTGGGCTCCTGGGGCTTTTAAGAAAACATTTTTGTATATACAAAAAGGTTAACAGAATCCAGGTTTCCACTTATTAAATGAAATAAAATGTTCCTTCAATATAGATGGCTTATGCTTTATTTTTTACCATAACTTAGTTTACCACTTCTACTACTATTTGACCTGAAAAGTCAACCATGACAGCAAATACATACAGGAGACTTTATTATGAATCCCATATTTCCTTACCATTTAAATCATCTACATCACTGTTCCAGAATGAACATTTGTGTTTTATGACATGATAAAGTATAAAAAATCATTTTGATCACACTTTTATGCTGTAAAATATCTTATTAGCAACATAGATTGAATTTTACATTGCATGTTAACTCAGGAAATGATCACTTACATCCTTGTTTATTAATATTGAAACATGGAATGTTATGATTTATTAAGTGAGCCAAACATTTTGTGTGTATGCATATGAACACCATATGTTATAGAATGAAATATTTAAGTAAAACAAATCAACAAACAAAAATCTATTCTCTGCAGTTGACTTGCCATTATTTCTGTATTCTTTTGATTGCAGAGACCAAACCTGGTGTGGGAGGGGTGATTTTGATGCACAAGGGTGTGAATACTCAGATATAGGGATCTTTGGGAGCCAAAGTGTGGGTCCGCTATCATACCAATTGGTGTGACAATCAGTTGGAATCGGGGTTTTATTAAATCTATTTTCATAGGACAAGGCAACCATTTCTGTAGCTATTCCAATGGCTGTGATGTGCAGAGCACTGCTCTCCATGGTAGTCAAGGCAGGACTCTAAGTAATGGAGTTGGTTGGTGCCCTTTCACTTGCCCTGGGCACTCACCATTCCCATGTGCAGATCCCTGGCTTCTTACTACATGCACCAACTATTCTCATGACTTGGGCTTGAAGTGCTGAAAGGCTTTAATCACCCTGGAATAGCCTTCAACAAATGAAGAATGGGAGTTGTGTACAAATACCTAAATACCTGCGGCCCTGGGGTGGGACGGGGGCAAGTGGTTTCTAAACTATCTTCACAGGCTTGAGCTCCCTTTGCAGGCAAGGGTAATCAGCTCATTGACCCACCCTGGGTTTTCTTCCTTATCCTGGGATGATCCTTTCCGCATCACTTACCTGCCAAAAAAATTGCTTGCACTGACATCTTTGTCTCAGGGTCTGCGCCGCTGCATGCAACCCAGGACAGCCTATTTTTCGTGGATGTCATACTTAGGAGGTTACTTGCTACAGTTTCTTTCCACAACTTCGTACTATCCTTCTCTGGCGGCCCCGCCCCTTCGAGGTTCCGACCTTTCAGTGAGGTCACGCCTCTTTCTTAGGTTGTCTCAAGTCACAATAGAGCGAGTCCCTCCGCTGCTTTCTGTCTCCTATACCCAGTCCCCAACAAATTACTTTGTCGTAAGATGGCGGCGCCCATTGTACATAAAAAGCGGTATAAATGTGTGCGGCCATCTTATTTCACTGTCTTGGCAGCTAGGAGACAAAAAGAGGCCCGGGATCGAGCTTCTGAAATGTTGAGTAAGCATAGCGGGGGCATCCAAGGATTAGGGGTGCAGAGGAACATGCTTTTTCCCTCCCTATAAGAGCCTAATTCCCTGTTCTAACATAGAGCCGAGTCATCTGCTGTACGGCCCAGGTGTAAATATGGCCACCTCCAGCTGAGTGATAAGGAGGGCGCGACCATCATACTTCCCATTAACGCGCAGAGGACCCACAATCCTGTTCACTGGAAGGCTGCCGGGTAGGCCGGCAACCTCTAAATCGCAACTGATTCTGCGCACGGGCCATTCCGGATGGGGAGAGCTGATACTGCGGTGAGACTGTTTGGTAGAGCAATCGATTTCGGGTTATAGGCGCGCGGATGCAGAATAAGTGGAAAGGGTGGGTATGAGAGACAAACATTGGGAGACTGGATTGTGGCCGACGACTACGGTGGCCGGAGTAAGTCAGTCATGGGTGCCCGTAAGGGTCAGTGACGAGGGGACTGAGGAGTTAAGTGGGTAGGCGTCTGAGTCTTGTGGGTGATCCGTGCTGGCGGGAGGTCTTTGGAAGCCAATGACAGGGGCTCTCTGGAGAAGATGGATTGGGATTAAGTAGAAATCAATAAATGAGGATTCTTTGAATTTTCTTGATTGTCAGCGTGCGAGGGGGTCAATTATTGCTGGTCTTTTAAGGGTCTAAGGCCAAGTGTGGGGGTGGGGGCCGTCTTTATAAGATACAGATTTGAAGAGCGTTAGTGTCCAGTGATTAGTAGGGTGGTTTAGTTTTGTAGCCATCATAGTTTGGGTACTGGATTGCTGATTGAGGGAACTTTGGGGTTCAATGATGAGGGAGTTAGTGGGGACCAATATTGGAGAGATACTTTGGACCATTGATGATCTAAACTTCCTGTACATCATCGATGGTGAGCTCAGAGGTGATGGGAGGACTTTTGTAGTTGTAGGTCAGGGAATGGGGAATCGAGAAAATCAGTGAAAGTCAGGGATGGGAATTGTGGGGGAGGGGGTGGGACTGTGAGGGTCAGCAGTAGATCCCCAGTCATCGGGATATTGAAGATCACTGTGGGTACATGATTGGAGAGCTGTGGGATTGTGATTAGCATTCAGATCGGATCAATAAGCTTTGTAATCATGGACCAGTGGTCTTTGATGGAATGGTTTGAACATTTAGAAACATCAGTGACAGTAAGGACCTCTGGAGAAACATCAGTGACAGTAAGGACCTCTGGGACTTGGAGATTGGGGGCCTGCCATTGGAGACACCGTGTAAGTCTATGATTAGATGACTATAGGAGTTGGTGATCAGAAAATCTGTGAAATTCACAGGTCAGGAATGGGAAAGTCAAGGATGTGAGGCTGCAACCTTACATAATGGAATACTCTTCATCCAGGTAATGCTCCTCGTCTGACATGCAGCCAATTCACTCCAGTTCCTCACAACCAAAGCCCACCTCAAAACACTCTTTGGAACCATCTGTGTAACTCCTCTACCCCTTTTTATTGTTTCCCACACTAATGAAAGTGCTTTGAAAGGAGCAAGTGTTAAACTTATCTAAAGTAAGTTTTATTAAAGATATGGACTTGATTGCTCTTATCAGGGTTCTAATGCCTGTTTTTCCTCATATTTCTTTTAAAGTTCTTTCTGATAAAGATAACGACATTTCCATCTGTGAAAGCATCCCAGGAATGATCCTGGTTTCTGGAAATCCATTTCAACTCCATGGCAGCTGGGATGAATATGACTTTGCCTGTTGTTAGAAAACGAAGAGTTTTCTGAGTAAGTATCTTAACTGATACTGAAAAAGATTTGGCTGAAAAAGCAAAATTTGAGCCCTTTTGGAAAATATTTTTATCCAGGCTCAACTAAAATAAATTTTATAGGGCAGGCCATGGTGGCTCAGTGGCAGAGTTCTCGCCTGCCATGCCAGAAACCCGGGTTCATTTCCTGGTGCCTGCCCATGGGGAAAAAAAATTTATAAAGAAAAGAAAATAGACCTAGGTATTTTAAAGGGTGCTTTAAATGTCTTTTAATCTTGTCGTATTTAACCTCCATGAATCAGTTCCTTATGTAGTCCTGGTAGAACGATTCAATAGTGATTAAAAAAAATTAGTTTTGGAAATTGCTCTTCACTGAAATTACAGTCATTAATATTGGCTGAGACAAGATTACAAATAAGATTTTGGCCATTGGTGAAAATCAAGGGTATAATGCAGAAAGAATATTTTAATTGTTAATTGTGCTTCAGATAAGGCACACACCCATGGCTTTATAAGAAACAAAGGAAGTTGTGAGCTAAGGCAGGTAACATCTTTCAGGTCTAGATCAGGTTTTAGTGTAGGCAGTTCCTATTTTTCAGTTGCCCAGAATTAAAGATAGATAGTTGCTTTGTATTCAGAAGCCATGTGCCTGGGTAAGGAAATCTCAGGCATTTCCTTTCTCCCCCAGCTGATTTCCTTTACCACTTCCACTGTGTTCAGAGCTAGGGTAGGACCAGACAATTTTAAAAAAGAATTTTATTAGCATAAACCTTTTATTGATACATACAGAAATGTACATATATGTAGAGCCCCATGAATTGTTACAAAGGGAATGCCCCTGGGTAATATAATCAGATGAGAAAACAAAATATTGTAGCCCCTTGAAGTCCCAATGTTGCTTCCTCCCAGTCACTACCCTGTTAAGGAGAACCACTTCCAACTTCTAATATCACGGATTAGTTTTACCTGTTTTTAAACTCTTAATTTAATGAAGCATCCTTACAGGATGGGGGTGCAGGACATGGCTCTGTCTGAAAAAAATTTGTAATTTGAATCCAGATTATTTCATTTCATTTATACAACAAAGATTTTTCCAGATCATTAAATATTCTCTTTTTAAAAATAAATGCTATTTTATTGTGAAATATAACAAATTCAAGAAAGCAATACATTTCTAAGTACATTGTTACAAGTAGTGATAGAACAGATTTCAGAGTTTGATATGGTAATCACAATTTTAGGTTTTTCCCTCTAGCTACTTCAAGACACTGGAGACTAAAAGTAATATCAGTATAATGATTCAGCAGTCATACTCATGTGTTAAATCCTATCTTCTCTGTTGTAACTCCTCCTTCTTTGATCCTTCTCCCAATCTTTAGGGCTATGCCCATTCTAAATTATTCATGTTAGAAAGGGATGTCAATAATATGGAAGAGGGGGATGGAACTAGTTGATGTTGTTGAAGAGGTTGACCCCTCTGGATTTCAGTACTTACTTGATCAGTGAACCATCTGGGGGTTGGTAGGTTTCTGGAAAGTAATCTTCAGGCATGCCAGGGAGACTTTCAACCCTGGATGACATGACCCACATTGGGGGGAGGGTAATTATTTTTCTTGTAGTGTTGGGCTTAGAGAGAGAGAGGCCACGTCTGAGCAACAAAAGGTTTTCTGGAAGTAACTCTTAGGCTTAATATAGGTAGGCTTAGCTTCTCTGCTACAGAAATAAGCTTCATAAGAGCAAGCCTCAAATTCAAGGGTTGTCCTATTGACTTGGGAGCCCCAAATTTTTTTTTTTTTTTTTTTTTTTTTTTAAAGGAAAGACAGAGAGAAGGAAGGAAGGATAGAAGGAAGGAAGAGAGGAAGAAAGGGAAACATCTTTTAAACATTTTCTTGTTTTATTGTATTTTGTTTCTCCGTTTTCGTTACATGGGCTGGGGCCGGGAATCGAACCGAGGTCCTCCGGCATAGCAGGCAAGCACTTTGCCCGCTGAGCCACCGCGGCCCGCCCTTTTTTTTTTTTTTTTTTTTTTTTTTTTTTTTTTAAAGGAAAGACAGAGAGAAGGAGGGAAGGATAGAAGGAAGGAAGAGAGGAAGAAAGGGAAGGGAGCCCCAAATTTTTGAGTTCCATATTTTTTCTCCAGTCCCTCAAGGGACTCTTTAATTATCTGCCCAACATAAATATTCTCCCTTAAAAAAAAATTGAGGTTTAATACACATATAGTCAAATGTGCTCATCTTTAAGAGTACAGCTCAATGAATTTTTACATACAGAAAAACACGTAACCACCACATAGGTCAAAATGTACATAATTTCTAGCACCCAGAAAGTGTTCTCATATCCTCTTCCAACCAGTACCCACCACCACCTCAGAGGTAACCTGGGTCTGATACAATGGATTAATTTTGCCTATTTTTAAACTTTAATTAAATTGAGTCATGTAAATAATCTGAAGCCAAATCATTCATACCATGGGAAAGTTTCTCTGAAATTCTGAAACCAGACCACCACCAGGTCAAAAGTCCTAGCTTGGCTATCTGAGATTGCCTATTTTCTGTTATTCTCTCAGGAAGCCAAAAATGTGCACAATGAACTGGACCCTGAGAGTCTGGGGGTAGGCAACCTCTGTTTCCTGTTAATGACACTGTCTTGTACCATTAGTCAGAATAGGTAATCAACCTTCAGAGAAGGAGCTTTATTCTGAAGTCTTAGGAGCTCCTGCCCCCTACCTTTACTAACCTCTGAATGGAGCCATGCGTTTTGGAATACCCAGAAGACTAGGAATTCAAAGGCCAAATTGCTCTGAATTCATCACTGTTGCTGGTGTCTCTGGAAAACCACCCACTGCCTAAAGTGAAGATGCTTCTTTGAAGTTTTAAGTTGTAAAGCTGTACAATAAAAGCCAAGTCACATGTTCTGGTCTGGGTTCTAGTCAGCCTCAAGTTAGGACTATTTATTTAGTTTTTAAAACTTTTTATTGAGGATAATTTCAGCCACACATGAAAGCTAAGAGAATAGTAATAAAATGAAGGCCCATATACCCATAACTCAAATTCTACAATCAGCAGTACGAATTCACATGTTCCTCCAGCCAAGATGATTTTAAAGCAAATCTTAAGCATCCTGTCATTTTGTGTTTAGAAAAAGCAAGAGCATTCTTCTTATTTTTTAACGTAATGACTTAAATTTGGACTTTGCAAATGTGAGTCTGTGCATAGTGGAGCCTCAAGAGATAAGAACAGAGAAACTACGGTATTTACACCCTTCACTATTCAACTAGGAAGAAACTGGAATGAGTTGGCCATGGTTGTCCCAGATGGTGCTTATAGCAGCACCACAGTGAGTTGCTGTTTTCTTTAGTCTGTTCAGACTTGTTAATCCGTTTGTTAGAATGGTTCAAGCTGGAACAGTTCTTCAGTCTTCCCTTGACATCGTGATCTTGATACTTTATAAATCTCTTTCTTAGTTTAGGTGTGTCTGATATTTGCTCCTGATTAAGTTGGGCTCTGTATCTTTGATGGAGATGTCACAGAAGTAATGTTGTAGTCTTCTTAGCACACCCTATTGGGTAACATGTGACTTTAATTTGTCTCAATATTGGTAATGTTCACTTTGTTCACTTCTCAGTAGTGTCAAGAGTTCTTCACGTAGGTCTGAAAATTTGGGGTAAGCAGATTCTTAGATATTTTGTAGATATATTTTGCTATTGTAATGGGAATTTATTTTCTTTTTCTTGTGATATATGAAGAATGGGCTTTGGAATGGATATTTATACTCAGAGAAAAATATGTAATATATCTTACTGAATGAAAAAACAGCAATTGCAAAGTATGTCTAGCATGATCCATTTTATTTTTAAAATATATTTTATGCACACACACAATGTTACACTAGAATTTTTTAGTGTTGTTCCTGAAATATATATAAAATAACTATTTTATCTAAGGTCCTCAAGTTTGTATTCAAAGATAAATTGATCAACGTGAGGCCATTTTTTGTTGCTTTAGGTCCACATGCACATGTGCACTCCTGTTGTAGACAACTAAACCAGGCTCTGGTCCACCCATGGGAGAGGTGGAAGGCCCGGTCCCCTGGAGGCACCTAGAGAGGGTCCTAGGAGGGACTCCTGGGAACCAAGGCAGTCCCTTTGTTACTTCCTGAGGAGGGCATTGCAGCTGGACATTTTCTCTGCTATTTGTCCCCTACACCGGGCTTGACAGTGCCTTCTTGGAGGAGGTAGCTCTCAACTCCAGGCCAAGTTCCTTGCAGGGATCTCTTCACATTGACTTTGTCCCTCACAATAAGAGATGGGGTCATGTGTAAATGAAGGCAGAGACCAAGGTTCAGAGCTTAGGGAGGAGAAGAAGGAGTATGTCTTGGAGAGGTGCCATGGGGCAGGGGGTGGTGACAGTTGGGAGAGAACCAGAAGGCCAGATGCCCTTTTTGGGGAGGAAACAGTGATCTAGTGCCTCTGGGGGCTTTGTGACTCCGGGTGTTTCAGCCCTGAGTTTGCCTGTTTCCACTGGAGAGGAGTGGGCTCACCAATAGTATATGTGCCTTTATCACTGGCCATGTACATGGTGGTGTCCAGCCCTGGAAATGTCCAGATTACTCATCTTTGGGATCTTGCATGGTAATATTTCATGTGACCTGCCAGGAAAAGGAGTCATTTGAGCTTAAAAAAATAAAAACTACATTTCTAGGTCGGCAAACCTGGAGTCCTTGTCTGCCATTACCTAACTTTTCTAATCCTGTTTTCTCCTCTGCAAAATGGGGATAAGAAGTCCTACCCTGCAGGGATCCTGGGAGGGTGAAGTGAGCTCTGGAATGCGGAGTGCCCATCAGAGTACATTGTAAATGCTCACAAGTGCTCCCCCAGATTGTAACAATACGTTTTCATTTCAGAGTCCCTCAATCCTTTCCACAGTCCTGGATAGTCTGTTGCAAAAAGACAAGGTCTGCAGCAAAATAGTCTGCTCATATGCCAGCACCTCAGCTGAGAAGTCAGACATGTCTCCCAATCTACCTCTGCCTCTGGTTCTTATTGACTAAAAGGCAGAATTAAAACCACCAACCTCTGCATTGTGGTGAGGACCCAATGAGGCCCAACAGGTTACTTGGTGAGCACTCACTAAATTTCAGCTAGGAAAATAGTAAAAATGGTAAACATTTATACTGTGCTTTCTATGTATTGGGCACATAGAACTTACGTATATTAATGAATTTAATCCACATAACAGTTCTGTGAGGAGATGCTATTATCCCCATTTTACTGATGTAGAAATGAGCAACTGTGCTTCAGTACTGGTGTGTGATCCATGATCACACACACAGTAAGTGGCAGAGTCTGAATTTTTGAACCCAGACTGTCTGACTCCTGAATCTGTGTTCACCAGCTTCACCCTGTTTTCACAGATAAGGAAACTGAGGCCTAGAGAGATTAAATATCAGGCCCAGATTGCCTCAGTCAGTTAGAGGAAGAAATTGATTTCAAACTTGTGTCTGAGTCACTCCCAGGCTCAGGATCTTTGCAAAAGTTTCTCCTTGCCTCAAACCCGGGACAGAGCCATCACTTGTCTGTCTCCTGAATAGTCCTCTGCAGATTACTTCACCAGAGGCCCCAGGGAGTGTTTGGGAAGACATGGTTGGATGACTGTCACTGTGGGGTCTGCTTATCTTCAGGTTCCCTGAGTGTTCTGAAGACCCTTGGATCCTGCAACCTTGCTGGATGGCAACACCCTTAAACTTCTGCTAGCTTCAGGGCCACAGGACCTTGGTCACATCTATAGAAGACCCTGCCAGGGGCTGCAGCTGAGGGTGAGTTATGGGTGAGAGATGGCATTCTGAGAACCTGTCAGGCCAGGTAAAAGATCCTTTTGTCCAGAAAAGGGAACTTTGGGACAGAAATCCTCTTCTGAAGGAGTCACCCAGGGTCAACACCCTTTAATAGAGCTGCAGGTGAACCCAGAAACTCCCAGGTAGCAGGAAAATAGTGTCATCCCTTGGCCAGAATTTGAGCAAAACCCAATTTGGTGTATCACTCTTTCCAGGGGCCCTGCATGGTTGTGTGATAGAAAGGGGGTTGGCCCCAAAATCCAGAGAGATAAAAGTGAGGGGGTAGGCAGGAAAGGGGCCAGGGTCTTGCTGCAGCTGATGGGCATGTTTTCTCAGGGGATGGGACATTGCTCCCAGCCCAGTGTATTCTGCTGTCTTATAATATGGGGTGTGACCAAACCATTCCCTCATTCTCATTGGCCTATTCTAGACTCTTTTCTGTTCCTCTGTCATTTCTGCCAACTTCATTCTAAGCCAGTGAAAGAAAAGTCCCAGGATTCTCAAAATGGTGGTGCCAGCAAGACCCCACTGTAGCTTTTTTTTTTAATTTTTTAAAATTAATTTTAAGAAAAAAATTACAGGAAAGAAATGCAAACATTCCCAATATGTGATCATTCCATTCTACATATATAATCAGTAATTCACAATATCATCACATAGCTGCAGATTCATCATCATGATCATTTCCTAGAAAATTTGCATCAATTCAGAAGAAGAAACAAAAAGACAACAGAAAAATAAAACGAAAACAGAAAAAAAACCATACACACCATACCCCTTACTCCTCCTTTTCATTGATCACTAGCATTTCAAACTAAATTGATTTTAATATTTGTTCCCCCTATTTTTATTCCATATGTTCCACTCATCTGTTGACAAGGTATATAAAAGGAGCATAAGACACAAGGTTTTCACAATCACACAGTCACACTGTGAAAGCTACACCATTATACAATCATCATCAAAAACATGACTACTGGAACGCAGCTCTACATTTTCAGGCAGTTCCCTCCAGCCTCTCCATTTCCTCTTAGATAACAAGGTGATATCTACTTAATGCATAAGAATAACCTCCAGGATAACCTCTCTAAACCTCTGGACTCTGTTTGGAATCTCTCAGCCATTGACACTTTGTTTCATTTCACTCTTCCCCCTTTTGGTCAAGAGGGTTTTCTCAATCCCTTGATGCTGAGTCCGAGTTCATTCTCGGATTTCTGTCCCGCATTGCCAGGAAGGTCCACACCGCTGGGAGTCATGTCCCACGTACACGGGGGAAGGTGGTGAGTTTGCTTGTTGTGTTGGCTAGAGAAAGAGGCCACATCTGAGCAACAAAAGAGGTTCTCTTGCGGGTGACTCTTAGGCCTAATTTTAAGTAGGCTTGACCTATCATTTGTGGGGTTAAGTTTCATATGAACAAACCCCAAGACTGGGGGCTCAGCCTATAGCTTTGGTTGTCCACACTGCTTGTGAGAGCTTTTTTTTAGTTGAACATTTTATATGGAAATTTGCAAGAATATTGCTGTGGGCTCCTATGTACCTTTCATCTAAATGAAGCCACATTTATTGAGTTATCTGTCTGTCTGTCTGTATCACTCTCTGGCACTTCAGTGAGAACAGGAGCAAAAGAAAGCTTGAGTTTAGAAAGCTTGATTTGTCCCATTGACCATTTTAATACAGTTCTAGCACCAAACATTCACATACATCATAAAGTATTTCTTTATACTCAAATATCTTATTTATCTCACACCCTGTGATTTACAGTTTAAGTCATACAGTGACTATATTAATTAAATATCTTGATTTTCATCTGTTGATAATTATTTTTTGATGACCAAACTTAATAATCCATTGGATGAATAACAGGGTTTAGCCTTATAGTAGTTGTTTGTGACAATAGTTGAAGAGTATTTTACTAATATTATAGATTCATTTGACCTTGCTTTGAGTTCCTTGTAATATTTTCAAAACAGTTACAGAAACCCTTGTTCAATATATACTTGGGCCCAATTATTTAAATTTTAAGGCTGTTGATATTTTATTTTGTTTTTGATTTTTTTTAAATTTTTATTGTGGTAACATATACAACATGAAATTTCCCAGTTTAATTACTCTAGTATACCAATTCAGTGGTATTAATTACATTCACAATGTGTTAACATCACCAGTTTCCATTACCAAAACTTTCTTCATTTATGGGAAATAATACATTTGTCCTTTTGTGTCTATCTTATTTCACTCAACATGATGTCTTCAAATCATCAAGGTTCATTCATATTGTAGCAGTATACACAATTTCATTCCTATTTATGGCTGAATAACATATTGCATTGTGTGTATGTACTACATTTTGTTTATCCAAAATTCATCCAGTGTTTATGGACACTTGGGTTGCTTTCACCTTTTGGCTGTTTTGAATAACACTGCTATGAACATTGGTTTAAAAATACCATTTTCAGTTCCTGTTTTCAGTTCTTTTGGGAAGTGGGAATGCGGGCCATACAGTGATTCTATACCTAACTTTCTGAGGAACTGCCAAACAGCAGCTACCTTAGTACATCATTTCATATTCCCATCAACAGTGTCCAAGTGTTCCTATCTTTCTACATCCTCACAAATACTTGCTATTTTCCATTTTAAAAATAATAGCCTTTCTGTGTGTGAAGTAACATCTCTTGGTTTTGATTTGCCTTTCCCTAGTGGCTAATTATATTGAGCATCTTTTCCTATCCTTATTGCCCATTTATAAAGCTCTTTGGATTGAAATGTCTATACAAGTCCTTTGCTGATTTTTTAATTGGGTTGTATGACTATTTGTTGTTGAGCTGTAGAAGTTCTTTATATAATCTTGATATCAGACCCGTATTGGGTATATGATTTGCAACTGTTTTCTCCCATTTGTGAAGGGTGTCTTTTTACTCTCTTGATAATGTGCTTTGATGCACAAAAGTTTTTCATTTTTTTTAAACTTTTTTTATTATTAAAAATTAAAAAGCAAAACATTAAGATATCATTCCATTCTACATATACAATCAGTAATTCTTAATATCATCACATAGTTGCGTATTCATCATTTCTTAGAACATTTGCATCAATTTAGAGAAAGAAATAAAAAGACAATAGAAAAAGAAATAAAACGATAATAGAGAAAAAAACAATTATACATGCCATACCCCTTACCCCTCGCTTTCATTTACCACTAGGATTTCAAACTAAATTTAACATTTATTTCCCCTATTATTTATTTTTATTCCGTATGTTCTACTCTTCTGTTGATATAGTAGCTAAAAGGAGCATCAGACACAAGGTTTTCACATTCACAGAGTCTCATCGTGAAAGCTATATCACTGTTCAATCATCATCAAGAAAATGGCTACTGGAACACAGCTCTACATTTTCAGGCAGTTCCCTCCAGCCTCTCCACTACATCTTGAACTACAGGGTGATATCTACTTAATGCATAAGAATAACCTCCAGGATAACCTCTCGACTCTGAAATCTTTCAGCCATTGACACTTAGTCTCATTTCACTCTTCCCCCTTTGGTTGAGAAGTTTCTCTCAATCCCTTGATGTTAATTCTCAGCTCATTCTAGGGTTTTTCTCAGTCCCTTGATGCTGAGTCTCAGCTCATTCCAGGATCTCTGTCCCACATTGCCAGGAAGGTCCACACCCCTCGGAGTCATGTCCCATGCAGAGAGGGAAAGGGTGGTGAGACTGCTTGTCATGTTGGCTGAGAGAGAGGCCACATCTGAGCAACAAAAGAGGCTCTCTTGGGGGTGACTCTTAGGCCTAAATTTTAATTTTTTTTTTTTAAAAAAAGATATAGAATGTTAATATAGAGAAAAAAATAAAAGTAATAATAATAGTAAAAAAAAAAAAACACCTATAGCTCAGATGCAGCTTCATTCAGTGTTTTAACATGATTACTTTACAATTAGGTATTATTGTGCTGTCCATTTTTGAGTTTTTGTATCTAGTCCTGTTGCACAGTCTGTATCCCTTCAGCTCCAATTACCCATTATCTTACCCTGTTTCTAACTCCTGCTGGACTCTGTTACCAATGACATATTCCAACTTTATTCTCGAATGTCGGTTCACATCAGTGGGACCATACAGTATTTGTCCTTTAGTTTTGGGCTAGACTCACTCAGCATAATGTTCTCTAGGTCCATCCATGTTATTACATGCTTCATAAGTTTATCCTATCTTAAAGCTGCATAATATTCCATCATATGTATATACCACAGTTTGTTTAGCCACTTTTCTGTTGATGGATATTTTGACTGTTTCCATCTCTTTGCAATTGTAAATAACGCTGCTATAAACATTGATGTGCAAATGTCCGTTTGTGTCTTTGCCCTTAAGTCCTTTGAGTAGATACCCAGCAATGGTATTGCTGGGTCGTATGGCAATTCTATATTCAGCTTTTTGAGGAACCGCCAAACTGCCTTCCACAGTGGTTGCACCATTTGACATTCCCACCAACAGTGGATAAGTGTGTCTCTTTCTCCGCATCCTCTCCAGCACTTGTCATTTCCTGTTTTGTTGATAATGGCCATTCTGGTGGGTGTGAGATGATATCTCATTGTGGTTTTGATTTGCATTTCTCTAATGGCCAGGGACATTGAGCATCTCTTCATGTGCCTTTTGGCCATTTGTATTTCCTCTTCTGGTAGGTGTCTGTTCAAGTCTTTTTCCCATTTTGTAATTGGGTTGACTGTCTTTTTTTTGTTGAGTTGAACAATCTCTTTATAAATTCTGGATACTAGACCTTTATCTGATACGTCATTTCCAAATATTGTCTCCCATTGTGTAGGCTGTCTTTCTACTTTCTTGATGAAGTTCTTTGATGCACAAAAGTGTTTAATTTTGAGGAGCTCCCATTTATTTCTTTCTTTCTTCAGTGCTCTTGCTTTAGGTTTAAGGTCCATAAAACCGCCTCCAATTGTAAGTTTCATAAGATATCTCCCTACATTTTCCTCTAACTGTTTTATGGTCTTAGACCTAACGCTTAGATCTTTGATCCATTTTGAGTTAACTTTTGTATAGGGTGTGAGATGCGGGTCCTCTTTCATTCTTTTGCATATGGATATCCAGTTCTCTAGGCACCATTTATTGAAGAGACTGTTCTGTCCCAAATCAGTTGGTCTGACTGCCTTATCCAAGATCAAATGTCCACAGATGAGAGGGTCTATATCTGAGCACTCTATTTGATTCCATTGGTCAATATATCTATCTTTATGCCAGTACCATGCTGTTTTGACCACTACGGCTTCATAATATGCCTTAAAGTCAGGCAGCATGAGACTTCCAGCCCTGTTTTTTTTCCTCAAGATACTTTTAGCAATTCGGGGCACCCTGCCCTTCCAGATAAATTTGCTTATTGGGTTTTCTATTTCTGAAAAATAAGTTGTTGGGATTTTGATTGGTATTGCATTGAATCTGTAAATCAATTTAAGTAGGATTGACATCTTAACTATATTTAGTCTTCCAATCCATGAACACGGTATGCCCTTCCATCTATTTAGGTCTTCTGTGATTTCTTTTAACAATTTTCTGTAGTTTTCTTTATATAGGTTTTTTGTCTCTTTAGTTAAATTTATTCCTAGGTATTTTATTCTTTTAGTTACAATTGTAAATGGGATTCATTTCTTGATTTCCCCCTCAGCTTGTTCATTACTAGTGTATAGAAATGCTACAGATTTTTGAATGTTGATCTTGTAACCTGCTACTTTGCTGTACTCATTTATTTGCTCTAGTAGTTTTGTTGTGGATTTTTCCGGGTTTTCGACGTATAGTATCATATCATCTGCAAACAGTGATAGTTTTACTTATTCCTTTCCAATTTTGATGCCTTGTATTTCTTTTTCTTGTCTAATTGCTCTGGCTAGAACCTCCAACACAATGTTGAATAATAGTGGTGATAGTGGACATCCTTGTCTTGTTCCTGATCTTAGGGGGAAGGTTTTCAGTTTTTCCACATTGAGGATGATATTAGCTGTGGGTTTTTCATATATTCCCTTTATCATTTTAAGGAAGTTCCCTTGTATTCCTATCTTTTGAAGTGTTTTCAACAGGAAAGGATGTTGAATCTTGTCAAATGCCTTCTCTGCATCAATTGAGATGATCATGTGATTTTTCTACTTTGATTTGTTGAAATGGTGTATTACGTTAATTGATTTTCTTATGTTGAACCATCCTTGCATACCTGGGATGAATCCTACTGGGTCATGAAGTATAATTCTTTTAATGTGTTGTTGGATACGATTTGCTAGAATTTTGTTGAGGATTTTTGCATCTATATTCATTAGAGAGATTGGTCTGTAGTTTTCTTTTTTTGTAATATCTTTGCCTGGTTTTGGTATGAGGGTGATGTTGGCTTCATAGAATGAATTAGGTAGCTTTCCCTCCACTTCAATTTTTTTTTAAGAATTTGAGCAGGGTTGGTACTAATTCTTTCTGGAATGTTTGATAGAATTCACAGGTGAAGCTGTCTGGTCCTGGACTTTTCTTTTTAGGAAGTTTTTGAATGACTAATTCAATTTCTTTACTTGTGATTGGTTTGTTGAGGTCATCTATTTCTTCTTGAGTCAAAGTTGGTTATTCATGTCTTTCCAGGACCCCGTCCATTTCATCTAAATTGTTGTATTTATTAGCGTAAAGTTGTTCATAGTATCCTGTTATTACCTCCTTTATTTCTGTGAGGTCAGTAGTTATGTCTCCTCTTCCATTTCTGATCTTATTTATTTGCATCCTCTCTCTTCTTCTTTTTGTCAATCTTGCTAAGGGCCCATCAATCTTATTGATTTTCTCATAGAACCAACTTCTGATCTTATTGATTTTCTCTATTGTTTTCATGTTTTCAATTTCATTTATTTCTGCTCTAATCTTTGTTATTTCTTTCCTTTTGCTTACTTTGGGATTAGTTTGCTGTTCTTTCTCCAGTTCTTCCAAGTGGACAGTTAATTCCTGCATTTTTGCCTTTTCTTCTTTTCTGATATAGGCATTTAGGGCAATAAACTTCCCTCTAACACTGCCTTTGCTGCGTCCCATAAGTTTTGGTATGTTGTGTTTTCATTTTCATTCACCTCGAGGTATTTACTAATTTCTCTTGCAATTTCTTCTTTGATCCACTTGTTGTTTAAGAGTGTGTTGTTGAGCCTCCATGTATTTGTGAATTTTCTGGCAATCCGCGTATTATTGATTTCCAACTTCATTCCTTTATGATCCGAGAAAGTGTTGTGTATGATTTCAATCTTTGTAAATTTGTTAAGACTTGCTTTGTGACCCAGCATATGGTCTATCTTTGAGAATGATCCATGAGCACTTGAGAAAAAGGTGTATCCTGTTGTTGTGTGGTGTAATGTCCTATAAATGTCTGTTAAGTCTAGCTCATTTATAGTTATATTCAGATTCTCTATTTCTTTATTGATCCTCTGTCTAGATGTTCTGTCCATTGATGAGAGTGGTGAATTGAAGTCTCCAACTATTATGGTAGGTGTGTCTATTTCCCTTTACAGTGTTTGCAGTGTATTCCTCACGTATTTTGGGGCATTCTGGTTCGGTGCGTAAATATTTATGATTGTTATGTCTTCTTGTTTAATTGTTCCTTTTATTAGTAGATAGTGTCCTTCTTTGTCTCTTTTACCTGTTTTACATTTGAAGTCTAATTTTTTGGATATTAGTATAGCCACTCCTGCTCTTTTCTGGTTGTTATTTGCATGAAATATCTTTTCCCAACCTTTCACTTTCACCCTATGTTTATCTTTGGGTCTAAGATGTGTTTCCTGTAGACAGCATATAGAAGGATCCTGTTTTTTAATCCATTCTGCCAATCTATGTCTTTTGATTGGGGAATTCAGTCCATTAACATTTAGTGTTATTACTGTTTGGATAATATTTTCCTCTACTTTTTTTCCTTTTGTATTATATATATATCATATCTGACTTTCCTTCTTTCTACACTCTTCTCCATACCTCTCTCTTCTGTCTTTTCGTATCTGACTCTAGTACTCCCTTTAATATTTCTTGCAGAGCTGGTCTCTTGGTCACAAATCTCTCAGTGACTTTTTGTGCTGGTTTGAAGGGAAGTATGCCCCCTAAGAAAAGCCATGTTTTAATATGGATCCCATTTCTTAAAGGTAGAATAGTCTCTATTCAATGCTGTGTATTTGGGACTGTGATGGGATCATCTCCCTGGCTGATGAGATTTAGTTAAGAACGGTTGTTAAACTGGATTAGGGGATGACATGTCTCCACCCATCTGAGTGGGTCTTGATTAGTTTCTGAAGTCCTATAAAAGAGGAAACATTTTGGAGAATGAGAGATTCAGAGAGAGTGACACTACGAAGCAGAGAGTCCTTCAGCCAGCGATCTTTGGAGATGAAGAGGGAAGATGCCTCCCGGGGAGCTTCATGAAACAGGAAGCAAGGAGAGAAATCTAGCAGATGACGCCGTGTTCACCATGTGCCCTTCCAGCTGAGAGAGAAGCCCTGACTGTGTTCGCCACGTGCCTTCTCACTTGGGAGAGAAACCCTGAACTTCATCGGCCTTCTTGAACCAAGGTGTCTTTCCCTAGATGCCTTTGGACATTTCTTTAGACTTGTTTTAATCGGGACATTTTCTAGGCCTTAGAACTGTAAACTTGCAACTCATTAAATTCCCCTTGTTACAAGCCATTCCGTTTCTGGTATATTGCATTCCAGCAGCTAGCAAACTAGAACACTTTTTGTCTGAGAATGTTTTAATTTCTCCCTCATTTTTGAAGGACAATTTTGCTGGATATAAGAGTCTTGGTTGGCAGTTTTTCTCTTTTGTTTATTTAAATATATCATCCCACTGTCTTCTAGCTTCCATGGTTTCTGCTGAGAAATCTACACATAGTCTTATTGGGTTTCCCTTGTATGTGATGGATTGTTTTTCTCTTGCTGCTTTCAAGATCCTCTCTTTCTCTTTGACCTCTGACATTCTAACTAGTAAGTGTCTTGGAGAACGCCTATTTGGGTCTAATATCTTTGGGGTGCGCTGCACTTCTTGGATCTGTAATTTTAGGTCTTTCATAAGAGTTGGGAAATTTTCAGTGATAATTTCTTCCATTAGTGTTTCTCCTCCTTTTCCCTTCTTTTCTCCTTCTGGGACACCCACAACATGTATAGTTGTGCACTTCATATTGTCATTCAGTCTGATACCCTGTTCAAATTTTTCCATTCTTTTCCCGATAGTTTCTGTTTCTTTTTGGAATTCAGATGTTCCATCCTCCAAATCACTAATTCTATCTTCTGTCTCTTTAAATCTATCATTGTAGGTATCCATTGTTTTTTCCATTTTTTCTACTTTATCCTTCACTTCCATAAGTTCTGTGATTTGTTTTTTCAGTTTTTCTGTTTCTTATTTTTGTTCAGCCCATGTCTTCTTCATGTCCTCCCTCAATTTATCGATTTCGTTTTTGAAGAGGTTTTCCATTTCTGTTCGTATATTCAGCATTAGTTGTCTCAGCTCTTGTATCTCATTTGAACTATTGGTTTGTTCCTTTGACTGGGCCATATTTTCAATTTTCTGAACGTGATCCATTATCTTCTGCTGGCATCTGGGCATTTAGTCAGATTTTCCTGGGTGTGGGACCTGGCTAGTTGAAAGGTTTTTCTGTGAAATCTCTGTGCTCTGTTTTTCTTTTTCTGCCCAGTAGGTGGCGCTCGTGGCACACGTTTGTCTGTGGGTCCCACCAGTAAAAGGTGCTGTGGGTCCTTTAACTTTGGAAAACTCTCACCGTGGGGGAGGTTCGCCAGCCGAAGCGTCTTGGAAGAGTGCCAGCCGGCCTGGGGGTCCAAACGCAGGGAGGGTCGCCGGCCACCGCAGCCCGGGAGAGCGCCCGTCCGAACTTCCTAGTCGGCCCGGGGCGCCAAGCGTGGCGGGAGGGCTCCAGTCACCGCGGCCCGGGAGAGTGCACCGTTCCCAGCTAGACCGGGGAGTCACGTGTTTGGAATGGACCCCCCCGGTCACCGTTTCCACGGCCTGGGGATTTCCGATCCAATTCTCTCAGTTGGTCCGGGGGGGGGCGCGCGTGGTGGGGGCGCCAGCCGCCGCAGCTTGAGGGGACCGCCTGCCCAATTCTGCCAGCTGGCCCGGGAAGGAGGAGAGGAGGGACCCCGGACACTTGCCGCTCCGCCCGGGGAAGCTCGCGCCCCTCGGCAATCTCACCAGAGCGGGTTCTCCCAGCCAGTCAGCCGTTCCAGGATGGGGTACGCTGTCTTTTTGATCTGTTTTGGCTCCGGGAGCTGTTCTGTATCGTTTCAACTCCCCTAGTAGCTGTTCTGGAGGAGGAAAGGTGAGGATGGGAAGGCTGTCGAGGACAGTGGCGGAAGAGCCGGTGAAGGCGGCAGAGGGCACAGTGGTGGTTGGAGAGCCGCTGGAGCAGAAGGAGAAAGGGAAGGATAAGATGGCAGCGGGAGCGCCGCCGGCGGAGAGAGAGGAAGAGGAGGGCTAGATGGCGGCGGGAGCGCCAGCAGAGAAGGGGGAAGAGAAGGGCCAGATGGCGGCAGGAGCGCCGGCGGAGAAGGGGAAAGAGGAGGGCCAGATGGCGGCGGGTGCGTCTGCGGAGAAGGGGGAAGAGAGGGGGCCAGATGGCAGCAGGAGCGCCGGCGGAGAAGGGGGAAGAGGAGGGCCAGATGGCGGCAGGAGCGCCAAGGGAGAAGGGGGAAGAGGAGGGCCAGATGGCGGCGGGAGCGCTGGCGGAGAAGTGGGAAGAGGAGGGCCAGATGGCAGCGGGAGTGCCGGCGGAGAAGGGGGAAGAGGAGGTCCAGATGGTGGCGGGAGCGCCGGCAGAGAAGGGGGAAGAGGAGGGCTAGATGGCGGCGGGAGTGCTGCCGGCAGAGAAAGAGGACCAGGCCTAAATTTTAAGTAGACTTGACCTATCCTTTGTGGGGTTAAGTTTCATATGAACAAACCCCAAGACTGGGGGCTCAGCCTATAGTTTTGGTTGTCCACACTGCTTGTGAGAATATCAAGAATTCAACTTGGGGAAGTTGAATTTCTCCCCACTCTCACCATTCCCTGAAGGGGGCTTGCAAATACTTTTCCAGTCACTGATCAAATAACTCTGGGATTCATTGGGGCATCACTCTGGACAAACCAACAAAATCTCATGTCCTACCTGAGATTCCAAGTACTTATGATGTTCAATCAAACTATCTACATGAGTTATATTAGGAAATGCTCTGGTCACAATATAAATTTTATAACAAACATTTTTTGCTTTAGTCTCACACATAAGGTGACATTTTAAAGTATTAATTATCATCTATTTTCAGCACCCTGCAATAATGACATTCCTTTGTTCTTCCTCATGCAAAAACTTTTTTAAAATTTGTACATTGTACATTTCACTATTATTATACACTGTAGGCATTCCTAGAATTATACCATCTTGATCTTTAGCATCTATCTTTCTTTCTGATTTCATTTATGTCCCCAGCCGTCCTCCCTCTATCATTCTCACATGCAGCTTCATTCAGTGTTTTAACATAATTACATTACAGTTAGGTAGTATTGTACTGTCCATTTCTGAGTTTTTGTATCCAGTCCTATTGCACAGTCTGTATCCCTTCAGCTCCAATTACCCAATATCTTACCCTGTTTCTATCTCCTAATAGTCTCTCTTACCAACAACATATTCCAAGTTTATTCACTAATGTCAGTTCATATCAGTGAGACCATACAGTATTTGTCTTTTAGTTTTTGGCTAGTCTCACTCAGCATAATGTTCTCAAGGTCCTTCCATGTTGTTACATACTTCAAAAGTTTATTCTGTCTTAAAGCTGCATAATATTCCATTGTATGTATATACCACAGTTTGTTTAGCCACTCGTAAATGGACATTTTGGCTGTTTCTATCTCTTTGCAGTTGTAAATAATGCAGCTATAAATATTGGTGTACAAGTGTCCGTTTGTGTCTTTGCCCTCATGTCCTCTGACTAGATACCTAGCAATGGTATTGCTGGGTCACATGGCAATTCTATATTCAGCTTTTTGAAATTGGATTGGCTGTCTTTTTTTTGTTGAGTTGAACAATCTCTTTATAAATTCTGGATACTAGACCATTATTTGATCTGTCGTTTCCAAATATTGTCTCCCATTGTGTCGGAGGTCTTTTTACTTTCTTGATGAAGTTCTTTGATGCACAAAAGTGTTTAATTTTGAGGAGTTCCCATTTATTTATTTCTTCCTTCAGTGCTCTTGCTTTAGGTGTAAGGTCCATAAAACCGCCTCCAATTATAAGATTTATAAGATATCTCCCTACATTTTCCTCTAACTGTTTTATGGTCTTAGACCTAATGCTTAGATCTTTGATCCATTTTGAGTTAACTTTTGTATAGGGTGTGAGATGCAGGTCCTCTTTCATTCTTTTGCATATGGATATCTAGTTCTCTAGGCACCATTTATTGAAGAGACTGTTCTGTCCCAAATCAGTTGGTCTGACTGCCTTATCCAAGATCAAATGTCCATAGATGAGAGGGTCTATATCTGAGCACTCTATTTGATTCCATTGGTCAATATATCTATCTTTATGCCAGTACCATGCTGTTTTGACCACTGCAGCTTCATAATATGCCTTAAAGTCAGGCAGCGTGAGACCTCCAGCCCTGTTTTTTTTTTCCTCAAGATACTTTTAGCGATTCGGGGCACCCTGCCCTTCCAGATAAATTTGCTTATTGTTTTTTCTATTTCTGAAAACTAAGTTGTTGGGATTTTGATTGGTGTTGTGCCAGATCTGTAAATCAATTTAGGTAGGATTGACATCTTAACTATATTTAGTCTTCCAATCCATGAACATGGTATGCCCTTCCATCTACTGAGGTCTTCTGTGATTTCTTTTAACAGTTTTTTGTAGTTTTCTTTGTATAGGTCTTTTGTATATTTAGTTAAATTTATTCCTAAGTATTTTATTCTTTTAGTTGCAATTGTAAATAGAATGCGTTTCTTGATTTCCCCCTGAAATTGTTCATTACTAGTGTATAGAAACACTACAGATTTTTGAATATTGATCTTGTAACCTGCCACTTTGTTGTACTCGTTTATTAGCTCTAGTAGTTTTGCTGTGGATTTTTCAGGATTTTCGACGTATAGTATCATATCATCTGCAAACAGTGATAGTTTTACTTATTCCTTTCCAATTTTGATGCCTTGTATTTCTTTTTCTTGTCTAATTTCTCTGGCTAGAACTTCCAGCATGATGTTGAATAACAGTGGTGATAGTGGACATCCTTGTCTTGTTCCTGATCTTAGGGGGAAAGTTTTCAGTTTTTCCACATTGAGGATGATATTAGCTGTGGGTTTTTCATATATTCCCTTTATCATTTTAAGGAAGTTCCCTTGTATTCCTATCCTTTGAAGTGTTTTCAACAGGAAAGGATGTTGAATCTTATCAAATGCCTTCTCTGCATCAATTGAGATGATCATGTGATTTTTCTGCTTTGATTTGTTGATATGGTGTATTACATTAATTGATTTTCTTATGTTGAACCATCCTTGCATACCTGGGATGAATCTACTTGGTCATGATGTATAATTCTTTTAATGTGATGTTGGATTTGATTTGCTAGAATTTTGTTGAGGATTTTTGCATCTATATTCATTAGAGAGATTGGTCTGTAGTTTTCTTTTTTTGTAATATCTTTGCCTGGTTTTGGTATGAGGGTGATGTTGGCTTCATAGAATGAATTAGGTAGCTTTCCCTCCACTTCAATTTTTTTTAAGAATTTGAGCAGGGTTGGTACTAATTCTTTCTGGAATGTTTGATAGAATTCACATATGAAGCCATCTGGTCCTGGACTTTTCTTTTTGGGAAGCTTTTTAATGACTGATTCAATTTCTTTACTTGTGATTGGTTTGTTGAGATCATCTATTTCATCTTGAGTCAAAGTTGGTTGTTCATGCCTTTCTGGGAAGTTGTCCATTTCATCTACATTGTTGTGTTTATTAGCATATAGTTGTTCATAGTATCCTGTTATTACCTCCTTTATTTCTTTGGGGTCAGTGGTTATGTCTCCTCTTCCATTTCTGGTCTTATTTATTTGCATCCTCTCTCTTCTTCTTTTTGTCAGTCTTGCTAAGGGGCCATCAATCTTGTTGATTTTCTCATAGAACCAATTTCTGGTTTTATCGATTTTCTCAATTGTTTTCATGTTCTCAATTTCATTTATTTCTGCTCTAATCTTTGTTATCTGTTTCCTTTTGCTTGCTTTGGGGTTAGTTTGCTGTTCTTTCTCCAGTTCTTCCAAGTGGACAGTTAATTCCTGAATTTTTGCCCTTTCTTCTATTTTGATATAGGTATTTAGGGCAATAAATTTCCCTCTTAGCACTGCCTTTGCTGCATCCCATAAGTTTTGATATGTTGTGTTTTCATTTTCATTTGCCTTGAGATATTTACTGATTTCTCTTGTAATTTCTTCCTTGACCCACTGGTTGTTTAAGAATGTGTTCTTGAGCCTCCACGTATTTGTGAATTTTCTGGCGCTCTGCCTATCGTTGATTTCCAACTGCATTCCTTTATGATCTGAGAAAGTGTTGTGTATGATTTCAATCTTTTTAAATTTGTTGAGTCTTGCTTTGTGACCCAGGATATGGTCTATCTTTGAGAATGATCCATGAGCACTTGAGGAAAAGGTGTATCCTGCTGTTGTGGGGTGTAATGTCCTATAAATGTCTGTGAAGTCTAGCTCATTTATTGTAATATTCAAATTCTCTATTTCTTTATTGATCCTCTGTCTAGATGTTCTGTCCATTGATGAGAGTGGGAAATTGAAGTCTCCAACTATTATGGTAGGTGTGTCTATTTCCCTTTTCAGTGTTTGCAGTGTTTACCTCACGTATTTTGGGGCATTCTGGTTCAGTGCGTAAATATTTATGATTGTTATGTCTTCTTGTTTAATTGTTCCTTTTATTGGTAGATAGTGTCCTTCCTTGTCTCTTTTAACTGTTTTACATTTGAAGTCTAATTTGTTGGATATTAGTATAGCCACTCCTGCTCTTTTCTGGTTGTTATTTGCATGAAATATCTTTTCCCAACCTTTCACTTTCAACCTATGTTTATCTTTGGGTCTAAGATGTGTTTCCTGTAGACAGCATATAGAAGGATCCTGTTTTTTAATCCATTCTGCCAGTCTATGTCTTTTGATTGGGGAGTTCAATCCATTAACATTTAGTGTTATTATTGTTTGGGTAGTACTTTCCTCTACCATTTTGCCTTTTGTATTATATATTTCATACCTAATTTTCCTTCTTTCTACACTCTTCTCCACACCTCTGTCTTCTGTCTTTTCATATCTGTCTCTAGTGCTCCCTTTAGTATTTCCTGCAGAGCTGGTTTCTTGGTCACAAATTCTCACAGTGACTTTTTGTCTCAAAATGTTTTAATTTCCCCCTCATTTTTTGAAGGACAATTTAGCTGGATATAGAATTCTTGGCTGGTAGTTTTTCTCTTTTAGTAATTTAAATATATCATCCCACTGTCTTCTCGCCTCCATGGTTTCTGCTGAGAAATCTACACATAGTCTTATTGGGTTTCCCTTGTATGCGATGGATTGCTTTTCTCTTGCTGCTTTCAAGATCCTCTCTTTCTCTTTGACCTCTGACATTCTGACTAGTTAGTGTCTTGGAGAACATCTATTTGTATCTATTCTCTTTGGGGTGTGCTGCACTTCTTGGATCTGTAATTTTAGGTCTTTCATAAGAGTTGGGAAATTTTCAGTAATAAGTTCTTCCATTAGTTTTTCTCCTCCTTTTCCCTTCTCTTCTCTTTCCGGGGTACCCACAACATGTATATTTGTGCGCTTCATATTATCATTCAATTCCCTGAGTCCCTGCTCATATTTTTCCATTCTTTTCCCTATAGTTTCTATTTCTTTTTGGATTTCTGATGTTCCATCCTCCAGTTCACTAATCCTAACCTCTGTCTCTTGAAATCTACCATTGTAGGTTTCCATTGTTTTTTTCATCTCTTCTACTGTATCTTTCATTCTCATAAGTTCCATGATTTGTGTTTTCAGACTTACCATTTCTTCTTTTTGTTCATTCTTTGCCTTCTTCATATCCTCCCTCAATTCATTGATTTGGGTTTTGATAAGGTTTTCCATTTCTGTTCGTATATTCTGAATTAATTGTTTCAGCTTCTGTATGTCATTTGAACTATTAGTTTGTTCCCTTGACTGGGCCATATCTTCAATTTTCCTGGTGTGATTTGTTATTTTTTGCTGGCATCTAGACATTTAATTACCTTAATTAGTTTATTCTGGAGATTGCTTTCACTTATCTTACCTAGGGTTTTCTTGCTAGATGAGTTTGTTGTCTATCTGTTCTTTGACCTTCAGTTCAGCTTTTTCTGGGCCTCTAGCTTAAGTTTTGTTTAACAGAGGGTAATTTTTCAGTTCTTGTTTTCTTGTTTCTTGTCCTGCTTGTTTGGTGCCTTTTCCCTCCCCACCCTTAGGAGGGTATACATAGGTATTACAGACTCCAGCCGGGTTTTCCCGGACTAAGCTGGCCTCCTTTTGGGGGGAAGGAATCACCTGCATCAGTTTTCCCTGAGGGTGAGACCCAGCAGGTTGAAAGACTTTCCTGTGAAGTTTCTGGGCTCTGTTTTTCTTATCCTGCCCAGTATGTGGTGCTTGTCTGCCTGAGCGTCCCACCAGCAAAAGATGTTGTGGCTCCTTTAACTTTGGAAGGCTCTCCCTGCTGAGGGCGTGGTGGAGACAGAGGAGAGGTTATAGGCTGGTTTTAATGGCTTCAAGTTTCCCAACCCTGGGGTCTGAATTCCTTGATGGAGGGATTCCACCTGAGTTGGACTTCACCTCTGTTTCGTCCCCTTTCCTCTTTTTCAGTTAGCCCAATAAGCGCCCTCTGCATTGACCAGTTTTACCTGAGCTGGGGGCCTATTTTTAGTAGTCAGAATTTGTTTATTAATGCCACAATTGGTGTTTGGTTGGACTCAGTCCCTGCTACTGTTAGAGTGTCTTTCCTTTCCCTCCGGGAAGCCGCCTGTGGGGAAGTGGCACCGGGCACCGGCTGCCACAGCTTGAGGAACTCACAGTTCCGGAGACTCGCAGCCAGTCCAGCTGGTCCAGACTGGGGTATGCTTTGTGTTCGGTCACTATCGTGGCTCCTGGAGCTGTTCTGTACTGTTTCTGGTTATTTAGTAGTTGTTCTAGATGATGAACTAAAACGCGCACATTGCTAAGCCGCCATCTTGCCTATTGTTCAAAAGTTTTTAATTTTGATGACATCCAATTTATCTCTGTCTTCTTTTGTTGCTCATACTTTTGGTATAATATAAGGTCCCAAAGATATTCTCCTTTGTTTTCTTCTAAGAGTATTATAGTTTTAGCTCATATTTTGGTCACTGATCCTTTATTTTTAAATGTCAAATTTTATTGAGATATATTCACATACCATATAATCCATCCAAGGAATACTATCAATGTCTTACAATACCATCACTTAATTGTGCAATCATCATCCCAGTCAATTTTAGAACATTTTCATTACTCCAAAAAGAAAAATAACAAATAGATCTAAAATAAGAAAACCCAAAACACTCCAAACTTATTATCCCCCCTATTATTGACTACTAGTATTGGTGTGGTACATGTGTTATTGTTGATGAAAGAAGATATTACTGTTAACTGTAGTTCATAGTTTGCAACAGGTACTTTTTTTTCCCATACGCTACTCTATTGTTACATCTTTGTAGAAGTGTCCTACATTTGTACTACTTCAAGAAAGAACTTATTTATGTTTGTAGTGTTAATCATAAACATTGTCCACCATAAGTTTCACTGTGTTATACTTTCTGATATTTTAACTTCTAGCTTTCCTTCTCATGACATACAGGACTCTAAACAACCCCTTTCAACCATATTCACCTACAGTCTAGTGCTATTATTTATAATCCCAATAATGAGCTATCTTCACCTCTATCCATTTCCATACATTTATGTTCAACCTTGTTAAAAATTCTGTACATATTAAGCAACTGATCCCTGTTTCTAGTCTCATTCTATCTCTTAGTAACCTATTTTCTAAGTTGTATGACTATGAACTTACATATTCTAATTAGTTAGATATGACTTATGTCACTTAGCATATTGTCCTCAAGATTCATCCAGGTTGTTGCATACTTTAGGACTTCATTCCTTTTTACTGTTGAGTAATATTCCATCATCTATTGTGGTAGTTAGATTCAGTTGTCAACTTGGCCAGGTGAATGCACCTTGTTCTGTTGCTGTGGACATGAGCCAATGGTACGTGAACCTCATCGGTTGCTCATTACATCTGCAGTTGGCTAGGAGGTGTGCCTGCTGCAGTGAATGATATTTGATTTAATTGACTGGTGCTTAAATGAGAGAGCGCAACATAGCACAGCCCAAGCAGCTCAGCATACCTCATCTCAGCACTCACAGCTCAGCTCAGCCCAGGCCTTTGGAGATGCAGAAAGGAATCACCCTGGGGAAAGATGTTGGAACCCACAGGCCTGGAGAGAAGGCCAGCAGAGACCATCCTGTGCCTTCCCGCGTAAGAAAGAACGTCAGTTGAAAGTTAGCTGCCTTTCCTCTGAAGAACTAATGAAATAAATCCCCTTTTATTAAATGCCAATCCATTTCTGGTGTGTTGTATTCCGGCAGCTAGCAAACCAGAACATATGTATATACCGCGTTTTGTTTATCCATTCATTGGTTGATGGATACTTGGATTGTTTCCACCTTTTGGCAATTGTGGATAATGCTACTATGAACATTGCCATGCAAATGTCTGTTCATGTCCCTGCTTCCAGATCTGGGTATATACCAGATAGCATAATTGCCAGGCCATAGGGCAACTCCCTATTTAGGGCAACTCCATATTTAGTTTTCTGAGGAATTGCCAAATTGCTTTTCGCAGTAACTGTACCATTTTACATATCCACCAGCAGTGAATAAGTATTCTGTTTCTCCATGTCCTCTCCAGCACTAGTAGTTTCCTGTTTGTTTAATAGCAGTCATTCATAGATGTGAGATATCACATTGTGATTTTGATTTTGGATTTCCCTAATTAGTAAAGATGAGCATCTTTTCATGTGCTTTTTAGCCATTTGTATTTTCTCTTTGGAGAAATGTCTATTCATGTTCTTTGCCCATTTTATAATTAGGTTGTTTGTCCTTTTATTGTTGAATTTTAGGATTTCTTTATGTAATCTGGATATCAAACCCTTATCAAATATGTGGTTACCAAATATTTTCTCCCAATAAATTGGCTGCCTTTTCACCCTTTTGACAAAGTCCTTTGAAGCACAGACGTATTCAGTCTTGAGGAGGTCACATTTATCTATTTTTTCTTTCGTTGCTTGTGCTTTGGGTATATCTAAGAAGCTGCTACCATCACTAGGTCTTGAAGATCCCTATATTTTCTTTTAGGAGTTTTTTGGCACTAGCTCTTATATTTAGGTCTTTGATCTACTTTGAGTTAATATTTGTATAGGACATGAGGAAGAGGTCATGTTTCATTCCTTTGGATATGGATATCCAGTTCTTCCAACACTATTTATTGAAGAGACCATTCTGTCCCAGTTCAGCGCATTTAGGGGCCACAGATCTGAGGGTCTAGTTCTGAACTCTAAATTCAAGTCCATTGACTTGATCCATTTTTTTTAGTTAATTTTTGTATATGGTGTGAGGTGGGGTTCATTTTCATTCTTTTGCATGTGGATAAGGATTCTTAACTTTTTAATAACTTTCATTTCTTCCTTGGTAGCAGCTTTCACCTCTTGGAAAGTCTGTTTTATGTATCCACACTCTGAATTTAGTGGAAATTTCATTGTGATCTCTGAAGCTATACTTCATCATTTTCCTCCTAATCTCTGTTTTTACAGGTCTCAGATCTTTTTCCGGGAACAGCAGAAAATGATTGAGCAACAGGTGAGCGTGTGACATTCATTTGAATTTATTCATGTTTTATTGAAGGGGAGTTTTTAAAAATCAAGAGGTACAAAAAAGGTACATAGTGAAAATAAGTATCCCAGCCACCCAGTTTCCATTTGGAAAAACTGTCTGGATTTCAAGAATATAAATTTTGCCATAGGCTGAGTTTTCAAGAAAATTGATTCTGAGATGAAGATTGGCATACAGCAGGTTTATTAGGGAGTCTGTCAGAACACCTGCAAGGAAGTAAGGGAAAGCAGGATTAGGCATAGAGAATTGTTGAATAGAGACCTTAGGTAGCATTACAAGATGCTCTGGAGCTGGGATGGCCCACTGGGATGTCCTGAATGGAGGCAAGGAGACCTTTATATTCTGAAATCAACCAGTCAGTGGCTGTAAACTGATGCCCCAGAGAAGGGAAGTAACTTTGAGATGGGCAGTTCTCTAGCCTGCAGCATCTGGGAGAATGAGTGCATTGGTTCCCCAGAAGCATCTGGGTGAAACACTACAGCCTCCTCTCTACATGTGGATACCCTGGCAGCATACTTATATATATTGCTTTACCCTTTTCCCTCCCTCCAATTATCCTAGAGATTTTCCATATTAGTACTGTTAGAAAGAACTCTGTACTGGAAAGAGAATAAGCACTCACCCAATTGTGGAGAAGAAAATAATTTATTTGAGATCTTATAAGAATGGTCACCCATCCAAAAAATGGTGGTCAGCTCCCTGAGCAGCTAATAGCTGCTGTATTTATCTAACCCACAAGTCCCTCCTCTGTTTCTCTGCTGATTGGATACTCTAGAGGTTATAGCCTATCCAGATAATCTAATTCAAATTTCTGGTGGAAGGTTCCCACTTTTGATTATGCTTTTTATTTCAATGACCCTGGCCATTACTTATTTAGACTTGTTTCTACCTGTTTGGAACCAATTCTAGGCCTATGTCAGAGGTGCTCTTCTTCCCTGCCTGCAGCCTGATTTGTTCTGCAGCCCTATCCTGCATCATCTTGTGTGAAAGCTAAACTTAATTTTCTTACAAATCCCCCCTATTTCTTTTTGAACCTTTTTAGTTTTTACATTTTACTCTTTCTTCAAACTTTATAAGAGCCTTTTCACACTTTTCATCATAAGGATCTTCCTTTATAAGAGGGTACAATGGGTTTTGCTTGTACTGAATAGGTATTTGCTTGGTTAAGGCAGCCTCAATGAATCTCTGAACTAATCCTCAGGCACATGGGATAATGAAGCACCGAAATGCTGTGAGTACCCCAGCTAGGATGATTAAAGAAGTTAACATGGATAGTGCCGCTAGATCAGTTTTTTTTAAACATCCCATGAGGGAATCATTAATGCCTGAATTTTTCACCAATTCTGAGATAAGGCCCTCAGAACTTGTAAAGCTTTGGTGAGAGTTCCATTTGAGGCTGTATTATTGGGGATAAATGTATAACAACCATCCCTTACCGAAAAGTTAACACCTCCCTTTTCAGCTCATATCATGTCTAGGGCCATCCTGTTCTCCTATGTCATTCGGCTAGTAGCATCTAACTCTTCTGCTGTTCCTTCAACTGCATCCTTGATATAATTGATTTGATTAATCCAATCTACATTTTTGTTGATGGTGACCCATCAGCAATGGTGACCCAGAATAAGGATGACTTAAATTCTGCAACTACTTAATATCTAGCCTTAAACTCATCAGGGATTTCCCTTGGCACCCCTATACTATCTAAATTAACTCAATCCTCCTCCTTTTCAAATGCCAGGGTGAATGGGATGGCCAGTTGGACCAGAGCACAGGTCACTTCCCCCTTCTTGGGTAAAACTGATCAGGGGATGCCCTTTCCACTATACTACCAAAGACCTGCTTGTGGTGTGGTTAAACTGGAGAAATTGCCAAATACTATCCTTAGTCACATCCCATGCTGGGGTACGTGAGACTATAGTCCCAAGGTCCTGGAGCCCTTCTTCCCATCTAGAGAGAGACAGGCAGAGTGGTTTTCTGAACTGAGGCAAGAAGCCAGTATGGCCTTGACTTTTCCACCCCTGACTAGAGGGAAAAGAGAGTACAATGTACTACAATTTTCACCAAGAGAAGTATTCTGAAAAAGGAGTACTATGGACTTGAACTTCTTTTCATGTTCCTCCATATACATCGGAAAGGGCATGAACAGTGGGTCAGCCTGTTTGACACACGTAACAGTTGCTTATGTTTAGACGCTGGACTGTACAACATATGATCCATTCCACCCAGGCATTTGTATCGCTGCACCCTGTCCCTACCTTTATGGTTTGTTCCAAGTTTCCTGTTCTGTCCACCCTGACAACTTTGAGATTATTCTGTAATGGGGAACTGACTTTTAGCTAAGTGTCCTTAGGCACTATTGAAGAGTTAACTGGAGAGGGTGTTATTGGTATTAGGGACAGGACTTGTATCCTGAACCTTCCTAGAGGATCTTTTCCAGTGAGGTCTGCCCCCATCCCATATATTCTATCAACTATTACTATCTTTCTGCTGCTGCCCCCTGCTAGATGTTTGTCTGCTTTCTTGATGTTTATCACCAGCAGATTACACTGCCTTCAGGTCTGTGAAATTAATTCCATGTCCACAGTTCATCCTTGAAATTGGGTAGTCCATCATATATCATCCCAGGAGGGGCAAAGATAGGCTCACTATAACACCCCCCTGGCTGGTTCTGGACTCAGTATTTGTTTTTCCCACTCAATTTGTTAAGTCTCCACAGTCTATTATTTGCCAAGCATCAAATGTTAGGCCTGGAGGATAGGACCCCTTCCCCCAGGATGTAACCTACCCCTGTAAATATTTCAGAAAGCCTCTTACCCCAAACTGCCTCAGCCTAGCATCTCCTTTACCCTCCACTGGCTGCCTTCTTGTAGTTACTTCTCATTATTGAGCCTCCATTCTCCAGCAAATGCATTCTTGTGTAAACTCCCATTTTTTATTATTTGCCTTCCAGCATTTATAACCCTGCATGCTTAAGACAGCACTGAAATTTTAAACTTTACCAACGGAAAGTTGCCAACTCCAAACTTAGCCCCCTATATCTGAAAACCAGCCAATAGGGACTTGTCTAATCCTTGCCCCCCACCCCACAAACTTTTTAACCCTAAGCCTTAAAAACCCCATCCCCAACTGCTACCTTAGGGCACCCATCTTTCTCCTTCTCTTGAAACGCTGCCTGGGTGGCTCTGTTTTTCACTGAAATAAAACCTTTGCTTAAACCCTTTTGTCCCACCTCTATCCTGGTGACTTTGTTTGCCTTTCATCAAACTGTACATTTTGGGGCTATAAACTTCAGTTATATTCATTACTAATTTGACAGGGCTTATTGCGTCCCCAATTTGGAGCATTATGACTAGTATAATTTTTCTCATTTTTAAATTGGGCCCCAGATCCCTCATCTGTCTTCCTCTGGTAAGACTTTCCTTTGGCCAGGGTCACTATAACCATGTTAGATTATAGTACAGAATCCAAACCCCAAATCCAAAAAAAAAAACCCTTTTACCCTCCCAACTATTAGCTCTTTAACATGATTTTAAAGGAGTTATTTCCCAGGAATCAGACTGTGTTGTTGGGTACTTATCATCTGGCTTCGGTATTGGTCCTTTCACTTGGGTGTAGTGAGTCCAGCCTTTCTCTGGCGTCCTGATGGCCATTTCAGTTGTCAACATCCTTCCCAGGTCGGTTGGAGTTTGGACTCTTTTTCACAATTTGATGAGGACCCAACTGCCAGGTTGGTGTTGATAGACAACACATTCAAGAGGCGTTGACAACAAGCTAAAGTGCCTGAGGGACAACAGAGTAGAGGACAAAGCCTGTACATAATTCTTAAGGAAGAGGTCCTTTGCAAAGTCAGCTACTGGCATGGTCTGTCCTAAGACAAAACTCTCTTCTGGCTCTGGACCTGCAAAACTCAGAACAAGTCATTAGTTGCCAACATATAAAGGAGGGACAGCCATAGGATACAAATTCCCATTTACATAAGGAAAAATTGGAAGGAACAGAGGGGTCACCAGACCCAGGCAGCCTTGAAAAACCTACAGGGCAAACTCCACTAGACTTCAAAGTCTAAGTCATTTATCTTCGGGGCCCCAGAAAGCAGCAGTCCCACCCTTTCTAAGGATCCACACAGCAGCCTGCCTCTTTCCAAATGCAACCCCAGGGAACCCTGGAGAGACCACACCCCCCTTGGCTCATCCCTCTCCAAGCATAGGGGCCATGTTTGGGCCCTCCACCACCTCTGGGGCACATGCTCAACCCCAGCATGTGGTGGTAGCCAGGTTCCCCCTGACCCCCAAGGAATGTGCTCAACTCTCTCTCCAAGGCCTGAGGTGGCACCACTCCTACACCATGAGGTGGATGGCCCATCCTCTGCCCTTGGGGCAAACCCACACTCCCCAAATCCTTAGGTGGGTCCTCTCTCCTGCTAAAGGCCCCAGCTTCAGACTTCAGCCTCCATGGTTTTGCCTCCAAAGCCATTTTCCTTCAATGTGCCCCTTCTGTCCCTCCCAGTCCCAACTGGCAGTGACTTTTTTTTTTCAAATACAGATGCTCCAACACTCTTGCTGCCTTTCTGTATAGTAGTTTTGGGTCATGCCCATTAGCCAGTTCCATGGGTTTTATTAGGTCCTTTCCCAACAAGCTACTCCTAGCTTCTGGAATGTGTAGCAGGGGGCTTATAATTTGGTTATCTTCCCAATAGATATCAGTAATGGAAACTTTGAATCTTTTTCCTTTTATTCCTGAAACTGTGAGGGAGCTACCGAGAAGTTAATTTCCTTTGCAATATGCGTTGCAGAAGATCAAGCTGCCCTAGTGTCCACCAGAAATGTAATTTCTACCTGATATAGGCCCACCTTTAGATTTATCAAAGGCTCCTGGCGGGCCCTTGAGATGAGGAGGCTTTAACCTCCCTAATTTTTAAAATTTATTAAGGGTATCCCCCTACCTTCTTTCTTTAAATTCAGGCATTCCCCCCCCTTTTTTTTTAATAAGAACTGTTTGTTTTTTTTATTATTATTATTACTTTTTTAGCATCAACAAATACTTATATAACCAAAACCCTTTTTTTTTTTCCTTCCAAGAGCTTATCATAAAAACAATCACAGCTGACTGGTTTTGTTTTCTTCTTCTTCCTCTGCCTCTTTCTTCTCCTTCTTCTTTTTCAGTCCTTGGTGATTATCAAATTAACATTTTTTTTTCTATTTATCTTTTTGCAGCTAGCATACTCTAGATTTCTTCAGTGTACCTTCCAAAATCCTTAGAGTCTACCCAGTGCATATCGGATAGTATTTTAAGCTACAGCTTCTAGGGCATAGGTCTGTATGTTATTAAATGAGAAGCCAGTAATTTACAAAAACATTGAACTGTTTTCTCTCTTTTTGTGGTGAAATATATATTACATGCAATTTTCCATGTTAACCACTCCAATTGTACAATTCAGTGGCATTAATTACTTCAAAATGTTGTGCAACTATCACCAATATCCCTTACTGAAAAATTTCCAGGGCCTCCCCTCCCTCCTTTAATCCCCCTTCTTCCTTCCCAGGCATTCCCTTTTGAAATGACCAGGTTTCCTGCAGTGATAGCACCCAGCTGAGTCTTGTGCCCACCTCATTCCTTTATCCCCTTTGGCCCAGACTGTTTCTCTATTTCACCTCTGCCTGTCTCCTCCTTGCTTTAACTCTAATCCTTTCTTGACCACATGGTCGACTGTGCTCAACATGATTTTAACTTCTTTCTGCTTTCCTCTTCCTTTTTCACAACCCATTATAACCAATGGCCTGTCAGGGGAAGCTATCCAACTAAGTGGCTTGGTTTCTCCACTTGGCGGGCAGCCTGGGGAACACCCAGCCAGCGTTTGCACTGGCCCCTCAGCCGAACTTGTCCCTGGCCCATCCCTGGCACTGGTCCCTACCCCAAGAGGAGCCAGCAGCTGTGCAGTCCTGGGAGCCCAAGGGTGGTCCATACATGGCAGAGAGGTTTGAGGCTTAGAGGAAGGAGATGGGCAGGTACCGAGCCCGTGCTCTCAGGACCAACTGACATGTTCAACTACCGTTCACATGGAACCCTTCTCCATTTTGACCTTCAAAGTTCTCTTTTAAATATTTGCTATTACCACCAAGATCTGCACCTGCGGCGGCTCTACCTAGGCCTGCGCCCTAGGCTTCAAGGTTCACCGGAGCAGCCCTCTTACTCATTGCAGCATAGTAGCATTTGCAGGGTTGGAGGATCTGGGCAGCCTGTCCCTCTCCCATCTCTCTCACACACATCCCGACTGCTGGTGACAGCCAGGTATGGGCCTGACGCTTCACTGCCATTCATTTTTACAGCCCTGACACTGAGCAGTTTTGAACACCCCTTTCTCACCTGCTCCCCACCTCCCTCTTATACAACACCTCAAAGCAGACAAGCAACAAAGCAGACAAAGCAGCCCATGCCTGCGCTAAAGAAAGAACAAGTGATTCTGCATCTAAGATAAAATATGGAAGCAAAGAAAGGAGCCTGATTGGGTCTTAAGGGCTGCCATTACCAGTAAAGTTGAATACAGCAAAACATCACAACTAAAATACACTCTGAGATTTTCTTAATAACCCTCCTAGTGGTTTATCCTTCCACCTACTTATTTTCTGGATCTTTTTCTGAATGTTAGCCCAAGACCTCTTTACATTTTGGGGCCACAGGACTAT
This sequence comes from Tamandua tetradactyla, assembly GCF_023851605.1. Classification (NCBI taxonomy): domain Eukaryota; kingdom Metazoa; phylum Chordata; class Mammalia; order Pilosa; family Myrmecophagidae; genus Tamandua; species Tamandua tetradactyla. The sequence continues at coordinate 28,155,062 of NC_135342.1, forward strand.
CAGGGTCTGTCTTTCCTTACTTGGCCCGTCAACTTTTGCAGGTAAGCAGAGGGAGTTTTAAGTTCATTCCTTAAAAAAAAACACAGTACCCAACAAGATTTTGCCAGAAAAGACGCATCTTTAGTTTAAGAATCCCTTGTGTCTCTTTAATCATCCAGCCTCTCCTTGGCTCAGCTGCTTGCCTAAATAAATTAGAAAACAGGCATCTTTTCTGCCACCTCAAATAATGCCAACATTATTGCTCAGAAGTAGTTGGCAGGTCCTGTTAGGAGATACCCTAACCCTCCTAGGAGTCGAATTCCTGCACTGACACTTTCATCAAGACAACTTCTACAGGAAAATGCTCTCACATCAAGATAGTTTTATTCACCCATTTGCTTCACTCTTGTTAGTAGCAAGTCTGCAATTCCTGCATTTGGCAAAGGGATTTATTATAAGCACAGATTCTGCATCAAGTGGTCACATACTACTTTGAAATAGTTCTGTTGAACCAAAGAGTCAAAACTTAGAAAATTACCAGAATACAAGTAACTCTGGGTGGCTTCTTCATGACCCTTTTAAGGACTAAAAATTACTGGATAGTTTAAGCTGTCTTTTCCTTGAGACACCTCAAAGGCTTTATTTAAGTTCTGAGATTTGGGTACAGCCAATTTTATCCCCTGTATAGTGAGGCCTTAAAGATCTCACGCAAAACCAGTCCTCATCTGCCCATATTTTGGCCAGAATACATCAGGCAGTACAATGCTTTCTTTTGTCCAAATGTACGTTTTTCTTTCCCTTGGTCTGACTAAACAGAGGAATGTTCTCGGGGATGGGTTTTATAGGTACCCCTTCCCTTTTTCCCTTGCTGGCCGACTGAATCTACCCATTCTGAGATTCTACCCTTTCTGAGTCTTGCCTGGTTTCCTTTGTTTTGGCACCATCTTGCTTCATCCAACTCCAGCCCTTTCCCTCGCGGGAAAAGGAAACTGCAGATTGGAACTCCATGCTTGCTTACCACCAGGCTAATCAGATTTCATCCCAACCACTAGAGCAATACTTAATGGCCTTTTTCTTACCTTGATCTATGCAGAGTTGTCTGGTCACCATGAGGCAGATATTCCCCCTTCTTCACAATTGGCAGATGTAAGCATCTGGTCTCATGTCCTTCTGGCTGCTGGAGGTGGGCCCCCAATGGCGGAGTCTGAGACCACTTAATCAGTGGGGCATGCCTTTCCTTTGTCCTCCCCAGGAATCCTCCTCTGAAGCCTTGGATCCTGGACGAGCCCCCAAATTGTTAGAAAGAACATACTTGAAAGAGAATAAGCACTCACCCAATTGTGGAGAAGAAAATAATTTATTCACGATCTTGGAAGAACAGGTGCCCATCAGAAAAATGGTGATTGGTACCCTGAGCAACTAATAGCCGTGATATTTATCTAACCCACAAGTCTCCCTGTTTCTCCACTAATTGGATGCTACAGAGGTTACAGCCTATCCAGATAATCTAACTAATTCAAATTTCCATTGGAAGGTTCCCATTTTTGATTACGCTTTTTATTTCAATGACCCTGGCTGTTACTTTTTTAAACTTGTTTCTACCTGTTTGGTGCCAATTCTAGGCTTATGTCAGAGGCACTCTTCCTCCCTGCGGCCTGAGTTGTTCTGCAGCCCTATCCTGCACCATCTTGTGTGAAAGCTAAACCTAATTTTCTTACAGTACTTAGAGCCATACCATTCTCATATTCTCTCTCTCTCTCTCTCTCTCTCATATTAGAAAAGTTACAGGTTTACAGAAAAATCTTGCAGAAAATACAGTTCCCATATGTGCTCCCCCTCCCCACAGCCTCACACACATTCAAATACACCATTCTTTTTACTAGTGACATTATACTTCACTGCAGGCATAAAAGATGACTGAATTAACTAGTCCCTCATTCATGGACATTCGGGTTATTTCCAAACTTGATATAAGCAGTGATTCAAGGGTTATTTTTTGTTGGAATTCAAGTGTATGAAGTAGAAAGTCCAACAGAGTCATTAACAGATCTTCCTGGCAGCCTGGCCAAAAGGCAAACACTGTTAGCTTATGATTTGTATTGTCCATAAGGAAGAAGCATATTTTTATCTCTAGGGAAGACAACTTTTTGAGGTACTTTTTTCTGAAGATATTTCCCTGTGAGGCTTTCCTGTGGCTGATGTCAAGCAGCACTGCTGCTCACAGAACATCTTAGGACATTGCCATCTCCTGGGAGTTTGTTAGAAATACAAAAATACAGAATAGCAGTTCTCCCCCCAGGCCTACTGAATCAGCAGGTAGGACCTGGGAGTCTGGGTTTAGCAAGCTCTGGGTGTACTTAGACACAGGTAGGTATAAGAAACAATAAATAATAAATGCAAAAACAGATTTTCTGCAGTGGTTTCTCAGTGCTACCCTTGGAGTAGCATGTTAGCCCCAAGACTGATCTCCTAGTTCTAAAGGTGGCTCAAACCAGCAAGTTCTAGGTTCCCAGTTCTGAGGGATGGGACTGGCACAAGACAAAATCTTTATTATCTAGACCAGGAAGTCTGAGCCTTCTTCTGTGCCCTAGATCCTTCCAGACCCCTTCCTGGCAAAATGTTTTAAAATGTATTTTAAAAGCTATTGGATTGAGCAGTGTGATGGTGTTTTAGTGGCAGAATTCTCGCCTGCTGTGCCGGAGACTGGGTTTGATTCCTGGTACCTGCCCATATTAAAAAAAAAAAAAAAAAAAAAGCTATTGGATTACTGAGGAAACCAATTATATTGAAATCTAGTTAGCAAAATATTGTTCTCTGTTTTGTCTATGCCTTTGTTCATGCTGCTGCTTCTATGAGGAATGGTGTCTTTTCACCCTTTTGCAGAGAAGATTCAGGTCCATATACCCCTGACTCTGAAACCTAACCAGACCTTGAAAAAGTTAATGGGCCATTTGCTTCTCTGTGCATATGCTACACCCTGGATGTCTAGTCATCACAGCTCTTATGACAACTGTAACCCTGATGGCTTTGTACATTGCTCTCTCTATGCCAGGCCTTGAGCTCCTTGAGGTCAGGAATCATCTGTAACTATGTCCCCAGCAACCAGAACTGGGTCAGACACCAGCGGGTCTTCAGTCAATGTCTTTGGCTCATTGGTAGGTTTCCAATTAATGTAATTTTTGTTTCTCCTACTGGATATGGCATAAGGCCAGGAATATCAAAGGCATTCTAGATAGATGCATCCTCATGGTAAGTTCTGCCTATAAACATTATAAAAACATTCTTCCACATAACTAAATGTCAATCATTTCAACTTCAGCAGAAACCCGTGTCATTCAAGGATGTGGTCGTGGGCTTCACCAAAGAGGAGTGGCACCACCTGAATCCTGCTCAGAGGGCCTTGTACCGGGATGTGATGCTAGAAACCTACAGCAACCTTGTTTCAGTGGGTAAGGATAGATCTGCCATGTAATTCAGATTATGCTTTCCTTTCTCAGTTGCTAAAGCTATAGAGCCTCTAAAGTACCCTATTTACTTATTTAACACTTACCTAGCACTTTCTATGTGCCAAATAGTGTTCTAGCCACTTTAAAAATATTAACTCATTTAATCTTTATAAGACCCTTATAAGGTAGGTGCTATTAATATCCCTATTTTACAGATTTGGAAACTGAAGCTTAGAGAGATGAAGTAACTTGCCCAGGGCCACCCAGCTAGTTCATAGCAGAGCCAGGATTTGAATCTCAGCAGTCTAGCTACCCAGACTGCATTCCTAGCCCTTACACTGTGCTGCCTCAGTAAGTTTGGGTTGAGTTTCAGTGGTTCTGGATTCTAATTCCTTTTGGGCTTTAAATGAGGTGTGTGTACAATCTCCTCCCAAGTGCAATGTCTTTTGTGCGGCCTCTAAAGCTGCCTGTCCTTACCCTTGAGAGGCCCTGAAGACCAAGGAGCTCAGCCCAAGGCCTGGATGGTTTCCCTGGGACAGGTTATAAAGGCACCAAACCAGATGTGATCCTCAAGCTGGAGCAGGAAGAAGCACCATGGATTTGTGAGGCTGTGTGCCCAGGTTGCCACTCTTGGGGTGAGTATAAGATATCCAACAAAAGTGGTATTGTGTGGGGCTGGCACATTTGAAATTTTGTTCAGAGTCTTGTTCTTAAAAGTTGTAGAGCTTTGCAAGCACCTGATGAAGACTTTCCTCTGAAAGTCTCAGCTTTCTTGATGACTCTCAACCTCCATATATCCCATGCTCCATATCCAGGAGTTCCTGCTCTCTCTACTTCAAGTCTCAACTCTGCCTCATGTACTTAGTCCATTTCCCTTTCTCTAGAATCCTTGGTCTGTCTCCTCTTGAAGTTATCGATACACCCTTTTTTTTCTGATTCAGGCATTAATAGATCTGCATTCTTTGTGGGTAAGGTGAGCCTCTTGTCACGGCCAGTCCCTTCCTGTTTTCTGTTCTTCCTTTCCAGATGACTGGCCATACCCATAATCTCTCTTCTCATTTTTTCTTCAAATTCAAATTTTACTTAAATTTAAGTCACTGCTAGGTCACAGATCTTAGAGGAGGAAGCAATGAACTTCATTTGGGGCAGGGAAGTGATCAGGGATGACTAGGTAGTAAAGGAGATGGCTGAGTAGGGTCTATCTTAACCACCTCCACTTCATTCTCATCATCTTAACTACCCCTCTCCATCTGCTTTGTAAAATATCCTGAAAATACCCATGGCACCCTGAGTGTTGAAGGCCCCCTCTTAGGGATGCCCCTGAACTTCTACTCTCTTTGCAAGTTGTGGGGTTAATTTGTAAGAGTCAGGGCTATCTGTTCCCAGATCTCTTGATGCCATTTATTGCCATTTATACTTTGCATTGTAATCCCATAGTTGAATTAAGTATTATACAAACCTCCCAAAATTCAAGTGATTTTCATCCTTCTCCCTAAAATTATATCTTTGAAATTATCACCATCTACCTTTCACTAACTGGAGTAGTAGCAGCAGCACCACTGGAATTATTGGCCGACACTTAATGCCAGGATCTGTTCTGAGCACCTTATATATATTGACTCATTTAACCCCTACAACATCTGTGAGGTGGCCAGCTTTTACTATCCCATTTACAAAGGAGAAGACAATCACAGATTGTTTTAGTGTCTTAGTCAGGGTTCTCCAGAGAAACAAAACCAACAGGATATATATGTGAGAGATTATATATTAATCTATTATAGTAAGAGCTTATATATTAAGATATGAAATATCTTAGTAATAAGATATATTAAGAGATTATACATGCATACATACATATATATATGAGATTTACTAAAAGGAATTAGCTTGTGCAATCTTGGGGGCTGGTAAGTCCGAACTCCATAGGGTAAGAACTCACAGGCAGGAAACTCTGATAAAGGTGATGTTGAAGCCCACAGTCCCAATTCCCCAGGAAAAGCTACCTTCCTGGAAATTCCAGCAAGGGTCGTTGTTGAAGTTGAGGCAGAAATTCTTATGTCCTCTGAAACCCTCAGTTCTGGCTTTTTAAAGCACCAACTGATTCGATGATGTACTTACCCATATTCCTGAGGACAATCTCCTTTGATAGATGCAATCAACTGATTGTAATACAGATCCCATATACAAAAACATTCATGGTTACAATTAGACCAGTGTTTGGTCAAACACCTGACAACACAACCTAGCCAAAATGACACAGAGAGGTTAGGAAACATGTTTAAAGACAAAAACCAAGTAAAGGATATCTTCAGGCTCCATCCAGTACCAGTGCTCTTACCCACTGTACTCTGGTGCCCTCTGGGATGCGTTTCTCTTTCATTTGACTTATCAGAAGCCTACCCTAACTGTGGTATTTAAAGTAACTATTAGCTGCTTTTCTTTTCTCCCTTTCAAGAACTTTACTTAATAACTGCATATCCCATAAAAATGTATCCAGTCTGCCCTCAGTACTAAGTGTTTTGTATCTTCTGTTTCTCTGGATGCAGCCCAGCTTTTTCCTTCCAAGGGGCTGCTGCAGTTTCTGTCTTCCGCTATTGGTTCTTCTAGTGATATAACACCCTCAAATAGGTCACCCATTCTGAGACCACATGATGTATACAACTGGCCTCTTTGTCCCTCACGCACCATCCCACCCCCCATTTCACCAGCTGTGGATCACCTCCACAGGTATGACTCACCTGTTCTTTATATGTCAAACAACTGTGGTCATCCTCGTTCCTCCTAAATCTCGATACCTTCTTCTTACCTCCACCCTCCCACACACATGCTTTTTACCCTACCCCTCCATCTTGCTTCTCATTCCAGAGCTTTGCTACCACTTTCTCATTTTGAATCTTTTGTCTCTATCATTCTAATTGTTTTCTAATTGTTCTATCTTATGTCTTGGTTTTGTTGACTTTTTTCTTTGAGACATGGCTTTGATCTTCCTCCCCACTTTTGACTTTCCCCTAACTTCTCCTAAAATCAGACCCAATTATTCCAGGGGTTCTTAATCATTTTGGGATCCCTAGGTGGTCTGGTGAAGCCTGTAGATCTCCCTTTTTTTTTTTTTTTAACATATTAAGAAAATAAAAATCCATAATACTTCAAAGGAAATAAATTACTAAAGTATAGTAATTATCAAAATAGTATGTTAGAAAATACAGTCATAAAATACTTTCAAAATGTATGAGAGAGTAGTAAATATGCTTCTTCAGACTTTAAATAAGGAGATTTAGAAGACAATGTAATAACTGCATGATCTCAAGTAGAGATGATTGTAAATATATTTTGGAAAGTCTTCAATAACTATACTGTGACTATTGTGACATGAAAATACCGTATTCACAAACTAATACAAAGTCACAGAACTGCTAATACATTGTATTTTGCTGCTTTCATTAGTAATAAAAGGAAATGCTGAATTGCAGTTAGAGTTTAGTGAAAATAGAGATGTAAATTTTTTCCTGTCCAAGTTTACCAAGAACCCTTTTAAGTCCTTGTTAGCTTTGCTGATTACATTTTTTTTACCTGGTTTCCTTTCAAGTTCTGTGCCATTTATCTTGTAACTAGTCCATCTTGATAAACTCCCTGATGACTGCTCTATCAGTGCATGTATAATCATGGACACCATGAATCACATGGACATCTTGTAAAAATGCAGATTCTGATTCAGTAGGTCTGGAGAGGAGTTTAAGATTATGCATGTCTTAGCAAGTTTCCAGGTGAGGCTATTGTTGCTCATTGGAGAACCAGTGTATTGAGTAGCAAGGTTCTGTATGACATGTAAACTCCTTTTCTCTATAACAGAGATTGTTAAACTATGGCGTACAGGTTGTGTTTATAAAAAAATTTCATTGGAACACAGCCATATCCATATGTTTAAGTATTATCTGTGACTGTTTTTGTACTACAGTGACAAATTTGAGTATTTGTGACAGAGATCTTATGGCCACAAAGCCTAAAATATTTACTATATGGCCCTTTAAGAAAAAGCTTGCAAACCTCTGCTCTATTATATCATTCTGCCTTCTTCAAAATCATTTCTGTCTGTACTCACCTTTCCATTTGTGCTAATGTTCTGAGAATTCTCTACCTATATACCTCTTCCCTGCACTGGTGCTTTAGGTTATAGTCAGGCTTTCTATTCATATATCGTGTACCCTTTAAATTTGATGGCATTTCTTAAGTAGGTTTATTCCAAATCATAATAAATAGAAAAATTCATAAGGAGTGGTTCACTGTACTTTCTCCAGAAGACATCTGGCAAGTTAATGTCCTGAGGGGAAGACAGCATGGCATGCTTTTGAGGCAAGGTGCATTCATCAGCAAGAACACATTGCCCAAGGAAAGAAGCCACAAATACGATAAGGTTAGGAAAATATCACTTCTGAGTGCTGATCTTTTTCCTTCAATTCAAAGCCCCAGTAACTGGGACCCATGTGGAAAGAGTTTTAAACATAAGTTAGATTCGGTTGGTTTTAGGAGAAACTCTTCAAAAAAGCAAGATGAGTATTATGGATATGGGAAATTGTTACAGCATGTAAATCATGATAGAAGACTTATTGGCGAAAAACCCTGGGAATGCAGTCAGTGTGAGAGAGCTTTCAGCCATAACCCAGCACTTGTGTATAAAGCAGCAGTAACCAATTCTGTCGTGTACAAACGGAAGCGGGTTCCACCTACAGAGAAACCCCATGTCTGTAGTGAGTGCGGAAAAGCCTTTTGCTACAAGTCTGAATTTATTAGGCATCAGAGAAGTCACACTGGGGAGAAGCCGTATGGATGCAGTGACTGTGGGAAAGCCTTTTCACATAAGTCAACCCTCATTAAACACCAGAGAATTCACACTGGTGTAAGGCCCTTTGAATGTTTTTTTTGTGGGAAAGCTTTTACCCAGAAATCTCACCGCACAGAACATCAGAGAACACATACAGGAGAGAGACCCTTTGTGTGCAGTGAATGTGGGAAGTCATTTGGTGAGAAGTCATACCTCAATGTACATCGGAAAATGCATACAGGAGAAAAACCCTATCGTTGCAGAGAATGTGGGAAATCTTTCAGCCAAAAGTCATGCCTCAATAAACACTGGCGAACTCATACAGGAGAAAAACCCTATGGATGCAATGAATGTGGCAAAGCTTTCTATCAGAAGCCAAATCTCAGTAGACATCAGAAAATTCATGCAAGAAAGAATGCCTACAGGAATGAAAATCTAATGATTGTGGAAAAGCCTTGAGAAAGATAACCAATTCCTTTGCTTATCAAGGAAATCAGCCTGAAAAGAAATCTCATTAATTTAATTTGGTGGTAAATGTTTTACCATGCAAGATGTTTTACCATAAGGGAATTCATGATCAAATTGTGATCCAAGTTTTTTTAGAAAATACTTTGTAAAGCATATACAGATAGTCATTCTGGCATATGAAAGTTTAAAAATATCTTCAATAGAATGACAATAATACAAGATATAGGTAAAGAGACTTACAGGTATATTATGGTACATCCCATAGTGAACAGCATAATAAATACTATTTGTATTTTGAAATTGTGTGGATTTAACATAAATAGATCAAACATATGCCACATAGTACATAGAATGCCAGTTTTCCACACTTAAATATCACCATTGTCTTTTCGTGTCTTAACAAGACAAAAAATAATAACAATAGAAATAACATGACCAGCTATTTCAAAGTAACTTTAACATATTATGCCAGCTACATTTCTCCTACCGTTTTGTTATATATGTAAATGGTTATAGCAGTTGTTATTGAGCCCTTATTAAGTCAGCCAAACAAATAAGCATACTTATTTGTGTCAAAATGGAAAACTTAAGGAATAGTTTAACAAGCTGCTACTGGGTGAACAAAACAAAACACTGTAAACTTGATTACTCAGAACACTCACTAATTGAGAAAAAACAGTGTGTCCTTGTTTTTTGCATAAGTCTTGTAGTCTTATGCAAGACTACATAATTCCCATTTTTGTAGTCTTGCATAAAATATCTTACAAAAAGTCATAGAAAGGACACTCTTTATATGGGTCGTATAATTTAAACCTATGGATCTGTTTCATGTAGAGATTAAGAGGAAATCTTTTGTTTTGTTTTTTAAATTCAGTGACATCAATTTTGCTTCACTGTAAATTTCCTTATAAATGTCGTGGACATGAAATCCCAAATTCCAAACATTCCTGTGTTTGGGGAAAAACTTCCTCCTTTCTCAAGCTGCCATGTCATCTATACTAGAAAAGAAATGGCTACTTAGAATGTAGATTGTTCAACATTTGCCTCTCTCTAAAAATACTTGACCCAGAATGGGAAAGGAGCCATAGCCACAGATATAGAAATGATTAAAAGAATGTTAAAAAAAATACCTCATATAACTAACTATAAATCCATATGTTTTAAAATAGAGGAAGTAGATACCTTTCTAGCAAAATATAATTGCAGTCAGAAAATTGCATATAAGATTTAGAAAACTTGACAGAGTGATTAACCATTGAAGAGTTGAGAATGTAATTAAAGATCCACAATTGAAAAATGCTTTAGGTGCAGATGATTTCATGATTAGTTCTATCTAACCTTTGAAGAAGGGTTTATTCCAGTGTTAATTTAAAGTATTTCACTCCATAGACTAAGCTCCCCAGTTATTTTATGAAGTTAGAATAAGTTTTAACAGCAAAACCTAACATAGTCTGAAAAGAAGAAAACTCCAGATCAATCTCTCTTATGACTGCAGAAACAAAAATTACAATTAAAATAATAGCACATAGAATTGAATAATATACCTATAGATTGAGGCACCATGATGACCAAGTAGCAGTTATACCAAGACTGCCTAGTTAGGTAAGTAATAGGAAATCTATCAATAAAATATTAGCTTAAAGAATAATAATCATATGAACTATCAATATATGCTGACAAGATATTTAGTAGAATTTGCATCAATTGCTAATGTAAACTATAAATTAAATTGTGGTAGATGGTAACCACTGTCTTTCTTTGGTAAAGAGATAAGAGTCTTATTACCAAAAACTCAATTGTAAATTTTATGCTAAAGTCATTTTTTAAAAACCAGGAATTTAATAGTACTAGAAAAAAGGATGCCCACTATCTGTTATTATTAAATATTGTCTTGCAGGTTCCACTGAAAGAAGTAAAAATAGAAAATTAAATAATTGGTATAAACAATGAAAAAGGTAAAACTGACTTTTTGCTTGTGATATGATTGTATACCAATAAATTTGAAGAGATTTATAATTTGGGGGGAGTTAAGATTTAATTTTCCAAGGACACAAGGTACAGAAATCAAGAACTTTTCTCTGCACTTGCAGTAAGCACCTCATAATTTAAATGCAATTCATTTGGAAATACATTGTCTCAATGACTTTTTTTAAAGTTCATGGAAAAATAAATGCCTGAGGATAGATAATATGAAAAATAAAAATAGTGTCATACCAGATATCAGACTATAGTATGAAGCTTTTCTAATCAAATTAATATTGTATTGGGAAAGGAATAGATAAATGTATGGATGAATCAGAATAGATGATCCAAAAATAGACCTCAGCATATGTGAGGTCTATTTTGTATATGGTGGAACCTCAAATCAAAGGAGTAGTTTATTTAAAAAGGCTTTCAGTCTAGAAGAAAATAAATTGGTTAAGCACAAACTTACCCAGAATAAATTCTAGGTGGATTTAAGACTTAAATTTAAAAGATAAAATTCTTATAAGAAAATTAAAGCAGATACATGTACAATCTAGGGATTGGGATATCTTTATCGATGCAGGACAGGCAAAAGCTATTTAAAAATAATAGAACACTACTGCATCAGGGGTCAGGGCAGCAATCCATACCTGATGATGGGAGGCAATGGCCCTCCTTGCTTTCCATGAATGGGAAACCCAAGAAAATACCATGAAAGATATTGATTCCAAAAGACTATTACATGCCCATCTTTTGTGCATATTTTCAATTATCTTAAGCATCATTGTTCTTGGAGAACTTCTCAATGTTGGAAATACATTTAACATGGTTGTACGTCTGTTCTGTTTTTGTTCCTGCCATAAGTCTTGTTTTATATTTAGTAATGAAACCAAGTGCATCCTCTGAAAGCAGTTCATTATCACACAAGGTAACAAAGTTTTTGAAATGCTGTCTCTACTTGCTTATGTCTTGTTTCCCCTTTCATGAAATTTTTATCCTAAATAGAGTACTACTAATAGAATTGGTGTGGAAAACTTTTTTATTTGCAGTTGTTTCCTCTACTTTTACTACTGTACCTTGTTTATGTTTATTAGGACAAAACATCAAAGCATGGCTGAAAGTTTTCAATAGAAATGGAATTACATCCATTTGGGAGAATAATCATCTGCTATTACAGTTTCTAGTTTTATAGGAATATGGCTTGGATAGGGCAAGAGCATGGCAGGCATGGCCCATCTTCTGTAAGGTAGGAGCAACCTTTGGCTATATGGCTGGCTTTGATATTCTACCACTCTGGATATACTGGAATAGAAAGCAGCTCACATACAAGAACAATTAGTTGGAATAAAGGGAGAAGATATTTCTTTGTGCAAAATCCATAGTCCATAAAGATAGTATAGAAATGTATATGGTCAAAACCAAGCAGTTCCATTTACAGTAGTGTTTTTTTTTATGTAATTACAACATTATGTGTTTTTATAGCTTTTTGCATTATGAAATCCTTGAATGTCCTTTCTAATTGAAATAATGTATTTCTAAGAGAAAAAAATGCATAAAAATAGCTACATAGAAAGTGTTATCTTTTGAATGACAAAAATGCCATAAACAAAATCAATAGATTAAACAAGAAATTGTTTAAATTGTTTAAAATAGTTGCAGAGAAGATCAGATAAAGAATACCCTGCAGGTTGACAGGGAAAAGGACACCCAGAAACAAAACACTGGTAAACAATATGCATAGACAGTTGTGAGAAGAGCAAATCCAAATCACTGATGAATTATATCAAAAGATGTTGAACCTCAGTCAGTAGTGGCCAGGGAAAGCACATTAAGGTTATAAAGAGATTAGTGTATACATCCAGGCTGGCAAAAAAAATCAAGAAAGCAGGAATGCTTTCTGCGGGCAGGATAAAGGGTGTCCTTGCACACTACTGGTGTAAACAGTTTTGAAAAGCAATCTGGCAACATCTGTTACAACTTAAAATACAGATACTTTGACCTAGCATTGCCACTTGGAGGAATCTTCCCCTTAGAAGTAAGAACTCTAATACATAAAGGACAGATGAACATAAACATCTATTGTGAAATTGTTCCTAGTGGCAAGAACACTGGAATCAAACAAAATGCCCATCAGTAGAGAAGTTTGGGAATGGGGAGAACTATGGCATATCCATTCCTTCGAATGTTTATACTGCTGTTAAAGTGGACAAATTAAAGCTGTGCTAGTGGACTTGAATGGAATTTCAGGTTTCTTGAGTGACAAAAGCAAGTGAGGGATACATGTGTATGATATGACCCCATTTTTGTGAATCAGTAACAAAATGTTTCTAGTGTCTACAAGTGATAAAGGCATATTCATAATATATTTATGTATAATTTTATGTGCATGGTGAAAAACAGAAGAATGTACTTTGTGTTGAGGGGGAGGTGGGTGATGCAAGTGGGGCATGGGGGAGTCAGAAGGAGAAAAAGCCAAAAAGAAAAATATATATAAATGACTGAACCAAAAGAGAGAAAAAAAAAGTCTGTCTCAAGTATGTAAGTGAGTAAAGAAATTTGAGATGGAAAACCCAGAAATCTATTAATCTGTGGCGATGTTTGTGATATATGAAACGAGCAAATTGTAGATAGTGTATATGATTCTATTTCTATTAAAAAAACATTTTTAAAACCATTATATGTGTATATATGAATGTGTATGTTTATATGAACAAAGAGAAGTGTGGAAGGATACACACCAAGATATTTACATTGGCTACCTTGGAGGAGAAGGGAAAATAAATAAGTTTTATTTATCTTTCTGTTGTTTTACTTGTTAAAACATATGTTACTTTTTAAATTTGAAAATATAAAGGGAGAAAATGTTTCAAAATGCCTGGAGCCTTGTAAATATTTCTATTTTTTGACAGGATGGCCCTCTAGTCTAGTCTCACTGCCGCTCCCCCTGTCCAGTCCTGGAGATATTAACCAGAGTAAGAGGAAAATGTTTAGCTATGAAAAGCAGAAGGAAAGACTTTGAGAAATCACCAAGTAGGAAGAGATTTTGGGGGAGGGGGGATAATATTAGACTTACAGAAAAGTTGGAAAACATCCAGCTTCCCCGAACATTAACATCTTACAGAATCATAGTATAATGATCAAAACCAGGAAATTAACATTGATATAAAACTATAGACCTTATTTGAGTTCCATCAGTTCTCCCACTGTTGTCCTTTGTCTAGTCCAAGTTGCAGTCCAGAGTCCCACATTGCATTTAGTTGTTATTTCTCTTTTTGTCCCCTCTAATCTGTAACCTCACTCTCTTTTTTGTCTTTCATAACTTAAGACACTTTTGAAGAATACTGGATAGTTATTTTGTAAAATCTCTCAGTTTGGATCTCCAAAGGGCAGTTCACAACATTGCTTGAACCAAGCAAGTAAAAGTGCTACCAATTCAATCTTCTGTTACATTATCAGGAAAAGTGACACCCATTTACCTTTGCCTAATTCTAAGTCACATTCAAGGAGAAGGAATTACACAAGGGCACACTACAGGAGAAGGGGGCCATCTTAGAGCATACCTGCTACCCCAAGGAAACATTTCTTTGCATATAGGGAGCCCTGAGGCAAGTAATTGTGTTGGACCTGAGATCTAAGGAAACCACATATCTGCTGCTGGGCACTGAATGCCAAGATACTGGATGTGCCTGCTGGGGATTCACCCTCAATACAAGTAATATATCTTTGTATCCACAAATATGTGCTGAGTGCTTATGAACCAGCACTGGGGATATAGTAGCAAACAGGCAGTGATAACTGCTGAGTAGCAGAAATAATCAGGGAATGGGAATATGAAATGGGAGGAGGGGAAAGGAGGAGTTAAATCTTTGAAACAGTAGCCATGGAAAGCCTGGAAAGTGACTTCTGCATAAAGACCTGAGAGAAATAAGGCTAATAATTCAGCTACCCAGAAAAAGCATTGCCAGCAGAGGGGACAGCAAATGCAAAGACCTAAAATAAGGAGTGTGCCTGGGATGTTAGCTACCAGCAAGGAATATGTATTAATTATCTATTGATAGATAACAAATCCCCCCAAGACATAGTGGCCTAAAACAATAAACTTCATCTCAGTGTCTATGGGTCATGAATTAAGGATGTGCCATTGATCCACACTCTACTAAAGGCGGATTCTTTCCCCTAACTCTGGGCCTCCCAAGTCTTTGTTAAGGAGGGCGTCTGCTCACAACCCAGTACGCCCCATCCCAGTTCCTTCAGCGCTTATCCGAAGTTACTGCCCCAGCCACAGCCTTTTTGGCTTTCCCCACCCAAAAGCGGAATCTAAACTGCAGGGTCCCTCCTCCACAGTTGTAGCGCCCTTTTTGCTCTCAGGTCTGCGGATTAATAGCTGGTTGTAGGGCGCAGTCAACTTTCTCGCGACTAGAGTCGCGCTGATCTAGAGGATACGGGAGCTGCTGCCTCATTGCAGAAGCGGAGGTGCGGGAGAAAGGACCCGAGCAGGTCGGTGTCAATCATCTATCTCCACCTAGACGAGTAAAAAACTCTGGGCCAGGAAAGGTATTCTGGGGTATTACCGGAAACATATTTGAAAATGGCCGCTTCCAAGCAGAGACACTTTAATGATTGCAACTATCTGACCTGCCACGGCCGGTAGCGTCACTCAACCCTGAAACTGCAGCGAAGCTTGAGCGGCTTCCTTGGGGCGTGAGTTGGACCTGCATTACAGAAAGCGGGATAACCTTTTTAAAAAGCCATAACAATACCTCGGCTCGCGAAGGATTGAGGTACAGGATTGGATGGAAGGAATCTGGAGTTTAGGGATTGGGCAGGTCAGAGTCGGTCTCTGTAATTTAGTCATAAAGGGGTCTGAGTTATGATGAGACGCAGTTATTTGGTTTTCAGTGATTTAGAGGCCCAAGGATGGCCTGTGTTTTGGTATGGGGATCCCAGGGGGAATCAGTGACTGCGGTCAAGCATGTGGAGTTTCTGGGAAATGGGATAGGAGCCCAGGGTATTGTAATGGGGAGTTGGAGAAGGCTTGGGAACCAAGGGGATGATGATTAGATAACTTAAATCTAGTATCCTGATTGTTCACTATAAGAGGAACACCTCCTGAGGACAAGAAAGAAATGTAAAGAAAAATTGAACTTTACTTAACGGTTTTGTTGTTCCTGGCATGAGTGTAGCAATTAAAACTATTTTGTGCATATTGCATGATTAAACAGATGAATAAATACATGAATGCTATCAGGAACCAGGTTCACACTGTTAGAGAAGAGAAAATCAAATATGGATAGGGGAAAGAGAGGAAAAACCCTATGGTGTTAGATTGAATTTAGGGGTATCGGTGTGATTCATGACTTTTCTTAAAAAGGCATATTCCCTAGTGCTGCTCAACAAGAGATCCTAGAGACAACGACAACCCAGGACCCAGGAACACGTCAGACCCAGCTCTTAGTCTCTAATACCATTCCCCACTCAAAGAAACCAGGCTTCCTCTGGGAAATGGCTGGTTCCAGAACTGCCCCAGGGAAGTTACAAGATTAGTTTAGACTATTTTGTAACAAAAAATAAGGAAATGCACAAAGAATGATAGGGACATACCAAAAGAACACAGGAAGGGTGCACAACAGGTTCAATGGTAGAATGCTCGCCTGCCGTTATGGGAGAGCCAGGTTGAATTCCCCACCCATGCACCCCTCCCCACCCCCAAAAAAGAACACAGGAGCCAGCCTAAAGGGCTTCCCTATGGTCCCATCAGACACAGTTTGAGAATCAAAATGAATAATGACATATTTTAACACTGAATGAGTCTATACTAAAATAGATGGATGGATGGACTGATAGAGGGAAGTGGGAGGGAGAGAGAGAGATGGAGGGGATGGGGGAGAAACCTCTTCTTTAGAGCAAAATGTCAGTAATTATAGAAGGAACGAAAGTTTGAAAAATCACTATTTTGTAGTCACCATCTCTCCTGCATCTAGAACAGTACCTGACACATCACCATATGGACCTTCAATAACTATTACATGAATGAAAGACACCCTCGGTGTCCAGATATTTTAAAAGAGTAAACAGGATCCAAGAGAGGATACCTCTTGATGGTTTTCACTGATTGTTCATTAATATTTTAAGGAAATGTTTTATTGAATTATAACTTAAATTCAGAGAAGTGCACAAATCATGAGTTACCACAGCTTGATGAGTTTTCACAAAATGAACACGTGTACCCAGCACCCACATCAAAAAACAGCACATTACCAGCATCCCAGAAGCCTCTTCCTGTCCCCCTCCCAGTCACTGTTTCTTTCCATGGCAACCACTCTCATTTCTCACATAACCCTAGGCAAATCTAGGGTTCATTTGCCTAGATTTGTTTGGACTTTATGTAAATGGAATCATATAGTACACATTCTTTTGTGTTTGGCTTCTTTTGCTCAAAATTATACTTTTGTGATTTACCATTCTTACGCTATGTAGTGTTCCATTGTTGAAATATATCACAATGTAAAATTTGTTTTATTGTTGAACATCTTGGTTATTTCATGTTTGTTTTTTTCTTTTCTTTTCTTTCTTTTTTGGCCATTATGAATTATCCTGCTATGAACATTCTAGCTCATCTGTTTTGGTACCTATATGCCTTTCAGCATCTGTGTTAGTTTGCAAGCTGCTGGAATGCGATATACTGGAACAGCTTTTAAAAGAGAGAGTTTATTAAGTTGCAAGTTTACAGTTCTAAGCCAATGAAAATGTCCAAACTAAAGCATCCAGGGAAAGATACCTTAATTCAAGGAAGGCCATGGGTCAGGAACAACTCATCAGCTGGGTAGTCAGTCACGTGGCTGGCATCTGCTGATCCGTTGTTCCTGGACTCTGTTGCTTTCAGCCTTTGTTCCTGTGGGGATTCCTTACTTTGCTTCTCCAAGGCTGGCTTTCATCCCGTGGCTTCCCTTGGCTCTCTCCAGGTTCTGGCTTGCTTACCATCTCATGGCAACATCTGGTGGACTCCAAGCATCTCCAAACATGCGTGTCTGTTCTCTGAGTGTCAGCATCTTTGTCAGCTGTCTGTCAGCCATGTCATTTCTTAGGTTTCTCCAAAATGTTTCCCCTTTTAAAGACTCTAGTAAGCTAATCAAGACCCACTTGGAATGGGCAGACTCACATCTCCATCTAATAAAAGGTCACACACACAATTGGGTGTGTCACATCTCCCTGGAGATAATATAATCAAAAGTTTCCAACTTATAGTATTGAATTAGGATTAAAAGAAAAGGCTGCTCGCACAAGATTGGATCAGGATTTAAGCATGACTTTGCTGAGGTACGTAACTTTCAAATCAGCACAATATCTGGAAAAATAAAACCCTTATTTCAAAAACAGTTTTTCACCCAGACTCTTAATCTGTAAATGCTGAACTGTGCAGTGATCAAGAGATGAATTTAAGTGTGGCATAATGGAGACAGAGAAAGAGAGCCAGTCTGTCTGAAACGTTATGAAGTGGAAAGTATAGGAAGACTTGCTGGGTCTGCCCAAGATGTCATCTGTCAGCACCAAAACAAATAAATTAGACTAATGTAAAAGTTTTTTTAAAGGGTAAAAAAAAAAGAATTAAATTTTCTTTTAAATTTTAAAAGAAATTTAAACATGGTACTTGTTATGTATTTCCACACTACTTCTATTTATGTGGATTAACATAAATCACTTAGAACAATGCTTAACAGATTAAAAAGGCCTAACTAAATTTTACCTACAAATGAGGGGGATCATATAACTTATATTTTCCAAATTAAGATGCTTTTGAGAATGAGAGTGGTGCTTTCAATAATTATTTCAGGATGCTAGCAGTTAAATCTGACTATCCCAAGCAAATCAGGATGTGTGCTCACTGTTGCTTTTATCACTTTGATCCACGAAGTCCTAGAACACTGTGCAAATTCTAAAGATTGTCACACTAAAACCCCAATGTCTTTGTTTTTGGTGTTTTTTTTTTAGCTCACATTAAAAATTCACTTGGGGGGTGTCATCAACATGGCAATTTAAGACACCCGCTGAAAAAACTTCCCCAAGAAATTCAGCAAATAAAAGGACAAATCCCACTTGCTTAGAACTCTGGAGGGCAGTAGAGAACCGAGAAGGACTCCACAAATGCTGAGTCAAAGAAAAAGAAAAAAAAACTTCTTCCCAGACTGCCAGTTCTCTTCCTTCACCCTCAGTCCATACAGCTTGGGAGTTGCTCAGAGGTAGCAGCCTGAGTCCCGCCACCTCGCACCGGGGACATGGACTATAGAAGCACTCACAGCAGCATGAGTGCCACTCCAGTCACAAGGAACCAGGTCTATAGAGACCCAGGGTGGAACACAAGTCACTGAGGAGTGTTGCATACTAAAGAACCCTTGGTGAAGGTGGTGGGAAGGAGACCACAACAGAAAAACTGTTAAGAACTGTTGTATTCTCATTCCAGTTTCTGTTGACTAGACCACCTAAATGCAAAATGGACTTTTCTAAGTGACTTGCCTTTCTGGATTGACACCATCTAGCTCCGCAGAGCAGGATACAGTTACAGGGAAGAAGCCTGAGTTGGAAAAGCCTCACAGAGAGAGAGAGATTTAAAAAATGGGAGTGGGGGGCGGATTTGAAACTGAATGGCTGTTAGGACAGGAAAGTCCCAAAGTTGAAAAGAAATAAGGAAAATGGAGCACTGAGGGAGAGAATTTAAACAAATCATAGGAACTGGGAAGAAAATTCTGCACGCACACACACACACACACACACAAGCAGAACAGATTAAGATTCCTAGAGAAGGAACAGAGGAAAGGAAGCTTTCTCCTCCTGGAGGTAAAACAATGACATAAAAAGTGGAATTTTAAAAATTGTACCACATATCTGAGGCAAGAATCAGATGAAGAAGAGCTGAAAAAATCTGATCAGTTTTAACACAGGCTACTCTAAAGGTCTAGAATAAGTTAGACCAAGCATCAAAGAAGAGTCTTAACATAAATTCAATCAACAATAAAACTGTAGACAAAGAGAAACTGATGTTCAGAATTAACACATTAATCAGATGCCTAGACTTCAGAAGAAGAAAAAAGTACATGGCATACCGAGAAACAGGAACATATGGCTCAGTCAAGGGAACAAATGATAACCTTAGGGAAGAGAGAGAGTTTGGAACAACTAATTATAGAGTTTAAACAAATCTCCTAAATCATTTCAAGGAGATGGTGAAATATATACATAAAGAGATAAAGGATATGTGTGAACATAAAGAATATCTTAAAAATATAAACAGACCCTATATCAAAGGATGTTTCACAAAGTGATGTGAATGTTGCCATTATGCTTGGTGCCACATCTGGACAATATGGTTTCACTCACAGGTATTGTAAAGTAGTTTAAAGCAGCTATGCCAATATGAGCAGAACCCAGACTAGTCACTGTAAGGCTAGATTCAAGAGGACTGGTTCTTCAAAGACATTTTTGTTCTAGGCTCTGGCCTGGATCTGTATTCACCACCTGTAATGTATAGGTAGAAGACCAGGATGACCATCACTGTGAGGCAGAGCACAGCTGTGGGAAGAGATATAGATCAAGAAGATTCTCTGTCCCCATTTTTCTCCTTGGTCCTTCCCTTTGGCCAAGGTCCCAGAGAATTGGTCAGAACACATGACCATAGCTCAAGTCCCATTGGCTGCCCCAACTCCCAAGAGATCTCCAGACATCCTAGGAATTCACCTCCTGGAAGTCAGAGTCCTTGGAGAGCTGGATGCTGGTGCCTGGCCTTGAGCTGGCCCATTTGTTTGTGGACAGTTGTAGCAGTTGGCATTTTCCAAAGAAGACTGTCATCAATTCTTTCCCTCCCTGCTTGTGAAGACTAATTCCCTTCCCCTTGACTCTGGGATGGCTTTAATGAATTGCTTAACCTGGAACAGAGCTGGGGCAAGAATTAAATGAGAAAATGCATCTGAAGCACCAAGCATGGTGTCTAGTGCCTATCTTACAATAAGATGTTCACTAAACATCGTTATTAAAATGTTACATCTTAAACATCCTTACAATTTTTGTAGCTTAGCACTTCTCTCAATTGAATGAGCATATCTCCTGGGGATCTTGTTAAAATATTGATTCTGAATCAGTGGTTCTGATTCTGTATATTGACAAGTAAGGTTTGAACATACATTTTTTAAAATAGAAATGCATTCAATTTTTATTTTCTGCTTTCCAAAATGTATATGTTTTTACTTTTAGAGTCAGAAAAAATTAAATATTGTTCTAAGAAAAAGAATTACCAGGCATATTCCTTGTCCCAAATAAGTTAAGAAGTAGAAAAACCAACCTAAATATCAACTGTTATAAAATTGGACTCCTTAATGACTTGAACCGTATATCAGTTTCATTAAGGAAGTTATTTCAGGATCAGAAATGTGTATTTCATAAGCTAATCTGTCTTAGTGCTTATTTTTCCACAATCATCATGGTTATTCCCTTTTATAAACACAACCTAAGTTTATGGGCTTTTGCTACATTTTCTCGTTAGAACAGTAAGGACAGGGCAGCTGCCATTAAGAGGTGGTAACTGAAAAAAAAATCAATTACATGATTTGACCCTTCACTCTCCACAATCACTAGTTTGTCCTCCCTTAACTCCCAATGTTCTTGCCTGGGTCCCATCTCTAGTTTTACCTGGGGCAGCTCCATTGGCTGGGAGGATCCCCAACTCATCACACATAGCTCACATCTGTCTGCCTTTGGCCATTTTCAGTCCATGGCCTTGGAGCACTGCTGGAAAGGATTGAGCTTGCCCTAGTATTTTGGTGTCCTCTTGTGTTTTGCCCTCATGGGCAGCAACAAATTGAGATGGGAAAGGAACTGATGGGAGCTTTCCTAGGATACATAGGTAAGACTTCATCCCTCGGCAGGCTGTGGCTTCACAGGAGTGTGGGCTGCTGATGACTCATAGCTGGCACCTTCACCAAATTATTGCCTTCAACATGAGCCACCTGGGAGCCTCACCACCCCTTCCACTCACTTCCCAAACCCTCAACCAGGAACTAACTGAGATAGGGATACAGAAGGCCTGCACTTTGCTGCTAGGTGTAATCAATTCTGTGGTAGAATTCTTGCTGTAAAGCTCCCTAAGGGATCAGCCTGAAGCTGGTCTCTAGCAGAAAGCACATCCTTACTTATCTTCCCCTTCTGTCACCTGCTTCTTTCCCCTTCTGCTGAGATCATGCCTCAACAATTGACTGGGACAAAAACTGTAGTATTAAACTTTGCTTCTACAGAACCCAGTATATGACAGTTCTTCATCTTCACAAACTTGCATTCTTCTGGGCTCCTGCTAAGGTACTCCAGACCTCTCCTTACCCTTCAGAATGACCACTCAGAGCTGGCTTCCAGGTCTCCTACCTTGGCTCTATCCTGCAGACACTATTGAGAAAGTCACAGCTCAGAAATTCCCCAGGCACCCGGGAAGTGGCATGATGATAATGTACATCAGAGATTTATCTTTAATCCTCAAAAGGCTTCAGAAGGTTTACACTCTCCTCTCCCTTTAGGAATAACAGGGGTGGCCATTGGGTGATTTAATAATTTGCACCATGAATGCCCATTTGCATGTCCACCACAAGGCCAGGAAGCTCTGAGGCAGAGGTGAGCTTTCTCTCTTCCATATAGAGGTATTCTCACATTTATGACCTCCATTGCATCCTCACCTTTGTGTCAGTGTACCTGGTGGACTCCCAGCTTCAGTACCCTCATATTTCTAGCCATGAGGGAAGTGAGTCATAAAAATGGTCCATATTTAGTCTCATCAAGTTTTTACATAAACTCACCTGTTTGTTTTTTGTCATTGTGTTTTCATTTACATGGCTGTCACAATACAGCTCATAAGATTGTGTACATGCCTATTCAATTAGAATTCGATCATTTTTCTGAGTTTTAGTCCCTCACTTTAATAATAGCTGTTTTATAACCCCATATCTTGCATGATAGACACAATAGGTTTAATGTAAATATGTCCTCAAGAAGTGAAATTCAGTTTGTTAGCAAGTAGTGGTCACATATACTGAGGATACTGGCTTGTATGTATAAGCCCATTTAATGCTGGCATTAACGTCATGAAAGAATCTTATTTATTATCCCTATTTTACAGATGAGAAATCTAAGGCACAGGGGGCTAAATAACTAGCCCAAAGTTGCACATTGACTAAGGAGAGATTCAGAATTTGACCCTGGTAGATCTGGTTCCTTAGAACCACTAAGATATATTGTCACTTAGTGTACTGATTTGAAAGGATGTATGTACCCTAGAAAAGCCATGTTTTAATCCTAATCCCGTTTTGTAAAGGCAGCCATTTCTTCTAATCCCTACTCAGCACTGTATGTTTGAAACTTTAATTAGATCATCTCCCTGTAGATGTGACTCAATCAAGAGTGGTTGTTAAACTGGATTAGGTGGAGACGTGTCTCCACCCATTCTAGGTGGGTCTTGATTATTTTATGGGAACCCTATAAAAGAGAGATTCAGAGAGAACAAGAGAGCTGGGAGATTCGTAGAGAGCAGTGAAGAATGACAGAGCCACGAGAAAGCTACAACAGAGTACACCATAGAACCATGAAGCAAAGTCCACCAACCAGCCACTTTTGGAGATGAAAAAGGAAAATATCTCCCAAGGAGCTGGAGAGGAAGCTAACAGATGATGCCATGTTCACCATGTGCCCTTCCAGTCAAGAAAGAAACCCTGACTGTGTTAGCTATATGCCTTTCCTCTTGCAAGAGAAACCCTGAACTTCATCAACCTTCTTGAATCAAGGTATCTTTCGCTGGATACCTTAGATTGGACATTTCTATAGACTTATTTTAATTGGGAAATTTTCTCAGCCTTAGAACTGTAAACTAGCAATTTATTATTCCCCCCCCCCTTTTTAGAAGCCATTCTGTTTCTGGAATATTGCCTTCTGGCAGCTAGCAAGCTAGAACACTTAGAGATATATCTTCTTGCATCAATTTATTTTTTAATTAATTTTTTTGCGCATACTTTATATCAATATTTCTAAAAAAAAGTGCAGTGTTGAGAGCAGGTGTACCAGCATCACATAGGAACTTGACAGAAATACCAATTCATGAGTCCTGGACTAGACCTACTGATTCAGGAACTTGAGAATGGGGCCCAGTAACCTGTGTTTTAACAAACAAAACTTCCATGATTCTAATGCTCACTCAAGTTTGAAAACCATTGCTTTATATTGTGCTTGCGCAAGTTCTGGTAATGGAGGAATTTAGAATTAGGAAAATTTTTAGATCTGAACCTAACAGGAAAAAAAATTTTTTTTTTGATTTGGCCTACTCGCTGGGATATTTACTTTTTTGTAAATTATTAGGTCTTTTTAATGCTAAACAGTCAAAGACCACCATGAACACACCCATTGTTTGATAAAATTTGGCTTATTATTTATTTCAGTGAGGGGAAACACACACCCTGGGAAATAGAGGGTTGTCTCAGTAAGAGGGTATTAGAACAAATTCCAGTGTTTGGACTGTGTTAGGTGATTGTGGGGAGAGTTTAAAGAAGCAGAATGTCCTGGATTGGATATAGAGTAAATATCAGGAGGTGGAGTAACTTTTATAAATGGGTCTTTTTTTTCTTAACGTACCAACGTTTGTTCCCCATATTATTTATTTATTTTGTTGTTGTTGGCTTTTAAAAGGGGAATTTAATAAGTTACAAGTTTACAGTTCTAAGGCCATGAAAATGTCCCAATTAAACAAGTCTATAGAAATGTTAAATCTAAGGCATCCAGAGAAAGATACCTTGATTCAAGAAGGCCGATGAAGTGCAAGGTTTCTCTCTCAAGTGGAAAGGCACATGGTGAACACGGTATCTGCTAGCTCCTCTCTAGGCCTCTTGCTTCATTAAGCTTCCTGGGAGGCATTTTCCTTCTTCATCTCCAAAGGTCACTGGCTGGTGGACTCTGTGATTCTCTCTTTCTTCTATTGTGGTTCTGCAGTTCTCTCCTCATTATCAAAAGGAACTCTCTCCAAAATCTCTCCTCTTTTATAGGATTCCAGTAAACTAATCAAGACCCACGTAGAATGGGTGGAGACACATCTCCATCTAATCAAGTTTAACACTTACAATTGACTGACTCATATCTCCGTGGAGATGACCTAATCAAGTTTCCGACCTATAGTGCTGAATAAGGATTAGAAGAAACCGTTGCTCTCACAAGGTTGATTTGGATTAAGACATGACTTTTCTAGGGTACATTATTTATTTATTTTTAATCCAGATGTTTTACTCCTGTGGATAAGGTAGATAAAAGGAGCATCAGACACAAGGTTTTCACAATCACACAGTCACACTGCAAAAGCTATATCATTATACAATCATCTTCAAGAAACATGGCTACTAGAACACAGGTCTACATTTTCAGGCAGTTCCCTCCAGCCTTTCCATTACACCTTAACTAAAAGGTGATATCTATATTATGCATAAGGATAACCTCCAGGATAACCTCTCAACTCTGTTTGGAATCTCTCAGCCATTGACACTTTATTTTGTCTCATTTTTCTCTTCCCCCTTTTGGTTGAGAAGGTTTTCTTTATGCTGAGAGGACTCTTGATGCTAAGTCCCAGCTCATTCTAGGTTTCTGTCTGACGTTGCCAGGAAGGTCCACACCCCTGGGAGTCATGTCCCACATGGAGAAGGGGAGGGCAGTGAGTTTGCTTGTCGTGTTGGCTGAGAGAGAAAGGCCATACCTGAGAAACAAAGGAGGTTCTCTTAGAGGTAGCTCTTAGGCCTAGTTTTAAGTAGGCTTAGCCTATTCTTTGTGGGGTTAAGTTTCATATGAACAAACCCCAAGATTGGGGGCTCAGCCTATTGCTTTGGTTGTCCCCACCGCTGGTGAGAATATCAAGAATTTTCCACTTCAGGAAGTTGAATTTTCTGCCTTTTTCACCATTCCCCCAAAGGGACTTTGCATATACATTTTTATATGAATGAGTCTCTTAATAAATCTTATCTAGGAAGGAAGTCTAGATGGAGGCTAAAGCTGTAATTACTAAAGAAGCAGCAGATACTCCTACATTCCAAGTTCAGACATGATTATAGCATAGTCCTTGGTTTTGTTTTGACCCATCATGGCCACAAGGTGACCTTGTCTGCTGCTGATTTTCTTTGAAATTGTTTGCACTCAT
Source organism: Tamandua tetradactyla (assembly GCF_023851605.1). Lineage (NCBI taxonomy): Eukaryota > Metazoa > Chordata > Mammalia > Pilosa > Myrmecophagidae > Tamandua > Tamandua tetradactyla. The sequence continues at coordinate 28,180,932 of NC_135342.1, forward strand.
CAGGAGATCATCAAAGCCTCCCTGTGAGTGGCAGTCAAGTTCATAGTAACACCAAGACCTAGCAGATAGTACTAGGCCAGTTCCTGGATGTCAGGGCTGTTTTTCTCTTTCTCTAAGTCCAAAAGAAACACCAGTCAATTCCCCAAAACATAAATTATATAGACTGCCTTTTCTTTGAACAATGAGTGCATTAGTCCTATTATGTTAGTCCTATAATGTTCCAACCACTTGAATTTATTTAACTCAGATTAAAAGAAAAATTCAGAGAAAAACTCAGATGGAGGGAGGAATATATATATATATTTGGGAAATACTGACACACACACACCAACATGCCCACATGCATGTGAAAATGCTTGTGATTAAAGCAAAACTATATTCAGAAGCAAAATTGCATTCTCACCTTCTGGGAAGATGGCCAAATAGAGGAGGTTGAGTTCAGCCCTGCTCCATGGAAACATTAGAGAGGGGACGGGAAAGTGACTGAGAATGGAAATTCAAGATGCAACTGACCTGGGAGAGTTTTCTTCACCACATAGGACAGGCCTGGTTGCAGAGACCGAGGAACTGAGAAACAGAAAGCTGGAACCTGGTGTGGAGGCATGAGGCCCACAGGTGTGCACAGATGGGAGCTGGGGAAGTAAGCTAGACCACATTCCTTGAACACAGTGCCCTCACTAGCACAGCCCAATGACCCGTCGCTTACTCCACATCCCACGCACCTGAACCCTGTCACTCATTCCCATTCTCATGCTCCAAGTGCTCCATCCCCACAAGCCACCAACTTACATACCCACCCCATATCTGCACCCCAAGTGCTCCCCAACCTACCTCTCCTGCACCCCTCCAGAGCACTACCTCCCCATCCTTGTTACCTGCAAGCTGTTTCCAGCACATAAAGGCTACAGGCACTAACCTCCATTCTGAGGCTACCTCCATCCCCTGCCCATAGGTTCACACAGCCTTAACCCTCCAACCCTGAGCTCTGCACATCAGTTTATGGCACTCCTAGGCCGGCACATGTGTGCAGGCCCCGAATCACATTTTTAAGTTCTGGGAAATTCAGTTTATGGCACTCCAAAGCCCGAGCATGTGCACGGCCCCCATTCATGTCCTCAGTTCTGGGAATTTCAGTTTATGGCAGTTCTAGAACTGTGCATGTGCATGGCCCTCACGCACACTTCCCAGCTCTGAAAAAGTGTTCACCTGTGCAGCTAGGTCACATTTGCCCCCAACAAGTGAACGCATACCTACCACAGCTCTCCTACCACAGCTCTGTGCATGTGCACAAAAGGCTCTGCACCATACACCAGCATACAGCAGTGCTATGCCCCCCAGACCAGTTCACCCGTACAGATACATCCTTCTTGGCTGCTCGGCACCCACATTCACGAGCACCAACGTAACATCCTCAGCCTGTGCCTATACCTACCCTGAAATGAATCACTACATGCTTGTGCCCTGACCCATACCCTGGTCCCTGTGGCACATCCATCCCACAAACACAAGGCCTTAGACCACTGAAAGAAATCAACTCCCAAAGTAAATCAATCAAGATATTTACATGCAATGAAAACAACAGAAGATCATTAAGCATATCACAATGCAGTCAGATATAACCCTGCCTAACAACCAAATTAAAACACCAGAGGAGATATAGACATTGGAACAACTAATCAAAGATGTTCATATAACTGTATTTAATAAAATAAGTGGGATGGCAAATGACATAAAGGACATCAAGAAGACACTAGAAGAGCATAAAGAGGAATTTGAAAGAATAAATAGAAAGGCAGTGGATATCACAGAAATTAAAGACTCTGTTGACCAAATAAAAAACATACTAGAGGCACACAACAGCAGATTTGAAGAGATAGAAGAAAGAATAAGCGATATAGAGGACAGAATAATTGACTTTGAATAAACAAAACAGCAAATGGCAAAAAAGATGGAAAAATTTGAATTGGATTTCAGGGAAATGATAGAGAAAACAAAGCACACAAATATAGGAATTATTGTGGTCCCAGAAGGAGAAGAGAGGAGTAAAGGGCTAGGAAGAGTAGTTGAGGATATAATGGGGGAAAACTTCTCAACCCTTATAAAGAACAAAAATATACAAGTCAAAGAGGCCCAACAAACTCCAAACAGAATAAATCCAAATAGGCCTTCCCAAGATACATACAAATCAGTCTGTCAAATGTTGAGGGGGAGCAGAAAATTCTGAAAGCAGCAAGAGAAAAACAACCTACTACATACAAAGGAAACCACATAAGACTGAGTTCAGATGGCTCAACTAGCACCATGGAGATGAGAAGGCAGTGGCATGATATATTTAAGATCCTGATAGAGAAAGACTTCTAGCCAAGAATTCTGTACCCAGCCAAATTGTCCTTCAAAACTGAGGGAGAGATTGAAGTTTTCACAGACAAACAAGACCTGAAAGAATTTGTCAAGAAGAGAGAGGCCCTACAAGAAATACTAAAAGGAGTTCTGCTGGGTGAAAAAAAAACAAAGACAAGAGAGAGAGGTTTGGAGGAGGGTACATAATTGAAGAGTACCGGTAAGGGTAATTTGGAGGATGAAAAGAGGAAGAGGGAAAAGAATATATAGATCTGACAAATAAGAGAGATAAGATGGTGGATTCAAGAAATGCTTTTTCAGTAAAACTTTCAATATTAACAGACTAAATTTACCAAGTAAAACATACAGATTAAAAAAAAGATACAAAATGGCAGAATGGGTTAAGAAATATAATCCAGCTATATGCTGCTTATGAGACTCATCTTAGACACAAGGATACAAATAGATTGAAAGCGAAAGGATGGAGAAACATTTTCCACACAAGTTATAACCAAAAGAAAGCAGGAGTAGCTATATTAATATTGGACAAAATAGACTTTAAATGTAAAGACATCATAAGAGACAAAGAAGGAAACTATATACTAATTAAAGGGGCAATCCCCCAACAAGACATAACAGTCATAAATGTTTATACTCCCAGTCAAGGAGCTCCAAAGTACATGAGTCAGACATTGGCAAAACTGAAGGGAGCTGTAGATGTTTCAACAATAATAGTAGGAGACTTCAGTACACCACTCTCCTCAATTGATAGAATAACTAGACAGAAGATCAACAAGGAAATAGAGAAGTTAAATAACTTGATAAATGGATTAGACCTAACAGACATATATAGGTCATTGCACCCCAAAACACAAAGATACACATTCTTCTGTAGTGCTCATGGAATATTCTTCAGGATAGATCATATGCTGGGGCACAAAACAGGTCTTTGTAAATTAAAAAACATTGAAATTATTCAAAGGAGTTTCTCTGATCACAATGGACTGAAGCTGGAGCTCAATAACCACCAAAGAATAAGAACATTCACAGATATATGGAGACTAAATAACACATTCTTAAACAACCAATGGGAAATTACTAGAGAAATCAGTATCTATCTGGAGATGAATGGAAATGAGAATGCAACTTATCATAACTTATGGGATGTGGCAAAGGCTGTGCTGAGAAGGAAAATTATTGCCCTAAATGTCTATATTAGAAAACAAGAAAAAACAAAAATGGAGCACTTAACAGCACATCTGGAGGAACTTGAGAAAGAATAGCAAACTAACCCCAAAGCAAACAGATGAAGAGAAATAACAGTGATTAAAACAGAAATAAATGAATGGGAGAACAAAAGAACAATAAAGAGAATCAATAAAGCAAAAAGTTCATTCTTTAAGAAAATCAATAAACTTGATGGACCGCTAGCAAGACTGACAAAGAAAAAAAGAAACAAGATACAAATAAACAAAATTAGAAATGAGAAGGGATGCATAACCACAGACCCTGAAGAAATAAAGAAATCATAACAGGATACTATGAACAGTTATTTTACAACAAACTAGATAACTTAGATGAAATGAACAAATTCTTGGAAACACACAAACAAGCTACACTGACTCAGGAAGAAATAGAAGATCTCAAAAAACTAATCACAAGTAAACAGATTCAATCATCATCAAAAATCTTCCTACAAAGAAAAGCCCAGGGCCAAATGGCTTCAAAGGGGAATTTCAAAAACCATTCCAAAAAGAACTAACACCAATCCTGCTCAAATTTTTCCAAAAAATTGAGGGAAAAGGAACTCAACTTATTTTATGAAGCTAATATCATTTTAATACCAAAGCCAGGTAAAGATGCCATAAGAAAGTAAAATTACAGGCCAATTCCCCTAATGAACATAGATACAAAATTCTCAACAAAATATTAGCAAATCAAATGCAGTAACTCATTAAAAGAATTATACACCAACCAGAAACAGTACAGAACAGCTCCTGGAGCCACAGCAGAGACCAAACACACAGCATATCCCAGTCTGGACCAGCTGGACCGGCTGCGAGTCTCCGCAGCGGTGAGTTTCCCAAGCAGCGCATGCTTCCCCAAGCTGCAGCGGCCGGCGGCTGGTGCCCCTCCCTCACAGGTGGCTTCCTGGACATGCTGTGCTCGGAAAAGTGAGTTCACCAAGCTGCGGTGGCCGGCGCCTCTCCCCCACAGGGGGCTTCCCAACCGGCTGTGAATCTCCAGACAGGCTGCAAGTCTTGGAGCGGCGAGTTCCCCGAGCCGTGGCGGCCAGTGGCTGGCACCGCTCCCCAGTGGGCAGCTTCCCAGACCGGCTGTGGGCCTCTGGACCGGCTGCAAATCTTAGAGCAGCGAGTTCCCCAAGCCGCGGCAGCCGGCGGCTGGCGCCCCTCCCCCACAGGCGGCTTCCCGGAGGGAAAGGAAAGAGTCTCCAACAGTAGCAGGGACTGAGTCCAACCAAACACCGGTGGTGGCATTGATGGACAAATTCTGACTACTAGGGGTGGGCCCCCAGCTCAGGTGAAACTGATTGGGACAGAGGTCTCCTGTTGGGCTGACTGAAAGAGAGGAAAGGGGATGAAATGGAGCCTTCTGCAGCTATTTCTGCGGAAGCTTGGTTGCCTCTGAACTCAGCACCAGGATTGCACAGGCTACAACTGCCCCAAACGCAGAAGCAGGCTGCATTTGGGGCGGTATGCCACCTGGGCCTTCCCCACGGGTGGGGTGAGGCACAACTCAGGTGGAATCCCCCTCTCAAGGAATTCAGATCCCAGGGCTTCGCAATTTGAAGCCATTAAAACCAGCCAACAAACTTTCCTCTGTCTCCACCACGCCCCCAGCAGGGAGAGCCTTCCAAAGTTAAAGGAGCCACAACAGCTTTTGCTGGTGGGACCCTCAGGCAGACAAGCACCACATACTGGGCAGGATAAGAAAAACAGAACCCAGAGACTTCACAGGAAAGTCTTTCAACCTGCTGGGTCTCACACTCAGGGAAAACTGATGCAGGTGATTCCTTCCCCCCAAAAGGAGGCCAGCTTAATCCGGGAAAACCCAGCTGGAGTCTGTAATACCTATGTATACCCTCCTAAGGGTAGGGAGGGAAAAGGTACCTTACAAGCAGGACAAGAAACAAGAAAATAAGAACTGAAAATTTACCCTCTGTTAAACAAAACTTAAGCTAGAGGCCCAGAAAAACCTGAACTGAAGGTCAATGAACAGATAGACAACAAACTCTTCTAGCAAGAAGACCCTAGGTAAGATAAGTGAAAGCAATCTCCAGAATAAACTAATTAAGGTAATTAAATGTCCAGATGCCAGCAAAAAATAACAAATCACACCAGGAAAATTGAAGATATGGCCCAATCAAAGGAACAAACCAATAGTTCAAATGAGATACAGGAGCTGAGACAACTGATTCTGAATATACGAACAGAAATGGAAAACCTCTTCAAAAACCAAATCAATAAATTGAGGGAGGACATAAAGAACACAAGGAATGAACAAAAAGAAGAAATGGAAAGTCTGAAAAAACAAATCACAGAACTTATGGGAATGAAAGATACAGTAGAAGAGATGAGAAAAAACAATGGAAACCTACAATGGTAGATTTCAGAGACAGAGGTTAGAATTAGTGAACTGGAGGATGGAACATCTGAAATCCAAAAAGAAACAGAAACTATAGGGAAAAGAATGGAAAAACTTGAACACGGGCTCAGGCAATTGAATGATAATATGAAGCGCACAAATATACGTGTTGTGGGTGTCCCAGAAGGAGAAGAGAATGGAAAAGGAGGAGAAAAACTAATGGAAGAAATTATCACTGAAAATTTCCCAACTCTTATGAAAGACCTAAAATTACAGATCCAAGAAGTGCAGCGCACCACAAAGAGAATAGGTTCAAATAGGCATTCTCCAAGACACTTACTAGTTAGAATGTAAGAGGTCAAAGAGAAAGAGAGGATCTTGAAAACAGCAAGAGAAAAACAATCCATCACATACAAGGGAAACCCAATAAGACTATGTGTAGATTTCTCAGCAGAAACCATGGAGGCAAGAAGACAGTGGGATGATATATTTAAATTACTAAAACAGAAAAACTGTCAACCAAGACTTCTATATCCAGCAAAATTGTCCTTCAAAAATGAGGGAGAAATTAAAACATTCTCAGACAAAAAGTCACTGAGAGGATTTGTGACCAAGAGACCAGCTCTGCAAGAAATACTAAAGGGAGCACTACAGTCAGATATGAAAAGACAGAAGAGAGAGATGTGGAGAAGAGTGTAGAAAGAAGGAAAATTAGATATGAAATATATAATACAAAACGGAAACTGGTAGAGGAAATTATTACCCAGACAGTAATAACACTAAATGTTAATGGACTGAATTCCCCAATCAAAAGACATAGACTGGCAGAATGGATTAAAAAACAGGATCCTACCATATGCTGTCTACAGGAAACACATCTTAGACCCAAAGATAAACATAGATTGAAAGTGAAAGGTTGGTAAAAGGTATTTCATGCAAATAACAACCGGAAAAGAGCAGGAGTAGCTATACTATATCCAACAAATTAGACTTCAAATGTAAAACAGTTAAAAGAGACAAAGAAGGGTACTATCTACTAATAAAAGGAACAATTCAATATGAAGACATAACAATCATAAATATTTATGCACTGAACCAGAATGTCCCAAAATACGTGAGGAATACACTGCAAATACTGAAAAGGGAAATAGACACATATACCATAATAGTTGGAGACTTCAATTCCCCACTCTCATCAATGGACAGAACATCTAGACAGAGGATCAATAAAGAAACAGAGAATTTGAATATTACAATAAATGAGCTAGACTTCACAAACATTTATAGGACATTACACCACACAACAACAGGATACACCTTTTTCTCAAGTGCTCATGGATCATTCTCAAAGATAGACCATATGCTGGGTCACAAAGCAAGTCTCAACAAATTTTAAAAGATTGAAATAATACACAACACTTTCTCAGATCATAAAGGAATGAAGTTGGAAATCAATAATAGGTAGAGTGCCAGAATATTCACAAATACGTGGAGGCTCAAAAACACACTCTTAAACAACCAGTGGGTCAAGGAAGAAATTACAAGAGAAATTAGTAAATATCTCGAGGCAAATGAAAATGAAAACACAACATATCAAAACCTATGGGACACAGTAAAGGCAGGGAGAAGAGGGAAATTTATTGCCCTAAATGCCTATATCAGAAAAGAAGAAAGGGCAAAAATTTAGGAATTAACTGTCCACTTGGAAGAACTGGAGAAAGAACAGCAAACTAACCCCAAAGCAAGCAAAAAGAAAGAAATAACAAAGATTAGAGCAGAAATAAATGAAATGGAGAACAGGAAAACAATAGAGAAAATCAATAAGACCAGAAGTTGGTTCTATGAGAAAATCAAAAAGATTGAAGGCCCCTTAGCAAGATTGACAAAAAGGAGAGAGAGAATGCAAATAAATAAGATCAGAAATGGAAGAAGAGACATAACCACTGACCCCAAAGAAATAAAGGAGGTAATAACAGGATACTATGAACAACTTTATGCTAATAAATACAACAATGTAGATGAAATGGACAAGTTCCTAGAAAGGCATGAACAACCAACTTTGACTCAAAAAGAAATAGATGACCTCAACAAACCAATCACACGTAAAGAAATTAAATCAGTCATTAAAAAGCTTCCCAGGGCGGGCCGCGGTGGCTCAGCGGGCAAAGTGCTTGCCTGCTATGCCGGAGGACCTCGGTTCGATTCCCGGCCCCAGCCCATGTAACAAAAAACGGAAAAACAAAATACAATAAAACAAGAAAATGTTTAAAGATGTTTCCCTTTCTTCCTTCCTTCCTTCCTTCTATCCTTCCTTCCTTCTCTCTGTCTTTCCTAAAAAAAAAAAAAAAAAAAAAAAAAGCTTCCCAAAAAGAAAAGTCCAGGACCCGACGACTTCACATGTGAATTCTATCAAACATTCCAGAAAGAATTAGTACCAACCCTGCTCAAATTCTTAAAAAAATTGAAGTGGAGGGAAAGGTACCTAATTCATTCTATGAAGCCAACATCACCCTCATACCAAAACCAGGCAAAGATACTACAAAAGAAGAAAACTATAGACCAATCTCTCTAATGAATATAGATGCAAAAATCCTCAACAAAATTCTAGCAAATAGAATCCAACAACACATTAAAAGAATTATACATCATGACCAAGTAGGATTCATACCAGGTATGCAAGGATGGTTCAACATAAGAAAATCAATTAATGTAATACACCACATCAACAAATCAAAGCAGAAAAATCACATGATCATCTCAATTGATTCAGAGAAGGCATTTGACAAGATTCATCATCCTTTCCTGTTGAAAACACTTCAAAAGATAGGAATACAAGGGAACTTCCTTAAAATGATAAAGGGAATATATGAAAAACCCACAGCTAATATCACCCTAATGGGGAAAAATTTAAAACTTTCCCCCTAAGATCAGGAACAAGACAAGGATGTCCACTATCACCACTGTTATTCAACATCATGTTGGATGCTCAAGCCATAGAAATTAGATAAGAAAAAGAAATACAAGGCATCAAAATTGGAAAGGAAGAAGTAAAACTATCACTGTTTGCAGATGATATGATACTATACGTCAAAAACCCTGAAAAATCCACAGCAAAACTACTAGAGCTAATAAACAAAAACCACAAAGTAGCAGGTTACAAGATCAACATTCAAAAATCTGTAGTGTTTCTATACGCTAGCAATGAACAAGCTGAGAGGGAAATCAAGGTACGAATTCCATTTACAATTGCAACTAAAAGAATAAAATACTTAGGAAAAAATTTAACTAAAGAGACAAAAGACCTATACAAAGAAAACTACAAGAAACTGTTAAAAGAAATCACAGAAGATCTAAATAGATGGAAGGGCGTACCATGTTCATGGATTGGAAGACTGAACATAGTTAAGATATCAACTCTACCTAAATGGATTTACAGATTCAACGCAATACCAATCAAAATCCCAACAACTTATTTTTCAGAAATAGAAAAACCAGTAAGCAAATTTATCTGGAAGGGCAGGGTGCCCCGAATTGCTAAAAACATCTTGAGGAAAAAAAACGAAGTTGGAGGGCTCGCGCTACCTGACTTTAAGGCATATTATGAGGCCACAGTGGTCAAAACAGCATGGCACTGGCATAAAGATAGATACATTGACCAATGGAATTGAATAGAGTGCTCAGATATAGACCCTCTCATCTATGAACATTTGATCTTTGATAAGGCAGTCAAGCCAACTCACCTGGGACAGAACAGTCTCTTCAATAAATGGTGCCTAGAGAACTGGATATCCATATGCAAAAGAATGAAAGAGGGCCCGTATCTCACACCCTATACAAAAGTTAACTCAAAATGGATCAAAGATCTAAACATTAGGTCTAAGACCATAAAACAATTAGAGGAAAATGTAGGAAGATATCTTATGAAGCTTATAACTGGAGGTGGTTTTATGGATCTTACACCTAAAGCAAGAGCACTGAAGAAATAAATAAATAAATGGGAGCTCCTCAAAATTAAACACTTTTGTGCATCAAACAACTTCATCAGGAAAGTAAAAAGACAGTCTACACAATGGGAGACAATATTTGGAAATGACATATCAGATAAAGGTCTAATATCCAGAATTTATAAAGAGATTGTTCAACTCAACAACAAAAAGACAGCCAAACCATATACAAAATGGGAAAAAGAATTGAACAGACACTTCTCAGAAGAGGAAATATAAATGGCCAAAAGGCACATGAAGAGATGCTAAACGTCCCTGGCCATTTGAGAAATGCAATCAAAACCACACTGAGATATCATCTCACACCCACCAGAATGGCCATTATCAACAAAACAGAAAATGACAAGTGCTGGAGAGGATGTGGAGAAAGAGGCACACTTATCCACTGTTGGTGGGAATGTCAAATGGTGCAACCACTATGGAAGGCAGTTTGGCTGTTCCTCAAAAAGCTGAATATAGAATTGCCTTACAACCCAACAATACCATTGCTAGGTATCTCCTCAGAGGACTTAAGGGCAAAGACACAAACAGACATTTGCACACCAATGTTTATAGCAGCATTATTTACAATTGCAAAGAGATGGAAACAGCCAAAATGTCCATCAACAGACGAGTGGCTAATCAAACTGTGGTATATACATACGATGGAATATTATGCAGCTCTAAGACAGAATAAACTTATGAAGCATGTAATAACATGGATGGACCTAGAGAACATTATGCTGAGTGAGACTAGCCAAAAACTAAAGGACAAATACTATATGGTCCCACTGATATGAACCGACATTAGTGAATAAGCTTGGAATATGTCATTGGTAACAGAGACCATCAGGAGATAGAAATAGGGTAAGATAATGGGTAATTGGAGCTGAAGGAATACAGACTGTGCAACAGGACTGGACACAAACCTCAGAAATGGACAGCACAATACTACCTAATTGTAATGTAATTATGTTAAAACATTGAATGAAGCTGCATGTGAGGTATAGTGTTTTTTTCTCTCTATTATCGTTTCCTTTTTCTGTTGTCTTTTTATTTCTTTTTATAAATTGATGCAAATGTACTAAGAAATGATGAATATGCAACTATGTGATGATGTTGGGAATTACTGATTGTATATGTAGAATGGAATAATTTCTAAATGTTTTGTTAGTTAATCTTCTTAAATTAATAATAATAAAAAAAGAATTATACACCATGACCAAGTGGGGTTTATACAAGGAGTGCAAGGATGGTCCACACAAAATAACCAATGAATGTAATACAGCACATTAACAAATTGAAAGGGAAAAAATCACATGATCATCTTGATTCATGCTTAAAAAGCATTTAGGGACTTCCGGAGAAGATGGCTGCCTAGTGAGGCGCGCGGGTCTTAATTCCTCCTCCAGAATAGATACTAGGGGAGTAGAAATGATACAGAACAGCTCCCAGAGCCACGACAGAGATCAAGAAGACAGCGTACCCCATTCTGGAATGGTTGACTGGCTGGGAGAACCTGCTCCGGTGAGATCACCAAGGGGCGCGGGCTTCCCCGGGCCGGGGCAGCAGGCAGCCAGAGTCCCTCCCTCCCTCCTTCCCGGGCTGGCTGGGAGAATTGGACAGGTGGTCCCCTCAAGCCGTGGCAGCTGGTGCCCCCCCACGCACGGCCCCACGGACCAGCTGGGAGAATTGGATTGGAGATCCCCAGGCCGTGGAGAACGGTGACCGGGGTCCCTTCCAAACACGTGGCTTCCCAGTCCAGCTGGGAACGGTGCACTTCCCAAGGCCATGGCGGCTGGTGCCTTCCCGCCACGCTTGGCGCCCCAGGCCGGCTAGGAGATTCAGATGGGCGCTCTCCCGGTCTGCGGCGGCCAGCGACCCTCCCCACATTCGGACCCCTGGGCCGGCTGGGAAATTCGGATTGGCACTCTTCCAAGCCACTTCGGCTGGTGAACCTCCCCCACGGTGAGAGTTTTCCAAAGTTAAAGGACCCACAGCACCTTTTACTGGTGGGACCCGCAGACAAACGAGTGCCATGAGCGCCACCTACTGAGCAGGATAAGAAAAACAGAGCCCAGAGATTTCACAGAAAAATCTTTCAACCTGTTGGGTCCAACACCCAGGGAAATCTGATTAAATGCCCAGACGCCAAAAGAAGATAACGGATCACGTTCAGAAAATTGAAAATATGGCCCAGTCAAAGGAACAAACGAATAGTTCAAAGGAGATAAAGGAGCTGAGACAACTAATGCTGAATATATGAACAGAAATGGAAAACCTCTTCAAAACTGAAATCGATAAATTGAGGGAGGACATGAAGAAGACATGGGTTGAACAAAAAGAAGAAATAGAAAAACTGAAAAAACAAATCACAGAACTTATGGAACTGAAGGACAAAGTAGAAAAGATGGAAATAACAATGGATACCTACAATGATAGATTTAAAGAGACAGAAGATAGAATTAGTGATTTGGAGGATGGAACATCTGAATTCCAAAAAGAAACAGAAACTATAGAGAAAAGAATGGAAAAAATTTGAACAGGGGATCAGGGAACTGAAGGACAATATGAAGTGCACAAATATACGTGTTGTGGGTGTCCCAGAAGGAGAAGAGAAGGGAAAAGGAGGAGAAAAACTAATGGAAGAAATTATCACTGAAAATTTCCCAACTCTTATGAAAGACCTAAAATTACAGATCCAAGATGTGCAGCGCACCCCAAAGAGAATAGACCCAAATAGGTGTTCTCCAAGACACTTACTAGTTAGAATGTCAGAGGTCAAAGAGAAAGAGAGGATCTTGAAAACAGCAAGAGAAAAACAATCCATCACATACAAGGGAAACCCATTAAGACTATGTGTAGATTTCTCAGCAGAAACCATGGAAGCTAGAAGACAGTGGGATGATATATTTAAATTACTAAAAGAAAAAAACTGCCAACCAAGACTTCTATATCTGTCCTGACCCGCAGGACAGTCAACGGGGTCCGCCACCTGCTGAGGGAAGAATGGCTATGGGACAGAGAGATGCAAGAAGGACAGCAAGACAGGATTCTGATCAAGCTGCAAATTTTATTAGGCAAGCCAGGTGTATATATACCGGCTTGGGGAAGGAGTAGGGTATGTGGGGCATTATGATAGGAGGGAGTTCGCACCGGCGGGAAGGGCTGGTTAGATAATTGGTGGGGAGTTTGCACCGGCGGGAAGGTCCCAGCAGGAGCCTATTTCCGTGAAGAACCTTGTTGTACTATATAGATGCCATTGCATTAGCCGGGGTGGCCATGTTGGCTCAATCGCTATCTTAGGTTAGCCTCTGGTCCCCAACATATATCCAGCAAAATTGTCCTTCAAAAATTAGGGAGAAAGTAAAACATTCTCAGACAAAAAGTGACTGAGAGGATTTGTGACCAAGAGACCAGCTCTGCAAGAAATACTAAAGGGAGCACTAGAGTCAGATACGAAAAGACAGAAGAGAGAGGTATGGAGAAGAGTGTAGAAAGAAGTAATATCAGATATGATGTACATAATACAAAAGGCAAAATGGTAGAGGAAAATATTATCCAAACAGTAATAACACTAAATGTTAATGGACTGAATTCCCCAATCAAAAGACATAGACTGGCAGAATGGATTAAAAAACAGGATCCTACCATATGCTGTCTACAGGAAACACATCTTAGACTCAAAGATAAACATAGGTTGAAAGTGAAAGGTTGGGAAAAGATATTTCATGCAAATAACAACCAGAAAAGAGCAGGAGTAGCTATACTAATATCCAACAAATTAGACTTCAAATGTAAAACAGTTAAAAGAGACAAAGAAGGACACTATCTACTAATAAAAGGAACAACTAAACAAGAAGACATAACAATCATAAATATTTATGCACCAAACCGGAATGCCCCTAAATACGTGAGGAATACACTGCAAACACTGGAAAAGGAAATAGACACATATACCATAATAGTTGGAGACTTAAATTCACCACTCTCATCAATGGACAGAACATCTAGAGAGAGGATCAATAAAGAAATAGAAAATCTGAATATTACTATAAATGAGCTAGACTTAACAGACATTTATAGGACATTACATCCCACAACAGCAGGATACACCTTTTTCTCAAATGCTCAAGGATCATTCTCAAAGATAGACCATATGCTGGGTCACAAAGCAAGTCTTAACAAATTTTAAAAGATTGATATCATACACAACACTTTCTCGTTCATAAAGGAATGAAGTGGCAAATCAATAATAGGTGGAGTACCAGAAAATTCAAAAATACGTGGAGGCTCAACAACACACTCTTAAACAACCAGTGGGTCAAGGAAGAAATTGCAAGAGAAATTAGTAAATATCTCGAGGTGAATGAAAATGAAAACACAATATATCAAAACCTATGGGACGCAGCAAAGGCAGTGCTAAGAGGGAAATTTATTGCCCTAAATGCCTATATCATAAAAGAAGAAAATGCAAAAATGCAGGAATTAACTGTCCACTTGGAAGAACTGGAGAAAGAACAGCAAGCTAACCCCAAAGCAAGCAAAAGGAAAGAAATAACAAAGATTAGAGCAGAAATAAATGAGATTGAAAACAATAGAGAAAATCAATAAGACCAGAAATTGGTTCTATGAGAAAATCAATAAGATTGATCGGCCCTTAGCAAGATTGACAAAAAGAAGAAGAGAGATGATGCAAATAAATAAGATCAGAAATGGAAGAGGAGACATAACTACTGGCCTCACAGAAATAAAGGAGGTAATAACAGGATACTATGAACAACTTTACACTAATAAATACAACAATTTAGATAAAATGGACGGGTTCCTGGAAAGACATGAATAACCAACTTTGACGCAAGAAGAAATAGATGACCTCAACAAATCAATCACAAGTAAATAAATTGAATCAGTCATTCAAAAGCTCTCTAAAAAGAAAAGTCCAGGACCAGATGGCTTCACATGTGAATTCTATCAAACATTCCAGAAAGAATTAGTACCAACTCTCCTCAAACTCTTCAAAAAATTGGAAGTGGAGGGAAAACTACCTAATTCATTCTATGAAGCCAACATCAACCTCATACCAAAACCAGGCAAAGATATTACAAAAAAAGAAAACTACAGACCAATCTCTCTAATGAATATAGATGCAAAAATCCTCAACAAAATTCTAGCAAATCGTATCCAACAACACATTAAAAGAATTATACATCATGACCAAGTAGGATTCATCCCAGGTATGCAAGGATGATTCAACATAAGAAAATCAATTAATGTAATACACCATATCAACAAATCAAAGCAGAAAAACCACATGATCATCTCAATTGATGCAGAGAAGGCATTTGACAAGATTCAACATCCTTTCCTGTTGAAAACACTTCAAAAGATAGGAATACAAAGGAACTTCCTTAAAATGATAGAGGGAATATATGAAAAACCCACAGCTAATATCCTCAATGGGGAAAAATTGAAAACTTTCCTGCTAAGATCAGGAACAACACAAGGATGTCCACTATCACCACTATTATTCAACATCGTGTTGGAGGTTGTAGCCAGAGAAATTAGACAAGAAAAAGAAATACAAGGCATCAAAATTGGAAAGGAAGAAGTAAAACTATCACTGTTTGCAGATGATATGATACTATACGTCAAAAACCCGGAAAAGTCTACAACAAAACTACTAGAGTTAATAAATGAGTACAGCAAAGTAGCAGGTTACAAGATCAACATTCAAAAATCTGTAGCATTTCTATACACTAGCAATGAACAAGCGGAGGGGGAAATCAAGAAACGAATCCCATTTACAATTGCAACTAAAAGAATAAAATACCTAGGAATAAATTTAACTAAAGAGACAAAAAACTTATATAAAGAAAACTACAAAAAAATGTTAAAAGAAATCACAGAAGACCTAAATAGATGGAAGTGCATACCGTGTTCATGGATTGGAAGACTAAATATAGTTAAGATGTCAATCCTATCTAAATTGATTTACAGATTCAATGCAATACCAATCAAAATCCCAACAACTTATTTTTCAGAAATAGAAAAAACAATAAGCAAATTTATCTGGAAGTGCAGGGTGCCCGGAATTGCTAAAAACATCTTGAGGGAAAAAAAACGAAGCTGAAGGTCTCACACTGCCTGACTTTAAGGCATATTATGAAGCCACAGTGTTCAAAACAGCATGGTATTGGCATAAAGATAGATATATTGACCAATGGAATCAAATAGGGTGCTCAGATATAGACCCTCTCATCTATGGACATTTGATCTTTGATAAGGCCGTCAAGCCAACTCACCTGGGACAGAACAGTCTCTTCAATAAATGGTGCTTAGAGAACTGGATATCCATATGCAAAAGAATGAAAGAAGACCCATATCTCACACCCTGTACAAAAGTTAACTCAAAATGGATCAAAGATCTAAACATTAGGTCTAAGACCATAAAACAGTTAGAGGAAAATGTAGGGAGATATCTTATGAAACTTACAATTGGAGGCGGTTTCATGGACCTTAAACCTAAAGCAAGAGCACTGAAGAAGGAAATAAATAAATGGGAGCTCCTCAAAATTAAACACTTTTGTGCATCAAAGAACTTCATCAAGAAAGTAGAAAAACAGCCTACACAATGGGAGACAATATTTGGAAATGACATATCAGATAAAGGTCTAGTATCCAGAATTTATAAAGAGATTGTCCAACTCAACAACAAAAAGCCAGCCAACCCAATTACAAAATGGGAAAAAGAATTGAACAGACACCTATCAGAAGAGAACATACAAATGGCCAAAAGGCACGTGAAGAGATGCTCAATGTCCCTGGCCATTAGAGAAATACAAATCAAAACCACAATGAGATATCATCTCACACCCACCAGAATGGCCATTATCAACAAAACAGAAAATGACAAGTGCTGGAGAGGATGCGGAGAAAGAGGCACACTTATCCACTGTTGGTGGGAATGTCAAATGGTGCAACCACTATGGAAGGCAGTTTGGCGGTTCCTCAAAAAGCTGAATATAGAATTGCCATACGACCCAGCAATACCATTGCTGGGAATCTACTCAAAGGACTTAAGGGCAAAGACACAAACGGACATTTGCACACCAATGTTTATAGCAGCGTTATTTACAATTGCAAAGAGATGGAAATAGCCAAAATCTCCATCAACAGAAGAGTGGCTAAACAAACTGTGGTATATACATACGATGGAATATTATGCAGCTTTAAGACAGGATAAACTTATGAAGCATGTAATAACATGGATGGACCTAGAGAACATTATGCTGAGTGAGACTAGCCAAAAACTTAAGGACAAATACTGTATGGCCCCACTGATGTGAACCGACATTTGAGAATAAACTTGGAATATGTCATTGGTAACAGAGTCCAGCAGGAGATAGAAACAGGGTAAGATAATGGGTAATTGGAGCTGAAGGGATACAGACTGTGCAACAGGACTAGATACAAAACCTCAAAAATGGACAGCACAATAATACCTAATTGTAAAGTAATCATGTTAAAACACTGAATGAAGCTGCATCTGAGCTATAGGTTTTTTTTTGTCTGTCTCTTTGTTTGTTTGTCTTTTTTTCTGTTTCCTTTTCTTTTTTTTACTATTATTTTTATTTTTATTTTTTCTCTATATTAACATTCTATATTTTTTTCTATTGTTTTGCTACTTCTTTTCCAAAATCAATGCAAATGTACTAAGAAATGATGATCATGCATCTATGTGATGATGTTAAGAATTACTGATTGCATATGTAGAATGGAATGATTTCTAATTGTTGTGTTAATTTCTTTTTTCTTTAATTAATAAAATGAAACAAACATGAAAATCAAACAAAAACAAAAACAAAAACAAAAAAGCAATCGGAATAAACATCTCTTTAACCCCCCCCAAAAAAAAGCATTCAACAAAATTTAACATCCTTTTCTGATAAAAACACTCCAAAAGATAGGAATCAATAGGATAAGGGCATAGATGAAAAACTGATAGCTAGCATCATACTCAATGGAGAGAAACTGAAAGCATTCCTTCTAAGATCAAGAATGAGACAAGGATGCCCACTGTCACAACTATCATTCAATATAGTGCTAGAAGTTCTAGCTAGAGCAATCAGACAGGACAGAGAAAATAAGCATCCAAATTGGAAAGGAAAATGTAAAATTCAGTACTTGCAGATGACATGATACCATACTTGGAAGATCCTGAGAAATCTTCAGCAAAGTTACTTTAGCAAGGTGGCAGGATATAAAATTAATGTGCAACAATCAGTAACATTTCTATATACAAGCGATGACCCAGCTGAGGTGTCAGTTGAAAAAATTCCATTCAAAATAGCAACTAAAAGAATCAAGTACTTAGTAATGAACTTAACTAAGGACATAAAGGACTTGTACACAGAAAACTACATAACATTGCTAAAAGAAATCAAAGGATATCTATATTCCCTGCTCATGTATAGAAAGGCTAAATATAGTTAAGATGTGAATTCTCCTCAAATTGATCTACAAATTCAACACAATACCAATCAAAATTCCAACAACCTACTTTTTTTTTTTTTTTTTTTTTTTTAAAGGAAAGACAGAGAGAAGGAAGGAAGGATAGAAGGAAGGAAGAGAGGAAGAAAGGGAAACATCTTTTAAACATTTTCTTGTTTTATTGTATTTTGTTTCTCCGTTTTCGTTACATGGGCTGGGGCCGGGAATCGAACCGAGGTCCTCCGGCATAGCAGGCAAGCACTTTGCCCGCTGAGCCACCGCGGCCCGCCCCCAACAACCTACTTTTAAGACTTGGGAAAGTTAAGTACCAAATTCATCTGGAAGGGAAAGAGATCCCAAATAGGTAAAAGCATCCTAAAAAAGAATGAAGTGGGAAGATTAACACTCCTTAACTTTAAAACTTATTATAAAAAGCCACAGTGGTCAAAACAGCATGGTACTGTCACAAAGATAAAAGCATTGACCAATGGAATAGAATCAAGAGTGCAGAAACAGACCACCAAATCTATGGTCAACTGAGTTTTGAAAAGGTCCCAAATCCTCTGAACTGGGACAAAATGTCTTTTCAATAATTGGGCATTGAAGAACTGGATATCAATAGCCAGAAGAATAAAAGAGAACCCCTACCTTACACCCTACACAAAAAAATAACTCAAAGTGGATCAAACACAGAAATATAAGAACTAGCACTATAAAGCTTCTAGAAGAAAATGTAAGGACACATCCAGGAATAAGTGGTAGCTTCCTAAACTTTACACCCACAACACAAGCAACAACAACAAAAATAGATAAATGGAAACTCCTCAAAATCAAATGCTTCTGCACCTCAAAAGACTTTGTCAAAAGGCTGAAGAGACAGCCAACTTAATGGGAGGAAATATTTGGAAATTACATATCAGACAAAGGTTTGATTGCTTCTATATACAAAAATCATACAACTCAGATGTATAAGATCATACAACTCAGATGTATCAGATGTATGAGATGGGTGAATGGTTAGCTAATGAGGTAGAACTCCAATGTAAGGGAATAGATAGAAGTAAAGGTGGCTTATCAGTGGGTCTATAAGTAATATTATCATATTGAAGATGAACAGGATTGAAAAGAGTTGTATAGATATACGTGTCCCGCAGATTAACACTAGAAATATGAATTAGTTCTTGAAAGAATTACTTCAAAGATATGATTTGTGTACAAAGAATATCAGGGTACAGGGAGAAAACTGCTACTGTATACTATGGGTTATGTTCAAAAGGAAAATATCAGCACTACCACAGCAACAGCAGAGGTAAATTATGGGGGGAGGGACAAGAATTAAGAGGAACACCTCCTATTTGATGAGGAAGTGTTTATTGGGTTTTTCTCCTGGGAACAATGAAATTATCTAAAATCGAGAATGTTGATGGACTGTGGACTTTGGGCACTAGACATGATGCCTGATGAAAGCAGGTGGCTGAAGGATGCACTGACTGAGAAGAAGATTGTCAAATGATGGTGTATACTTATAAATGAATGTTGTGCTGCTCAAAAAGGAACAAAGTCATGAGGCATGCAATGAAGTGAATGAACATGTGGGACATTGGTGAGGCAAAATAAGCCAGGAACAAAAGAACAACAATGATTTGGTCACCTTTAGAAAATGTTTATAAGAAAACAGAGGCTTAGAGCAGACACATTAAGTACAGAGTGGAGATTATTATTTCTGTATTTCAAGAGACTATTATATGTCGAGAGACGCATATATATTCATGATCTGATATTTAGAGATAAGAACTAAGCTGATCAGGTTGGGTTAAAGTAATTCAGAATGCAGGGGTAAGTAAGACAGTGTCTATATTTTAGAACCACATATACTCTTTGAGACCAAAGGAATAAAGGGTTATTTCATCTGGAACTGAAATTATCTGTAGGCCATAATCTAATTCACCCTATCTGTACAGCTCATTTGAACAGTTGAAACACAGGTAGCACAGAATAAGAAAGAGGTCCTTTAATCTTGTATAGATTATTGTAATGCCTGGATATATCCTATAGTATATTAAGTAGATAATTAGCAAGTATTGTCAAAGTCCCCTGAGGGATTGGGAGAAAGAATATGGAACTATTAAACCTTACCATCAGGAAATCCCCTGATATTGTGTCAAACTTTAGGGACACCCAAATCAATAGGCTATGCCCTCCATCCTGAGGCTTACTCTTGTGAAGCTTATTATGTAGGTAGTAGAGAAGCTTAGACTACCTATAGGCATGCCTAAGAGTTACTTCTGGAAGACCTCTATTGTTGCTCAGATATGGCCTCTCTCTCTCTCTAAGCCCAACTCTGCAAAATCATTGCCCTTCCCCCTACATGGGACATGACATTCAGGGGTAAACATCTCCTTGGCAATGTAGAAGATGACTCCAGGGATGAATCTGGCCCTGGCACCGTGGGATCAACAATTCCATCCTGACCAAAAAGGGGGAAAGTAGTGTAACTAATAAAGTATCTGTGGCAGAGAGAGCTCAAAAAGAGTCGAGAGGCAACTCTGGAGGTTGTTCTTACACAAGCTTCAATTAGACCTTGCTACCTATCAGAACCTGCCAGCCCCCAACCAGGACCATTCCAGACAATCCTAAAGAACACCTAGGGCAATATATAAGGTTCCACAAGGGTTCCATGCACTAGAGTAACTTTCCAGAAACCTACAACCTCCAGATGGGTCCCTGGTCCAGATAAGTCCTTAAACCTAGGTGGCCCAGCCTCTCCAGAACATCAGATAGTTCCATCTCCCTACCCCATATTACTGACAGATCCTTCCAATATGAAAAATTTAGGATGGCCATAGCCTAAACACCCCTGAAGAGAGGAATGGTAAGATCAAAGATAATGGTGGAGTTATACAGTGAAGATAGGATTTAACAAATGAATATGAATGCTGAATCCTTAAATTGATTTCTCTTTTAGTCTCCAGTATCTTAGAGCAGCTACAAGTAAAAACTTAAAATTGTGGAATTGTAACCTACGTCAAACTGAAATATGTTCTACAATGAAATATGGTGCTGTGCTTTGAAATTTATAGCTTTTTTGTATATATGTAATTTTTCACAAAAAAAGAAGGAAAAAAAGTCGACTGAGATGATACAAAAATATTTAAGCCTTCTAACCTCCTATATTCTGGAGCAGCTGGAAGCTAAAAGATCGGAGAGGGTCGTATCATAGCCCATGACAAACTCTGGGATCTGTCCTATAACTACTTGTTGAAGAGTGTTTTAAAAACTATCACTTTTGAATTTCTTTGCTTTGTATATATGTTATGCTATACAATAAAGAAAGTTAAAAAAGGAAAAAAAGGCAAGTTTCCAGAAAAGCTCCAGTGTGACTGGAGGAGTACAAAGGTTTTGGAGAAGCATAGCAAGTGCAAGCAGCCACAGATAACAGCCAGGGTTTATGCCAGTTTGATTTGTTTCCTCAATCATTTCATTCATTTTTCCATTTGTAAATATTGCTGAGCCCTCACTAAATGCAAGATAATGGGCCAGGTGCTTGATATACCACATTTCCCACCCTTAGAAATGATTCCTAGTACAAGACTCCAGAGGTATAAACAATAGATTATGGTTATTTCATTTGAAACAAACACTTGCAAGTTATTCCATGTATTCATTTAAGATCTACCTTCAGTTAGCATACACATAAGAATAGTGTGGTGGTCTTTGGGTGGTAGGAGGATAGGTGCTTTTCTTTTGTGTTTATCTACTTGAATGTCAACTAAATTTGTAATAAGAAAAAAAGAATATTTTTAACTTTAAAAACCCTACCCTCATCCTATGGTCCAGTTAACAAACATTTATTTACTGAGCATCTACTAATGGCTTAGGCCCACACATCTCTCTCTACCTTACATCAATAAGTTTTATTAAGTTAATGTCTTCTTACTTCTGGAGTAACAGAATGGTGTTAAATCAAGTTATTTTTAAGTGAGTGAAGTCTTCCTTTCAAAACTGCAAAAAATTGCTTCATTGAGAATGTTTGGGTGTTAATCTTAGCAAAACTATGCAGCCAAAAGAATAACATATAAAGTGTAAATATATGTACATGTATAAAATCTGGATGGATGTTCCCCAAAATGTTTATAACAGCTATCTCTGGTTAGGGGGGATTTGGGGATGATTTTTACAATATTCTTTATGTTTTCCTACATTGTCCCAATATTTTTCTAATAAGTATAAATTATTTTCTTAAAAACAATAAAGTTATTTCATCTTGAGGAAAAAAAATTGCATTGTCAAAGAAGGAAAAAGATATGTTTAGCAAACAAATAAAAGAATCAAGCCAAACATAAGGAAAGCAGAAAAGTAGCATGTTCTAGTTTGCTAGCTGCCAGAATGCAACATACCAGAAATGGAATGGCTTTTAAAAAGGGGGAATTTAATAAGTTGCTAGTTTACAATTCTAAGGCCAAGAAAATGTCCCAGTTAAAACAAATCTATAGAAATGTCCAATCTAAGGCATCCAGGGAGAGATACCTTGGTTCAAGAAGGCCAATGAAGTTCAGGGTCTCTCTCTCAAGTGAGAAGGCACATGGTGAACACAGCATCATCTGCTAGCTTTCTCTTCTGGCTTCCTGTTTCATGAATCTCCCCAGGAGGTGATTTCATTCTTTATCTCCAAAGGTCGCTGGCTTGTAGGCTCCCTGCTTCTCATGGCTATGTCATTCTTCTCTGCTCTCTCCGAATCTCTCATTCTCCAAAATGTTTCCTCTTTTATAGGGCTCCAGTAAACCAATCAAGACCCTCCCAAATGGGTGGAGACACATCTCTGTCTAATCCACTTTAACAACCACTCTTGATAGGGAGACATCTCCAGGGAGATGATCTAATTACAGATTCAAACATACAATATTGAATAGGGATTATTCTGCCATTTTACAAAATGGGATTTTGATTAAAACATGGCTTTCCTAGGGTCCATACATCCTTTCAAACCAGCATAGAGCATAAGACATAAATAAATTAGAGTAGGAAAACAAAGGGGTCTATATATCATTTAAAAAGAGGAAAATTAATACTGATTATTTAAAATAAAATTGCATACTGGGAGAACTTAAAACAATTTTTTTTTAAATAAAAGATCATGGATTTGGCCTATAATAAGCCTTCAACACTTGCTGGTTGAAAAACTGAATAGAATTGCCTACTTATCAGTTAAGAATGAGAAAAATTAATAATTATTCTTGCAGATTGTGTACTTGAAAAACTCTACAGGAAAAAACAAACTGGACTGGGTTAGTCTCCCTGCAAACTTCATGTCCGCTTGTAACCTGAGAATATGATCTTATTTTGGAAAAAAGGGTCTTTGCAGATGTAATCAGTTAAGATGAAGTCCTAGTGAATGAGGGTGGGCTCTAAATGCAATGATGACTGGTGTCTTTATAAGAAGGCTGCATGAAGACAGAGACACACAGAGAGGTCATGTGATAACAGAGGCAGAGATTGGAGTGATATGTCTACAAGCCGAGGAACACCAAAGATTGCCAGCAACAACCTAAAGCTGGGAGAGAGGCATGAAACAGATCTTCTCTAGAGCTCCCAGAAGGAATTAACCTTATCAATACCTTAATTTTGGACTTTTAGCTTCCAGAAATGTGAGGGAAAAAATTTCTGTTGTTTTAAGCCACCGGTTTGTGATAATTAGGTATGATAGCCCTAGAAACTAATACATAAAAAACAAAGCACCTGATCAACACCTATATGGCTATTCATGCTTAGACAAAACAAGCAACTTATAAATATATATGTGTATGTATATATATGATTTATATTAAAATTGTCACAACTCAAAAAAAAAAAAACACAACAAAGGGGAAACTAGATCTGGGAGAAGCAAAGATGGTGGATTAATGAGGTGTGGGATTTAGTTCGTCCTCCAGAGCAGCTAGTAAATAGCCATGAACAGTACTCAACAACTTCTGGGGCCACGTCAGTGACCAGACACACAGCGTACCCCATCTGGACCAGATGGACCAGCTGCAAGCCCACCCAAAACCGTGAGTTCCACAGGCTGCTTCCCAGAGGGGATAGGAAAGAGACTTGACTAGCAGTAAGGGGCTGAGCACAACCAAACTCCAATTGTGGAATTAATTAACAAATTCTGACTACTAAAAATAGGACCCGAGCTCAGCTGAACCCCAAGTAAAAGTAGAGGTTGCTGGTTTTTGTCCCAGCACAGAGGGGGCAGGGATGATGGAAAATGAAAAAAGAAAGAAAAAGAAAGAGGTATTTCAGATCAGACAACGCAAAATACTTGAAAGGGTCTGAACCCTGCAGGAAACGAGGGGCACATAGGGCCTAGAGATACACACACCAACTTAAGCCCTTGATTGGCAAACCCAAGGAATGGGGGTCCTGCTCTGAAAAGGATTTTTTGTTCCTTATTCTCTTTTTTGTGGCTGTGTTTCTATCATTTTACTGCTCTTTGGATACAGCTGCAAGTCTTCTCAGACTCTAACTGCCCCAGGCATGGGCTTTTTTGAGAGTTTGCTTGGAAGCTGTGCCTTCTGCAGGAGAGGGGTGGGGCCCAGCTCAGGTGGAATCACTCTCTCAAGGAATCAGTCCCCAGAATCTGAAAAACTTAAGCGATTAAAGCCGGCCTACAACCTCTCCTCTGTCTCAATCATGCCACCAGCAGGGAGAGTTTGCTGAAGTTAAAGGTACCACATCACCTCATGCTGGTGGGACCTGCAGGCAGAAAAGTGCCACATACTGGGCAGGATAGGAAAAACAGAGTCCAGAGGCTTGATAGGAAATTCTTTCAACCTGCTGGGTCTCACGCTCAGGGAAAACCGATGCAGATGACTCTTTCCTCCTGAGAGGAGGCCAGTTTGGTATGGGAAAATCTGATTGGGGTCCATAATATATAAATAGACCCTCCTAAGGGAAAAAAAGAAGGCACCATAAAGGCAAGTCAAGATACAAGAAAACAAGAACTGAAAAACTCTGATCTGTCAAACGAAACCTAAGCTAAAGGTCTAGAATAAGCTGAACTGAATGTCAAAGAACAGATAGAAAACAAAGTCATCCAGCAAGAAAATCCTAGGTAAAAAAAAAAAAGTGAAAACAATCTCCAGAATAAACTAAATTAGGAAATTAAATGCCAGCAAAAAATAATGAATCATACTAGAAAATGGAAGATATGGCTCAGTCAAAGGAATAAATGAACAATTCAAATAAGATACAGGAGTTGAAACAATTAATTCAGAATGTTTGAACAAACATGGAAAACCTCATCAAAAATCAAAACAATGAATTGATGGAGGATATAAAGAAATCAAGGAATGAACCAAAGTAGAAATTGGAAGTCTGAAAAAAAATCATAGAACTTTTGGGAGGGACAGATACAGTAGGAGAGATGAAAAAAAAACAAAACAATGGAAACCTACAATGTTAGATTTCAAGAACCAGCAGATATGATTAGTGAACTGGAGGATGGGACATCTGAAATCCATAAAGCAAAAGAAAATATAGGGAAAAGAATGGAAAAATATGAGCAGGGACTCAAGGAATTGAATGACAACATAAAGCAAGCAAATATACATGTTGTGGGTGTCCCAGAAGGAGAAGAGAAGGGCAAGTAGGAGAAAATCTTATGGAGGAAATTATTACTGAAAATTTCCCAACTCTTATGAAAAACTTAAAATTACATATCCAAGAAGTGCAGCATACCCCAAACAGAATAGATCCAAATAGACATACTCCAAGGCACTTACTAATCAGAATGTCAGATGTCAAAGAGAAAGAGAGAATCTTGAAAGCAGCAAGAGAAAAGCAATCCATCACATACAAGGGAAGCCCAATAAGACTATGCATAGATTTCTCAGCAGAAACCATGGAGGCAAGAAGATAGTGGGATGATATATTTAAATTACTGAAACAGAAAGACTACCAACCAAGAATTCTATGTCCATAAAAATTGTCCTTCAAAAATAAGGGAGAAATTAAAACATTTTCAGTCAAAAAAGTCACTGAGAGAATTTGTGACCAAGAGACCAGCTCTGCAAGAAAGAGCCAGAGAGAGGGGTATGGAGAAGAGTGTAGAAATGAAAACTATCAGTAAAGATAAAAAGAAGAAAATTAGATATGACATATAAAATCCAACAGGCAAAATGGTAGAATAAAGTACTGCCCTTACAGTGATAACACTAAATGTTAATGCCTTAAACTCCCCAATCAAAAGACATAGACTGGCAGGATGAAATGAAAATGACCCATCTATATGCTGTCTACAGGAGATGCATCTTAGACCAAAGGATAAGCATAGATTGAAAGTGAAAGGTAGGAAGAAGATATTTCATGCAAACAACAATGAGAAAAGAGCAAGAGTACCTATACTAATATCCAACAAATTAGACTTCAAATGTAAAACAATTAAAAGATACCAAGATGAACACTGTGTATTAATAAAAGGAACAATTCAACAATAGGATATAACAATCATACATATCTATGCACCAAGCCAGAGTGCCCCAAAATACATGAGGCAAACACTGAAAAGAGAAGTAGATACATCTACCATAATAGTTGAAGACTTCAATTCCTCACTGTCATCAATGGACAGAACATCTAGACAGGATCAATAAAGAAAAAGAGATTTTGATTAATACAATAAATGAGCTAGACCTAACAGACATTTATACTACATTACACCCACAACAGCAGGACACACCTTTTTCTCAAGTGTTCATAGATCAATCTCAAGGATAGACCATATGCTGGGTCACAAAGCAAGTCTCAATACATTTATAAATATTGAAATCACACAAAACACTTTCTTAGATCACAAAGGAATGAAGTCGGAAATCAATAATAGACAGAAGGGCCAGAAAGTTCACAAATATATGGAGGCTCAACAACACACTCTTAAAGAACCAGTGGGTCAAGGAAGAAATTACAAAAGAAATCAGCAAATATCTCAAGACAAATGAAAATGAAAACACAATATATCAAAATTTATGGCATGCAACAAACGCAGTGTTAAGAGGGATATTTATTGCCCTATATGCCTATATCAAAAAAAGAAGAAAGAGCAAAAATCGAGGAAATAACTGTCCACTTGGAAGAACTAAAGAACAGCAAACTAACCCCAAGCGAGTAGAAGGAAAGGAATAATGAAAAGTAGAGCAGAAATAAAACATGAAAACAATCAAGAAAATCAACAAAACCAGAAGTTGATTCAATGAGAAAATCAATAAGATTGATGGACCCTTAGCAAGGTTGACAAAAAGAAGAAGAGAGAGGATGTAAATAAATAAAATCAGAAATGGAAGGGGAGACATAAACACTGACCCTGTAGAAATAAAGGAGGTAATGAAAGGATACTATGAACAAATTTATACTACTAAACTAGACAATGTAGATGAAATGGATAGCTTCCTAGAAGGCATGAACAACCAACATTGACTCAAGAAGAAATAGATGACCTCAACAAACCAATCACAAGTAAAGCAATTGAATTAGTTATTAAGAAGCTCCCAAAAAAGAAAAGTCTAGGACCAGATGGTTTCACTTGTGAATTCTACCAAACATTCAAGAAAGAATTAGTACCGATCCTCCTCAAACTCTTTAAAAAAATTGAAGAGGAGGTAAGGCTACCTATCTTATTCTATGAAGCCAACATCACCCTCATACCAAAGCCAGCCAAAGATATTACAAGAAAAGAAAATTACAGGCCAATCTCTCTAATGAATATAGATGCAAAAATCCTCAACAAAATTCTTACAAATTAAATCCAGCAGCACATTAAAATAATTATACACCATGACCAAGTAGGATTCATCCCAGGTATGCAAGGATGGTTCAACACAAGAAAATCAATTAATGTATACACCATATCAACAAATCAAAGCAGAAAAACCACATGATCATCTCAATTGATGCAGAAAAGGCATTTGACAAAATTTAACATCCTTTCCTGTTGAAAACACTTCAAAGGATAGGAATAGAAGGGAATGTCCTCAACATGATAAAGAGAATATATTTAAAAAAACCACAGCAAACATCATCCTCAATGGGAAAAAACAGAAAACTTTCCCCCTAAGAGCAAGAACAAGACAAGGATGTCCACTATCGCCATTGTTATTCAACATTGTGTTGGAAGTTCTAGCCAGAGCAATTAAACAAGAAAAAGAAATACAAGGCATCAAACTTGGAAAGGAAGAAGTAAAACCCTCATTGTTTGTAGATGATATCATATTGTATGTTGAAAACCCCAAAAAAATACACAACAAAACTACTAGAGCTAATAAATGAGTACAGCAAAGTGGCAGGTTACAAGATCAACACTCAGAAATCTGCAGTGTTTCCATATACTAGTAATGAACAATCTGAGGGGGAATCAAGAAAAAATTCCATTTCCAATTGCAACCAAAAGAATAAAATATTTAGGAATAAACTTAACTAAAGATAAAAAAGACCTTTACAAAGAAAACTACAAGAAATTGCTAAAAGAAATCACAGTAGACCTAAATAAATGGAAAGGCATACCGTGTTCATGGATTGGAAAACTAAATATAGTTAAGATATCAATTCTACCTAAATTGATTTATAAATTCAATGCAATACCAATTAAAATCCCAAAAACTTACTTTTCTGAAATAGAAAAACCAATAACCAAATTTATCTGGAAGGAGAGCATGCCCCAAATAGCTAAAAATATCCTGAGAATGAAAAATGAAGTTGGAGGTCTCACACTACCTGACTTTAAGGCATATTACAAAGCTATAGTGGTCAAACAGCATGGTACTGGCATAAAGATAGATATACTGACCAGAAGAATCAAAACAGTGTTCAGATATAGATCCTCTCATCTATGGACAATTGAGCTTTGATAAGGCAGTCAAGCCAACTCACCTGGGAAAGAACAGTCTCTTCAATGTATGGTGCTTGGAGAACAGGATATCCATATGCAAAAGAATGAAAAAGGATCCATATCGCACACCATATATAAAAATTAACTCAAAATGGATCAAAAATCTAAACATTAGATATAAGACCATAAAACTTTTAGAAGAAAATGTAGGGAAATATCTAACTCTTATAACAGGAGGTGGTTATTTATATCTTACACCCAAAGCATGAGTATTGAAGAACGAAAGAAAGAAATGGGAACTCTTCAAAATTAAACCCTTTTGGGCATCAAAGAACTTTGTCAAGAAAGTAAGGACAGCCTACACAATGAGAGACAATATTTGGAAATGATATATCAGATAAAGGTCTAGTATCCAGAATATATAAAGAGATTGTTAAACTCAACAACAAAAAGACAAACAACCCAATTACAAAATGGGCAAAAGATATGAACAGACACTTCTCAGAAGAGGAAATACAAACGGGCGAAAGCACATGAAAAGATGCTCAACTTCCCTGGCTATTAGGGAAATGCAAATCAAAACCACAATGAGATATCATCTCAAACTTATGAGAATTGCCATTATCGATAAAACTGAAAACAACAAGTGCTGGAGAGGATGTGGAGAAAGAGCCACACTTATCCACTGTTGATGGGAATGTAAAATGGTACAATTGCTGTGGAAGGCAGTTTGGCAGTTCCTCAAGAAACTAAGTATAGAATTGCCATGTGACCTGGCAATACCATTGCTAGATATCTTCTCAGAGGATATGAGGACAAGGACACAATCAGACATTTGCACCCCAATGTTTATAGCAGCATTATTTACAATTGCCAAGAGATGGAAACAGCCAAAATATCCATTAACAGATGAGTGGCTAAACAAGCTGTGGTATATACATATGATGGAATATTGTGCAGCTGTGATACAGAATAAAGTCATGAAGGATGTAACAACGTGAATGGACCTTAAGGACATTATGCTGAGTGAGATTAGCCAGAAACAAAAGGACAAATACTGTATGGTCTCACTGATATGAACTGACATTAGTGAATGAACTTGGAGAATTTCAATTGGGAACAGAGACCATCAGAGATAGACATAGGATAGATATTGGGTAAAGAATTGAGCTGAAGGGATACAGACTGTGCAACAGGAATGTTTGTAAAAATTCAGAAATGGATAGCACAATACTACCTAATACAATAATGTTAGTACACTGAATGAAGCTGAATGTGAGAATGATAGAGGGAGGAGGGCTGGGGGCACAAATGAAATCAGAAGGAAAGATAGACAATAAAGTCTGAGATGGTATAATCTAGGAATGCCTAGAGTGTACAATGACAGTGACTAAATGTACAAATTAAAAGATGTTTTTGCATGAGGAAGAACAAAGGAATGTCAATATTGCAGGGTGCTGAAAATAGATGGTAATTCATATTTTAAAACTGTAACATGTGTGAGACTTAAGCAAAAAAATGTTTATTTGGTACAAAATTTATATTTTGACTAGTGCATTTCCTTATATAACTTATGTGAGCAGTTTAATTGAACACCGTAAGTACATGGAACCTTGAGTAGGGCATGAGATTTTTGTAGGTTTGTCCAGAGTGATGCCCCGATAAATCCCAGAGTGATTTGAACAGTGAATAAAAAAGTATTTGCAAAGTACCCTTTGGAGAAAGGGGGAAAATTCAACTTCTCTATGTGGAGAATTTCCAATATTCTCACAAGCAGTGGGCACAACCAAGGCAATAGGGTGAGTCCACAATCTTGGGGTTTGTTCATATGAAACTTATCCCCACTAAGGATAAGCTAAGCCTACTTAAAATTAGGCCTAAGAGTCACCCCCAGAGAAACTCTTTTGTTGCTCAGATGTGGCTTCTCTCTCTCAGCCAACACGACAAGCAAACTCACTGCCCACCCCCTCTCTACGTGGAACATAACTTCCAGAAGTATAAATCTTCCTGGCAATGTGGAACAGAAATCCTAGAATGAGCTGGAACCCAGCATCAAGGGATTGAGAAAACCTTCTCAACCAAAAGGGGGAAGAGAGAAATGAGACAAAATAAAGTGTCAATGGCTGAGAGATTTCAAACAGAGTTGAAAAGTTATCCTGGAGATTATTCATAAGCATTATATAGATATGACCTTTTTAAGGTATATAGGAGAAGCTGGAGGGAAGTGCCTGAAAATGTAGAACTGTTTTCCAGTAGCCATGTTTCTTGAAGATGATTGTATAATGATATAGCTTTTGCAATATGACCATGTGATTGTCTGATGCTCCTTTTATCTATGGTATGGACAGATGGGTAAAACATAGGGATTAAAAATAAATAATAGGGGGAACAAATGTTAAAATTAAAATTAAAAAATGAAAAATAAAGAGTAATTGTAAAATTAATATTGCTCCTGATTTTTCATTTTATATCTGAAATAAACTCACAATAAAATCCTAAGCATTATACTTTTTTAAGTTACTTATCTTACCAACAAAAATATTATAGTGGTATAAAAAATTTCAATGTGATATTGGAGAGATAAATTTTAGCGGATATTGAAATGTGCCACTCAGATTGCCTCTTCAGGGCCTAAGCAGTCCTTCTTCTAGCTCATGGGAATCTTGGCTACAGACAGCTGTCATCTGGGTCCCTCTCCAGAAACTGCAAGTTACAAATGCCCAACTGCCCTGGCTTTATTCAGAACATCACAGAGGGACATCTTTGCTTCAGAGCGCTCCATGGGATTTCTTGAGGCTTCTGTCAAAACTACAACTCAAGCCAACTTCTCGGTCTGCTCAAGTCTGTTTCCGCTAGTGCCCCACAGGATTGTTCACAAGAGCACTGTTCAGTAAGCCTCCTGCACTTGAATTTCCATTTGTTTCCGAGAAACACAGCCCATAACCCAAATCAATAGAATATAGAAGAAACATCAGCTAAAGGCCATGGCAATAGTGAAGGCTCTCTTGTTTGAATTCAGAGAAACTGACTCTGGTTACCTTTAGCAGAAAAGGCAGTTATCCAGAACATGAGGGTAGGGACTGAGTTGAAGAAAACCTTTGATCACCAAGAATGATCTGGTAATCAACCCGGGCTGCTTCAGAGAGTATTTAGACCTTCTGTTTGGAAAGCAGCCCCCAGGTTAGGCATGCCTCTTTCTGACATGTCAGATTGCCCCGAGAGAGAATGTGACATGTTGAGCTTGAGGTCAGGGCGACCCAAGCTGAGGAAGGGGAAGGAACAGAATACATAGTCAGACTACTTATAGGATGACCAACAGACCTGATTTGCCCAGAACTGACCTCATTTTGTACTGATGGTTCTGTTTCCGAGAAAGCACTCCTCAAGATACAAAAATTCAGTTTTTGGTGATGGGTGTAGAAAAGTACAAAACCTACATAAATGCCCCCCAAAATAGGGGCTGAAAGCAATATTGTTTTTAGCAACAAATGGATGCACATAGATTTTGTTTTGCACAGTTCCTGTTCTTGACTGCTGATGTTGACCGTCATGATTTGCACTTCAGTGTGATGGATCATTCATTGTTACATTATCCCAAGTGTGCAACTTCAAAGCCTTATAGCCTATGACTTTGTGGGTTGACTCTGATGCTTTGAATCATGATGTGCTAGTTTAATTTTTGACATGAATATTGTGACTATGTTTTCTAAGAGTTCAGATAATGAAAATGAGAATGATAGCAGCTTGTCCCAGGCATCACTGATAAAGAAGGCTAGATACTCCTATATTCTGGGGCAGCTAGAAATAAAAATATGAGAGGATCATGTGGTAGCCCATGACAAACTCTGGGATCTGTCCTGTAACCACTTGTTGAAGAGTGCTTTGAAAGCTATTGCTTTTTCATTTCTTTGCTTTGTATATACGTTATACTATACAATTTTAAAAAGTTAAAAAAAATAAAAAGAGTGACAGAGTAAGATCAAAGGTGATGGGAGAGTTATACAGAGAAGGTTGGGTTTAACAAATGAGTATGAGTGCTGAATCTTTATACTGATATTTCTTTTAGCCTCCAGTACTTTAAAGCAGCTAGAAATAAAAACCTAAAATTGTGGAATTATAACCCATACCAAACTCTGAAATCTGTTCTACAACTAATTGTTGCAATGTACTTTGAAATTTACTGCTTTTGTGTATATATGTTATTCAAAGAAAAGAAGGTGTTTTAACAGAGAAGACAGGATTTAACAATGAGTATGACTGCTGAATCATTATATTAATAATTCTGATGGTCTCCAGTGTCTTGGAGCAGCTAGAAGAAAAATGAAAAATCTTGGAACTGTAACCCATACCAAACTTTAAAATCTGTTCTATAACTCCTTGTTAAAATGTACTTGGAAATTTACTGTTTTGCATATATATTAAATTTCCCAATTTAAAAAACATTACAAATAAACTGAATGTAATACAAAAAAAGATGGCCAGGCAACTTATTTTAATGACAGAAAGGACACAGACAACTGGATTAGGAAGGTAAATAACCAAAACAGAACATACTGCAAATATGCGGGGAAAAAATGGGGATTAGGTATGGAAGAGAAGGGGATAAGAAGGTACATATGCAGACTGAAAATCACATATCTGGGATGAGACAAGAAAGTACTTCCAAATTAGTCAAAAGATTTTCATTTTCCAAAAGAACACCAATGAAAATAGTGGCCAATTAGTTCGTTTGGGCATACCATACAAAAAAAAGTTTTCATATCATCCCTTTGATTGCTCTGTGAAACTAAATAAAGTTAAATTTCCTGATTCAGAGGTCGCAACTAAAATGTCCCATTGGCAAACGAAAGGGAAATTTTGATAACATGTGTTATCACTCTTACAGCTCATACTGTCAAATCTTGTCAATGATTATGCTCATGTTTTTTATATGTTATCAAGTGATGCAGTGAATTATGGCAATAGAAAAATGTTCTCCCTAGCTCTTAGGTGTTTTAATTTAAAAAATGGAGTTTCAAATAATCTGCTTCATTTCTATGATGATTTTAATGAAACCACAAAACACATAAAAGCAGATAATTGGAGTTTTTTTTATTTTTTATTTTTTTATTTTTTTCTTATATATTTTTGTATTTATTTTTATTTCTTCTCTATATTATCATTTTATTTCTTTTTCTGTTGTCTTGCTATTTCTTTTTCTAAATCGATGCATATGTACTAAGAAATGATGATCATACATCTATGTGATGATATTAAGAATTACTGATTGCATATGTCGAATGGAATGATTTCTAAATGTTGTGTTAGTTAATTTTTTTAATTAATAAAAAAATGTAAAAAAAAAAAAGCAGATAATTGGTATCTTGCCCATATACAAACTAGATTTTGTTCATCTATCTGCAGAGTTGGCAGGCATGCAAATGTAATGGTAAATTCCATTCAGTCTATAAACTTCTTACAAAGAAAACTAAGATTTTATCTGCTAAATATTCTGTATTCCTAGCACAGCACTGCTTAAGAGGGACATGATTTTCTTACCTGTAATGCTGAGGTTTTCTTTCTGAAAGTTTTGGTCACTTTTCATTTTCCTGAAAATGTGCAGAAGTGCCTAATAAGATTTTGCCTTCTCATACATGTGCCTACAAGATGGCTATAATTGCTGATGGTCATAGATAGATCTATTTAACATAGATGTTAAAATGTTGTCCTGCCATATTTTCAAAGATTGGGGTAAGTATGTCCTTCTCTAATTTGCAAATACATCAAGGATGAAAATGAAGAACTGCTTGATGATCTTTGTAGAAGCCATGTGGAATCTAAAAAGGATAGAACTGACTGTATATGAGTTGTTACATGATATGAACAGGTTGTGACAAAAACACACAGGGCCAAAAAAATGACATTTTTCAGAAATAAGACTCATTCAGAACTCAAAGAAGAAATGTCATCAGAGAAAAGTAGCCAAGATCAATTCCACAAACAAGTTCAAATTACTTTTGTGCTTTAAGACCATTTTCCTCAAGAAAGAGAAGTTTGACTTATAATGATATCCAAACATTGAAGTGTTTAAGAATTATGAACATTTTAGATTTGGATGGCCTATATGAAGAATTGATAGATGCAAAGGATTTGATTAACAGCTATGCTACCAAAACAAGCTTGTAGATACAGTGCTGGAAATAAATCTTTACAAGTCATAAAGCCTGCTGTTGGTAGTAAGCAAAACCTTAAGTTCCATGCCCTAACACTTTTGCTGAGAGGCTATGTAGCCTGATGTGACACACTGGGCTGACATGAGGCACTTGTGTAATGTGGGCTTGCTAAACACAGACCTGCAAGTCAAAGGAAATTTTACATTTGTATTCAGTTTTACTACTACGTCCAAGAAAAAGATGTTTTCAATGCTGCAGGTAGTTCACAGAAGTATTACTGGCAAAGGAAATAGAGTAAAAATAGCCTACTGCATCATTGAACAGAAATATGCTGTATTAGCTAGGGTTCTCTAGAGCAAAGGAATCAGCAGGAGATATCCGTAGATATAAAATTTATAAAAGCATCTCACATAACCATAGGAATGTAAAGTTCAAGGTCTGTAGGGCAGACCACGAGCTGGTAACTCTGATGAAGGTCAACGAACTCTCAGGAGAGGCTGGCTGAACAACCACAGGAATGAGAGTCCAAAACCCCTAGGGCAAGCTGTGAAGCTGAGGAAGGGTCTGGAAGAACTCCACAGGCTTATCAGCTGAATCCTCCTTAAAAGCCTTCCAGTGATTAGATTAAGCATGACTCCCCCTTAGCTGATTACAAACATAATCAGCTGTGGATACAGTCCATGTAATCATGATTTAAGTATATGAAATGTCCTCATAGCAACAGACAGGCCAGCATTTGTCCAACCAGACGACCAGGCACCACCACCTGGCCAAGGTGACACATGAACCTGTCCATGACACATACTGTTATTATTTTTTATTAAATATAGGCAATATCTATCTAATAAGTCTGATTGTACCTGCATTCCCCTTTTCAAAATCTTAAATTCATTTCTTAATACACATTAATATAGTCCACAGAATTTTAAATATTCAATAGTTAAAATGAAGTGATATCTCAAAGTACAAGAAGAACATTATAAAATATATTTATATAAAAAGTATATGTATTTTAAATATTATATTTCTCATACACAATATTTAATTACTCCTATTTATTTTTACTAATTATCACTGTTAACTAGTCCTATTGTTTCATTTAAATATAACATCTATGTAAAAGGGAATGTACAGAATTGTAATTTCGAATAAACACTTATTTTTCATACTTTGTTATAACAAATATGTGTAAATTTATATTATGCTATGGCTTTTTTTCTTCTAGTATGTCTGTGTCCTGGGTTGGCTCTCAAAAGAGTTGGTCAACCTAGAGGTACTACTTCTTTGCTTAGCCAATATTATTACCTACTATCCCCATCCTTGGGGAAAAATGAAAGTCCAACATTTCTTGTTGGAAGGAAAGTATGGATAATACTGAGCTTTAAATGGGGACAGTAGATCCCTCCAAAATTGGAGCTCCAGGACTAAAATGGAAATATCAATCCTGCCTTATCATCTATGCCCTCTTCAAGTGGCTGTTTTCTAGGCAGCCAAGTGCTTCATGGGCTTAGGTTGTCAATCTACTAAACTGTGAGAAATCTCCTGGGCAAATGCCCTGAGCATTTAGTGCCCATGGAGTGGACATTGGTGGATTTATTGTTTTAAGAGGTGGCCCAATGGTCCTACTGGACACCATTTCATACCAGGCTCCCTCATTCACCACTCTACAGACACAGGGGCCTTTTTTCTTTTCCCTGAACACACAGCTGCTTCCTGTCTCTAGACCTTCTATTCCTTCTCTCTGGTTGTATCCCAGGTGGCTCCTTCTTATCATTCAGATTTTGGCTCACAGGAACTCATCCAGGAGGCCTCTCCGAACATCTTCTCTAAAGACCCTGAAGCCTACCCACCCCACTCTCACATTTTAGGGTTTTCAGAGGCACCTTGTTTCTTGGCTTATTGAATTACTCAAAGGCCCATGGAAAGAGACCATGTGTGTCTTATCACCAAACCTCCAGCAGTGGGAAGAGACCCTTGCACACATCAGGGGGTCAATAAGGTATGGGTGCTTGATGTTCCATACTGCACACATTGTCTTTCTTGGTTTTCACACCCAACCAGATACCCCACTTTACATAAGGATAAATTCATGATTCAAGAGGCTACAGAGCTTGTCTGATTTCATGCTGTCAGGAAAAGTAGTAGGTTTCTGGAGGCAGAGATGGGAGAGGGACCAACTAGATGGAGAGTTCCCTGAACAAAGAGATCTGGTCATTTTGACTGCAGTTGCTAGAATAGTGCTTGGCATGTCACCCTGGAGATTATACCTGATGACTGAAGAAGTAAGAGGTTGTGAAGATTTGAATTGGAGAAGCAGGGTGATATGAAATAGACACTACTAGGTTGCATAAGTAGATTATCCTTTATTTTGGGTGGTTTTCTTCCAGCAGTAGGAACTGTCTCCATATTCACTACATTTGTCTCCTCATTCACTACCCTACTCAGGCAGCCTCGGCATTATAAAATTATAGCATCATAGGATCACCGAAGGGTAAAGGTCCACTTCACATGCTCCTGCCGTAAGGCCTGCAGCTTCTTCCGAAACATGGCTTCTACCTTAATGAACTGAGGTTTGATATAACACAACTGACTGCCTGGCAGGTAACTGTAGCACTCCAGAGGAACTGGACAGACCACATGCTTGAGCTCTGGCAGCCCTGCCATGAACTGCATCAAGTTTATGAGGCCAGAACTTGAGATGAGGTTATTGGAGAGGCTGAGGCTTTGGAGGTGGAAGCAGCAGCTCAAAGTTGGCAGGAAGGCCATGAGGTAGACATCTGTTACCTTGCAGTGGCTCAGGACAAGCTGTTCCAGGGTGCCCGAGACCTCCCTGAGAAGAGCCTCCAGCACTCCTGGAAGTACGTAGGAAAGGTTGTTTTGACTCAAATCTAATTTTTTCAGGTACGCAGCTTGAGGGCTCTTGGACAGACAATGAATGTCTGTGTCGAGAAGAGCACAGAAGGGCAGCTCCAGGGTCTCCAGGGAACTAGGCAGGTAACTAAGGAAAGATGGTGGTATACATTTATCCTCTGGGAGTAGAGCTGAGTCATCAGACCTTCTGTCCTACACTGTCCATGGCATGTAAAACCTGCTCTGAATTAGGGTGACTATCTTAGACCAGCTCTACCCCTGGCATGTGACAATGGTCAGTGACTCAACTTGAGGTCTCAGTGTTCCAATCTACAGGATGGACATGATGTTACAACTCAACTAAGTCTGCTGGAGATATAAAGAGGTACTTGTTTTAGAGGGCTCAGCACATGACAAAGACACAATAAATAGTAAAAAGGTATCTGTGACTGAGTGGTGGTTTGGGGGCTGTCGCTATCTCTAGGTTCCCTTCACCCATTCACCAGGTAACTAGACTCTATTCCAGGCTAATCAAACCAAGACTTTCTGGAAGATATTATAAAGGCAAAAGGAAAGGGGTATGGAGTGTCCATCGGGGATCAAACATGACCACCATATACACATTTTACCATTACTGCTTCATCTTCCCCATGGGTACCTGGAGCTTGTCTCCTTCAGTCCACCTTTTGCCTTGCTCAGTACTGGGCACACAGTGGGTACCCAAGAACTTTCTACTCTATGAATTTATGAATGAAGATTATTTTCCCAGAGAGACAATATAGTACAGTGATTAAAGTAGACTGCCTGGGTTCAAATCGTGGCTCTGCCTTTTATTTTGGGTGTGTTCTTTAACTTCTCTGGGTCTTGGGTTCCCCATCTGTAAAATAGGTATAATGAAATAGGATTGCTGTGAACACAAGGCCTAGTGGAGTTTAGTGTTCCTTGTATGAGCCCTTTCTCCCCCAGATATAATTTTCCCTCCCTGGAAGTTACCACCCATCAGGTAACCTAGTACTCTCACAACTGGCTAGGATGTATGTCCACAGCATCCATCTAAGTCCCTTGCCTTGTCCTGACTTGGAGGTGGCCTCTATCAAGGGATAGGGAGTGATCTCCCTTCAAGCTCACCTGAGAAGCTGGTGCAGGTGGCCTGAAATGTGGTCAGAGGATAGATGGAGCATCTGAAGGTGTTCCAGCTTGGTCAGGTGGGAGAGGAAAGAGATGAGAGCATGGGAGGATGACCCATTTCCACTAGGCCAGGGTCCCAAAACAGAAGAAAGCTTGAGATGGCACAGGTTTTTCATTTGCTCCACTTGTCTGGCAAATACGTTCCTGCCTGAGAGCAACCCCCAGCGATCACACACCTCCAGCTCTTGAATAAATTCCAGTGGCAGCAGGTTCAGGATCTCCACAGTCCGGTTAACTGACATGTTCTCAATGTACAGCTTCCTACAAAATAGATGCAGGGGCCGGCAGCTCTTCTGCACCTTCCTCAGGACACAGTAAGATAATTCCTGCATGCGGACACTGCCCAGGGAGAGGTTTATATATATGTCCACAGATTCCCAGGCTTGCCAAGTCCCTTTCTTCAAGCACCTCCTTTGCCTGGGTTTGGTTCCATGCACAGTGACCTCTGGTTCCACCCAGGTGGCAAATGGTAAGACAAACTCAGTTGCATCCTCAGAGCACTCATGGAACTGTATCAGCTCAGAGTCTTGTCTGAAATCTACTACCTTCAACTTTGACTTCCTGTAGTAAGAGAAGGAAATTCAATCATCCAAGGTCTGCACTAGACCCTCCATCTCCATTATAAGCCCTGCCTTTTCCCAACTGCTCTCCCTCCTTAATTTGCTTGCCTCATCCTTTCCTCCCTCTGGAATTTCCCCACATGCTATATCCCATGAGTGGTTGAAACACTCTTTTCAAACACTATAGTTATGTTATTGTCCCTGACATCTCTCTTAGGTGACTTCACAAAGTTTCCCTGCAGTTTATGCCATTGGTGCCCGACCCAGCTTCCCTCCAACAGCCAACACACCCAATAGTATGTGTATTCATGGCTCACAGTTGCCACTTTCTCCAGAGAATTATTCTCAGCCAAAGGGGAGCTACCTGCCCGGAGAGGTTATGCTCCCTTCATCCCAAGGATTGGAAGCATAGCTTGCTCAGTGACTAACTGATATGATGGGTAGGGTACAAAACGCCAACACCTTTCCTTGTATGGGAACCAACTCTGGCACATTTTGTACTCCAGAGCTCCCTGTGGGATCAAGCTGGAATTGATCTCCAGGTGAGACTTCATGTTTCTTGTATCTCCTATCCTACACCCCTCATTTCTCTTCCTTAGAAAGTGCACCCCCATCTGTTATGTGTGAGTCCAAGATGGCCTAGGTGGTGGCCCTGTGTGGTCACAGCAGCTGAGGTCCACTAGAAACACCTGCCAGTGCCAAAATAAAATTCTAACACATCCAATTTTTTAAAAAATAATCCAAGTGAATGCAACAAAATAAGGTATCATTGGCTGAGAATTCAAGTGGAGTCTAGAGGCTTTCTGGAGGCTACTCTTAGGCAAGCTTCAGCATGATATTGCTAATTGCCAGTTTGCCAAACCTCAACCAGAACCATTTCTGTCAACACTAAAGAACACCTAGGACTCTGAGATTCTACAAAGGTTTCATGCATTAGGCTTAGTTTCCAGAAACCTGGTTCCTTGGCCACATAAATACTGAAACCCAGAGGGGCCATTCTTCCAAGAACATCAACTAGTTGTACCCCGCTATCCCATATTATCAATACCCCTTTCCAGCATGAAAAAGTTAGAATGGGCATAGTCCAAATACCCCTAAAGATTGGGAGAAGGATCAAAGGAGAAGAAGGAGTTATAACAGAGAAGATAGGAGTTAACAAATGATTATGACTGCGGAATTATTATATTAATATTTCTTTTAGTCTCCAGTGTCTTGGAGCAGCTAGAAGGAAAAACCTAAAACTGTGGAATCGTAGTAACCCACACTTAACTCTGAAATCTGTTCTAGGACTATTTATTTGCTACAATGTACTTTGAAATTTATTGCTTTTTGTGTTTATATGTTTTATTTCACAATTTAAAAATGCATACAAAATAGCCAAATGGGAGTGCAAAGGCAGTAGAATTCTTGCCTGCCATGCAGGAGACCCTGCTTGGATTCCAGGCCTGTGCACTTCCTAAAAAAATTCAACAAATGGTACTGCAATAACGGGACACTCACATGCAAAATGAGTGAAATGTGACTCCCACAATACAACACACACACATGCAAAAGAAACAGCCCAAATGAGCAATTTTTAGTCATTTAGAGTTAACCTGCTTTTGCATACCCCACGAAGCAGGCCCAAAATCTGCTCCCCAAGTCAGCGGCTTTGGTATCTCGGAGCTCTCAGGCCCAGAGACTCCCCATAGTGTGAGATCTGCATACCGCTTAGAAAGGGAAGCCCTCCCCTCCCATTTCCCCTCTCCCCAGTAGTTTGGGAATTTCCCCTTCGCCCTGCTTTCCCTCAGCTGTGGCCTCAGAAAACTTTTCTGCTGCCAGGGGCTACCTCTCCCACAGCCTAAGAGCGCTCCTAACAATGGAGTCCTACTGCCATCTAACGGTCAATTCTTATTTTTGGTTAACTCCAAAATCCTTGAATCTAATGAACCGCACTAGCGGTTTCAGCTTCTAGGAAACCTCATTCGCTGCATTCCATTTGCTCTGTCAGCAACCGCTGAATCATCATTTCGTCCCCGTGCACATACCCCTTATCTGACCACATGCTTTCTCATCCTCTCTGTGACCCTTCCACGTCCACCACAAGGGTCCTGGGTCCCAGTCGTTTCTTACCTCGTCCGGACACTACGTGCAGGCCGCGCATCCAGGCCGTGCAGCACGGCCCAGAGACTTCCCAGCCAAGGTCCCGGGCCTGCCAGGAGAGGAGCCAAGCGGAGTTGGCGGAAGGGCCAGGCCTGCACGATACCTCTGAGGACCCTTCTGTACTCCCCTCTGAAGGCTACAGTGAGAAGGTGGGGGAAGACGTTGTCGGGGAGCTCAGCCAGGGCCCGAACCGCAGTGGCCTCATCTCTCAGCAGGCTCTGGATGGCCAGGTCCACGAGTGTGGGTGGGGCCGGGCTGCCCATCTCCCTGACCTTTTTGCAGGATAAGATGTAAACAGTGAGGACCTGTTCCAGGGTTGTTCTGGCCCTCCGAGGCAACAGCTGGAGCTCTCTTCTGGTCCTCGACTCTGAAGAGGACACCAGTGGCCTTTAGTAACCCTGGTCCCTGTATGGGTCAGCTCCTGGAACTGGCGCTCCGGTTGTTCTCAGGCTGACCAACGTGACCCAGATGGTGTTCTTGTGCTGCCAGGAGAGGAACCAGGTAGAGGTGGGGGAAGGGCCCCCCTCATCATGGCAGCCAGGAACTGGGGCACCACTTTTACTCCTAAAAGTATTTAATAAAACACCTACTTAAAGGGATAAAGGCAATGGTGCACTGAACCCGGCTTGTGCCTGAGCTGATTGCTAAATATTCAAGAATTTTGCAGCCAGTTGGCATCTTGAAATTGGCCAAGGTGCCAATAGCAAAAGCTACAATGAGTACTCCCTCCCCACCCCCACCAAACGATTTATCATAAAAGATGCCTTTTAAAAACATTTGGAAGTTAGAGATAAGAAGAGGTCACCCATAATTTCACCTTCAGGCACATGGTATTTACTGATGAATTTTTTTATTAAATTGTGAAATATTACCTACATAAAGTGTTTAAAACATTCAAGCACTTTTGTTTTGTTGTTGGGTTTTTTTTACTCAAGCATATTAATAACTAATTTATACGGCAAATATCCATGTAGTTACCACCCCTTCATTTTTAATTCACTTGCAAAGTTATAACTATGCACAACTGACATTTTGTAGGTGGATTTATCAATCTATTTAGCCTTTATTATAGCTGCAACTATAGCTGCAGGAGACAATCCCGATGTGACTTAGTGATTTCCTTATTGGTATTGCTTAGCTTGTTTTTAAATAATTATTATTAGAAATGCTGCCTACTCACTTTTTTCATGACTAAGCCTTCTATACTGACTTTTTTTTTTAATTCTCTTGGGGAAGGTTTTCAGAAATGGAGATAAGGTGGAATTATTACAACTCTTTGGTTGCTTATTGTCGTGTAACAATTTTGCCATAACAAAGAAAAATAAGCAAAAATGGAACTGCTCACCCCCCCCAAAAAAACGCCCAAAAATATGAATAGCAGACTTCAGGATAAGTAACATTAAGGAAAAGC
Source organism: Tamandua tetradactyla (assembly GCF_023851605.1). Taxonomy (NCBI): domain Eukaryota; kingdom Metazoa; phylum Chordata; class Mammalia; order Pilosa; family Myrmecophagidae; genus Tamandua; species Tamandua tetradactyla. The sequence goes on from NC_135342.1 coordinate 28,224,521, forward strand.
TGTGCTGAAAGGCAAGTTCAAATTCTTATAGAAGAAAATACTCTATTTAATTGAAAATAAAATCAACAATAAAGAAAGCCGTTATAAATGCAGAAGACAGAGTATTTAAAAATTAGAACATTTTAAATTTCTTTTTCTGAATTGATACAAATGTTCTAAGAAATGATCATGATGATGAATATGCAACTATGTGATATATTGTGAATTACTGATTATATATGTAGAACGGAATAATCATATGTTAAGAATGTTTGTGTTTCTTGTAATTTTTTTTTAATTTAAAAATTAATAAAAAAATCAGAACAGTAGATCACTAAGTTAATCAAAGAATTGGTCTCTGAAAAACAAAATCTAAAATAAAATGAAATAAGAATAAAAGGATAAATCTCCTCTAGAGACTATCAAAACCATAAAAAAGAAAGAAAAGAAAAAAACAGCTGATTAGTATGAGAAATGAGAAGCCGAATGGTCATGGAGAATAATATCAAGCAGGTTGATAATGATCGAGGAAAGCCAGGTTTTCACACTGTAAGATGGTCATCTAGCAAAAGCATAAAATGTCCACTGAACAAATTAGGAAAAAAAATCCTTTTGGTATAACTAAACAAGAATTTCTAAACAAAGACTTTGAAAGAATAACAAAGGCAGCAATAATGAATATCTCTCCAATCAATAATTATATTGTCAACAATGAAGTGCTAAAGGCTTTTTACATAAAAATCTTGAACAGGCAATGTACAGGACCACCATTTTACTAACATTTTCTGGAACTCTGACTCATGCAAAAAGGAAATAAAAGATATTCTAGGGGTTTAAGTAACTTAAAAGAGAAAGTATTAGTAAATGTATAATGGCGGGCAGGGGAATGAATTTGTCCACAATGAAAACCATTTTCTGAAGCCTATTAAAATACCCGAAACATCACACAAATGTATGGGAGCTACATAAAATATATAAAAGGGTTAAAATAAAATACAAACTAACTATAAACGAAAGCTATGCCATGTTTTGAGGTAGGGAGAGTAAGTAATGAAAAGATAAATACTTTTCACTAGCAAATGTTTACTTAAATTGCTTGGTTTAGAACTTTTTTACTGGCCTAACTCGTTCTAACTTTATCTAGAATTAAAACTAAACATGAATAAACTGTAATGTTCTGGAAAAAAAAGAAGAGTAAGGAGATGGTAAGCTCACCAGACATTTAAAAGATTATCAAGCCATAGCAATTTAAACTGTAGGAAACTGAACTAAATATTTAGATACTTCTTTAAAGGAAAAAGGGCAGAAAACTCCCAGAACTCACTAGGAATCCATCTCTGGTTAGTTGAATCTTTGGGGGGAGTAATAGAAGGAAAAGTTTTAAAAATCAGGCTTTTGGAACATACCAGCAGCTTCAGCAATCTCAGAAGCAGGAATCCTAGGAGCTTCTCTGGAGATCTGCCAAAAATGTGATTCAAGTAGATGGCTTCCCAGGGTGTGCACCTGTAACCGAAAAACCCAGAATTTAAGGGATGATTCCGATTACTGAATCATTATATAGATATTCCTTTTTGCTTTCTGGTATATTGGAGCAGATGAAGGGAAGTACTTGAAATCTCCAAATTGCAATCCAGCTGCCCTGATCTCTGATAATGATTGCATAGCCTTTATCTTCTGCCCCTGTGATTGTAAAAACCTTGTGACTAATCTTCCTTTGTACACATATCCAGGGTTTTTTGGAGTGACCCAGCCTCCCTGGGCATTCACAGACTTCCCCAACCATTTCCATAATAAAGCCAGCCCAGTGTTGAAACTAAAGTCTACAAGAGACATAAAAGAAAAAATTAAAACCTAACTTTACTCTGAACTATCACTATAGAAAATGAAGAAAATATTAGCATGGTAGAAGAATAATACTTGCAAATCCAGTGGGGTTACTGGAAAAGCAAAAGCAATTCACTATTAGGAAATCTACTCCTGCAATTCACCCAAATTAACATGTAAAAGGAGAAAATTATCATCTCTGGTTAGAGTAAAAAGATTTTGGGGGGAAGAATCATCGTTGGGCAATCATAGAAATGTGGATATAAGTGAAGTCACTTTGGCTATTTATAAATAAATTAATAAATTATTGACTTATTCTTTAAAAATTGTTCTTAGTGGGCCACGGTGGCTCAGCAGCCAGAATTCTCGCCTGCCATGCCAGCGACCTGGGGTTCGCTTCCTGGTGACTGCCCATGCAAAAAAGAAAAAAAAAATTTCTTAGTAATTTATTCTTAATAAATCATAAATCTAATAATGGGAGTCTTGTTAAATAATGAGTATGGCATATGATGTAGATTTTTAAGCGATTTCCATGGAGAACTTTTAATGAAATGGCATGATTTTTTTTAAGATGCTAATTTTTAAAAGCATACAAATGAAAAGCATAAAAAACTGCCCAAGTGAGCATATGGCAAGTGGAAATTTCCCTAAATGTCAGCTGCTTTAAAATGTATTACTACATACAAATGGGTGAACGTCAAAAAACATGGTACTAAGCCAAAGAAGTCAAACCCATAGATTCATCCTGTATAAGTGTATTTATCTCACATTGTAGAACAAGCTAAACTAATCTATGATATCAGAAAGCAGATTAGTGCCTGCCTGGGGGAAGGAGGAGGGGATTGCCTGAAAATTGGCAGGAAGAAACCTGTAATATCATATATCTTGATTGTGATGGTGTGTGTACATTTGTCAAAACAAATTAAACTCTACACTTAAAATGTATATTTTACTGTATGTAAATTATATCTCAATAAAATTGATTTTTTTAAGGATTATGACTGCTTTTGCTACAATTTATAAACCGACAGATGGAGATCTCTAGGCTTCGACTACACCAGGTCAGTTTGAGCAGGTCACTTCTTCCCTCTGGGCTTCAGATCCCTTCTCAGGGGGTGGTAAAGCTTACCCCACCCTGCTTCCTTCTGGGCTCTATTTGAAGGACAAACAAACAGAAAAAGTTATACAAGAAGAGAGGCATCATTATTCCAATGGCATTTCTGGGCTGGATGAGCTGGTGTGTTAAAATCTGACTAGTGGCTCCATTCTGAAGGTGGGTAGAGGGGAGGTAAAAAGAAGGAACAGTTTGGGGAGGCAGAGTGAGACAGAGACTTGTAACTGACAAAGTGAGATTTAAGGGATGATTTTGATTACTGAATCATTATATAGATATTCCTTTTTGCTTTCTGGTATATTGGAGTGGACAGAGGGAAATACTGTTGCCTGACAAAGGCCATGGATTCTTCTGACCACCGCATTCAGTAACCAATTCCTGAGACACTGGGGTTTCAAAGAGAGAAAGAGTTGATTACTAGGTGCGCAATAAGAGAGCAGATGGCTTTAGTGGCTCAAAATCTGTCTCCCCGAGTTTAGGGAGTTCAAGGATTTTAAGAATTTTATCTAGGGAAGATGAGTTCATTTTGAATAGCAAGTTCAAAGCAGAAAAGGAGACAGTGTTCTTATCATTTCAATAGGAGAACATAAACTGAAAGAAGAGGCAGAGCTATCACTTCAGCAATAAAGGTGTAAGACACAAGGAAGGGAGATAAATTATCTTTCAATAGCAGAATCTAGCTGATATGATTTACAAGTGTTGGGGGTTGAGACTAGTTAATGGCTGACTTCATTAGCATTAGGGCTTTTGCCCTGTGAGAAAATGACCAGATAAAGGACTAACAACTCTTACAGTCACAAAGGGACAAGATAAGGGCTTTTATACTCTTTTCAGCTATCAGGGCAGCTGAATTTTAGGGATTTCAGATATTTCTCTGTCTACTCTTATATCCCAGAAAGCAAAAACAAATGTGATTCAGTAATCAAAATCATCCTTAAATCCTAATTTACAATTTGGGGAAGGATCATCTTTGGGCACAGTACCTGAAATCTCTAAATTGTAATCCAGTGGCCCTGATCTCTGATAATTACTGTATAGCCTTTATTTTCTGCTGCTGTGATTATAAAAACATTGTGACTAACCTTCATTTGTACCCAGCTAATCAGTTTTTCAACTTTAGAGACTTGTAATCACTAAAGACAGCCCCTCATGTTATGTATTAATGAACAGTCTTGGGTCAGCCCAGAACTGTCTTGATAACCAAGTCCAAAGTTATCATGGAAACCAAGACTGAATCTGACCAAAGTGAGCCCACCTGACCTGGGCAGTAACTTACACTTTAACCTACAAGTCACCTATACCTCTTTACACTTTGATTAAGCATATAATCAATCTGGGGCCACTGTGCAAATTATCCGAAACCCTACCCATCTTTTTTTCTAGTAAAACTGATAGTTTTATTGTAATTCCAGGAAACAGATTTGGATGGACACAGACAAGAGGATTGGGTAGAAGCTGCCAATGGATTTCAGAAATGGAGTTGGCTCATGGCATTTAGGAAGACATTGTGGCTAAAGTGAAAAGCCCCAGGTTGTGTCCTGAAGGCTTGCTTCTCTTTCCTGTCCTGTTGCTATCTGACTTGCGTGACTCAGGGCAAATTCTTTAATTACTTGGGATTTAGTATCTCCACAGTTTCCATCTCATGTAAATGTTCTAAAATGACATTATGGTGATGGTTACATAAATCTGTAAATATAGGAAAAAACATTGGATTATACACTTTAAATCAGTAAAATTTTTGGTATGTAAATTATATCTCAACAAAGCCAATGAGACTCAAGAAAAAGATAAAAAAAGAGTGATGGAGCAGGTTTTGATGGTGGGTCAAACTCAGATTTCAGCCAGGTCTGAGCTAAAACCATTACCCTCAGGTCCAATCCCAAAGGAAAAAACTTTGCTGGAACAATGGTTGGCACCTCTGTGACCTCTGGTCACAGTGTAGTCCAGGTGAGAGAAGGGCTAAATCAAGTAACTACTAAAGCTAGAATGGATAGTGTGAAGATGTTGTCTCAGTTTGTAGATTGGTAGATTGTGTATGGATCAGCTTCCAGAAGAACCTTTACTAAAATGGACTGAGAGAATGACTATCTTTGGTTTTGAATGCTGCAGAGTGGATGGGCATATTTGGGTTAATGCAGAATCCATGCTCATCATTGAACAATCACAGGTGAATGAAAAGGATCGACACACGACAGGTTATTCCCTAGGGAACAGCTCTTGGTGGACTGGATAAAAGCCACTGTAAAGCTTAATTGAGCACCTTAAGTACATGGAACCTTGAGTAGGGCATGAGATTTTGTAGGTTTGTCCAGAGTGATGCCCGGATAAATCCAAGAAGGATTTGAACAGTGAATAAAAAAGTATTTGCAAAGTCCCCTTGGAGGAATGGTGAGAAAGGGGGAAAATTCAACTTCCCCAACTGGAGAATTCTTGATATTCTCACAAGCAGTGGGGACAACTAAAGCAATAGGCTGAGCCCCCAATCTTGGGCTTTGTTCATATGAAATTTATCCCCACAAAGGATAGGTTAAGCCTACTTAAAATTAGGCCTAAGAGTCACCCCTAAAAGAACCTCCTTTGTTTCTCAGGTGTGGCCTTTCTCTCTCAGCCAACATGACAAGCAAACTCGCTGCCCTCCCCTTCTCCGCGTGGTACATGACTCCCAGGGGTGTGGACCTTCCTGGCAACATGGGGCAGAAATCCTAGAATTGGCTGGGACTCAGCACCAGGGGTTTGAGAAAAACTTCTTGACTGAAAGGGGGAAGAGAGAAATGAGACAAAATAAAGTGTCAATGGCTGAAAGATTCCAAACAGAGTTGAGAGGTTATCCTGGAGGTTATTCTTATGCATAATATAGATATCACCTTTTAGTTAAGGTGTAATGGAGAAGCTGGAGGGAACTGCCTGAAAATGTAGAGCTGTGTTCCAGTAGCCACGTTTCTTAAAGATGATGGTATTATGATATAGCTTTTGCAATGTGACTGTGTGATTGTGAAAACCTTGTGTCTAATGCTTCTTTTATCTACCTTATGGACAGATGAGTAAAACATATGGATTAAAAATAAATAAATAGGGGGAACAAATGTTGAAATAAATTTAGTAAACTGAAATGCTAGTGATCAATGAAAGGGAGGGGCATGGTATGTATGAATTTTTTTCTCCTGGTTTTTTATTTCTTTTTCTGAATTGATGCAAATATTCTAAGAAATGATCATGATGATGAATATACAACTATGTGGTGAAAGAAAAAGAATGTTCATATTGTATGTTGATTGGTTTTATTAATAAATATTTTTAAAAATTAAAAAATAAATAAATAAAAGAAAAAAAAAGCCACTGTAAAGTTGGTTTACCCTGAAAAGGGAGATTGTCTGTTCCTCCTTTAATGCCAAGTGGAACACCCCAGATGAAGAAGCTTATCTGCTGCTTCTTATGCAAACCATGTTGCAATGATTTTATGATGATCAATGATTTGGATATTCAACCACTGAAATATGCCCCTTACCCAGGTCCTAGTAAATGCTGTGATTGAGGAGGCCCCTTTGGCATGATACCCCATACAACATTATTGCTGCAAAGTTGAGCAACAGTTTGAGAATCTTTTATGGGATTTGTTGTCTCAGCTTCCCCTACAGTTCTTACAGATGCTAAGAAAACTAGAGTAACTCACAAGAAAATGAGAAGGACAGAGGGAAAGTTAAAGGACTTGGGCCAGTGGGGTAGAAACCGTTAGTTGACTATTAATAAATGAAGTGAGTAAAGCATATATTGATGGGGTTTAAATGAATGTCTTAATTCAGCACTGTCTTATTTGGAGGATAAATGGGAACCCCTACTGGTACCCCCACATTAAAGACCCTTAAACTAATCCATCCCACTTTGGAGGAATTAAAAAAGCCTGAAAGCAAAAGATGACAATGACAAACCTGACCTAGAATTACCTGGGGCTGTGGTCCAGCATGTTAATTAAGATAAAGATTGACAGAAGGGCCACCAGGGTCTGGTCACCCAGCTTGCACTTGGAGACCCAAGGCCTTATGCCTGGGAGGGTAAAATGACCAGGGACTGGAGAGAAGTTTCTGGGATACCTTGCAAAGGAAACTCCAAGCACCGTGATTCCAAAACTTGCTGGCGAGGCCCTAAAAGGAACTACAGTTAGATTGAAAAGAAATAGAGATGAAATTATCAATTGGATTATCTAAATTGGAATGTTTGAACAGGCTGTCTATGAAGTGGTTGTGATTCTTTTATCTAAATGTTTTATGGAATTGGATTGTCTGTCTGACTGGGTAACCCTTTCCCTACCTAAAATTGTAAAACCAAAACCTTTGGTAAAGTCCTAATGGGGGCTTCAGTTAGATTGGGAAAGTATAAGAATGCAACTCTTGGTGAGAATAAGGTGAAAACTGGAATGTTTGAACAAACTTTATGTGACTTGGTAGTGTCTCCCTTACTTGAGTGTATTAAGGGGCATTATGTCTGACGCAGAAACATTTCTTTATTTCACAGAAAACATGTAAATCTGCCCTTCTGCCAATATTAATTGGATATGCTAAGTTGGAACCAATAGAATTACCCAAATCCAGAACAGTCATTAATTTTCTTTTTCTTTTTCTTTTTTTTTTTTACATGGGCAGGCACCGGGAATTGAACCCGGGTCCTCTGGCGTGGCAGGCAAGCATTCTTGCCTGCTGAGCCACCGTGGTCCACCTGAAGTCATTAATTTTGAACAATAAAATAAAAGCTGGAGTTCTGGTATGAACAAATTCTCTGCACTACAGTCTCTGTGAAACATAAACTGGGGCTTATGGTGGCAGTCTGTGAGCGCCACCCAATGATGACAGCTGGGTTTTAGGACTAGAAAACTTGGATCTTGGTCTTTTATTGAGGCTGCCCATTTGACAGAAGGACATAAAATAATCTTAAGACCTGAAATACCCATCATATCTTGGGTGACATCAGAGAAATGTTCTAATAAGAAAGGCAGGTCCCAGAGAATCCCACAGTAAGACAGAAATCATTTATTCAGAAACATGCTCCTGGGAGAGTACAAGGAGGTAGTTGTGAGCAGGGAGCTTCTTTTCTTCTAGAAATAGCTCTGGAACCACCTGAAAGACTGCCAATTCCTTACCATTTGGGCAGAATCCAGTAAATGATCCTTGACTACCAAAGAGTTGCTTGGTTTATGGATGATATTTCCAAGTTAAATGGAAACCATACTATTTGGAAGGCTACCACTCTGAAGAAGATAAAATCAAATTCAGCTCAGTGGGCTGAATTTCATATGTTTGTGTTTTTACCAACTCAAGGGCCATGTGGTCAGGCAGAACGGCAATGGAAAACTGGCCTGTTAAAGGAATGTGCCATGGAAATCACTATGGGAATTGGAAGGGTGCAATGAAGTAGGATACATCAACACCCACCAAAAGAAACTCCTTCCTGGACTAGCAGGTGATTGGAACCTGTAAGTGGATATTCTGGTGTGTTCACTTGAGGTCCATGACAAGAGTAGACACTGAGGAGCCTCTACAATGCAAATGGGGGGAGTCTAGACATTTCTTTCTGCACCCCCTCAAGCACTCAATGGCAATAAAAACTGTTACATCTGCCAATCAGAAATACAGAGACTGCAGGTGGCTAAGGGGTTGATTTCCTGAGGGGAAGGCCCTGCTATGAAAGTTTCCTGACAGGAATAGACATTTACTCTGGACGGGACTTTGCTGACCCAGTGGTAGATGTAGATGATCAAAATACTGTAAAACAACTAGAACACAAGATATGACACAAATTTAGGCCTCTGAATCACATCTCAACAGACCAAGAAATGTACTTCTATTCTCAGGCAGTTTTCGATGGAAAACTATAAGGGATCATCTAAAATAGGAGGAGATAAAGCCCTGAAGTGCAGGCTTACAAGTGTCTGCTCACACTAAACATGAAGGGGGCCAAGAAAGTGTCCTCACTGGATAAATTCTGATTTTGGGGGGGGATTTTGGAAAGAGGGGATAGGGGAAGGTGCTGGTAACACCATACATTTCTACCCCAATCTAACCTCAACTTTCTGTTTTTCCACTTGATGCAGTGGTCCTAGGACTAAGACTAAAACTGTAGGTGCTGGAAACAGGCATGAATCCTTTTTTTTTTTTTAATTTCCTTCTAAACATTTTAATACTTCTAAATACATATTCAATTTCCTTTATTTTTTGACTTGTACAAAATTAAGAAAATATACACATACTTCTGAAATATTTCAGTCACTAATACTGTTAACTTTTTATGTCACTCAAAACTACCACCCTTTTAAATTACTGCATGATATTTCACTCTAGAAATACATCATAATTTAACAACTTTCTTATTAAGGAGCACATTTTTCTGTTTTTTCTTTCATAAATGTGCCATTTTTACATATTAGTTCTATTCTTTTCTTAGGATAAATTTCTAGAAGTGGAACTGCTGGGTCACAGAACATGTATTTCCTCCTCAAGGTTTTGACATATCTTACCAGATTGTCTTTCAAAAGGAATATACCATTTATATTCCTATCAGTATGAAAACTAGTATTTTTGAGGGACTGAAAAGAGTGACTAAAAGGGAAATGCTTGCTGGGAAGAAAACATTCATTTATTAACTGAATATTTATGGGGTATCTATTATTTGCATAGCACAGTAATAGGTGCTGGAGATATAGTGGTGAACATGGACTCTTGAACTTGTTATACTGTATTCTTCCTCTCCAACTATGACAAGTTTAGGGAAATGTTTACTTGGTAGTTTAATTAACCAGCATTATATTCAACATCAAAGAGAGCACTAAAGAGACAGTGGAATCATATCTAGGCATGTATGGTAAAAATCACTGTACTGGATATTGTTAACCTACATTTTCCTTTCTATGCTCTCCTCTATACAGATGCAGCTAGAATCCTGAAAATTTCTCAGATTCCCTTGCTAGAGGGCTTCTACTTAAGGGGCAGCCCATGGGAGGTACTCGAGAGATACTGAGAGGCAGAAGCCATTGTGTTCCATGGAGACAGCAAGTCCGTGCGGCGGCTGTGTGGCAGCACAGGATTCTGCAAGAGCAGCAGCAACAGATAACCCAGAGAGGAGGCAGCACAGGGACACAACAGTGCAGGCTTTGCAGTGGCTGCAGCAACTTCCCTGAAGTCCCTCATCTCTGGACAATTCAACCCTCCTCTTTATGGTCCTATATCCCATTTGACAATTTTGAAACAATCCCTATAATAATCCTTCTCTGTTTGAAATATCTAGAGTGGTTTTTGTTTTCCTGACTGAACCCTGACTGACTCAGTAGCCCAACATTAAAATTAGGAATGAGCTACATATGAGACCAACACATCATCTTTCAATAAGTCTAACAGAGCCAGCTGTTCAAAGCAATGAAATAGGCTGCTGCTTTTTCTGTGGTCGAACACCAGAAGAATTCAGTGACTTGCTTTGAGAGGGCGTCTTGCATGAAAAATATGTATCTTTAAACACAAGAACCACACTCAGGAAAATATGATGTACTTACTATGCTATGTACATGGGAGCCAAGATCAGTCTGAGGGAACGGGAGTTCTACAACTTCCATCTAATGCTTGTAAACATCAAGAACACAATATAAACAATCTGAAAACCAGAAAGTAAACTGTGTGCACACAATTGGATCCACATAATGAAATGTTCATGTGATATGACTATTTTCTGATGCAATTAGAGGGACTTGGGATATTTTTGTTTTATAAAACTGTTAATTATTTCCAATATAATGGTACAGAAATATTAAATCATCTCATATGCTCCTCTTTCTTTTCACATTTAAACAAATTTTAATATGATTGCATTGATAAAATTTCAATGCTGTACAATATAAATGATCATTTTCAAACCTTTCCTCTGGCAATTGCACGTTCTTTAATAAACACCAATACTGAAAATAGCTTTGCTGACACATGTATATGAGTATAAATACAATCAAGCTAAGAAAAAAGAACAAGGAAACGGTAACCTCTGCTTAACTTTTTTCATCTATGTCTTCTTCCTCACTGCTGTCTTCACAATAAAAGATGTCACTAAACAGGGAAACTTGCTTTGGTGCAGGAAGAGTCTGGATTTCAGTGCCTTCTCTGTCCATCTTCTTTTCTAACTTTTCTTTAAGCAAAGGCAGACTGGTCTCATAAAGGTAATCTACAATCTCCAGAAAAGTCTTTTTCTGCCAAAAGGGGGCATAGGTAGCTTTCAGCTTATAAAATTTATTTTGAACGTAAAGTGGAGGAAACTATGACACTAGCAAGATCTTCCCAATCTATTTCATTAGCATCTTCCACATTTATTTCATACAATCTCTCAATAAGGTTGATTTTGGCCTGTAGGGCATTGACTCTGCGGTATATGTTCTGACCAGTCGTCATTTTCTTAGTTAGAATTCCAGTCCACTTATTTCTACACTGCATCCAATTTCTTGTTTCCACTTTAACTTCCACTTCTATCCAAGATATGCCCTTGTTTTCCAGAACAACTGATAAGCGGTTTTCAGGATTTTCTTGGAGCTTAAAATCCATATCCTTTAACTCTTGGGGAGAGATTTTCATTAGAATCACTTCTTCAACAGCTTTGATTAATTTCTGAGTTTCTGTTTTGCTCCAAGTACCATGGTTTCTTTGACTGCTGATCTGGGAGAATTTCAGGGCAACAGAGAGGCTACTTCGGGCCACCATCTCACCAATCTTTTTCCAGTCATTTCCATTGAGGGTATGGTATATCTTTAACTTCTCCATATCTCCTTTACTATATCTGCCTTTGTAATTATTAATATCAAACATCTTCTTTGCTCTATAGTATACTAGTTTCCAGGGTCGAGCAACGCCCTTACCAATGTGCAATCTAAATGAGTATTTTCTTTTTAAATCAGTGATTATCGATTTCTCCTCTGGATATCTGTCAGTGTACAGCAGCTTATCTGCATTCTCAATTCCTGTTAGGGATAGAAATTCTTCCACGTTTTTTCCCAACTGTTTATTTTCTTTTGCTGAAAACTTGCCAAACTTAATAGTGACACCTTGTGCTTTAAATTCTTTAAACTGTCCTAAGTCATTCCAATATATTCGCTTAATTGTAGTGGCAGCTCTTTCCTTTATATCAGGAATAAATTCTTGAAACTACTTTACAGCAGAATACCAGTCTACATCAGAATCATCTGAATCTCTTGAATCTTCAGATACGTACTTTGTTTCCGAATCTTTAGCCGATTCCAAATTGCTTTCTTCTTCATTTGTAAATTCTAACCTCTTGCCATTTTCTCATGGTTTTCTTCTGGATTGGATTGGGTTTTCTTCTTTTTTGGCCTGGGTTTCACACTGTCTTCAATCAAGCTACCATCTCCTCCCAGTGAATCAAAGAGTGTGTTCTCTGGGCTCTTATCAAACACTGAAAAATCATCAACAGAGGCTATGACACTTTCAAAAGAAGACCTTTGCTTCCTTTTTTCAGATTTTTTCTTTCTACTGTCAGATCCCTTGATCTCTTTAAGTGTATCTCTATCTTCTACAATACTAATCTCACTCATGACTTGTGTTCCTTCAGAGGTAGAGTACACATTGTCAAGACTTCAGGCATGGCTAATGCCTCATATTTCTGTTTATTTCAATTTTTCTTCTTTTTTTTCTTAGATGGTTTTTATCAGCAGATACTGTTAGGTCTGTAATTTCATCTTCTAGACTCATAAAGAACAGGAATTTTTGCCCATGTAATTCCGAGGGGGTCAAGGCAATGCTTTCATATGGATTTTCCTGCACATCACAGCATGCTTCTTTCCTCTGTCTTTGTTTTTCTTTTTTCCCCTAACTTTATTATGTGGTTCTTCTGATTCAATTTTACATGACTTAGTAACTGAATGCAATTCATCTGCTTCAAGTGTTTTTTGCTGACTTTTGTTCTTTGCTCATATAAACATAAATGACATTGATATCCTTTTTAAAATTTTTCTTTGGCATGTTCTCAACATTTTCTTTATCCACAGCAACACACATGACACCTGCTTCCTCATCTACTCCTAAAGTACTACTTCTTTTCTTTTTATTCTTTTTGAATGTAGAAGTGGCCTTTTCAGTCTCATAACAGATTTCTGATTTTTTCAAAGGAGAAGAAATGAGTTCCTGGAAGTTGTTTCTTTTTCTTTCTTCCTCTTATTTATTTGAAACTGTTCATCTGCCAGAGAGGAGTCTCTGAAGTTTTCACTGGAACACTTCTGATGTCTTTCCTCATGTACAGATACTTTTTTTTGTAAAAAACTGGAGTGTCAATTTCAAATCTGTTAGATTCACCTTCCATTTTATTCCTTTTAGTTCTTTTTGCTTGGATGTAACATCTAGGTTTGCTGGTTGGGGGTTCTTATTCAATTAAATCTGTGCAAGGTTCAATTGCTTCACCTGCAAATGTCCAAAGCCACCACCATCTTTCTTCCAATCCAGAAGTGCTGCTCTTGTCAGCAGGCAAGATTCTTAAGTAAGGGAGTATAACCAGACTTTTCAATCTTCGTGTTAGAATTCTTATGGGTCTGACAGTGGAGAATGTGTTTTCACTCCATCTGGCAAAGTTGGGGTTGACAATGAATGTTTCTGTATTGCCTAGTGCTTGAGCTAGCCAGAGGAACTCTACCCTATATGAATGGGAATGGACTGAGGGCAAGGCACTTGCTAGACTAGTATTGCTGCTTGCAATCTGGACCAGCAGAGTGGTAAGAATAGATGAAAAAATGGAGAGGAAAAATAATATCTGAGGTTAAGCAATGAGTAAATGTGTTATGCAATGAGGGAAATCCAGTATTATATTAACACTTTCAGAGAAGCTCAGAGCAAGTGGAAAATAATGTCTCTTAGTTCAATATCAGATGTCTGAAAGTGTTACTGAATAAAGGTGGTGGATCCTTGCCTGATGCACTCAATGACCAATTACTGGGACACCAAGGATTCAAAGAGAGAAAAAGTTTATTGCCAGGCACAATGCAGGAGAGCTGATGGCTTATCGGCCCAAAATCTGTCTCCCTGAACGGTAGTAATTCTGATAGTTTTATAGTATTAGAAAATGGGTAGGGTTTTTTGTTATGTTTTCTTTCCATTTTCAGTGTTTTAATTTTTTTCTTACTGTGAAAAATAGCATATATACAAAAAAGCAATAAATTTTAAAGCACACCATGACAATTAGTTGTACAGCAGATATCAGAGTTTGGTATAGGTTACAATTACACAATTTTAGGTTTTTACTTCTAGCTGCTCCAAAACACTGAAGACCAAAGAAATATCAATATATGATTCAGCAGTCATACTCATTTGTTAAAACCTATCTTCTCTGTTATAACTCCATTTTCCTATTTGATCCTTCTCCCAATCTTTAGTGATATTTGGGCTATGCACATTCTAACTTTCTCATGTTGGAAAAGGCTGTTGATAACATAGGATAGAGAGATGGAACCGGATGATGTTCTTGGAGAGGCTGGCACCTCTGGGTTTCAGAATTTATCTGACCTAGTAACCCATCTGGAGGTTGTAAGTTTCTGGAAAGTAATCCTACTGCATGGACATTTTGTAGAATCTCAGATAAAGCTCTAGGCATTCTTTAAGGTTGGCAGGAATGGTTTTGGTTAGGGTTTAGCAAACCTTGATAAGCAGCAATGTCTAGCTGAAGCTTGCATTAAGGGTAGCCTGCAGAGTAGCTTCTCAACTCTGTTTGAACTCTCTCAACCACTGTGCCAGTTTGAAGCTAATATGTACCCTAGAAAAACCATGTCCTTTAATCCTCATTCAATGTTGCTGGTGGGACTTTTTTTTTAAATTTATTTATTAATTAAAAAAATTAAGAAACCAAATAAAACATCAACATATATAATCAGTAATTCACAATATCATCACTTAGTTGTATATTCATCATTTCTTGGAACATTTGCATCAATTCAGAAAGAGAAATAAAAAGACAATAGAAAAAGAAATAAAATGAACACAGGAAAGGAAAAAAAAAGATTGTACCCCTTACCCCTCGCCTTCATTGATCACTAGCATTTCAAACTAAATTTATTTTAGCATTTGTTCCCCCTGTTATTTATTTTTATTCCATATGTTCTACTCATCTGTTGACAAGGTAGATAAAAGGAGCATCAGACACAAGGTTTTCACAATCACACAGTAACATTGTGACAGCTATGTCATTATTCAATCATCATCAAGAAACATGGCTACTGGAACACAACTCTACATTTTCAGGCAGTTCCCTCCAGCCTCTCCATTACATCTTGACTAACAAGGTGATATCTACTTAATGCATAAGAATAACATCCAGGATAACCTCTTGACTCTGTGTGGAATTTCTCAGCCATTGACACATTGTCTCATTTCACTCTTCCCCCTTTTGGTCGAGAAGGTTTTCTCAATCCCTTGATGCTAAATCTCAGCTCATTCTAGGGTTTTTCTCAATCCCTTGATGCTGAGTCTCAGCTCATTCTAGGATTTCTCTCCCATGTTGCCAGGAAGGTCCACACCCCTGGGAGTCATGTCCCATGTAGACAGGGGGAGGGTGGTGAGATTTCTTGTTGTGTTGGCTGGAGAGAGAGGCCACATCTGAGCAACAAAAGAGACTCTCTTGGGGGTGACTCTTAGGCCTAAATTTTAAGTAGACTTGACCTTTGTGGGTTTAGGTTTCATATGAACAAACCCCAAGACTGGGGGCTCAGCCTATAGCTTTGGTTGTCCACATTGCTTGTGAGAATATAAAGAATTCAACTTGGGGAAGTAGAATTTCTCCCCGTTCTCACCATTCCCCGAAGGGGGCTTTACAAATACTTTTGGTGGGACCTTTTTTATTGTTTCCATGGAGAAGTGACCCACCCAATTGTGGGTGGTAACTTTTGATCAGATGGTTTCCATGGAGAACTGTCTCCATCCATTCAAGGTGGGGTTGCTTACTGGAGCCTTTTAAGAGGGAACTATTTTGGAAAAAGCTACCAAACCCAAGCAGCTAGAGACCTTTGGAGATGAAGAAAGAAAACAGCTCTGGGGAGCTTCATGAAACAAGAAGCTGGAAGAGAAAGCTAGAAGACACTGCAATGTGCCATCCCAGTTGAGAGAAAACCCCCAAACTTCATCAGCCTTTCTTGAGTGAAAGTAACTTCTTGTTGGTGCCTTAATTTGGACATTTTCATGGCCTTAGAACTGTAAACTTGCAGCTTAGTAAATTCTCCCTTTTAAAAGCTGTTTCATTTCTGATATATTGTGTTTCAACAGCTTTCAAACTAAAACAGCCACCAACACCTTAGTCAGAAAGGCATTGCCAATCCCATGGTGCCAGGGCCAGGCTCATCCCTCGGGGCCATCTCCCACATCACCAGGAAGAATTTCACCATTGAATGTCATGTCCAATGTAGGGGGGAGGGTAGTGATTTCACTTGCAGAGTTGGGCTTAGAGAGAGAGACCACATCTGAGCAACAAAAGAGGTCCTCTGAAAGTAACTCTTAAGTATATTATAGGTAGGCTAAGTTTCTCCAGTACATAAAAAAGCTTCAAAAGAACAAGCATCAAGATCAAAGTCTTGGCCTATTGAGTTGGGGGTCCCTAAAGTTTGAGATAGCATCAAGTGTTTCCCCAATGGTAAAGTTTAATAGTTCCATATTTTTTATTCCAGTCTCTCAAGGGACTTTGCCAATACTTTTTGATTATCTGTTCAACATACTCTGGGATGTGTCTGGGCATTTCATTGAGCTATACAGAATTATAAGCCCTTATTCCCATTCTGTGCTCTCTGTGTTTGGGTTGTTTAAATGATCTTTCCAGACAGGTTGAATTAGTTTATGTGCTACTGAAAATTTAGATTCTGGATAAAATAAATCTTTTTTCCTTTGGTATCATAGAGTAGGTGAAGTTCTAAAATTTGTCTTCCTTACCTCTGTATTCTGATTTACCTTAGTCCTGACCTGATTGGCCTCATTTTAATGTTTAATTGAATCCTGATCTCCTTTTCAATTTCTTTAACAGGTGTTATGTGGAAAATGGGCAGGTTGCAGGATAATGAGCACAATGACACCAGATGATGTCATTAGAAGATGATTTAATTATTGAGCATGCGCAGAACGTAGTCACAGAACATACGTAAGAAAATGGCAGGCTTAAATGATGATGGGCATTATTTTTAGTATTATAATGAGGTATAGGTCACTTATAGGTTAAAATCTAAGCTACTGCACATGTCAGGCAAGCCCATTTTGGTTAGATCCAGCTTTGGTTATCAAGATAACTTTGTACTTGGGGTGGGTCAATTCTGGACTGACCAAAAACTTCATTAATAGACTTTAGGGGTTGTCTTTAATGATCACAGGACTCTAAAGTTGGAAACACTAAATAAATGGGTACAGGTGAAAGTTAGTCACAAGGTTTTTTCAATCACAAGTATAACCAGTGCCCTTCCAGCAATGGTACCAGGTACTCCTATTCCAGGTTCAGGAGTCTTACTGTTAAAAGAATTTAGACAAATGAGAGGGAGTAGGAATACATGGTAAAGTTTGTTAAAGAAAGAGAGAGAAGATACACATTAAAGAGTTTAACACAGATGTGCTCAAGGGAGGGACAGGCACTAAGTCAATTGGGTTTAGCTCACTTTAAAGGAAGTCTTGTTGGTAGCAGATTTCCATAGTAAGTTTTGAGCACCAGGTGTCTTCTTTGTGCAGGTTCCCATGGTGGCCTTTGGGCTCCAGGTGTCTTCTTTGTGCAGGTTTCCATGGTGGCCTTTGGGGTCCAGGTGTCTTCTTTGCTCTAGGAGGAGATCACTAGCAAAGTTCAAGGTTTGGTGTCACATACCTAAAATTTGTCTTTGAGCCAATGGTTAACAATCTTTATGAACTTATGCTTCCTATTATTAACTAAGAATTTGTTTTGGGCCCAGACATTTATAAGCTGTAATGGTTTGGGGAGGTTTCAATGGTTTGGGAAGGACTTTAGGCAAATTTATATCCCAGGAAGTTTTCAGCTAAAATTTGCAGCTCTGTATGAAGTCTTTTGAAGTTTAATAAAAGATTAAGGACCACAGACTTCATAGCTTATTCTATCCTACCTCAATTTCCCCCTCTGAAAAAGTAAAACACCCTTAATCTTAAAGGGTGCTGAGAGGCAAAGGTACAGCTCCTGAAATTGCTTCCTGTTGTTTTAAAGGTGATAGACCCTACCAGAAAGAGTGTAAACATCTTTCTCTATTCTGGTAAGGGTGAGATAGGCTGGCCCTGGTTTGGAAAGGCTTCATATTCACAGGTGAGCATGATCTTAGCATATATGCTTATAGTCTGTTGGAAACAAATTTGACAAGTAGGTTAAATATACATGGGCCAAACATAAGAATGAGAAGAAAAGGAACTAAAGGACCTAGAAAAGGGAGGATCTAAGTAGTTAGATTAAGTAAATGTGGGAAAGGATTCCAGTCACTTCCAGCATTGTTTTTAATTCATTGGGACTGTTTCCAAAAGTCCCATATGTTTTCTTGAATTTCATCTGAGTGGTTGGCATAAAAGCAGCACTCTTTCTGTTAGAAGAGGCAAGTTCCCTGTTGGCTGCAGTGAGTGCATCCAAGGCTCATCTGTTTTGGTGCACCATTGCTACTAGGGATTATATTTGGGTCTAGAGGCCTAGAGTTCATGCAGTGGATTCCACACTATGTATGAGCTCTAAGGAGAGGTTGTGGAGGAATTGGTGGCTAGGAATAATGTAACTGAGAAATCAAGATTTAAGGAATAATTTGATTACTGAATCATTTTATAGATATTCCTTTTTGCTTTCTGATATATTGAAGTCGACAGAGAGTGATACCTGAAATCTCCTAAATTGTAATCCAGCTTTCTTGATCTCTGATAATGATTGTATAGCCTTTATCTTCTGCCCCTGTAATTGTAAAAATTTTGTGACTAATCTTCATTTGTACCCATTTATCCAGTTTTTCAACTTTAGAGCCTTGTGCTTACTAAAGACAGCCCCTAATGTTCATTAATGAAGGGTCTTGGGTCAGTCCAGGACTAACCCACCCCAAGTCCAAAGTTATCTTGATAATGGAGACTGGATCTAACCAAAGTGTACCCACCCAACATATGCAGCAGCTTAAACTTTAACCTACAAGTACCTCAATCCACTGTGATTAAACATGTAACCAACCTGCACATGCTCAATAGTTAGATCATACCTAATGCATCAGCTGGGCCCACTACGCTCATTATCCTAAATCCTGCCCAACATCTCTCTAATAAAACTGTCAGAATTACTGCAGTTCAGGGAAACAGATTTTGGGCTGCTAGGCCATCTACTCTCCTACTATGTGTCTATTAATAAGCTCTTTCTCTCTTTGAAACCCTGGTGTCTCAGGAATTGGTTATTGAGTGCCTTGGGCAAAAGAATCCATGGCCTTTGCCTGGTAACAATTCCTCCTAAACTAAGTCCAGTGGCTATGAGTGTGGTGCTTAGTGAAAGAAGGATTTGAAGAGGAAATGCATGTTTAGTTGGGCAAACAATGTAAAGAAGAGATGAACTAGGTTGAGTCTCATAAATAGGATAGTTCTGGGCTAGCATAGGCTAAAGAGCAAGAGCCAGTCCAATTGCTGAGTTAGGTAGGTATTATTTCTGCAGAGAAAGAATAATCCTTCCTTAGCTTTGAGGATGACATCAGAATAGCTAGGTGCCTGCAGATTGAAGTAATACAGTCAACTGGTTGCTCAGAACTGATTTGGGTTATACCATGGGTGTTTTTTCCTTTATCTGCCTCAAAGGTGTGAATGTGTATTTTGGAAAGAATCATTCAAATTGCAGTTATGGGTTAAAGAAGAGCTGATGGTGCCTCTGGTTGTTCATAAAAAAAGAATGTTGGGTGGCTTTTTATTTTGCCAGGTCATATTCTCTAAGGAACCTGTCAGTTTGGGGTCTACT
This sequence comes from Tamandua tetradactyla, assembly GCF_023851605.1. Classification (NCBI taxonomy): domain Eukaryota; kingdom Metazoa; phylum Chordata; class Mammalia; order Pilosa; family Myrmecophagidae; genus Tamandua; species Tamandua tetradactyla. The sequence continues at coordinate 28,244,382 of NC_135342.1, forward strand.
TTACACCACTCTACCTGTTGAGTAGTAGCTTTTGGGAAAAACTTGGGGTTGGCCTGTTTGGGCAGGTCTGTCCTGACAATTAAGGATTGGTTTAAGAAAATAGCTGCTGTCTCATCTAACTTAGCAATGAGGATATAGTTGGGGTTGTTGCAGGAAGCAGGGCTTCCTGCTTAAGGGTTCACTGGGGCTTGGCTTTTGGGACTTGTGGCTATTATCTTGAGGTTCCAAGTTCATCCATTTGGGTTGACATAAATTATGGATTTGCACAGGCTTTGGTGAAGTTTGATTTTATGCAAAAAGGGAAAATAGTTTTAGAAGCTATTGTTATTTGGAGTATATAGCATTTGTAACAGGAGGTGTTGTAGGTAATGAGCTTTAAATTGATCTAAAACATAGGAGAGTGCTCCTGAGAAGGAATCTAGGGGGTCCCATGTATAATGAGACCAAGGTTCTATGTGTCACAGAGTTGAAGAAATGGAAAGCCTTGCAGTTCTTCACTATGGCCTGTTGGCTGGCTAAACTATAGTGGATTTAGAATTTTTAGGACATAGCCAACAATGGAACAGATTGAGATGGTGGGCAGTGTAACTTGAGACTTTTTAAGGGATGTTCAGATAGAATGTGAGATGCAAGGAATAGTCAAGTACAGAAGAAAGAGAGATTGTTGTACTTAGCTCTGCGTCTTTAGTAGGAGTTTTAATCCGTTTAGTGGTTGATGGCTATAGGATTCTTTCTAATAAGTAAAGTCTGCAGAATTCTGATCCTGGACAGGAAAATCCAACTGGAATTCCACGGACATTAACTGCTGTGGGGAGTAACAAGAGTTACTGAGTAAGTTCCTTTCCATTTGGGCTCTAGCTGAGAGCCAGGCCTGCTTTCTTGCCTTGTTTTGAATCTCCTGGTTTTACTTTAGGAGAGGATAAATCTGGCTCTGGGACAAGAAGAAATTGGGTCCTTAGGTCCTATACAGGTTTTTATGTGGCTCCTAAGGAAGTGAAATATTTGGTTAGATTGTAAATTTCTGGATCCAACACGAAATCCTGGGTTAAAAATGATCTCTGAAATATCATTTCAAAAAGGCTTAACTGGAGGGAAATATTTAGGTGCTAAATGAGTCCTGAGGAAAGATTCAATATCCACAACATCTGGTTCTCTTAACCAAACTTTGTTAATGTTTGTTTCAAGGTTCGGTGATCTCTAGGCACAATGGAGATATTTTATGCTAAGGGCCATTGTCACCCCTTGAGTTATATGGCTAACAAAGGTTGGACCATTGTCACTTTGAATGGGAACAGGCAACCCAAATCTAGGAATAATTTCTTTAAGAAGTAGCTTAGAAACAGCATTAGCTGTTTCTGTTAGAGTAAGAAAGTCTTCTGTTCATCCTGTAAAGGTATCTGGAAAAACTCAATCCTTGGTATTCAAAAAGTATTTGAATCCTTGGCAAGGTGACTTATGGGTAAAGTTGATTTGCCAGTCTTTTCCTGGGTATGCTCCTTGTCACTGAACTGGAGGTGTTAGGGTTGGTGGCTGGGCAAGGTTGCTAGAATTTGAGTTGTTAATGACACACAAAACACAATTTCAGAGTAACTTTCTTAATGGTTTTGGCTAATTTTTCCCTTTGAGTATTTTTTTGTGCTAAGGTGGTGAAAGCATCTCTGCCTAGATGGGTAGCTTGGTGGAGATCTTGAACTTTCCACTGAATTTCACTAGACAGGAATTCTTTTTTAGTAAACCATTTATTTACTTCACATGTATACCTTGATCCCTTTGCTAGTTTCTCTTTCTCCTGGGTGTAAACAGGAGAAATAGGGACTATTGTTAGCAAGAGATTGGGCTCTTGGCAGCTGCTTTAGCAGCTTATCTGCCCTATCATTTCTTTGGCCATCAGGGTCAGGTTTTTGGTGCCCTGGACAGTGAATCACTGCAAAGTCTTGGGGGAGTAATACAGCTTTTGGCAGGTTGGAAACTTCCTGACTGTGCTTGATAAGGGATTTATCATTAGTGAGCAGCCCTCTTTCCCTTCAGATAGCTGAGTGAGCATGCACCACAAGAAAGGCATACTTACAGGCAATATGAAGATTAACTTTCTTTCCAGCTGTTAATGTAAAACTCCTAGTGAGGACTCTCAGCTTTGCTTTTTTTTAAAAATTACTTTATTTATTAATTTAAAAAATTAACAACAAACAAAAACATTAACATATGATCCTTCCATTCTACATATATAATCAGTAATTCACAATATCATCACATAGTTGCATATTCATCATTTCTTGGAACATTTACATCAATTGAGAAAAAGAAATAAAACAAAAACAGAAAAAAAAGATTATAAATACCATACCCATTACCCCTTGCTTTCATTGATCATTAGCATTTGAAACTAAATTTATTTTAACATTTGTTCCCCCTGTTATTTATTTTTATTCCATATGTTCTACTCATCTGTTGACAAGGTAGATAAAAGGAGCATCAGACACAAGGTTTTCACAACCACACAGTCACATTGTGAAAGCTATATCATTATTCAATCATCATCAAGAAACATGGCTACTGGAACACAACTCTACATTTTCAGGCAGTTCCCTCCAGCCTCTCCATTACATCTTGACTAACAAGGTGATAGCTACTTAATGCATAAGAATAACCTCCAGGATAACCTCTTGACTCTGTTTGGAATCTCTCAGCCATTGACACATTGTCTCATTTTATTCCTCCTCCTTTTGGTGGAGAAGGTTTTCTCAAACCCTTGTTGCTGAGTCTCAGCTCATTCTAGGGTTTTTCTCAATCTCTTGATGCTGAGTCTCAGCTCATTCTAGGATTTCTGTCCCACGTTGCCAGGAAGGTCCACACCCCTGGGAGTCATGTCCTACATAGACAGGGGGAGGATGGTGAGTTTGCTTGCTGTGTTGGCTGGAGAGAGAGGCCACATCTGAGCAACAAAAAAGGCTCTCTTGGGGGTGACTCTTAGGCTTAAATTTTAAGTAGGCTTGACCTATCCTTTGTGGGGTTAAGTTTCATATGAACAGACCCCAAGACTGGGGGCTCAGCCTGTAGCTTCAGTGGTCCACACGGCTTATGAGACTATCAAGAATTTAACTTGGGGTAGTTGAATTTCTCCCCATTCTCACCATTCCCCAAAGGGAACTTTGCAAATACTTTTCCACTCACTGATCAAATCACTTTGGGATTCATTGGGGCATCACTCTGGATAAACCAACAAAATCTAATATCCTGCCCAGGGTTCCAAGTACTTATGGTGTTCAATCACGCTATCTACATAAGTTATATCAGGAAATGCACTAGTCAAAATAAAAATTTTGTACCAAATAAACATTTTTTTGCTTTAGTCTCACACAGAGGCTGACATTTTAAAATATTAATTACCATCTATTTTCAGTACTCTGCAATAATGACCTTCCTTTGTTCTTCCTCATGCAAAAACATTTTGAAAATTGTACCTTGTACATTTCACTATTATTATACACTCTAAGCATTCCTAGATTATACCATCTCAATTTTTAACATCTATCTTTCTTTCTGATTTCATTTATGTCCCCAGCCCTCCTCCCTCCATCATTCTCACATGCAGCTTCATTCAGTGTTTTAACATAATTATATTACAGTTAGGTAGTATTGTGCTGTTAATTTCTGAGTTTTTGTATCCAGTCCTGTTGCACAGTCTGTATCCCTTCAGCTCCAATTACCCAATATCTTACCCTATTTCTATCTCCTGATGGTCCCTGTTATGAACAAAATATTTCAAATTCATTCACTAATGTCAGTTCATATCAGTGAGACCATACAGTATTTGTCCTTTAGTTTTTGGCTAGACTCACTCAGCATAATATTCTCAAGGTCCATCCATGTTGTTACATACTTCAAAAGTTTATTCTGTCTTAAAGCTGCATAATATTCCATCGTATGTATATACCACAGTTTGTTTAGCCACGCATCTGTTGATGGACATTTTGGCTGTTTCCATCTCTTTGCAATTGTAAATAATGCAGCTATAAATATTGGTGTGCAAGTGTCCATTTGTGTCTTTGCCCTCATGTCCTCTGAGTAGATACCTAGCAATGGTATTGCTGGGTCACATGGCAATTCTATATTTAGCTTTTTGAAGAACCACCAAACTGCCTTCCACAGTGGTTGCACCATTTGACATTCCCACCAACAGTGGATACGTGTGCCTCTTTCTCCACATCCTCTCCAGCACTTGTCATTTTCTGTTTTGTTGATAATGGCCATTCTGGTGGGTGTGAAATGATATCTCATTATGGTTTTGATTTGCATTTCTCTAATGGCCAGGGACATTGAACATCTCTTCATGTGCCTTTTGGCCATTTGTATTTCCTTTTCTGAGAAGTGTCTGCTCAAGTCTTTTTCCCATTTTGCAATTGGATTGGCTGTCTTTTTGTTGTTGAGTTGAACAATCTCTTTATAAATTCTGGATACTAGACCTTTATCTGATATGTCGTTTCCAAATACTGTCTCCCATTGTGTAGGCTGTCTTTTTACTTTCTTGATGAAGTTCTTTGATGCACGAAAGTGTTTAATTTTGAGGAATTCCCATTTCTTTCTTTCTTTATTCAGTGCTCTTGCTTTAGGTGTAAGGTCTATAAAACTGCCTCCAATTATAAGATTTATAAGATATTTCCCTACATTTTCCTCTAACTGTTTTATGGTCTTAGACCTGATGTTTAGATCTTTGATCCATTTTGAGTTAACTTTTGTATACGGTGTGAGATGTGGGTCCTCTTTCATTCTTTTGCATATGGATATCCAGTTCTCTAGGCACCATTTATTGAAGAGACTGTTCTGTCCCAGGTGACTTGGCTTGACGCCTTATCAAAGATCAAATGTCCATAGATGAGAAAGTTTGTATCTGAACACTCTATCTTTATGCCAGTACCATGCTGTTTTGACCACTGCGGCTTCAAAATATGCCTTAAAGTGAGGCAGCGTGAGACCTCCAGCTTTGTTTTTTTACCTCAAGAGACTTTTAGCAATTCGGGGCACCCTGCCCTTCCAGACAAATTTGCTTATTGGTTTTTCTATTTCTGAAAAATAAGTTGTTGGGATTTTGATTGGTATTGCGTTGAATCTGTAAATCCATTTAGGTAAAATTGACATCTTAACTATATTTAGTCTTCCATTCCATGAACACGGTATGCCCTTCCATCTATTTAGGTCTTACGTGATTTCTTTTAACAGTTTCTTGTAGTTTTCTTTGTATAGGTCTTTTGTCTCTTTAGTTAAATTTATTCCTAAGTATTTTATTCTTTTAGCTGCAATTATAAATGGAAATCATTTCTTGATTTCCCCTTCAGATTGTTCATTAGTAGTGTATAGAAACACTACACAGTTTTGAGTGTTCATCTTGTAACCTGCCACTTTGCTGTACTCATTTATTAGCTGTAGTAGTTTTGCTGTGGATTTTTTGGGGTTTTCAACATACAGTATCATATCATCTGCAAACAGTGAGAGTTTTACTTCTTCCTTTCCAAATTTGATGCCTTGTATTTCTTTTTATTATCTAATTGCTCTGGCTAGAACTTCCAACACAATGTTGAATAACAGTGGTGATAGTGGACCTCCTTGTCTTGTTCCTGATCTTAGGGGGAAAGTTTTCAGTTTTTCCCCTTTGAGGACGATATTAGCTGTGGGTTTTTCATATATTCCCTTTATCATTTTAAGGAAATTCCCTTGTATTCTTATCCTTTGAAGTGTTTTCAACAGAAAAGGATGTTGAATCTTGTCAAATGCCTTCTCTGCATCAATTGAGATGGTCATGTGGTTTTTCTGCTTTGATTTGTTGATATGGTGCATTGCATTAATTGATTTTCTTATGTTGAACCATCCTTGCATACCTGGGATGAATCCTACTTGGTCATGATGTATAATTCTTTTAATGTGTTGTTGGATTCGATTTGCTAGAATTTTGTTGAGGATTTTTGCATCTATATTCATTAGAGAGATTGGTCTGTAGTTTTCTTTTTTGTAATATCTTTGCCTGGTTTTGGTATGAGAGTGATGTTGGCTTCATATAATGAATTAGGTAGCTTTCCCTCCACTTCAATTTTTTTTTAAGAATTTGAGCAGGATTGGTACTAATTCTTTCTGGAATGTATGGTAGAATTCATATGTGACGCCGTCTGGTCCTGGACTTTTCTTTTTGGGAAGCTTTTTAATGACGATTCAATTTCTTTCCTTGTGATTGTTTTGTTGAGGTCATCTATTTCATCTTGAGTCATAGTTGGTTGTTCATGCCTTTCTAGGAAGTTGTTCATTTCATCTACATTGTTGTATTTATTGGCATAAAGTTGTTCATAATTTCCTGTTATTACCTCCTTTATTTTTGTGGGGTCAGTGGTTATGTCTCCTCTTCCATTTCTGATCTTGTTTATTTGCATACTCTCTCGTCTTCTTTTTGTCACTCTTGCTAAGGGCCCATCAATCTTATTGATTTTCTCATAGAACCAACTTCTGGTTTTATTGATTTTCTCAATTGTTTTCATGTTCTTGATTTCATTTATTTCTGCTCTAATCTTTGTTATTTCTTTCCTTGTGCTTGCTTTGGGGTTAGTTTGCTGTTCTTTCTCCAGTTCTTCCAAGTGGACAATTAATTCCTGTATTTTTGCCCTTTCTTCTTTTTGATATAGGCATTTAGGGCAATAAATTTCCCTCTTAGTGCTGCCTTTGCTGCATCCCATAAGTTTTGATATGTTGTGTTTTCATTTTCATTTGCCTCAAGATATTTACTGATTTCTCTTGTAATTTCTTCCTTGACCCACTGGTTGTTTAAGAGTGTGTTGTTGAGCCTCCACATATTTGTGAATTTTCTGTTGCTTTGCCTATTATTGATTTCCAACTTCATTCCCTTATGAAGTGAGAAAGTGTTTTGTATGATTTCAATCTTTTTAAATTTGTTGAGACTTGCTCTGTGACCCAGCATATGGTCTATGTTTGAGAATGATCCATGAGCACTTGAGAAAAAGGTATACCCTGCTGTTTTGGGGTGTAATGTCCTATAAATGTCTGTTAAGTCTAGCTCATTTATTGTAATATTCAACTTCTCTGTTTCTTTATTGATCCTCTGTCTAGATGTTCTGTCCATTGATGAGAGTGGGGAATTGAAGTCTCCAACTATTATGGTAGATGTTTCTATTTCCCTTTTCAGTGTTTGCAGTGTTTGCCTCTGTATTTTGGGGCATTCTGGTTCGATTATAAATATTTATGATTGTTATGTCTTCTTGTTGAATTGTTCCTTCTATTAGTAGATAGTATCCTTCTTTGTCTCTTTTAACTGTTTTACATTTGAAGTCTAATTTGTTGGATATTAGTATAGCTACTCCTGCTCTTTTCTGGATGTTATTTGCATGAAATATCTTTTCCCAACCTTTCACTTTCAACCTATGTTTATCTTTGGGTCTAAGATGTGTTTCCTGTAGACAGCATATAGAAAGATCCTGTTTTTTAATCCATTCTGCCAGTCTATGTCTTTTGATTGGGGAGTTCAATCAATTAACCATTTAGTGTTATTATTGTTTGGGTAGTACTTTCCTCTACCATTTTGCCTTTTGTATTTTATATGTCATATCTAATTTTCCTTCTTTCTACACTCTTCTCCACATCTCTCTCTTCTGTCTTTTTGTATCTGTCTGTAGTGCTCCCTTTAATATTTCTTGCACAGCTGATCTCTTGGTCACAAATTCTCTCAGTGATTTTTTGTCTGAAAATGTTTTAATTTTTCCTTCCTTTTTGAAGGACAATTTTTCTGGGTATAGAATTCTTGGTTGGCAGTTTTTCTCTTTTAGTAATTTAAATATATCATCCCACTGTCATCTTGCCTCCATGGTTTCTTCTGAGAAATCTATACATAGTCTTATTGGGTTTCCCTTTTATGTGATGGATTGCTTTTCTATTGCTGCTTTCAAGATCCTCTCCTTCTCTTTGACCTCTGACATTCTGACTAGGAAGTGTCTTGGAGAACGTCTATTTGGATCTATTCTCTTTGGGGTATGCGGCACTTCTTGGATCTGTAATTTTAGGTCTTTCATAAGAGTTGGGAAATTTTTAGTGATAATTTCTTCCATTAGTTTTCTCCTCCTTTTCCCTTCTCTTTTCCTTCTGGGACACCCACAACATGTATATTTGTGCACTTCATATTATCATTCAATTCCCTGTGTCCCTGCTCTTATTCTTCCATTTTTTTTCCCATTAGTTTCTGTGTCTTGTCGGATTTCAGAGGTTCCATCCTCCAGTTCACTAATCCTAACCTCTGTCTCTTGAAATCTACCATTGTAGGTTTCCATTGTTTTTTTCATCTCTTCTACTCTACCTTTCATCCCCATAAGTTCTGTGATTTGTTTTTTCAGACTTTCCATTTCTTCTTTTTGTTCATTCCTTGCCTTCTTCATATCCTCCCTCAATTCATTGATTTGATTTTTGACAAGGTTTTCCATGTCTCTTTGTACATTCTGGATTAGTTGTTTCAGCTCTTGTATCTCATTTGAACTATTGGTTTGTTCCTTTGACTTAGCCATATCTTCAATTTTCCTGGTGTGATTTGTTATTTTTTGCTGGCATCTAGACGTTTAAGTACCTTAATTAGTTTATTGTCGAGATTGCTTTCACTTCTCTTACCTAGGGTTTTCTTGCTAGACGAATTTGTTGTCTATCTGTTCTTTGACCTTCAGTTCAGCTTTTTCTGGACCTCAAGCTTAGGTTTTGTTTAACAGAGGATAATTTTTCAGTTCTTGTTTTCTTGTTTCTTGCCCTGCTTCTATGGTGCCTTTTCCATCCCCACCCTTAGGAGGGTCTATGTAGGTATTATAGACTCCAGCCAGGTTTTCTCAGACTAAACTGGCCTACTATCAGGGGGAAGGAGTCACCTGCATCAGTTTTCCCTGAGGGTGAGACCCAGCAGGTTAAAAGACTTTCCTGTGAAGTCTCTGGGCTCTGTTTTTCTTATCCTGCCCAGTATGTGGCGCATCTGCCTGCAGGTTGCACCAGCAAAATATGTTGCATCACTTTTAACTTTGGAAGACTCTCTCAGCTGGGGGTGTGGTGGAGATGGAGGAGAGGTTGTAGGGTGGTTTTAATGGCTTCAAATTGCCAAGCCCTGGGGTCTGAATTCCTTGAGAGAGGGATTCCACCTGAGTTGGGCTTCACCCCTCCCCTGGGGAAGGCACAGGTGGGAGACAGCCCTGAAAGCAGCCCATTTCTGCCTATGCCTGGGGTAGCTTCAGCCCGAGAAGTCCCGCCACTGAATCCAGAGGCTGCCAAGTCTCTGTAGAAACACGGCCAGTAAAACCTCCGTTTCCTCCCCTTTCCTCTTTTTCCATGAGCCCAATGAGCAAACTCAACTTGACCAGGTTTGGAGTCTCTTTCCTTTCCCTCTGGGAAGCCCCCTGTGGGGGAGGGGTGCCAGGCGCTTGTTGCTGCAGCTTGGGGAACTCACGGTTTTGGGGAGGCTTGCAGCCAGTCCAGCTGGTCCAAACTGGGGTACGCTGTTTGTCCGGTCACTAACATGGCTCTGGGAGCTGCTCTGTACTATTTCTGGTTATTTAGTAGTTGTTCTGGAGGACGAACTAAAATGCACACATTGCTAAGCCACCATCTTGGCCCCTCCTCCTATTAGCAACCTTTTGATCCATGTTTCAAGCAACCATCCAAACAAACTGTTAATACCTTTTCCAACCCTTCAAGCTATAACATTGAATGCAGAATCTCTTCTTAGTGGACCAATATCAATAAATTCAGCCTGATCCAGCCTTATATTCCTCCCACCATTATCCCACACCCTTAAAATCCATTGCCACACATATTCCCCTGATTTCTGCCTATATAAATTGGAAAACATACACAGTTATTTTGGAGTATAATGTACCTCCTCATGTGTGATACTTTGTACCTCACCTTTAGGGGCTTGTTGAGACTTTAGTCTCATAGATCTGGAAGAAATGAGGGGTGGTGGGTGTGAGTCATGAAAAAATTAGAAATATCTTCCAAGCTATTTGCTTCAGGGCCTTCATTTGCAGTTTCATCTGGTGAAACAGGATTAATTACTGTAGGGCTAATCCCTCCAGGAGGAGGTTGGGTGGCCAATTCCTCAAGGTAGGCTGGAAGTGGGGCAGTTATGTCCTCAGGGCAAACTATTAGAAGATTATATAGAGAAGACTCAGCATGATCTAGGGTTTCAATCTCACCCCTGACATCATTATCAACCCGTATATCACCATCCCACTTTTCAGGGTCAACTCCTTTCCATCAATGCCCTCACTTTAACGGCAGACACCATGCAACATTGAGATTTCAGTTTGTGTTGTAAAGTTTCTACTCTAACAATAAGATTCTGAGTCTGATTTTCAGAGATCTCAAGTCTACATCTACAGGAAATAAGATTTTCCTTCAGGATACTCATAGAAACATCTATATTTGCCCGATGGTGCTTAAGCTTCTCATTTGAATCCTTAATCCCATCCCTTTCACTCCTTACTGTAGCCAGTATATGTAACAACAGCCAAACAACATATCTATACCTCTTATTTCTATAATACTCTGTAAAGGTGTCAAAAACATTATCCCCCAGAACCTGGCTTCATACAAGTGAAACATTAGGAGAATCGAATGGTGATATTTTGGTTACCTCTTTTGCCAACTCACTCCTTGGATTGGGAGTGTCATTCTGATTATGGGAATCAGAGTCCTTAGTGTCTTTGAGTCCAGTCAGAGTAGAAAACCATTCATAAAAGCCCATTTTTAAGATTCTGTTTCTTAAGAACCACTCCTGGTATCAAGATGTATTAGTTAGGGTTCTCTAGAGAAACAAAATCAACAGGGAACACTCACAAATATAAAATTTATGAAAGTATCTCACATGACCACAGGAATGCAGAGTCCCAAATCCACAGGGTAGGCTGTGAAGCTGACAATTCTGATGGAAGATCTGGATGAACTCCACAGGAGAGGTTCACCAGCCAAAGCAGGAAGAGAGCCTGTCTCTTCTGAATCCTCCTTAAAAGGCTTCCAGTGATCAGATTAAGCATCAGTCATTGCAGAAGACACTTCCCTTTGGCTGATTACAAATGGAATCAGCTGTGGATGCAGCCGACATGATCATGATTTAATTCTAGGAAAGGTCCTCATCACAACAGACAGGCCAGCACTTACCCAACCAGACAAACAGGTACCACCACTTGGCCAAGTTGACACATGAACCTGATCATGACACCCCCCATGTGACTGAGAAATTAGGATTTAAGGGGTGATTTTGATTACTGAATCATTATATTCCTTTTTGCTTTCTGGTATATTGGAGTATTAGGTGAGGAGGAACTTAATCTCTTTTATTCTCCAATTCTTAAGCTTCTGTTTTAGTTTGTTAAAACTGCTGGAATGCAATATACCAGAAATGGAACAGCTTTTATAAGGGGAATTTGTTAAATTACAGGATTACATTTCCAGGGCCATAAAAGTGTCCAAACTAAGACATCCAGAGAAAGATATCTTGACTCAAGAAAGGCCAATCTAAGAAGGCACATGGTTAGCATTTCCATCAACTTCTGGTTTCAAACAGCTTCCCCAAGGGTATTTTCTTTCTGCATGTTCAAAGGTCTCTGTGTCAGCTCCAAAGCCCACTCCAAAATGGTTCCCTGTAAGTGACCCTCTTTGAATGGGTGGAGACACATTTCCATGGAAACCACCTAATCAAATGTTACCACCCACAATTGGGTGAGTCACATCTCCATGGAAACAATTTAAATAAAAAAGATCCCACTCAATGATATTGAATAGGATTAAAAACATGGCTTTTGTGGGTATATAATCACTTCAAACTGGCACAGCTTCATCAGCAAAGCAATCAGAAACTAAGAACAGCAAATGGGGAGATGAGAAAGAGAAGGGGCAAGACAGAAGCCATCCATGTCTTCTTCCCTGTTTGCTTTAATTCCATTCTATCCACACACCATGCCTGAGCTAAGGGAGGGGAAAAGCTTTATCTATAAGTAATATTTAAAGATTTGCTTTCTATACCTCAAAGTTGTGGTGGGGATGGAGGATGGGGGGAGGTTGCCCATGATCTAATACTCCAGGGCCAGGGAAAGTACCTGCACCACCAAATAAATTTAATGTGTTGGTGACAGGAATGAAGTTCTCTAATGGGCTACATTTCCCCAAGTGGATTTTACCATTTACACACTTTGCCCAGGTTCCACTGCAGATGGGGGGTAGAAGTAGCAGAGACAGCCCATCCCTCCTTGAACATACTGTGGTGTTTTGAGGGCCTCTAATCTTGATACTGAAACCATGAGCAGGAAAAACTGGTTTATAACAATATTGTAATCGCTGACTGTGCTGGTTTGAAAGGATTACTTACCCTAGAAAAGTCATATTTTAATTCTAATCCATTTTTGTGGAGATAGCCATTTCTCTTAATCCATATTCAGTACTATAGATTGGAAACTTGATTAGATTATCTCCACAGAGCTGTGACTTACCCAATTGTGGATATTAACTTTAGATTAGAGGGAGGTGTGACTGTACCCATTCCAGGTGGGTCTTGATTAGATTACTGGAATTCTTTAAGAGAGGAAGCATTTTGGAGAAAGTTTGAGAATGATGAGAGAGGCAGAGCCGCAGAGCCCACACAGCCAGAGACCTTTGGAGATGAAGAAGAAAAACACCCCTGGGAAAGATTCATCAAACAAGAAGCCTGGAGATGAAGCTAGCAGACATTGCCATGTTTGTGATGTGCCTTTCCATTTGAGAATGAAACCCGGAATGTCATCAGCCTTCTTGAGCCAAGGTATCTTTCCCGGTATGCTTTAGATGAGACATATCTATAGCTTTGTTTTAGTTGGGACATTTTCACAGCCTTAGGACTGTGGACTTGTAACTTAATAAATCCCCCTTTTTTAAAAAGCCATTCCATTTCTGGTATATTCCATTCCGGCAACCAGCAAACTAGAACACTGACTAAAGCAGATTTATTTATTATTTTAATTTATGTAATGAAAGGATTTATTATATTGCTTTAACTAAATACTTGTTTCTTATTGATAGCCCCTTTCTTATAGCCCATTTATTTAACTTAGTCTCCTTACTTGATATCTTACACTTATTGAACTATTTATGGCTCTACTACAGTAATCTGGTAATCTATAACCATATGTATTGTTCCAGCTGGACTTTGTCTGTTCTTAATTCCTTTATTTGTTATCTTATGTTAACTAAGTGATTTACAACCTTGTTATAACCTGTTATTTTATGTTAATTAAGTGATTTACAACCTTGTTATAACCTGTAACCTGATGCTTATTCCAGCTGACTTTTGTCAGTCCTCAAGTATGGCTTCTTGGGTGGGCCACAGTGACTCAGCAGGCAGAGTTCTCACCTGCCATGCTGGAGACCTGGCTTTGATTCCCCACGCCTGCCCATGCAAACAAACAAACAAACAAAAAAGAACAGCTTGAGTTGGTGCTTACATACTTCCAATTAACATAACTAGAAGATAACCAATCAATATCTACATCACTATTTCCACCTCCCTTTGTTTGAATCTCAAACAAAACCTCAGCATTTTTCCAATTTGAGGAAACAGATCTGAGGCATGCTTTCTGTTTCCTTACACAGCCACTCTGTAATAACGCTCTTTCTCTCTTTGAAACTTTGGTGTCACAGATTGACTTTGGTGTGCATGGGGCTGCAGATCCAGCTTGGCAATGCTACCATATTCAGGGTTGTGCAGCACATAAGCCTGTTTCCTTGGCCCTCCTAAAAAATCTTTACATTACAAAATATCCTTTATTAAATCACTTATTGCTATATATATAGTGGATTTTGTGGTCTGCAACTGTTTCATTAGCAATAAAGGAACACCAACAAATAAATTGTATAAACATATAGCTCAGCAGTTAAAAACATTAGATAAGTATTTTTTAATAGTTTAAATCTCACAAGTAGTTAAAATTACAGAATGATGTTCACCATTTGTGTTACTTAAGAAACCCATGAAGCAGGATGGTGCAAGAGCAGCTCAGTGGTATAATTCTCACCTGCCATGCAGCAGATCCAAGTTCAATTACTAGACCCTACACTTTGTCAAAAACAAAACAAACAAACAAAAATCCTCTTTATGACAAAATGGATGAGCCTTGAGGATACAATGCTGAGTGAAATAAGCCAGCCACAAAAGGACAGATATTGTATGACTCCATTTTTATGACCATGGTAAAGGTAAAATCAAAGGCTTACAATACAGAATATAGGGGACTTAGAGATACCTAGAAGCTAGAACTAGGTGAACTATTAGCTTCAGAGAAGATAGGGTTTAACAAATGAGCATGATTGCTAAATCATTATATGGATATTTCTTTTAGTCTCCAGTATCTTATAGGAGCTAGGAATAAATACCTAAAATTGTGGAATTGTAACCCATACCTAACTCTGAAATCTGTTATATAACTAATCGTTGTGCTGTGCTTTGAAATTTATTGCTTTTTTGTATAATATTATTTTTCACAAAAAAGAAAAAAAGTCAATTTGTGATGATAAAAAATATATACATATTCTTTCTAACCTCCTATATCCTGGAGAAGCTAGAAGGAAAAATCTGAGAGGGATCATATGGTAGCCCATGACAAACTCTGAGATCTGTCTTGTAACTACTTGTTAAAAAGTGTGTTGAAAACTATTGCTTTTTCCTTTCTTTGCTTTGTATATATACTATATTATACAATAAAAAAATTAAAAAAAAGAAACCCATCAAGCAATACCATGTACAATTTTAGTAGACATCAATTGCTGGTTTTCTAGATCCAAGTGCACAAAGTTTTTGCCTCTGCAGATACAGGAAGAAGAACAGGACTGGAGAAAGGAAAAGAGAAGGCTTCATCTTTTTCTGAAATGTTTATTTATTTTAAAAAACCTTAATAAGAAACAACAAAATAACATGTCTAATTACTAGATAGTAGTTACATAAGTGCTGTTTTCTGTATTATTTTATTCAGTTAGTAAGATTCAAAAGCATAAAATAAAATAGAAGAACATTAAGAAAAATATTTGTGGTAAAAGAGAAAATTCAGGAACAAAACTGGAAAACTAGTGACCATATAGCAAAATGATAACAATCTAAAACAGGGGTCAGCAAACTATAGCCTGCAGGTCAAAACTGGCCAGTGGCTTGTTTTAGTAAATAAAGTTTTATCGGAACACAGCAATGACCATTTGCATGCAAGTCTGGATTTCTTAACTTCAGCTCTACTAACATTCTGAGCCAGATAATTTTTGCTGTAGGGAGCTGTACTGTGTGCACTGCAGGATGTTTAGCAGCATTCTTGGCCTCTATCCACAAATGCCAGCAGCACTTCCCCCTCATTATGACAAAAAAAAAACATTTCTGGACATTATCAAATGAATACTGAAGGACAAAATTGCCCAAGTTTGGTAACCACTAGTTTGCATATTATCTACTTTGATACTACAAAGGCAGAGTTGAGAAGCTGTGAGAGATCATATGGCCCATAAAGCCTAAAATATTTATTATCTGGCCCTTTAAAGAAAAAGTTTGCTAACCCTTTTTGTCATTAACAAAGGCAAAGGATATATGTTAGAACAAGAAAAGAAACTCCAAAGGATATGAAAAACAATCTGAAAAAAACAACCCCCATTTAAAAAAGGGAAGATAAGAATAAGCAATTCACAGAAAGAGTTCAAATGACCCTTAGGCATGGCAGATGCTCACATCACAGTTAGTTAAGAAAATGCAAATTGAAGGCACTTTTATTTTCTTATTTTACAAACTTAAAAAAGGGTCCAATCCTGCTTGAAGTTGTCAGGAAATGGATGGACATTCCTGGAGAGATTTATGGTAAATTTCAGAAAATAATAAGGCATTCACTATTACATTTTAAATATAATATATTGTAAGGCAAGGAATCCAACTAGTAGGAATCCACCTACCCTACAGAAGTGAAAGCACAAATGTCTAATATTATAAGTGTAGTAAAATCAATAACTGTATGACCACTTATAAAATAACTGAAATTTCATTAATGGAAGAATGGGCTGTGTATATTTTGGTCTGTCATTTTACATAGGAGCCCTCTACAGTTCAACAGTGAGCTCTGCAGCTGATTGAAAAGATGACCATAGTGTGTTACCAAGTGAGAAAAGGAGGCAGCGCTTCAATGTGGTAGCACGATCCCACTTAACTACCCTCTCACACACACATCCACACACACCACCAAAACAAACCTCTTAGATGTGGGTGTGCTTCTTAAGTATGGAGAAAAGCATGAAAGGAATCACACTGGGTTTTGAAAAATGGCACTTCAGGGGTTGTGTGATTTACTGACTTTTAAATCATTACAATATTTCCATGGTTTTGGTGAAATATTATTATAAAAATTTGGAAGAGAACTTTCAAGTCTTGAAAGAAAAAAATGCATGTATGTGGGCAGAAAACAAAAGAGAAAGTATTTTCTCAATATTTATTAAAACTTAAAAAAGTTAGAAATTGTAATGAAACCAGTTTGGCTTGGTTTTATTAATTCTTTAATTCTTCTAATTGATACAATTTCTCCCCTTAGAAGAATATCTAAAACTTTCAAGGATAGATTTATGAAATAAAAGCACCAATGCGGATGAAATTTAATATTTAATCATTTTTCCTTTTAAAAAAACTCTTGAATTTTTGTTGTAAATCATCCACTAATTGATAACTGATATTTAGCTATGACTGATCTTATTCATCAAGTAATAAATGTTTACATTTATGATATGCATTTTTCTTATGGCATGGGACAAAAGAAGAATCCATTTGATGGTGATTCTTCTAAATGTTGTGAATGTCTACAGACCAGGAGATCAGATCAAGTGTACGATTGTAGTGACATCACAGCAGCTGCTGAAAATTCATAATCTGCATGGTTCTCAGTTCTTTTAGTAATAGTTATTTTTCTGTTTAGCTTCCAATGTGGAAATACTATATTTATATATTACATTCTTTAACAATTGGGTCATCATGAACATTCTGGATAAACAATCTATTAGTTTCTTCTTTTAATATGCTGCTAGATTTCACTTGCTGCAATTTTAATTGGAATACTCATTTATCCTAAGTACAAGAAGTTTTTTTTTAATAGCTTATTTGATTTTAGATGCTGTCCTTTTCCAAATTTGGCAAAAGGGTTATGCTTAACCTCACTGCATGATTCTTTGAATTTTGAAGATTCAGAAGATTTTACTTGTAATAAAAATCTGCTACTAGAGGAATGTTATGGTGTAACACTTTGACGAGTTTCTTCTTGGTTGTTACTTTACTCAGGAAAATAAACTTTTTCAGGATTTCAGACATACTGCACAAATCTGAATAGGAACACATACTATCAGATGCTGAATGGGGCAGGCTACGGTGGCTCAGCAGGCAGAATTCTCACCTGCCATGCTGGAGACCCGGGTTCAATTCCCGGTGCCCATCCATGTGGAAAAAAAAATGCTGAATGTTGGGTGCATGGATAATTTAGTGGTTAGTATTAGGTCGGGAGAAAGGGGAGGGTCGCTTGACTGGAGCTGTGCAGAGTGTGTTGCCCCTTCTGGACACAGGCTGAAGCAGTTCCTGGAACAAACCGATGAACCATTGTGATAAGACCCTTGCCAAACATTACCTGACCTCCTTGCTTAAAAACTGCCCACATCAAGACCCAGGCGCGGACTCACTAGCCCCTACCTTGGGTTCTGTGAGCTCTGCCTGGGAGCACAGGAATAAACCTCCTCACTCTAAGGTTTATTTGTCTGCCTCCTCTCTCCTCTTTCCTCCACATATTCAGTGACAGGGGATCTCTCAGCCCACCGCTGCATCCATCACAGATTGGGTAAGTCCCTTCCCTCCTAGCCTTCCTGTCTGTCTCACTGTTCTGAGAGAGCCTGTCCACAAATTACCCTCTGAAAATCATGAATTCATGTCAGGTTCTCTTCTGAGGGCTGAGGTGACCGGGGATGCCTGCAAGCCTCACACCTTTTCCCAGGACTCAAAAAGTCATGGGGATGCCCCGCTTCTTGTTTCCCTACTGATTCTCAGGTCCAGGATCTGAAAGGGCCTCAAACCAGGGTGAGACGTCCCTTGGGGAGATAAGCCCCCACTCGTAAGAGCTCCAGGGACTCTCTCAGGGCATTAGGATGCTGACACCCCCTGAGCCAGTGTTTTGAGACCCACCAGTATGGGCAAAAAATCCTCAAAAGCCAAACCTTCTACTCCTCTGGGTTGTCTCCTGACTAACCTATCTACACTGGATTTACTTCCAGACATCAAGCCAAAATGCTTAATTTACTTTTGTAATAAGGCTTGGCCCCAATATCGATTGGACAATGATTCTCATTGGCCTGAGGATGGGACTTTCAATTTTAATATCCTTACAGACCTCCGCAACTTTTGCCAGAGGAACAACAAATGGGGCTGAGATTCCTTATGTCCAGGTTTTTTCTCTTCTGCGGTCCTGACCTTCTCTCTGCATATACTGCTCTATGACCCAAGTTCTCCTAGCCAAAGAGACCCCCAAGCCCTCACTCCTGGACAAATAGCCCGATGGAATTTCCTCCTTTTCTGACCCCCTCAATTCCTCTTCCTTTAAACGACCAGAGCCTCCACCATATTTAGGGACACTATCCTTTTCTCCTCTGCTCTACCCTCCTCTCCCTCCAGTGGCTCTCCAGCTGCCATCTTGTCCTTCTCTTCCCCCTTCTGCTCCAGCGGCTCTCCAGTCACCATCTTGTCCTTTACTTCCTCCTTCTGCTCCAGTGGTTCTCCAGCTGCCATCTTGTCCTTCTCTTCCTCCTTCCACTCCAGCAGCTCTCCAACCACCACCTTGCCCTCTTCCCCCTTCACTGGCTCCCTTGTCACCTCCTGATTCTTCACTGTCCCCGACAGCCTTGCCTTCCTCACCTATAAGCGCCCATACCCACTCAAAGAATGCTTTACTCTGCCCCCTCAGGGAAGTTGCAGGACCTGAAGGATTAATTTGAGTACCCACTCCCTTCTCCCTGGCTGATCTCTCTCAGATCGAGAAATGGTTGGGCTCCTCTAATGATTCAACCACCTATACTAAAGAATTCCAATATCTGGCTAATGCCTACAACCTTACCTGACATGACATTCATGTGATCTACTCTTCTTCCCTAAGTACAGATGAGATGGACTGCATTTTCAATGCAGCCAGGGTTCATGCTAACCAGGTACATATAACTGACCACACCATGCTGGTAGGGGCCGAGGCGGTACCAGATCAAGAGCCAGGGTGGGGCTATCAGGTTGACACTCCAGCGGGGAGAAACAGATGGACTAAGTGAGACAAAATGCTTACAGACCTCATAACTGGCATGCAGAAGGCTTCCCATAAAGTTGTAAACTTTCATAAGCTGAGGGAGGTTACTCAGGGTCCTGAGGAAAATCCTGCCACTTTTCTAAACCAGCTCACAGAAGCCCTCTCCCAATATACCTGCCTAGACCCTGACTTGGGGGCTGGTAAGACCGTCTTAGCCACCCATTTTATATCCCAGTCGGCTCTGGATATAAGGCACAAACTTAGAAGAATCGAGGATGGTCCTCAGGCCCCTATTTGTGACCTGGAAAACATGACCTTTAAAGTTTTTAATACTCATGATGAGTTGGAGAGGGAGGAAAAGGAGTCCTGGGACTGTAGGGTGGACCTACAAACCCAATCCTTGATTGTGGCCCTGCAGCCCATTTCAACTGCCAAGAGGCTGGCTATGACTAATCTGCTGCCAGGAAAATGCTTCAAATGTGGTCTCGATGGACACTGGTCCCACCAGTGCCCCAGTCCTCGACTGCCCAAGGGACTATGCCCTTTCTGTGGAAAGAAAGGGACACTGGAAAAATGACTACCCCTCAGTGCCTGGCTGTGGAGGGGCCGTCCTTCCAACCCCTGATCCACCGCTGGCAGTCCTGGGCCTGGCCAATGATTACTGATGACACTCGGCCTCAGCGACCCCAATCACCCTTGTTGAGCCCAGGGTAACAATCAAGGTAGCAGGTAAGTCCACATCTTTTTTGGTGGACATGGGGGCTACCTTCTCTGTCCTCTCCTCTTACTTGGGTCAACTCCTTCCTTCCCAGGTCATGGTCATGGGCATAGATGGCCATCCTTCGTGCCCCTTAACTAGTGGACCACTTACATGTTTAATAGAAGGCTACCCCATTACATGCTCTTTCTTAGTGATGCCTTCTTGTGCTGGCCCACTAATGGGGCAGGATCTTCTTACCAAGTTGTCCCTCACTTTACTGGATACAAAGACCTCAAACAAATTTACTATTACCCTTATGTGTGGCCTCCACTTCCACCCAGGGTTTCACCCTTTCCTCACCTCCCCTACCGCCTCACCTAGTGAACCCAGAGGTATGGAATACCTCAACTCCCCTTATAGCTTCCCATCATAAACCAGTTCTAATCCAGCTGAAGGACCCCTCCTTATTCCCATCTCGGCCACAGTTTCCCATCTCCATTACCCATCAGAAGGGACTCCAACTTATCATTAACTGGCTCAAGGGAAAGGAACTCCTCATACCAACTAACTTGCCATATAACACCCCTATTTTGCCTGCCAAGAAATCTGATGGTTCTTATCATCTGGTCCAGGACCTCCAACTAATTAATGAGGCTGTCATCCCCATCCACCCAGTAGTTTCCAACCCATATACTCTTCTCTCACACATCCCCTCTTACACCACTCATTATTCTGTCCTGGACCTCAAAGATGCCTTCTTTACAATCCTTCTAGACCTTGCCTGTTACAGTTTGTTCGACTTTACCTGGGAAGATCTGGACTCTTCTGCTGCCCAACAACTTACATAGATGGTATTACCTCAAGGTTTTCACAACAGCCCCCATATTTTTGGCCAAGCCCTATCCAGGGACCTAAAAGGGTGCAATCCAACTCCCAGTGTCATTCTCCAATACATGGATGACCTATTAATTTGCAGCCCCTCTGAAGAATCTTCCACAGAGGCTACTGCCACCCTGTTTAATTTTTTGGCTAATAAAGGACACCGGGTCTCCCCTGCCAAAGCTCAACTCTCTTCCTCAATCGTCACCTACCTGGGGCTCCACCTCACTCCCACTTCCCAACATCTAGCTGTGGACAGACAGCAGGCCCACCAAGAACTCCAACCTCCAGAAAATTCCAAACAGATTTTATCTTTCCTAGGTTTTGTGGGGTTCTTCCAACACTGGGTCCCCAGTTTTCCCCCCCTGGCAAAGCCTCTTTATGAAGCAACCAAGGCGACACCTACGGGAACCCTAGATGACCCCTCTACTATAACCAAAGCTTCTTCGGTTCTCTGTGATGCCTTACTTTGGTCACCCCTGCTTGCTTTTCCAAATCCTGACAAACCCTTCTTCCTTTTCACTGATGAAAAACAAGGGCTAGCGGTGGGAGTCTTAACCCATCCTCTGGGACCAACTTATACTCCAGTGGCCTACCTTTCTAAATAAATGGACCCCACCACCCATGGGTGGCCTCCCTATCTCTGAGTGCTGGCTGCGGCCACCACCCTAACTCATGAAGCTCTTAAACTTAGTCTGGGTAGACCTCTCCAAGTCCTGTTGCCCCACCATTTACAAGACCTCTTATCCCATAAATCCCTCTCTCTGCTCACCCCTTCCCACCTCCAGGAGTTTCACTTGGTCTTCCTAGAAAACTCAGATGTCACACTCTCTATCTTGCCTGGCCTCAACTCTGCTACTTTTCTCCCTCGCGGTCCTCCATCAAATCCCTCTCCACAGCCCACTCACCTTTGCACTGAAATCATGGACGAGCTCTCCTCCCCATGCCAGGGCCTCTCACACACACCACTGTCACAGACAGACCTCACCCTCTTTGTTGATGGGAGCTCAATAATAGACCAATGGGGAAAGTGCAGGGCTTCATATGCTATAGTTTCTTCCACCGAAATACTTGAGGCTGTATGCCTCCCAGGGGGAACCACATCCCAAAAGGCTGAACTAATTGCTCTCACTAGAGCCTTACACCTAACCAAAAATAAATCTGCCAACATTTACACGGATTCCAAATATGCTTTTCTGGTTGCACACTGCCACTCGACCACCTGGAGGGAGCAAGGGTTCCTTACCACCAACGGCTCACCAGTAATCAACTCTAAACTTATCCAAATGCCTGCTGCAGGCACTTCAATTACCATCACAGTTGGCCATCATCTGCAAAGGACACCAAACAGATGGATCCAAAGCCACCCGCGGAAATAACTGGGCCAATCCTGTTGCATGGGAACTGACCAGAGAACCCTCACCTTTAAACCCTCAAGCACCAATTCTTTTCTTTACTCTCCCCTCCCTCCAACCAGCCTATTCTTCCAGGGAACATGAAAATCTCCTTGCACAGGGAGGCTCAACTACACCGGAGGGCTGGATCTTCCTCGATAACAAGGTTGCTCTCCCAACCAAACAGGCCCCCAATATTCTCTCTCAGGTGCATTTGTCACTTCACATCAGACCCAGGGCCCTCACATGGTTCCTCCAGCCCTTATTCCATCACCCATCCCTGACTCACTTCATAATGTCAGTCTGCTACTCCTGTCCCACTTGTCAAGTAACAAACCCTCAAGGAGAGTTATGCCCCACTTTCCTAACCCATAAACTAAGAGGACACCTTCTGGGGCAGGACTGGCAAATCAATTTCACTCACATGTCCACTCACAAAAAATTCCAATACCTACTAACTATAATTGACACCTTAACAGGTTGGATAGAGGCTTTTCCTACTACATGGGAAACTACTGATGTGGTGGCTGACATCTTCCTAAAACAAATCATTCCCTGCTTCGGACTACCTACCTCCATCTAGTCTGATAATGACCCAGCCTTTATTTCTCAGGTGGTCCTGCAGTCCTAGACCCCAATCCTCAGATAAGGTGGAACGAGCTAACAGTCTTATCAAGACACAGTTAACCAAATTAGCCAATGAACTATGACAGTTCTGGGTCGACCTCCTTCCTCTGGCCCTTGCCCAACTACGTGCTGCTCCATGGGCACCTACTTTCTTAAGTCCTTTCAAGATTATGTACGGCCGCCCATTCCTACTCAATCACCATCTGCTGGTGCAGCCTCCTCCCCTGGGCTCTTACTTACCTTATCTCTCCTTAATCAGGCATTTCCTATGGGAACATGCCAATGATTCCTGCCACAACCCAGCGAGATTGATCCTGCCGATCCTCCCCACAGTCTCCAGCCCAGGGACAAAATACTTCTTAAACAGCTCCAGCCTGGACCACCCTAACCACAGTGGACTGGCCCACACACAATGATTCTCACCACTCCTACAGCGGCAAAGCTTCTGGGCGACCCCTCTTGGCACCACCTGTCATGGGTCAAACTATACAAACAGAATGAAAGCCCATACACCTTTGTCACCCTCTGGGGCCCACTTGCATCTGCCTCACTCACACTATTCACCCTCCTAACCCCCAATGAGGGCACTTCCTACATATGGAAATTCAAAATCTGGGAAACTTTTAACCAGTACAGCAAGTCAACCAGCCATATAACTGGTACAGGAGACTGCCCTCTCACAGGCTATAGCCAGTCTTTAACCATCCCCATAACTCCTAAATTGGTCGCTAGCGACTGGGGGCCATATGCTTGCTTTCCATATGATTAGACTGAAACTTACTGCAACCAGGACAATTATAAGGACATATATGGGAGGTGCCCCTATTGGTCATGCAGAATACATGATGCTGATGATGGAGCGGGACTCTTCTACATCAGCTCCAAATGATTTTACATAAATATTGCAGATCCCTGAGACACTAGATGGGTGATGGGGGTTCAAGGCAAACTATACTATAGCAGCTGGTCCCGGTACCCCATAGGTACCATTGAAATACATCGCGAATATGTTCTCATCAATAATACTCAGGTCCAGGTGTCTGCCAACATTTTACAAGCAGAGCAGACCCTCTCCAGCCACCTCACTCAATTCTCTGCCTCAGCGGTCCCTCTAACATGGATTCAGTCCTCCAACATACCCTACAATTCCTCAACCAAACACAAATATTTCCCAACGTAGTCCACTGTTTCCTTTGTGCTTTGTTGGGAAGGCCCCTATTGGCAGCCGTCCCTATAAATCATATCCAAGTACACAATCGAAACCCTGATTCCTGCCATACCACCCTAAAAAACTTCCCCCTATGGGAACAAGAGCCCAACAACCTTCCATACCCCCTAAGGGTCTGCCACCTTACTCACACAACTACGGGCCAAGTGGAGCTCCATGGAAAATGCCAAACTCACTTCACCATCCACAACTCCACCCACACCCCTAAAGGACAATATTTCTGGTGTAACAGGATTCTTACCAAGTGCATCAACCTCACTACCCCAGGACCATGCTTCCTGGTAACCATAGTTCCTCAATTAACCCTCTATGGTGAATCTGAGCTAACTTGGCTGTTGCCCTCTCTTCACTTCAAAAGGGCTGCCTTCCTTCCTATCCTGGTAGGCGTTAGCCTGGCTGCCTCTGTTGCAGCCTCAGTCACAGTGGGAGGGGCACTGGAACATGGTATCTTAACCTCTCAAAACTTCAACTTGACTACAGGTGGCCCTGTAATCAACCTCAGAATCCCTGTCTTCTCTGCAACATCAACTTACCTCATTGGCCCAGGTGACCCTTCAAAAACAATGGGCCTTGGACCTGTTAACAGCCAAAAAAAAAAAAAAAAAAAAAGGAGGAACATGCATATTCCTCCAAGAAGAATGTTGCTATTACATCAATGAGTCAGGTCTGGTAGAACAAAATATTCAAACCCTGAACAAACTGAAAGAAGATCTCTACCATAGAAAACAGGGAACCAACTCCACCCTGACCTGGTTATCTTCTCCCCTGGCAACATGGCTTCTCCCATTACTAGGACCAGTTATCCTAATCTGTCTTTTCTTTCTCCTAGCTCTCTGTCCCTCAACTTCCTTCAAGGATGCATGAAGGAACTGTCACAGGTGGCAATCAACCAAATGTTCCTGCATCATTATCACCGCCTACCTTCCTCACCAGATTCCTATAGCCAACCTGCCCCCTCTTCTGACTATGACGGTTCTGGCCCATAACCCCACACTACCCCAATACAGCAGGAAGTAGCCAGAAAGATCTCAGTGCCCTATTATCACAAAAAGGCTGGAATGTTAGGTCGGGAGAAAGAGGAGGGTCACCATGACTCAAGCTGTGCAGAGTGTGCCACTCTTTCTGGATGCAGGCAGAAGCAGTTCCTGGAACAAGGAGATGAACCATTGCAATAAGACCCACATCAAGACCCAGGCATGGACTCACCAGCCACTACCTTGGGTTCTGTGAGCTCTGCCTGGGAGCACAGGAATAAACCTCCTCACTCTAAGGTTTCTTTGTCTGCCTTTTCTCTCTGACGCCTCCAAAACCTTTCAGTTAGAATGCCTGCCTTTCATGCGGGAAACTTAGGTTTAATTTCCAGACCATGCACTGCCCCTCCCCCCAAAAATGCTGAATGTAAATATAAACATTTCCTGAACCTTACCTAAATCAGAGTTGACTATATATAAGAAAATAATGCTTTTCCAGGATTTTAAATATATCATAAAAAGCTTAGTGTAAACAATTTCTCTTCTTACTCAAAGCTGGACAAATAAGTATAGGTCTTTATATGTGAAAATATTTTAAATGATAATTTTCCATAATTCACATACATTACAAAGAGTACAAAGGTAAACATTTGGGATGCTTTCACTCTTAACAGACATGCATGGGGTTTCTTATTTCACATAATTCCAGGGACAAGGCAGTTTCAAATTGTTTCAAAAGCTCAACAACGTCAAGGACAGAGGTAATTCCAATCTCTGCCAATCTCAAGCTATTTCCCCACTGACTGTAAATTTGCTACAATTCCATGTATCCCACAGACATATATCCTATATATAAGGCACATTCCCTCCCATTTTATTGGGAAAGGAAATTTAACTGGCACCCACTTGCAGACCTCTGCTCAGATTTTTTTGTGGCCAGGAGTATCATACATCTTCCCAGCCACAAAGCAAGTAAGCTAGGAGGGCAAGCATCTGGCCTTTACAGCTTTAAGCAGATAGCAAGCTCTCCCTGCAAAGGGAGAAAGCTAATAACCGATGGACAGAAAACAGGTGTGCTACAACACAGCCACCTGATTTCTTTCATCTCCTTAATTTTTGCAGTTATATATTATTTCTATTTGTGATGCTTGAAGTTTTCTTGCAATCTTACCAAAGCTTAGGATGCACTCTTTTCATTTCAAAAATTTTAGCTAATAATGTTTTTTCCATTTCATGAATCTAGTTTTCCCCTTTTTGTGAGCTGTTTTGCACTCATAATATGAGCTTTTTTAATTCTAGAGTTGATTGATTTTTTAATTTCTCATTCCTTTGATCAACAAATATTTACTGAGAACCTACTGAGAGCAGGCAGTACACCAGGTATAACCAAGTCAGAGGGTATTCTGGCCCTTAATTGTCCCAATTTTCTACACATACTAAAATTAGTTAGTTTTCCTCAGAGTATGTATTTGTTCATATCCCACAAATTCCGATATATAAGGTTTTTGGTCACTTATTCCTAATAGTATTTTCCTTCATTTCCTTAATAATATGATAATTTTTATACAGCTGTCTTTAAAATTTCCTAGTGGAGAAATGGATTTCAATCAGGACTTTTCCCTAATTCTCTAGAATAGAGATCAGAGATATGGCACATGTCTTTTGTTGTTTGGATGGGTTTAATAAATCACCTAAATCATCCTCCTAAGTTTCTAATGGCTGATCTCACAACAATGGATTCTTAGATATTTTATTTAGTTTTTTTACATTATGAATTTCCTGATGATGCAGAAGTACTAGCTATGAATGAAAGCTTTGCTGCTTTTGATTTTTCCCCAGATGGGAATTATCTAATATTCAATAAAGAAAAAAGGTGATGGACTTTTTTCCCCATACATAAGGACTTCATCTCTTAAATGATCTCTAATACTACATAATTATGAAAATAGTAAAGAAAAGTAATAATAAAAGCACCTCTCAATTAGCACACTATTAGCATAAGCCATGCACTGTTGTAAATGATATAAATGTGTTAATTTTATTAATTCTCACAATGCTACAAAGAAATATGGTGATAGTACTGCTAATTTATAAATCAGAAAATTTAGGCATAGTTATGAAATTCACAAAACAAGTGAAAAATAATGAGCACAAATCAAGACTAAACATTATTTAGATTCTTTCCCACTTTGATTCAGTTCTGGTTAGTTCTAGAGAACAAATTTGCTAATATTTAAGAAGATTTGATTGGGATAGAAGGATTTGTTACATTTTAATATTAATGCAGCCTTCCTCACATATGAATTATCAGATAACTTGTTACTAAAGAAAACTGATGTCCTATATATATGAAATTTACATTATAAATCTTCTGGTTTCCCAAATGGTTAATGACAAGTGAAGATTTCCTAGAAAAGTACTATTTATTAGATCTTTGTGGTGAAGTCCCTAACATTGAAGGAGGTTTGAATGGTTAATATTTTAACCATACTTTGCCTTGCTAAGTTTATCCTTGTTATGAATTCCCTAATTCTGAGCCATAGAAATGGCCTCCCAACTTTCCTTATATGCATGGAGTTTTAAAGTTTTTCCTGATTGAATTCTGATGTCTCATAAATTTTGAGACACAAGTCCCTCCTTATTCCTAACATTTGTGTTTCTCATGAGTAACAAGTGTCAAATTCTACCCCTTAAATAAAGGCCTTCCAGGCCTTACATCCACAATATGAACTCTGATATTCAGAATTTCTGCAAGCATGAACTCTGAAATTTATTAAGAGAGCCTGAAATACTTTCCCACATTCCTTATAATCATAGGGGTTTTTTGTTTGCTTTGTTTTTCACTGGTATGAATTTTCTGATGTCAATTAAGTTCTGAGCTTTTCCAAATTTCTTCATTCAGTCTTATGTCCTGTATGAATTCTTTGATGTTGACTAAGTTGTGAGCCATGAATAAAGGCCTTCCCACATTCCTTACATTCATAGGGTTTCTCATCAGAATGAATTTTCTGGTGTCAATTAAGTTCTGAGCCACGACCAAAGGCCTTCCTACATTCCTTACACTCATGGATAGGGTTTTTCACCACTATGACTTCTCTCATGATGAGTAAGTTCTGACCTTCGAATAAAAGCCTTCCCACATTCCTTACATTTATGGGGTCTCTCACCAGTATGAACTTTTTGATGTCAAATAAGTTCTGTGCTACAAGTGAAACCTTTTCCACATTCCCCACATTCATAGGGTTTCTCAACTCTGTGAGCTCTCTGATGTTGAGTGAGTTCTGAGCCATGATGAAAGGACTTCCCACATTCCTTACATTTTATAGAGTTTCTCTTTGGTATGAACAGTCTGATGTCAAATAGGATGTGAATCAGAAAGAAAAGCTTTCCCACACTCCTTACATTTATAGGGTTTCTCACCAGTATGAATTCTTTGATGTAGAATCAGTTGTGAGGCACAACTATATGCCTTCCCACATTCCTGACATTCATGGCGTCTCTCATCAGTATGAATTATCTAATGAAGACTAAGCTGTGTGTCATAACAAAATGTTTTCTCACATTCCTTACATTTATGGGGTGTCTCACCAGTATGAATTTTCTGATGTAGATTAAGTTGTGAGGTAGATGGAAAGGCCTTCCCACACTCCTTACATTTATAGGGTTTTTCACCCATATGAATCCTTTGATGTAGGCTAAGTTGTGAGTTAGAATTAAAGACTTTCCCACATTCCTTACATCTGTGGGGTTTCTCACCAGCATTAATTTTCTGAGGTTGCATAATTTCAGAGTCATGAATAAAGGCATATTTCTTATTTTCATTACTTTTTTGACCATCATGAATTCTCTGGTGTTACCTCAAGGCTGATCTACTATTAAAGGTTTTCCCACATTCAGAGTCTTTTTCCTTATTGTGAATTCTTTCATGTTGAACAGGGTATGACTGGTACCTGAAAGCTTTATTATATTTCTTGGATTAACCATATTTGTCTCCTGTATGAATTCTCTGGTGTGCTTATGCAGTGTGTGCTGAAGGGAAGTGGATGTTTCTTCAGAAGTTTTTACTGCTTGTCGGATGTGTCCTTCCTGAATTTCCTTTTCTCTTTCCTCCCAGAACGTGATTTCTTTGTTACCTTTGAGCCTGGTGTACTCAAAGTTACAGCTTATATGTCTTTTTCTTATCTTCTGTTTCAATGATTTAATTTTAGAATTACTCTTCTTTGGAGATGAATTTTTGGTTTCTGTTCTGCACTGCTATTCAGCAAGATAACAAGAAAGAAAAACAGGGATTTTTATTTTATGATGCAGGAGAAAGGAAAGTTCTAAGGTAGAAGTGATAAACTAAAAATAGTAAACAATTTAACCAGCTCTCAACATTGCACTACAATTTAATAAAATAATAAGAATGAGAATAGAGAAAATGAGTGGCACTGACAAAGGAAGGTGAAGGGGCACCAGAGGTGAATCAGAATCAACGAGTAATTATAGAACAGATTTCAGAGTTTGGTATGGGTTACAGTTCCACAATTTAGGCTTTTCCTTCTAGCTGCTCCAAGACACTGGAGACTGAAAGAAATATCAATATAATGACTCAGCAGTCATACTCATTTGTTAAATTCTATCTTCTCTGCTATAACTCCTCCTTCTCCTTTGGTCCTTCTTCCAATCTTTAGGGGTATTTGGGCTATGCCCATTCTAACTTTTTCAGTTGGAAAGGGGTGTTGGTAATATGGGATGGGGGATGGAACTATCTGATGTTCTTGGAGATGCTGGCTCCTCTAGATTTCAGGACTTAACTGGCCTAGAAACCCATGTGGAGGTTGTAGGTTTTTGGAAAATAATCTTAGTGCATGAAACTTCTGCAGAATCTCAGACAAAGCCCTAGGTGTTCTTAACTATTGACAGGAATGGTCTTGTTTGGGGTTTGGCAAATCCTGGTAAGTAGAAAAATCTAGCTGAAGCTCACATAAGCGTAGCTTCCAGAATAGCCTCTCAAACTCTATTTGAACTCTCTTAGCCACTGATACCTTATTTTGTTACATTTCTTTTCCCCCTTTTGGTCAAGAAGTTGCTGTCACCCCTTCTCAACATGCACAAAGTCAGAACTGACATTGCCTAAAGATCTCTATAGACTGGGAGAGGGATCAAAGGAGAAGGAGGAATTATGACAGAAAATAGGATTTAACAAATGAGTATGACTGCTGAATTACTATACTGATGTTTCTTCTAGCCTCCAGTGTTTTGGAGCAGCTGAAAGGAAAAATCCGAAATAGTGAAATGGTGACCCATAACAAACTCTGAAATCTGTTCTATAACTATTTGTCGAAGTGTTCTTTGAATATTATTGCTTTTTCTTTCTTTTATTTGTATATATGTTATATTTCACAATAAAAAAGTTTAAAAAAAAAAAAGAAGTTGCTGTCAATCCCATGTTGCCAGGGCCAGGCTCATTCCCGAAGACAGACTTTAAATCAATTATTATAAATATGTTCAAAGAACCTCTAAAAGCATTCAGTTGCAGATTAGAGGTGGCAGAAGAAAAAATCAGTGAACTTGGAGATAAGACAATTAAAATCATCCAGTTCTTCATCAAGCAGAAAGAAGAACAAATAAAAGTGAAGAGAGCCTGAGGAACCCATGGAGCAACAAAAGTACCAATATATGCACTGTGGACATACCAGAAGGAGAGGAGAGACAGGGGAAGAAAACATATTCAAAGAAATAACAGCTAAAAATTTTCAAATTTAAATGAACAAAATGAACATATACATCCAAGAAACTCAATGAACTCCAAACAGGATAAACCCAAATAGACACATGCTGTGGCATATTATAATCCAACTGTTGAATAAATGTCAAAGATAAAGAGAATTCTGAAAGTTGTAAGAAAGGCACAACATGTCACATATGAATGGAGCCTCAATAAGATTAAGTACTGATTTATCATCAGAAACCACAGAGGCAAGAAGATAGATGGATGACATTTAAAATGCTGAAAACAAAAAATTCCCCATAAAGTACTCTATGTCCAGAAAAAATGTCTCAAAAATGAGGGAGAGATATAAACATTCCCAGATAAACAAAAGCTGAGGGAGTTCATCACCACTAGACTGACCCTGCAAGAGATATAAAAGAGAATTATGCAGGTTGAAAAGAAAGTACAACAGACAATAGATTGAAGCTGTATGAAGAAATAAAAGATCTCTGATAAGAATTTAAAAATGTGAAAATATAAATACCAATAGTATTTTATTTTTGGTTGTAACTCTTACTTCCTACAGGATCTAAAAGGCAAACGCATACACTATAATGATAAATCTGTTGTTTTTGGACTCAATGCATAAACATATAAATTGTAACAAGAACTACATGAAGGCAGGGGGATAGAGAGGTACAGATCATATCTGCTATCTGAGCGAAGTTAAGTTGGTAGCAAAGCAAATGAGATTGCCACATATTTTGGATGTTAAATTTGAGTCCCATGGTAACTATAAAGAAAATATCAGAGAATATATTTTTCAAGGACGTAAGCTCATTGAAACAGAAAGTAAAGTTCAAGCTGTCTGGGCAGAAGGTAGGGTAGGATGGGAAGTTAATACAAAATGGGTGTAGGGTTTCTAGTTAGGAAGATGGGAAAGCTTTAGTGGTGAGGTTGATGGTACTGCAACATTTGAATGCAGTTAATCCCACTGAATGGTATGCTTTGGAGCAGTTGAGATATACTATTTATAGAATAAATAGTAAGTATATTCTATAAATATGTTTCCACAATATGAAAATGAAAAGAAAGAAAAAGCAACTAAAGAGGGATTGACAATTAAATGCAATACATGATTCTGGGCAGGATCTAACTGGGGAAGAGAAAAGGTTCAAAGGACAATACTGGGTCATATGAAAAAAAAATTGGAATATGGACTGTAAGCTTTATAAGAATGTTAAATATCTTAAACTGAACAATTGTACTTCATATGGTTACATAAGTGAATATCCTTGGTCTTAAATGTATACGGCATTATTAAGTGTTCAAGGACCATGATGTCAACAACCTATGCTCAACTGTTCAGAAAATGGAATGACAGATAGATGGACAAATGACAAAGAGATAAATGGATTGTTAGATGGATAGCTATAATGATGTGGCAAATGTGGCAAAATGTTAAAATTGGTGCTTCTAGGTACCTTGAGGCATAGGGATATATTGGAGTTCTCTGTAAGGGTTTTTTGTAACTTTCCTCTAAGTTTTAAAGTATCTCAAAATTAAAAGTTGGATAAAACAAGGAGTCAATAACCGGTACATGCTAAAAAACAAGGGGTTATTGCACTAGCTTGAAACTGCTATGTACCCCAGAAAAGCCATATTCTTTTAATCCAATCTTGTGAGGGCTGAACTATTGTTAGATGGGATCTTTTTTTGGGGGGTGGTGGTGCATGGTCTTGGAAATGAACCCAGGTCTCCCACATGAAAGGCAGGCATTCTACCACTGAACCACGAGTGCACCCAGATGGGACCTTTTGATTAGGTTGTTTCCATGGAGATGTGAGCCCATCTATTCAAGGTGAGTCTTAAGCCACTTAGTGGAGACCTTTAAGAGAAAGATAGTTTGAGGAAAGCACAGATGTCTGGAGACAGAAAACACCCCAGGAGATGCTAAGCTAAGAGATGAAATCCAGAGTGTGCCTCAGAGAAGCTGAGAAAGGATCCACAGATGCTTAGAGAGAGAAACACCCTGGGGATACTACGAGAAGACCCACAGGACACAAAGAGAAAGCCACTAGTATCATAAGCTGAAAGCAATGAACTGGGAGCAAGGATCAGCAGACGCCATCCACGTGCCTTCCCAGCAGACAGAGGTATTTCAGATACTGATGGACTTTCTTCAGAGGCCAAGTATCATCTTGCTGATGCCTTCATTCAGATATTTTTGTGGCCTTAGAACTGTAAATCTGTAACCTAATAAATCCCCTTTGGAAAAGCCAATTGATTTCTGGTTTATTGCACTCTGGCAACTTTAGCAAACTCTTTTAGCAGTCTGGCAACTTTAGCAAACTGAATCAATGGTGAACTTTGAAAACATTATGCTAAATTGGAGAAGTCAGTCACAGAAGACAATGTATTGTGTGATTTCATTAATAAAAAATAGAACAGGAAGTCTATAATAATAGTATAGAGTTCTTGTTCTATTTTTTATTAATGAAATCACACAATACATTGTCTTTTGTGAATTAGTGGTTGCATAGACTGGGTGTGGTGGTGCTGAGGAGATACTGAGAGACTGGTACTGGGTACAGGGTTTCACACTGGGGTGATGGGGTGTGCTAAAATTAGAATATGGTGCTGGTTGCACAAATCTGTGAAGACATTACAAAGCACTGATCTGTATACTTTCAATGGTGAATTTTATGATACACAAAATACATATCAATAAAGCTGTCAAGAAAAGATACGACAAAACTGAACCCAAAAGTACAGGTAAAATAATTGTCACAGGGGAAGGAGTAGGGTACTTCTCCTCTGACATGAGAGGGAAATATGAGAAAAGGGAAGTAGGAGAGTGGTAAGAGGAAAAAAAATTGAGATTCATCTTGGGGCTCATGCTAAAGCCATTTTAACTTTCTTTTCAGGTCTCATGCCTTTTCAGGGGGGTTTTCTATAACATCTGAGACATACTGAATTCTTACAGGCCAGCTCAATTACCACCTGCAATGGCCTCCCCTACGTGATTCACCATCACTCACCTGGGTACCATGCATTTGTCTCATTCCTCCTAACCATCCAGGACTCTTTACTCTGTCCCAAAAAGGAGATCACACCTGGCTTAGAATCAGAAAGTCCTTCTCAAGAAAAAAGAAGATACACTGTGAATGCTCCCAAATTAAAAGCAATCCATGATTAGCAAGAAAGAAAAGCAAGTAGACTAATAGGAAAGATAAAGATTCCTAATTCTAACTCCATATGTGATAAATCATTCTTTGGAAAGAAGAATTCATTTCTGGAACTTGAAAAGCACTTATGATATAGTCACAGAAAAGAACACAAATTCCAGAAGGCTTAATTCTGAATTTTGAGGGGCAGATAAACTTACCCAATGAGACCAGGTTGTTGTAATTCTCCAACAATACATCTCTGTACAAATGTTTCTGAGCAGCTTCTAAGCATTTCCACTCCTTTTGAGAGAAGTAAATGGCCACATATTTGAAATTTATGCCCCAAAATAAAGTAAGTCTACTATTTGTGAAATTAATGAACAATACCATCTTTGAGATGCAATGAAAAAAAAACAAAAGGAGTATGCAATATTATGTGTGGGGAACATCATCCTTGGAAATAAGACTGTGCTGAACCCTTTAAAACAGATGGTTCATAAGTACAGAAACAAGGGTGACCAGAGCCAAGTGCTCCCAAGGTTCTTGAACATTCTTGCTCATGTAGATGTAATCTTTTGGCACAATGAAATACTTTCATTATCTACCCAGGACTGGAAATAGTGTTTATTAATAAAAGTCCAGTAATTGGTGTTTTCCAAGTAAATGAATCTGTACTTTTAAGTACACTATATACCATATGCCCAGCACAAAAGAATTAGCAACACTTATAAGTGCCTTCTTCCCATACTCCCATTAAATAATTTGTAAAAAACATGTAAATCTCTATTTCTAAAAATGGATTGAATATAATTTACATAATTTAATAATTCTTTAAAACTTCAGGCTCATAAATATGCTACAATAGTAAACTTAATCACTTTTCCATGTCATCAAAAATTCTTTTTTGTTTAAATTTTTGCACGGGCAGGTATTGGAAATTAAAATTGGGTCTCTGGCATGGCAGCACCATAAATTTTTAAATAAAGATTAGTTTTATTGATTGTATGACACACCTTTTAAGTTATCTATGTTCTTATTTTGGGGAACTGAGCTTGGACAACTTCCTAAGATTCTTTTGCAGTTATCAGAGCCATTACTTCTCAACAATTTATTACTTCTTAATAAAAACAATAGTCAAATTACACCTGTTATCACAAATTATCCTTAATTATACTCTCTTTGTTCCTAAGCTAACAGAATTAGAGCGATCAATCCAGACTCACGTCAATGTGACCCAAGATAAGCACACATGACAGAAGTTCAAAATGAGCACAATGGTTTGTGTCTACCTTGCAAGATTCCTTGGGAATATCCCATAACTACCTATACTCTATCATATCTCCTATCATATCCCCCATCCTAAACACCTCAGAGAACTAGCAATATCAGCAGATACTGAGACTAAAACAAATCACATCAATTCCCTTCTTGTTTAGTTGGAAAATCCAAGTTTGCAACATGTGGTCGCACAACCACTCATCTCCATTTCATCAGACCACAGATCTAACAAGGGAGTTCTAATATTCCGTAACATTTGCTATTGTTTTTCACTCTATCATTCCTGGTGGATAGGTACACACTTAAGCAATGTAAGTGGTTTGCTAAATGACCACCTAAACACTCATTGGAGAACAGAAGGACACTTGATGAAGAGATAGAAGTCTTTACTACTCACTAACAATAACGGCAAGAACTGTTTCTAGAGGGGTTCAAAGAGGAAGGAAGTATCAAGAAAAAGAAATCCATTGTACAAATCTTCCAAAATAAAAAGAATGCACTCATTGAATAAGAGAAGTTACATTAACTCATATGTATAATTGTTTTTAGAATTGTAAGAACAGATAATTTATTTCCTGGGTTCATCCTAGAGAAATGCAAAGCATAAAGCAAGAGTATGAAGAAAAAGCAGCTCCGAGTCACCAAACTGATCTTAGAGTCACCAAATGAAAGGGAAAGAATTTTTTTCCACTGTTCCTTTCTGCTTTCAGTACCCCAACATACACAAACATACACTTCCCACCCCACCCTCTCTCTCAGAGATTAGAGGGAAAATGAACAAATCTTAGCCTCCTTTGAACCCAGGGAACTCAACTGTAGCACAGTGGATTCAGAAAAAATTTCCCCACTGTCATGAGGTGATCTGAGCTCTGAGGGGCCTGTTCTGACATGCCCTGAAGAGACCTTTGTTCTGTAATTTGGAGGCCATGGGAGAACCCCAGGACATAATGGAGCCAAATGGAAACCTCTTTCTGCAAAGACCCTATCAAAAATCACCAATACTGAGCTAGACAACCTTAACAAACTCAGCAGATCTCAAGTGCCTGGATGCATTCCCCAAATCCTTTGGGATAGCATTATTCCTTCCAACTCCTACTCCCAGCCTTAAGGCCAAGAAAGCAGTGTGCATACACACTGCATTGCAACTACATTTAGTGTGCATTGAGCACTTAACATTATTGGTGCCTTACATGTATTAATCATCAGGAGAGGTCCATGAATCCTATTTCAAAGGAAACTTTATCTTGGACAAGTGAAGTCATTTGCTCAAACTCGTAGTCAGTACTAATGTTGCTGGATTTTGAATCTACACTTCTCCAACTCTGCAGCTGGTCACATTCCACCTCTGACTCTTGTAGAAGCAGCCCAGTATTTCTTGATTCTCTAAAAGAACCCTGAGCTGAGCCCTGCACTTAGGGGAGCAGAAGAAGCTCAGTCTGCTCTGTTGGTCACTGTAGAGAAAAGCACTTTATAAGGGACAAAGGTAGAAGGAAGAGAAAGAAGAAAAGCAGCTCTGCAAACAAAGTTATTTTATCAAAGAAATTTCTATCAAAATCCTCTGTAACTCTTGACTCTGTGTGGGTACTGGAGACACAGATGACTGACCCAGCATCTGCCCTTAAAGATCTGAGTCAAGGAGGCAAAACAGAAAAGTACAGACAATCAAAAGATATTAACCTCTGTAAGGGGAAAAAGTTAGTTGCTTCTTTTATTAGCATGATTCCAATTCAGAAAAAATCTCACTCCTACACATATGTGCAGATAAAACAATTTGAAAATACTAACGGTGTATATTTCTGGATAGTGGGACCATGGGTGACAAACTTTCTTAATAACTTTCCAAAGTTTTTGAAATCTTTGCAAGAATCTCATATTGCTTTAATCATTAGAAAGAGATTATTTCTATCTTGGGGAAAAGAAATCTAGAGCTGAAAAGGGTAGGCAGGCATTCCAGGCTGTTAAAAATCTGTTACCAAATAGGCTACTGGGAAAGGACAATAAAGAAATTAGAATATGAGATTGAAGTGAGTAACCATAACTGTTTTTCACCTTCCCTTCCAAATCACTGAGACACTTCATTATCAAGATTATTCTGACAATAAACAAAATTCAAGGCAGTGGTAAGCCTAGATCATTTGAAACAATGTGTATAAAACAAAAAGCCCTGGGACTGCTTTAGGAAAACTGCTCCACATTTCCTCCCTTCGTCCCCTGTTCCCAAATCGCTAATATAAAAAATCTCTTGGATAAAATCTTTCAAAATGTCTTACAAATCCCTATACATTATTAGTATTTAAATACAATTTAATAATTTCTTGGGTATTTTCATTCATTATTAATGTTGTCCAGTGTTTTCCTTCTTTCCCAGCATTAGCACTGCTAACAAATGCTCACATGTCCTGAAAACCATGAAGCCCTTTCCTGGAAGAAAGCGGCAAATGCAACCCTACCTCTGCCGTGACTTTAGATGTACAATGTCTCTCCCTGCCTCCTCCTCCAGGTTCTTAAAGAAAGCAAAAGGTGGGAAAGAGTTAAGGAACTATGAGACACCAGTCCTTTCCTGGAACCCAGAGGAGGCCAAGTCAGAACAGACCCCTGCTCCACTCCGGGCAATGAGAGGCAGGCCAGAGAAGCCTACAACTCTACCACTACCTCTCAGTTTAATAGACAAGAACAGGTGACCCTTAAGGGACCCAAATGGGAATGTGGGAGCAGGGGTGGTATGTGAATGGGACTTCCAGACTGAGGCCTCCTTCTTCCATAAGAGCCTGACTTGAGTCTTCCAGGCTTAGGATCTTACACTCACATCAGACCTGAAATTCCAAGACATGGCCTACCTACAGAGACTCAGAAGTCAGGGTGGCGCAGTCCTGTTCTCCAAGCTGGAGGCATCTCTATGGACCTGGATTCCCTAAGACAGGGTCAAAGATAAATGTAGTGGAAGCAGCAAATGTTCCCTAGCCCCAAGCTCCAGAAACACCCCCTCCACAAACACACCAGAGTTAGACCCAGTGGGGGAGTGGGTGGAGTGTAACATCATTCACTGAGCATGAGAGCTAGTGGTGGGTGCTGTATACTTCTGGCTCAGTAGGCAAGTACAGAGGATACTTTGGTCAGGATCTGAGGTCGACACCCAGGACCCATCCACGGTTGGACACTGCCCAGTGTCAAACAAGAAAGTATGAAGAGAGGGCCCTATCCCTTTCCCAACCTGCCCCAAAAGCAGAATAGGCAATTCAGCCACATGAGGTTATCACACACAGGGACACATGGAATTCAGCTCAAAAAGGGCACCCATCACAGCCCCACAGGTACTAGACACCAAGCACCAAACACTGGACCCGGAGTGTATAATTTATGCCTGGGGAGTGTAGTACCTGCTTGCAGGGCAGGCAGGAGGCCAGAACATTGCAATACGCTTGATCTCTTTAACACCTACAGACCATTCCTATGCCGGCTTGGAAACACACCCTCCCTCTCCAGAGTGCCTCCCCAGAGCAAGGGCAAGGGGCCCTGACCCCCACCCTCTGCAAGGGTACCTCCATGACATCCTTTTTTTCCAAAAGTGCAGGGGTGCAGCATGGACCTCTCCAATAGCTGCCCAGAATAGAAGCTAGAGAAAGACCCCAGTCTGGCCCAGGACTCTTCACTGGTCACTTTTCCGGGCCCCCAGAACTCTGTAACAGAGTTCCCCTCAAACCAGCCTGCTGCACCCCTTCGGGCGCCATGAGCCTTTGCATCCCATCTCCCACCAACTCACCACCAACCAACTGCGGCCCCAAGCAGCATGACTGTGAAGGCTTCTGGGAAATGTAGTCCAGAAGAGCAGAAAAAATCTGCTCAAGACTGGGTGGGCACAACCATCTTAACCACCCAGATTCACGGCCATACCAAGGCTTCAGTGAAATATCACTCAATCCCCTCAATTACGTCTGAGCTTCCTCCGAGGCCCTGGGCAAATAAGCAGCCACCTAAGGGGTAGGAAAAGGTGTGGGCCATAGAAGCTTCTGGGAAATGTAGTCCAGAACTGGGGACTGCTCATAGCAGTATGTGAAGAGGGCATTCCTAGTCCTGGAAGTCAACCTAGTCATTAGTAGTTCTAGTCCACAAGAAAGGAGATACACAGAGGCCTCTAAGAACTGCTTTTAAGTGCCAAGGAGCAGATTGTCCTGAATTTCCTCAACAAGGAGCCCTGTTCTGAGCACCAGGTACAGACCTGAGGGGCTCCTTTCTGCACATGCCTCTTATGGGTTTGGGTGGCCCTAGAAATTCCCCTAGGATAGGAACATCCTGTCTCCTGTAAGAAATGTTTTCCTCATGGTCCTGGGCACTGCACTGTGTGTCCTACAGATAGCAATTCCTTGTCCAGGCAGATTACTGCTCTCCCATGGCCTTCTATAGGAGAGTTCTGTGTGGAACTTTCTACACACAGGGTAAACTCTGGGATGGCAAGCCCCTCAGGCTATGTCATGGTTAGGGACAGGTGTCAACTTGGCCAAGTTGTGGTACCTGTTCATCTGATTGGGCAAGCGCTGGCCTGTCTGTTGCAATGAGGACATTTCATAGGATTAGGTCATGATCACGTCAGCTACATCCACAGCTGATTCCATTTGTAATCAGCCAAAGGGGAGTGTCTTCTGCAACTAGTGATGCTAAATGCAATCATGAGAAGCCTTTTAAGGAGGACTCAGAGGAGACAGGTTCCATTCCTGCTTTGGCTGGTGAGCCTCTCCTGTGGAGTTCATCCAGGCCATCCATCGGAGTCATCGGCCTCGCAGCCTGCCCTGTGGATTTTGGACTCTGCATTCCTACGATCACATGAGACACTTTCATAAATTTTATATTTGCAAGTGTTCCCTGTTGATTCTGTTTCTCTAGAGAACCCTAACTAATACAGGCTATCAGCAGAAAGATCAGACCAGACATATATGCCCTCAATTTGTGTACAAGGGTTACTCTGCTCACTCCAGAACCAGGACCAAGGATCCACACTGGGAACACAGCCCGGTTCTGTGATGAGCAGGTAAGATAAGGTACAGTCAGGGCACCACAAGATCCTGCTGGTTGTAAGTAGCCTTTTTCTTGATTTTGGGCTCGCCCTGGCACTACAGTCCTTTAACTGTTTTCTGGAACTTAAAAATATATATGTTTCTACCATTTTTGCTTTTGTTCAAAGCTTCTGTGAGGGGACAGATCCCTGAAGCATCTCACCCTACCCCATGAAATTTTGCAAACCATTTAATATTTACTCCAAAGTTCTCCAGTGAACTTTATCAACTTAAAAAAATAGAAAATGAAAAAGTGTTTTTCTGAACAGATTGTTCTGATTTAGACAACTATCTTTTTAACATTTATTATTTTTACTTAAATTTCTAGCAGACAATTTACATACCCCCACCTCTTCCTTTAAGATAGTGTATCAATTTTCCATAATAAACTGATTAAAGAGAAGCTTTAGTCAAGAATGGAATGAAAACAGCAAAAAAAAAAAAAAGGCTATTGCTTCTTTTAAAAAACCAACATGTTCACCAATTATATTCAAACACATAAATGATATTTGAACACTATGTTCTCAGTGTTTCTTGGTGGCTGGCTTCCTCCCCATCATGCAAGCGGCAGAGCTATGGTCAGTTGCAATTTGTCATGCTAGATCCTGGAGGTTCACTCAGCTTCACATTATTCGAATGCCCTGGATAGAAGACTTTAAAGCCTTGAAATCCAAAATTGTCATGGCTCCATCGATGCCAGTAGTACAAAATTTGTGACAGTCTTCCTTGTCCGCCTCATATATAGACACTTGAGTGATGCTATTCTGGTGTAGTCTCCAATATTGTATTGCTGTCCTCAGTTGTGGTCCTCTTATTCACATTGCGGAATCATTCCATGGCTGACATGTTATGCTGGATGCTCTGTTTTGGCATCCAGTCTAGTTTGGAGAAGAAGGTCAAGCAGCCACGGTCATCATAGTTAAAGAGCATTGGCAGCAGCAGTCATGGCCAGCAGCTACAACGCTATTCTCAGAGACAAATGATACACTTAGGAGTGGCAGGAACTCCATTTTCAGAGTTGAAACCTGAACACTTTTTGAGGCATCAGCAACAGACACAGTGCTGTCATGGCTGACCCAGGCAAGGTGGCTCCACTGGCAGAGAAGCTGATTCCATGGACTGAGCCACCAATGCCACTGCCACCAAACTCTGACATCAGCTGGCCAAGAGGCATCTTGCTGCCCCATGGCGTACTGACTGTCTTTTCATCCACTTTTTTTATGGAGGCAGGGAACATCCTGCATTTGAAGTCACAAGATCCTGCTGCCAGCAAAACATTATTGGAATGCCAATCCAAGCTGAGGACTGTGGAACAAATAGGCTTTTTAATGTGCTTGCTTAATCACCAGTCATTTTCAGACTTGAAGTAACAAACAGAAATGAGTCGCATTCCACTTCTCACAGCAAATTTGTTTTCTAGTGGGGACCACATCACAAAAGTGGCTGCACAATTAATTCTCAGGATCACCAGGGTTGGCTTCCAGATACCAACTTTCTGACTCCAGACATAGGCATTGTGATCTGCCCCAGAAGTGATGATACAGTCACTCTTGGGAGCCCAGTCAATACATGTTATATGTCCATTGTGCTCTTTGAGTTCATGAGCTTTCACCCACTGGCTCCATTTTTCTAACTGATGTGGACTTCCTGGTTATTGGGACTAAGGGCTATTTGGGTATGATCCCTGTTCCGTGCATGATAGGTGATTGGCTCTAGTAAAAACTGATGCAGAGAAATTATTCTCAGTGTTCTTAAAGGGTAGAAAGTTGGGGTCAGGGTAGTCAGAATGGCTGCAGAGTGGAGGATTTGTGGACTCTGGTCAGTCAACATGAACAGGAGACAACTATTTTTTCATTGTTGTGCAGATTTTATCTAGATTCAGTAAGTATATAATATAGTTTAATATCTGAAAGGCAATCCCCCATTATTATTTTTCAAGATTATTTGTTCAAATATAATAAATTTATTCTTATCAGTGTCTAGTTCCACAGAAAAGCAACATTGGAATTTATATTATTAAAATCAAACCACCAGCATTACCCAGACACCAAAGCCAGATAGTCATCAGAAGAAAATTTCAGAGCAATTTCTCTTAAGAATATAGATACAAAAATCTTCAATAACATACTAGGGAACTAAAGCTAATAGTATATTAAAAGGATTATACACCATGCCTAAGTAAGATTTATCCCAGGAATTCAAGGGTGGTTCAACATTAGAAAGTTAATCAATATAATATACCATGTGTGCCAGTTTGAAATTTGTGTACCCAGAAAAGCCATATTCTTTAATCCTCATTCAGTTTTGCTAGCTGGGATCTTTTTTATTGTTTCCATGGAGATGTGACCTATCCAATTGTGAGTAGTAACTTTTGATTAGAATGGTTTCCATGGAGATGTTTTCCCACTCATTCAAGGTGGGGTTGCTTACTGGAGCCCATTAAGGGGAAACCATTTTGGAAAGTGCCATCAGATCCCACATAGCCAGAGACCTTTGTAGATTCAGAAGGAAAAGGAAAACACTCCTGGGGGAAGCCTTATGAAATGAGGAGAGAAGCTAGCAGGCATCACCATGTGCCTTCGCCGCTTAGAGAGGTGTCCAGAAGCCAAAGACCCCAGCAGACACCAGCCAGAGGCCTTCCCAGTGGCAGATGAGTTCCAGACAGCATCAGCTTTTTTTGAGTGAAGGTAACCTCTTGTTGGTGCCTTAATTTGGACATTTTCATGGCCTTAGAACTGTAAATTTGCAACTTAATAAATTCCCTTTTAAAAAGCCATTCCATTTCCGGTACATTGCATTCCAGCAGCTTACAAACTAAAATACCATGTTAACAGAATGAAGGGAAAAAGTTACATTATCTCAATCAAGCAGAAACACATTTCAAAATACCAACACCCTTTCATAATAATAATAATAATAATAATAATACCCTCAGAAAAATAGGAATGGAAGGGAATTTCCTCAACATGATACAGAGCATTTATGAAAAGCCCATAGTTGACATCATTTCAATAGCGGAAGACTGAACGCTTTGTCCGTAAGATGAGGAATAAGACAAGGATTCCCACTTCCAGTACTGCTTTTGGACATGGTACTAGAAGTTCTAGCTGGAATACTTAGGCAAGAAAAAGAAATAAAAGCATCCAAATCGGAAGAAAGAAGTAATACTATCTATATTTGATGATCACATGATCCTGTAATAAAAATCCCAAAGAACCCATAAAAAAAGCTGCTAGAGCTAAAAAACAAATTCAGCAAAGTTGCAGGGTACAAGATCAATATGCAAAATCAGCTGTGTTTCCATACATCAGCAATGAAAAATCCAAAATGGAAAGTAAAAGAAAATCCCATTTACAATAGCATCTAAAGAAATAAAGTATATAGGAATAAATTTAACCAAGGAGGTGAAGGCTAGAAAACTACAAAACACTGCTGAGAGAAATTAAAGAAGACCCAAATAAATGAAAAGACATCTCATATTCATGGATTAGAAGAATTAATGTTATTAAGATTTTAATACTACCCAAAACAATCTACAGATTCAATACAATCCTGATAAAAATTCCAGAAGACTTTTTTGTGGAAATAGAAAAACCAATCCTCAAATTCATACAGGAAGGTAAAGGGCTCCAAATAACCAAAATAATCTTGAAAAATAAAAAAGATGGAATCTTATACTTACTGATTTCAAACTTACTACAAAGCTACAGTGAAAAAAACAGTGCTACTGGCAAAAGGACAGACATATAAACCAACGGAATAAAGTTGAGAATTCAGAATTAAAACCACACAACTATGGCTAATTAATTTTTGACAAAGTTGCCAACTACATTTAATGGGAAAAGATTGGTAACTTTAACAAACGGTGCTGAGAAAACTGGATGATCGCTACCACAAACCATATGCAAACATTAATTCAAAATGGATGAGTGATATAAATAGTAGAGCTAAAACCATAAAAATCTTAGAAGATAGGGGAAAATCTTTATGACTTTGTATGGGGCAATGATGTTTTAGACATAACACCCAAAGCACAAGCCACAAAAGACAAAAAAATACACATAAATTGGATTTCATCAAATAAAAAACTTTTGTGCATCAAAGGACTTTATCAAAAAAGTGATAAGAACCTACAGATTGGGGGGAAATTAGTTGCAAAGGATATATTTAACGTGTTTAAATATCCAAAATATAAAAAGAACACACTTAGAACTCAATAGTCAAGGGACAAAAACCCAATTTTAAAATGGCAGAAGACTTGAATAGATATTGCTCCAGAGAAGATATGCAAATGGCCAATAAGCCACTGAAAAGATGACCAACCTCATTCGTCTTTAGAGTAAAGCAAATCAAAACAAGATACCTCTTCATACACACTAGGATGTCTATTATTAAAAAAAAGAAAAAGAACAAATGTGGTCAGGATACAGAGAAATAGGAATTTTCATGCTTTGCTGGTGGAAATGTAAAATGGTACATATTTGTGGAAAATAATTTGGTGGTTCCTCAAAAAATCAAACACAGAATTACCAGATGATCAAGCAATTCTAC
This sequence comes from Tamandua tetradactyla, assembly GCF_023851605.1. Lineage (NCBI taxonomy): Eukaryota > Metazoa > Chordata > Mammalia > Pilosa > Myrmecophagidae > Tamandua > Tamandua tetradactyla. The sequence continues at coordinate 28,289,251 of NC_135342.1, forward strand.
TTCTAGGTTGTGCAGATTTGAAGGGATTTATGTACCCTAGAAAAGCCATGTCTTAATCCTAATAAATCAATTGAAAATCAACTGTTTCTTTTCTTTTTTAAAAAACTTTTTTATTGTATAGTATAATATATATACAAAGCAAAGAAATAAAAAAGCAATAGTTTTCAAAGAACTCCTCAAAAAGTGGTTACAAGGGCGGGCCGCGGTGGCTCAGCGGGCAAAGTGCTTGCCTGCTATGCCGGAGGACCTCGGTTCGATTCCCGGCCCCAGCCCATGTAACAAAAAACGGAAAAACAAAATACAATAAAACAAGAAAATGTTTAAAGATGTTTCCCTTTCTTCCTTCTATCCTTCCTTCCTTCTCTCTGTCTTTCCTTTAAAAAAAAAAAAAAAAAAAAAAAAAAAAAGTGGTTACAAGATAGATCCCAAAGTTTGTCATGGGCTACCATACAATCCTCTCATATTCTTCCTTCTAACTGCTCCAGAATATAGGAGGCTAGAGGGTTTAAATACTTTTTTTATCATCACAATCGACTTTTTTTCCTTCTTTTTTGTGAACAATAGCATATATACAAAAAAGCTACAAATTTCAAAGCACAGCACCACAATTAGTTGTAGAACATATTTTGGTCTTTGACAGGGGTTACAATTTCACAATTCTAGGTTTTTACTTCTAGCTGCTCTAAAATACTTGAGACTAAAAGAGATATCAATTTAATGATTCAGCATTCATATTCATTTGTTAAGTTCTATCTTCTGTGTATAATTCCATCATCACCTTTGATCTTTCCATCCCTCTATTTGGGGTTGTTTGGGCTACGGCAATTCTAAATTTTTCTTATTGGAATGGTCTGTCACTAATATGGGGTAGGGAGATGGAACTATCTGATGTTCTGGAGAAGCTGGGCTAAGTTTCAGACTTATCTGGACCAGGGACCCAGGATTTGGAAGTTGTATGTTTCTGGAAAGTTACTCTAGTGACTGGAACCCTTGTGGAATCTAATATTTTGCCCTAGGTGTTCTTTAGGATTGGCTGGAATGGTCCTGATTGGGGGTTGGTAGGTTATGGCAGGTAGCAAGGTCTACCTGAAGCTTTCATAAGAGCAATCTCCAGAGTAGCCTCTTGACTCTATTTGAACTCTTTCTGCTGCTGATACTCTATTAATTATGCTTCTTTCCCCCTCTTTGGCCAGGATGGAATGCAACCATTTATTCTAATCCCTATTTAATACTGTATGTTGAAAGCTTGACTAGGTTATTTCCATGGAGATACAACTAACCCACTTGTGAGTATTAACATTTCATTAGAAGGAGATGTGACTCCACCTATTACAGGTGGGTTTTGATTCGTTTACTGGAATCCTTTAAAAGTGGAAGCATTTTGGAGAAAGCTTGAGAATGACAAGATAGCCAAGAGAACTACCAGAGCCATGACAGATCTACAAGATAGAGTCCACCAGCCAGAGAACTTTCGAGATGAAGAAGGAAAACGCCCCCGAGAGAGCTTCATGAAACAAGAAGCCAGGAGAGAAAGCTGCCAGATGTCGCCATGTTCACCATGGGCCTTTCCAGTTGAGAAAAAAGCCCTGAACATCATCGGCCTTCTTGAACCAAGGTATCTTTCCCTGATGTCTAACATTGGGCATTTTTATAGGCTTGCTTTAATTGGGATATTTTCATGGCTTTAGAACTGTAAACTAGCAATTTATTAAATTCCCCTTTTAAAAAGCTGTTCCACTTCTGGTATATCACATTCTGGCAGCTAGCAAATTAGAACATAAGTAAATATTCTAAGTACTTGAAAAAACAGAGGCTTGAACAGATCATGGAACTCCAAGGCTCACAGCAGCATTATTCACAATAGCCAAAAGGTGGAAACAACCTAGGTGTCTATCAATGGATAAATAAAATGTGGTATAAACATACAATGGAATACTACTCAACCATAAAAAATGAATGAAGTTCTGATACATACTGTGAAGGGTTGAGAAAATTTTCTATTGCTAAAAACTTAGCTAAAATCAGGGTCACAAAACCCAGCAAGCATCCTGTTATTGCAAAAGAGCTAACCGCTCCTGTACCTGCTTGCTTGCTTACTTGCTTCAAAAACCCCAGGATGTGGTTTATACCTTTAAAAGCCTGCCCAAAATCAGGCTGGGGAAAAAGACAAATAGGAGAAGGGGCCAAGATGGCAGCTTAGTAAGGTGTGCACATCTTAGTTCCTCCTCCAGAACAACTACTAAATAACCAGAAACAGTGCAGAACAGCTCCCAGGGCCATGGTAGGGACAAGACACACAGTGTGCCCCAGTCTGGATTGGCTGGTCCGGCTGCGAGAATCCACTGCGGTGAGCTCCCCAAGCAGCACGTGCTTCCCCAGGCCGTGGTGGCTGGCAGCCGGCGCCCCTCCCTCCCTCCTTCCTGGATGGGCTGGGAGTCTCGGAGAGGCAAGTTTCCCAAGCTGTGGCGGCCGGTGGCCGATACTCCTCCCTCGCGGGTGGCTTCCCGGACCAGCTACGAGTCTCAGATCACGAGTTTTCCAAGCTGGGACTGGTGACTGGCGCCCCCCCCCCACAGGTGTCTACCCATAGGGAAACGTAAGAGTCTCCAAACAGTAGCGGTGGGTGAGCCCAACCAAACACCAATAGTGGCGTTAATGAACAAATTCTGACTACTAGAAGTAGGCCTCCAGCTCAGGCAAAACTGATCAAGGTGGAAGTCGTCTATTGGGCTAACTGAAAAAGAGGAAAGGGGGCAAAACAGAGCCTTCTATGGCTGTTTCTATGGAGGCTCGGTTGCCTCTGGGCTCAGCACCAGGATTACACAAGGTGCAACTGCCCCAAACACAGAGACAGGCTGCTTTAAGGGCTCTCTACCACTTGAATCTTCCCCACGGGAGGGGTGAAACACAACTAAGGTGGAGTCCCTCTCTCAGGGAATTCAGATCCCAGGACATCGCAATTTGAAGCCATTAAAACCAGCCTATAACCTTCCCTCTGTCTCCACCATGCACACAGCAGGGAGAGCCTTTCAAAGTTAAAGGAGCCACAACATCTTTTACTGGTGGGACCCGCAGACAGACAAATGCCACATACTGGGCAGGATAAGAAAAAGAGAGCCCAGAGACTTCACAGGAAAATCTTTCAACCTGCTGGGTCTCACACTCAGGGAAATCTGATTAATGTCCAGATGCCAGCAAAAAATAACAAATCACACCAGGAAAATTGAAGATATGGCCCAGTCAAAGGAACAAACCAATAGTTCAAAGGAGATACAGGAGCTGAGACAACTAATTCTGAATATATGAACAGAAATGGAAAACCTCTTCAAAAACCAAATCAATCAATTGATGGAGGACATGAAGAAGGCAAGGGATGAACAAAAAGAAGAAATGGAAAGTCTGAAAAAACAAATCACAGAACTTATGGGAATGAAAGATACAGTAGAAGAGATGAAAAAAAAAAACAATGGAAACCTACAATGGTAGATTTCAAGAGACAGAGGTTAGGATTAGTGAACTGGAGGATGGAATATCTGAAATCCAAAAAGAAACAGAAACTATACTGAAAAGAATGGAAAAATTTGAGCAGGGGATCAGGGAATTGAATGATAATGTGAAGCGCACAAATATGCGTGTTGTGGGTGTCCCAGAAGGAGAAGAGAAGGGAAAAGGAGGAGAAAAACTAATGGAAGAAATTTTCACTGAAAATTTCCCAACTCTTATGAAAGACCTAAAATTACAGATCCAAGAAGTGCGGCATACCCCAAATAGAATAGATCCAAATAGGCGTTCTTCAAGACATTTACTAGTTAGAATGTAAGAGGTCAAAGAGAAAGAGAGGATCTTGAAAGCAGCAAGAGAAAAACAATCCATCACATACAAGGGAAACCCAATAAGACTATGTGTAGATTTTTCAGCAGAAATCATGGAGGCAAGAAGACAGTGGGATGATATATTTAAATTACTAAAAGAGAAAAACTGCCAACCAAGACTTCTATATCCAGCAAAATTGTCCTTCAAAAATAAGGGAGAAATTAAAACATTTTCAGACAAAAAGTCACTGAGAGAATTTGTGACCAAGAGACCAGCTCTGCAAGAAATACTAAAGGGAGCAATAGAGTCAGATATGAAAAGACAGAAGAGAGAGGTGTGGAGAAGAGTGTAGAAAGAAGGAAAACCAGATATGATATATATAATACAAAAGGCAAAATGGTAGAGGAAAGTATTACCCAAACAGTAATAACACTAAATATTAATGGACTGAATTCCCCAATCAAAAGACATAGACTGGCAGAATGGATTGAAAAACAGGATCCTTCTATACGCTGTCTACAGGAAACACATCTTAAACGCAAAGATAAATATAGGTTGAAAGTGAAAGGTTGGGAAAAGATATTTCATGCAAATAACAACCAGAAAAGAGCAGGAGTAGCTATACTAATATCCAACGAATTAGACTTGAAATGTAAAACAGTTAAAAGAGACAAAGAAGGATACTATGTATTAATAAAAGGAACAATTCAGCAAGAAGACATAACAATCATAAATATTGTGCACTGAGCCAGAATGCTTGAAAATACATGTGGCAAACACTGAAAAGAGAAACAGACACATCTACCATAACAGTTGGAGACTTCAATTCCTCACTCTCATCAATGGACAGAACATCTAGACAGAGATTCAACAAAGAAACAGAGAATTTGAATAATACAATAAATGAGGTAGACTTAACAAATATTTATAGAACATTACACCCCACAACAGCAGGATACACCTTTTTCTCAAGTGCTCATGGATCACTCTCAAGGATAGACCATATGCTGGGTCACAAAGCAAGTCTCAATAAATTTAAAAAGATTGAAATCATACAAAACACTTTCTCAGATCACAAAGGAATGAAGTTGGAAATCAATAATAGGCAAAGTGCCAGAAAATTCACAAATATGTGGAGGCTCAACAACACACTCTTAAACAACCAGTGGGTCAAGGAAGAAATTACAAGAGAAATCAGTAAATACCTCAAGGCAAATGAAAATGAAATTACAATATATGAAAACTTATAGGATGCAGCAAATGCAATGCTAAGAGGGAGATTTATTGCACAAAATGCATATATCAAAAAGAAGAAAGGGCACAAATGGAGGAATTAACTGTCCACTTAGAAGAAGCACAGAAAAAAACAGCAAACTAACCACAAAGCCAGGAAAAGGAAAGAAAAATGAAGATTACAGCAGAAATAAATGAAATTGAGAACATGAAAACAGTTGAGAAGATCAATAAAACCAGAAGCTAGTTCTATGAAAAAATCAATCAGATTGATGGACCCTTAGCAAGATTGACAAAAAGAAGAAAAGAGAGGATGCAAATAAATAAGATCAGAATTGGAAGAAGAGACATAACCACTGACCGCACAGAAACAAAGGAAGTAAAAAACAGGACACTATGAACAACTTTATGCTAATAAATACGACAATGTAGATGAAATGGACAACTTTCTCAAAAGGCAAGAATAACAAACTATGACTCGAGAAGAAATAGACAACCTCAACAAACCAATCACAAGTAAAGAAATTGAATCAGTCATTAAGAAGCTCCGCAAAAAGAAAAGTCCAGAACCAGATGGCTTCACATGTGAATTCTACCAAACATTCAAGAAAGAATTAGTACCAATACTGCTCAAATTCTTCAAAAAAATTGAAGGGGAGGGAAACCTACCTAACTCATTCTATGAAGCCAACATCACCCTCATGCTAAAGCCAGACAAAAATACTACAAGAAAAGAAAACTAAAGATCAATCTCTCTAATGAATATAGATGCAAAAATCCTCAACAAAATTCTAGCAAATCAAATCCAGCACCACATTAAAAGAATTATACATCGTGACCAAGTAGGATTCATCCCAGGTATGCAAGGATGGTTCAACATAAGAAAATCAATTAAGGTGATATACCATATCACAAAATCAAAGCAGAAAAAACACATGATCATCTTGATTGATGCAGAAAAGGCATTTGACAAAATTCAACATCCTTTCCTGTTGAAAACATTTCAAAGGATAGGAATAGAAGCGAACATCTTCAAAATGATATAGGGAATATATATGAAAAACCCACAGCTAACATCATCTGTAATGGAGAAAAACTGAAAAATTATCCCATAAGATCAAGAACAAGATGAGGATGTCCACTATCACCACTTTTAATCAACATTGTGTTGGAAGTTCTAGCCAGAGCAATTAGACAAGAAAAAGAAATAGAGGGCAACAAAATTGGAAAGGAAGACGGAAAACTCTCACTGTTTGCAGATCATATAATACTATATGTCAAAAACCCAAAAAAATCCACAGCAAAATTACTACAGCTAATAAATGAGTACAGCAAAGTGGCAGGTTACAAGATGAACACTCAAAAATCTGCAGTGTTTCTATACACCAGTAATGAACAATCTGAGGGGAAAATCAAGAAAACAATTCCATTCACAATTGCAACCTAACGAATAAAATATTTAGGAATAAATTTAAAGAGACAAAAGACCTATACAAAGAAAACCACAAGAAATTGTTAAAAAAAAAAAAATCACAGAAGACCTAAATAGATGGAAGGGCACATCGTGTTCATGGATTGGAAGACTAAATATAGTTAAGATGTCAATTCTACCTAAATTGATTTACAGATTCAATGCAATACCAATCAAAACGCCAACAACTTACTTTTCAGAAAAAGAAAAACCAATAACCAAATTTATCTGGAAGGTCAGGGTGCCCCAAATAGCTAAAAGTATCCTGAGAGAAAAAAATGAAGTTGGACGTCTCATGCTACCTGACGTTAAGACATATTATGAAGTTACAGTGGTCAAATCAGCATGGTACTGGCACAAAAATAGATATATTGACCAATGGAATCGAATAGAGTGTTCAGATATAGATCCTCTCATCCTTGGACAATTGAACTTTGATAAGACAGTCAAGACAACTCACCTGGGACAGAACAGTCTCTTCAATAAATGGTGTTAGAGAACTGGATATCCATATGCAAAAGAATGAAATAGGACCCACATCTCACACCCTATACAAAAGTTAATTCAAAATGCATCAAAGAACTAAACATTAGATCTAAGGCCATAAAACTGCTAGAAGACTAATTTGTTGGATATTAGTATAGCTACTCCTGCTCTTTTCTGGTTGTTATTTGCATGAAATATCTTTTCCCAACCTTTCACTTTCAACCTATGTTTATCTTTGGATCTAAGATGTGTTTCCTGTAGACAGCATATAGAAGGATCCTGTTTTTTAATCCACTCTGCCGGTTGGATACTAATATCCAACAAATTAGGCTTCAAATGTAAAACAGTTAAAAGAGACAAAGAAGGATACTATCTACTAATAAAAGGAACAATTAAACAAGAAGACATAACAATCATAAATATTTACGCACTGAACCAGAATGCTCCAAAATACGTGAGGAATACACTGCAAATACTGAAAAGGGAAATAGACAAATCTACCATAATACTTGGAGACTTCAATTCCCCACTCTCATCAATGGACAGAACATCTAGACAGAGGATCAATAAAGAAACAGAGAATTTGAATAATACAATAAATGAGCTAGACTTAACAGACATTTATAGGACATTACACCCCACAACAACAGGATACACCTTTTTCTCAAGTGCTCATGGATCATTCTCAAAGATAGACCATATGCTGGGTCACAAAGCAAGTCTTAACAAATTTAAAAAGATTGAAATCATACACAACACTTTCTCAGATCATAAAGGAATGAACTTGGAAATCAATAATAGGAAGAGTGCCAGAAAATTCACAAATACGTGGAGGCTCAACAACGCACTCTTAAACAACCAGTGGGTCAAGGAAGAAATTACAAGAGAAATTAGTAAATATCTCGAAGCGAATGAAAATGAAAACACAACATATCAAAACCTATGGGACGCAGCAAAGGCAGTGCTAAGAGGGAAATTTATTGCCCTAAATGCGTATATCAAAAAAGAAGAAAGGGTAAAAATTAGGGAATTAACTGTCCACTTGGAAGAAATGGAGAAAGAATAGCAAACTAACCCCAAACCAAGCAAAAGGAAAGAAATAACAAAGATTAGAGAAGAAATAAATGAAATTGAGAACATGAAAACAATTGAGAAAATCAATAAGACCAGAAGTTGGTTCTATGAGAAAATCAACAAGATTGATGGGCCCTTAGCAACATTGACCAAAAGAAGAAGAGAGAGGATGCAAATAAATAAGATCAGAAATGGAAGAGGAGACATAACTACTGACCTCACAGAAATAAAGGAGGTAATAACAGGATACTATAAACAACTTTATGCTAATAAATACAACAATGTAGATGAAATGGACAAGTTCCTAGAAAGGCATGAACAACCAACTTTGACTCAAGAAGAAATAGACGACCTCAATAAATCAATCACAAGTAAAGAAATTGAATCAGTCATTCAAAAGCTTCCTAAAAAGAAAAGTCCAGGACCAGATGGCTTCACATGTGAATTCTACCAAACATTCCAGAAAGAATTAGTACCAACCCTGCTCAAACTCTTCAAAAAAATTGAAGTGGAGGGAAAGCTACCTAATTCATTCTATGAAGCCGGCATCACCATCATACCAAAACCAGGCAAAGATATTACAAAAAAAGAAAACTACAGACCAATCTCTCTAATGAATATAGATGCAAAAATCCACAACAAAATTCTAGCAAATCGAATCCAGCAACACAAAAAGAATTATACATCATGACCAAGTAGGATTCATCCCAGGTATGCAAGGATGGTTCAACATAAGAAAATCAATTAATGTTATACACCATATCAACAAATCAAAGCAGAAAAATCACATGATCATCTCAATTGATGCAGAGAAGGCATTTGACAAGATTCAACATCCTTTCCTGTTGAAAACACTTCAAAGGATAGGAATACAAGGGAACTTCCTTAAAATGATAGAGGGAATATATGAAAAACCCACAGCTAATATCATCCTCAATGGGGAAAAATTGAAAACTTTCCCCCTAAGATCAGGAACAAGACAAGGATGTTCATTATCACCACTGTTATTCAACATCGTGTTGGAGGTTCTAACCAGAGCAATTAGACAAGAAAAAGAAATACAAGGCATCAAAATTGGAAAGGAAGAAGTAAAACTATCACTGTTTGCAGATGATATGATACTATATGTCGAAAACCTTGAAAAATCCACAGCAAAACTACTAGAGCTAATAAATGAGTACAGCAAAGTAGCAGGTTATAAGATCAACATTCAAAAATCTGTAGTGTTTCTATACACCAACAATGAACAAGCTGAGGGGGAAATCAAGAAGTGAATTCCATTTACAATTGCAACTAAAAGAATAAAATACTTAGGAATAAATTTAACTAAAGAGACAAAAGACCTATACAAAGAAAACTACAAAGAACTGTTAAAAGAAATTACAGCAGACCTAAACAGATGGAAGGGCATACCGTGTTCATGGATTGGAGGACTAAATATAGTTAAGATGTCAATTCTACCTAAATTGATTTACAGATTCCACGCAATACCAATCAAAATCCCAACAACTTACTTTTCAGAAATAGAAAAACCAATAAGCAAATTTATCTGGAAGGGGAGGGTGCCCCGAATTGCTAAAAGTATCTTGAGGAAAAAAAACGAAGTTGGAGGTCTCACGCTGCCGGACTTTAAGGCGTATTATGAAGCCACAGTGGACAAAACAGCATGGTAATGGCATAAAGATAGATATATCGACCAATGGAATCGAATAGAGTGCTCAGATATAGACCCTCTCATCTATGGACATTTGATCTTTGATAAGGCAGTCAAGCCAACTCACCTGGGACAGAACAGTCTCTTCAATAAATGGTGCCTAGAGAACTGGATATCCATATGCAAAAGAATGAAAGAGGACCCGTATCTTACATCCTATACAAAAGTTAACTCAAAATGGATCAAAGATCTAAACATTAGGTCTAAGACCATAAAACAGTTAGAGGAAAATGTAGGGAGATATCTTATGAATCTTACAATTGGAGGCAGTTTGATGGACCTTAAACCTAAAGAAGAGCACTGATGAAAGAAATAAATAAATGGGAGCTCCTCAAAATTAAACACTTTTATGCATCAAAGAACTTCATCAAGAAAGTAGAAAGACAGCCTACACAATGGGAGACAATATTTGGAAATGACATATCAGATAAAGGTCTAGTATCCAGAATTCATAAAGAGATTGTTCAACTCAACAATAAAAAGACAGCCAATCCAATTACAAAATGGGAAAAAGACTTGAATAGACACCTCTCAGAAGAGGAAATACAAATGGCCAAAAGGCACATGAAGAGATGCTCAATGTCCCTGGCCATTAGAGAAATGCAAATCAAAACCACAATGAGATATCATCTCACACCCACCAGAATGGCCATTATCAACAAAACAGAAAATGACAAGTGCTGGAGAGGATGTGGAGAAAGAGGCACACTTATCTACTGTTGGTGGGAATGTCAAATTGTGCAACCACTGTGGAAGGCAGTTTGGCAGTTCCTCAAAAAGCTGAATATAGACTTGCCATATGACCCAGCAATACCATTGCTAGGTATCTACTCAAAGGACTTAAGGGCAAAGACACAAACGGACATTTGCACACCAATGTTTATAGCAGCATTATTTACAATTGCAAAGAGATGGAAACAGCCAAAATGTCCATCAACAGACAAGTGGCTAAACAAACTGTGGTATATACATACGATGGAATATTATGCAGCTCTAAGACAGAATAAACTTATGAAGCATGTAATAACATGGATGGACTAGAGAACATTATGCTGAGTGTGACTAGCCAAAAACTAAAGGACAAATACTGTATGGTCCCACTGATGTGAACTGACATCAGAGAATAAACTTGGAATATGTCTTTGGTAACAGAGACCATCAGGAAATAGAAATAGGGTAAGATAATGGGTAATTGGAGCTCAAGGGATACAGACTGTGCAACAAGATTGGATACAAAAACTCAGAAATGGACAACACAATACTACCTAATTGTAATGTAATTATGTTAAAACAACGAATGAAGCTGCATCTGAGGTATAGTTTTTTATTATTATTTTTTTATTTTTATTTTTTATTTATTTTTAATTTTTAAAAAATTTTTTTCTCTCTATTGTTTTATTTCTTTTTCTGCTGTCTTTCTATTTCTTTTCCTAAATCAATGCAAATGTACTAAGAAATGATGAATATGCATCTATTTGATGATATTAAGAATTACTGATTGTATATGTAGAATGGAATGATTTCTAAATGTTGTGTTAGTTAATTTTTTTAATTAATAAAAAAAGAGTAAAAAAAAATCAGGCTGGGGGCTGCATTCATAAAGACTCCTAATTGGCTTGCAATTTGATATTGTGTGGTCTTTTTGTTGGTGCGCCCCACTACAATACTACAACATGGATGAACCTTGAAATCATTACGTTGAAATAAACCAGACACAAAAGGACAAATATTTTATTATTCCACTTAATGAAATACCTATAATGAGCAGTTTCATAAAGAAGAAAAATAGATAAGAAATTACCAGGACTGGGGACAAGGCAGAATGGGATTACTGCTTAATGAGTACAGAGTTCTCTTTGGGGCAATAAAACATTTTGGTAATGGATGTTCGTGATGATAGCACAATATTGTGACCACAATTAATACCACTGAATTATATACTTAAAAATGCTAAAATGAAATTTTTATTATATATATATATGTATACACATACACATATACATATAAAACCACAATAGAAATTTTGTTTTTAAATTAAGAAGGATGAAATTTTTTTAGGCTATTAAACTTCCCACTGAGTAGCTCATTTATCCAGGTCTTTGTATTGGTTTGTTAAATGCCACTGGAGTGCAAGGTACCAGAAATGGAACTGCTTTTAAAAACAGAATTTATTAAGTTACAAGTTTATATTTCTAAGGCCATAAAACTGTCCAAACTAAAGGCAACCAGAGAAAGATATCTTGAATGAAGAAAGGCTGATGTCTGTCACATGGGAAGTCATGTGGCTGGCATCTGATGGTCCTTGTTCCTGATTCCGTTGCTTCTGGCTTCTGATGCTAGTGGTTTCCTATCTAAGCATCTGTAGTCCTTCCCTTAGCTCCTCCAGGGCAAAACTCTGGATTCTGGCTTGCTTAGTATCTCATAGGAAGACTCAAGGTGATATCTTCTGGGCTCTGCATCTCCAAACGTTTCTGTCTAGGCCTCTACTCTCTTGACACTTCAAGCATCTCCAGATGTCTGTGTTACTGTCAGCTATGAAGCAACTGTTCTCCAAGCATCTCCAAAATGTTTCCCCTTTTAAAAGATTCCAGTAAACTGATCAAGACCCACCCCGAAGTGGCAGAGTCACATCTCCATCTAATCAAAGGGTCACACCTACAATTAGGTGTGGCACATCTCTATGGAAACAATCCAAAGTTTCCACCCTAAAACAATAGATCTGCCCCCACGAGATTGGATTAGGAGAGAAAACATGGCTTTTCTGGGGTATATAACAATTTCAAACCAGCACAGTACTCCAATAGAAATTTCTGGTTTTCTTCAAATATGCTTTCCTATAAAATATATGCCAATTTTTAAAATTTCTGTTTTGATTGCATATGTTTTTGTCTCTTTCTAATTGATTATTTCCGCTTTAAGCAAATAGTAGTGGATTAGCATATGTTGTTTACTCTCTTAAATGTGTTTATTAAGGTTTTATCTTTATTTCTTGCATTGTCTTGGTTTGTGGTCACATTATGCACACCTAAAATAAATTTTTGGCCTATATTTTCCAATATTTATACTACTTCATAGGTTGTATGGACTTAGATTGGTTATAATTTTTAAAACAATGTTACATCATAAGTCATAGTAGTGATTTGAAGATTCTATTTTATTCCTAATTTTAATGTTAATGGCTTTACTACTTAATCATTTAATATGGTATTTATTTTATTAGGAAAGTGTGCTTAATTTTGCCATATGTATTAGTTCCTTATTGCTGCTGTAACAAATTACCATAAACTCGTTGACTCAAAATAATAGAAATTTATTACCTTACAGTTCTCAGTGTCAGGAGTCCATAGTGGGTTTTATCAGCTAAAATAAAGGTGTTAGCAGAGCTGTATTCCTTCTGAAGGTTCTAAGGGAGCCAGAATTCCTCAATTTACAGCCCCTTCCTCTATCTTCAAAGCACATCACTACAATCACTGCTTCTGTTGTGACATTTTCTCTCTGACTCTGATCCTTCCTCTTATAAGAACCCTGATTTTATCTTGGATCCATCAGATAATCTAGGATAATCATCCCACCTCAAGAACCTTAATTTATTCTTACCTGCAAAATTGCTTTGCCAGGGTGGGCCACGGTGGATCAGCAGGTAAGTGTGCTTGCCTGCCATGCCCGAGGACCTGGGTTCGATTCCTGGTGCCTGCCCATGTAAAAAAAAAAATTGCTTTGCCATGTAAGATAACATATCCACAGGTTCTGGGGATTAGGATGTGGACATCTTTGAGGGACCATTATTCTGTCATCATTTTATCAGAATCATTTCATATATGTATTTTTTTCTACTTTAATTTGTTGATTTGATGTATTTTGTAATTACATTTCTTAATGTCCTTTCAAAATTAGAAATATTTTGACATAATTCATTGTATAAATTTTATACTACATTATTGAAATCAGCTTCATTCTGGAATTTTGCATCTAAAATCATAAATGAAGTCAATTAACACATTTCTTTTGGCCTGTCTTTATCAGCTTTTATGCTAGTTAGACAAAATTAGAAAACATTCTGTCTTTTCCTAACATATTTATAAATGTAATAATATAATCATTATTAGTTCAAAAATTAGTTAAAATGCAACTACAAACCATCTGAGTGTGATACTTTTCTCCCCCCAACTGTTTCAGACAAAGGAAACTTTATTGAGTCTCAGGGTCATGGGTTTCAGGAAAGAGGTAAACCCGTGTGAGGCCAAGGAGCCATGAAGAACCTTTATTTGACTTTCTTTTTGGGGTGTGGATTGTTGGTGTGGCCACACTTCTTACTGCAGTAGCTGACAATGCAGGAGATAGAGGTGAGCATAACACCTGTGGCAGATCATTGTATTGCAACTATACTTCTGGGCAAGCTGGCAGAAGGACAATTCAATGGTGCGTCCCCAGAAGTGAAGCAAAAGTGTGGGTTGGACTCTTTCTGGATGTTGTAATCTGGGAGAGTAATATTATATATTAGTTTCTCTAGCTGTTTGTGCTGTTTTATTAGTTTCCTAGCTGTTAAAACAAATACCATGCAATGGGTTGTTTTAAATTTAGTAGCACAAGGTTTCAGAGGCTAGAAGTCTTCTTTCCTAATTGGGTTAGTATCTTCTGGCTGGTTGGCAATCTTTGGGGTTCCTTGGCTTTTCCATGATGTAGCAATGCACATGTTGATGTCTATTCCTTTCTCTTCTGGTTTCTATTGATTTCCAGCTTCTGGCTGTTCCCCATGGCTTCTCTCTCTGTGGCCTTCTCTATAAAGCTCCAGTAATAGAATTAAGACCCATCCTGATTCAGTTGCGCCACACCATAACTGAAGTTGCCTCAACAAAAAATCTTATTTACAATGGTTTCACACTCACAGGAATGAATTAAAATTAAGAAGTTGTTTTCCTGTGGTACATAACTCCAAAGCACCACATCCACAAATATCTGACACTGCTGGTCAAGTGGGATGCCCTCCTTGACTTGGATTTCAATTTTGACATTCTTGATGGTATCAATAGACTTGAACTTGAGGGTGATGGCCTTGCCCATCAGGTTCTTCACAAGGATCTGCATCTCTGTATCTCTTGGCCACCTCATTGAAGAGATTGTGGTACTTTTTAAATATTTTTAAATACTTTTATATTTTTTTATAGTTATTGTTCTGTTCATGCTTTCTACCTCTTAGTAGAAATTGGTAATTTAAACTTTACTATAAAATCTACAGTTTTCTCTACTATTGATATAGAATTGCACATAACTACTTCAAAATTCTTTAAAACTCTATGTCTATGGTTTAACTGCTATCATTTCTAATGGAAGGGACAACTGAAGACTGGCAAGAAGGGCTGGCTTACAGACTTTTGTGAGTGTGTGCTCACATGGGTGAAGAATTTCTATTTCCTTCAAACTATTTTGTTTGTTTTGATTATGGAACTATGAAAAATTTTGAGTGTAATACAATTCTGTACATCATTCACACTTATGCACATCTCAATTAATAACTTGAATTTTTGTAATTACTTTTTTCTTATGTTTTGTTTGTTCCTATTCTACTTATGAAAATGTAATTTTTACTGTTGACCCTAAAAAATAAAAAAAAATTGGGCTTGTTTTTTGTCCTTTTTTTCTTTTTCAAACAATTAATGTTTACTACATTTTCCAAAAGTCTTGGTCCATAACAGATTGCAAATTTTAAAGAAGGAAAGAACTATTCTAAAAAACAAAGGATGGGGGGCAGTGCAATGGTGGCTCAGCAGGCAGAATTTTCACCTGCCATACTGGACACCTGGGTTCAATTCCCAGTGCCTGCCCATGTGAAAAAAAAAAGAAAAAAGAATGGGCTATTTACTTGATCTGCTTTGAAGAAACCACTAAATGGTTATCTGTATTCCAGTTAAAGTGACCAAAGACTCTCAGGATAATAAGATCAAATTTAATCTTTAACAAAAACTGTAAGCCCAGTGGAATTGTCTGCCTAAAGCACCTGTATGTCCCCAAATAGCTAAAAGTCATGCCAACTAGTAGAAAGAAGAGATC
This sequence comes from Tamandua tetradactyla, assembly GCF_023851605.1. Lineage (NCBI taxonomy): Eukaryota > Metazoa > Chordata > Mammalia > Pilosa > Myrmecophagidae > Tamandua > Tamandua tetradactyla. The sequence goes on from NC_135342.1 coordinate 28,305,090, forward strand.
AGTTATTTTGTTTAGAGGTCCACCTCTTCCACTTCTAACACTGGGGCATCAGTCATCCTGTGGGTGACTTTTATTGTCAGCTCAACTACTCCTTGTGTTCACTTTCACTTCAACATTTTGACTATATGATCTGGCCAGTCAGTTCAAATGCCTTCTCTTTTTTTTTTCCATGCATGTCTTTATTTTGTTACTCATCTACCCACATACTGGATAAAGGATGTGTCTATCACAAGGTTTTTACAATCACACAGTCACATGATAGCAAGTATATAGTTATACAGTCATTATCAAAGGTGGGGTTACTGGATTACAGTTCAACAATTTCAGATATTTCCTTCTGGCTATTTCAATACACTAGAAACTAAAAAGAAACATCCATATAATAGTTTAGTTGTGATAATCATTTGCTAAATCCTAATTTCTCAATTATAGCTCCTCCCTCTCATTTGATCTTTCTCTCATTCAGATGCCTTGTGTTTTAGATAATGATTAGAGTTTATTTTTTGCCATTAGTATTTTTCCCTTTAAGGAATACCCAGTCACAGTAGAAATCAAGTTTGCACTCTTGTCACTGGGAAGTCTTAGAAAGTTATGATCCAACATGTAACAAGAAAGTCAAATTCTACAAAAGTTCAGAGGCTAATATAACAAATTTGCATGTGTCTTGGGCCTGGCCAAGACATGCATGCAGGAGTATCACCAATGATAAGAAACCACTTTGCAACAAGGCACCAACCTAGCACAGTCCTTCTGCCAAGCTCAATTAACAGACCATTTCAGGAGAATTTCATTAAATGGCAGTTCATGTTCTCTTGGTTAAATTTAGAGGAGAAACAGCAGTTGGTTACATGGGAACACTAAAATGTCTTTCAGAGGCAGTTGTTAATTATGCTCCAGAAGCAGCTGCTGAGGCAAGTGGCCTTTGCTTCTGTACTGGCATTATGTCCATGGTTTTTGCAGCTGACATTCATCTGTATTTGTTGGTACACAGAGTTATCAGTTGAAACCAGTCACTGTGGCTATTATTTCCATGGCTTGACATGCTGAAAAAAATGAAACTACCGAGACAGAATTAACAGCACTAAAAGTTAGGAACTTTCATAAATGTATAACTTCCATATGACCCAGACAGTCCACAACTAGGTATTTATGGGAAAAAAAACCCAAATATATGTATTTATATAAAGACTTGTACACAAATGTCCATGGTGGCTTTATCTGTAATAGCCCAGAACTAGAAGAATGATTCCCTAATAGGTGACCGGACCAACAAATTCTGATACCATTACTCAGCAATACAAAGAAACAAACCATTTATACACACAACAACAGAGATGAGTCTTACAATATCTAAGCAAATGAAGTCAGACACCAAAGAAATTGTATGATTCCATTTACATGAAATTCTAGAATAGGCAAAACTATTATATGGAGAAGATGTTAGAACAATAGTTACTGAAAATAGGGATGATAGTTATTGTTTGCAAAGCAGTCAAGGAAACTTTCTAGGGGGATGGACATATTCTATTTTTTGATGTGGGTGATTACCACACATACATATATATATGTAAAAATTCAACAAGTTGCATACTTAACATTCTTATATTTTACTATATGTAAATTATACCTCTTTTTAAAAAAAAAGAGAAAAGGAAAAACTAAAAGAAATCAAACTCTTGTGGTTAAGGAAGTGAGTAGGGAAGTTTTGGAGACCTGGGTCAGAGACAAGAGTAGAGAAAAAAGGAAAGAGTAATTTTGGGCAAATAGCTTGATAGCTGTGGGTTAATCAAGGCCCTACAAATATATTTTAGACCTAAGAAATATGTATAGGCTTTACAATATGAAAACCACAAGATGAAAATCAGCATTTATAGTATAATGTTTCAAAAATTTAACATGACAGGTATATTATTCAAACCAATTACATATATAAATAAGTTAATAAATGCTGTGTAGGTGATATGTGTTTTAACACATTTATTTATTTTCTGAATGCTGAAGTCCTCACAAGTCCCAAAAGTTTATTTGGATCTTAAAAGAGCCCTGGTAGAACAAGTGGACAGATTGGTGTTTCTGTTGTGGTTAGTGGGTGAGACTGGGTTAAGAATCCTCATATTACGACTTTCTTTTTTGCCTGCTTTAAATCTCCAGCTAATACCAAAGGGAATGGCAGTAGGTTTTCTTATCACCTTTACCATATGTGGGACAGAAAGGAACATCGAAGGTGAAATTTTTTGCTAGGCAACCACATCCCCAAATTGAAATCAGACTCTTTGTAACATAGCTCATATAAGGTTTTCATAAATTTCCCCAAATCAGGATTTACTTCAAAGCATTTCAGTAAAATACATTTGACTGTGAAAAAACAAATAGCCCTGGTCTTTCCTTCTTTAATCTCTCACCTCTCACCCCTTTGTCTCCCTCAGTTCCAATTTCTGTGTAAGAAATAACCTTCTGCTCCAAGGATCCTGGCCTCTGTCTTTCACATTTCAACTTGGTTCAACATATCCAGTCCAATTCAACCCCTGGTGAAAGAGCTTTTCACCAGACCCAGAGAGGATTAATAGAATTTGGGATTCCCTCTCCTGGGAGATCTTTTTTAACCTACTTCACCTGGCTCTTTGACCCACAGGTCCCAGAACAATTAAATTTTCTCACAAAACTAACCCAAGATCAAGGCTGCCTTTGGGCAAAGTTTGAGGCCCATTATGCAGAATTCTAAGAGAAAAGACAATGTAGCATGATTAAGTTAAGCATGGGCCCATCTTTCTTACTAAAGCCAAACCTACACATCCTTCCTATAAATCCTCAGGACAGAGACCTTATAGGGATGGAGACTTCCAATTAACCCCTTGGAAATCACAGGAAACTGCATACTTCCATCAAAATTTCATTTGAAAACTTTGACTTTAGAGACACTGTGTCTTGATTGTTGGCTTGGAAAGTGTGTAATTATTTTTTAGAGATGCTACTTTTTGAAGACATTTAGTTCAAGTTTTAGGACCTTTTGTGGACTTGATAATTATAAGGAGAGTGATTCTACTGAGAATAAACAGACCCTAGATCCATGTCTCCCAACTGCGTCATTAGTTTTCTCAGGTCTTGTTTGATATTTTTATCTCAGGTACACATTGTTATATTACTCACAACCCTTGGGGTATACATATGTTCATCACTGATCATGTAGAACCCACATTTAATTATTTAGTTGGTTAGTGTAGTAGATTGTGATATAACATTTTTAGCTCCTCCCTTCTGGGTTCCTCTTATAATAAGAGTATTATACTTCTTGCCATTGATACCAGACTTGATGAAGTGACTTGCTCTGGTCAGTGAAATGTGAAAGTGACATGCCAGTTCAGAGCAGAATCTTTAAGAGCTGTTGGATGGTTTTGTCAACTCTCTTTAATATTCTTAACACTCTTTCTTTCTTCAAAAATTATAAACATACCACACTAATGCTAGGGATCAATAATACGGGGTGTGCAGGTTTGGAAGTATTATATGTGCCCCAGAAAAGCCATATTTTGATCCTCATTCTATCTTGTGGGGGTAGCTGTTTCTTTTAATCCTGATTCAATATTAAGGGGCAGAATTTTTTTACTGGATTATCTCCAAAAGAGATGTGACATGCCCAACTGTGTCACAGCTTTCAATTAGATAAGCTGTGACTACACCCATTCAAGGTGGGTCTTGATTAGTTTACTGGAATCCTTTAAAAGAGGAAACATTTGGAGAAAGTTTAGAGCCAACATACAGAGCAGATGTAGATGCTTGGAGAACAATTGCTTCAGAGAACAGAGATACAGATGTTTGGAGATGCTTGGAGCCCAGCAGACATTGTCATGTGCTTTCCCATGAGATGTTAAGGAAGCCAGAACCTGGAGAGAGCCAAGAGAAGCCAAGAGATGAAAGCCACCCTGGTAAAGTGAGGAACCCTCACAGGAACAGAGGCTGAGAGCAATGGAGTCCAGGAGCAAGGGACAAGCAGATGCCAGCCACGTGCTTTCCCAGCTGACAGAGGTGTTCCAGATCCATTGGCCTTTCTTGAATAAGGCATCTTGTCCTGGATGCCTTAGTTTGGACATCTTCATAGGCTTAGAACTATAAACTTGTAACTTATTAAATTCCCCTTAAAATTAGCCATTCCATTTCTGACATATTTCATTCTGGCAGCTTAGCAAACTAATACAGGGGAGATGAGGATGTTTGGGTTTTATCCTTTTTTTCTTTTTACTTTTGCTTCTTAAAGTAATGGAAATGTTCAAAAAATTGACTTGGTGATGACGCACAGCTATGCTGACACTGTGAGCCACTGATTGTATACTGTGGATGGATTCTATGGTGTGTGAATATATCTCAGTACAATTGCATTAAGAAAACCCTGCCAAACTATTTTTCAAAATGGCCCATCAATTTATGTTCCTACTAGCAATGTATTACAGAACTTGGGAACACACTTCCTCTCCAACACTTGGTATTAGTGCTGAATAGTTTTAATTTACTCCTCTAGCTAAACTCTTCACTCTTTCCCACCCTACTCTGTGCCTCAGAGGCTGACCTGTATGGACTGCATCAATGTAAGTTTATATGTATAGCTAATATCTTTTCCTAATTGTAACTTGTTTATTCTGGTTTCTGGTTGGATTCATCCCATGGGATGCACACCATGAGATCAAAGGGAGAGAGAGGAGTGGATGATTTATTTATTACTCCCTAATCCATTCCTGAGGGATTGTAACAGGTTGGCCATGTCCCTAAATCAAAGGGCACAATTCTTGCCCTCTGTTTCTCTGGTTCTGATATCATCTTCTTTTCCTACATCTTAAGGTTTAGTAGTGATTTGGGACTTTTGCACCAGGATACATCTCTATCTCTTGTGTTTTTTCTAGACACTACCCACATATTTGTAAAAACTTCCTCTAATAACCTCTACTCAACTTAGCCTATTTGAATGGTGATCTATTTTCTGCCAAGCCCTGTTGATACATTATTGTCAGGTTCTAACTTTTGCCAATTGAGTGAATGCAAAATGACATCTTGGTGTGGTTTTGAACCTGCATTTTCATTATTCCTAATGATGATGAATGTCTTGTCATACATTTTTTTACCTTATATATTTCTTTTTCTTGAAATGTTTGCTCTTGCTTCTTGTCAATATTTTTTATTGATCTGTAGAAGTTTAAATATATATATAATCTTGATAGCAATAATTTGCCAATTATATGTAGCAAATTTCCTTTCCTAATTTATAACATTTTTCTTTTGCCTTCCTAAAGTTGTCACTTAATATTCTTAGTTTTAAAATGACCAAATTTATTAATTTTTTCTTTTCTAATAAACTGTACTTTGTTTGAGAAATATTTCTCCACCCTGATGTTTAAAAGATATTTGACTATATGTTTTACCAAGTGTTTTAAAGTTTTGATACTAAAATCCATTCAGAGTTCATTTTTGTGTATCTTTGGAAGTAGGAATCTAATTTCATCCTTTGCCAAATAAATAAAGTTTTCCTGCTCCACTGATTCCACTGTCCCTCCTATCCCCCTGGCCTGATATGCTGTCTCCAACTGTAATGGATTCAATGGTGGCCCCCAAAAGATATGTCCATGTTTTAATCCTTAGAATCTAAGAACATGACCATATTTAGAAACAAAAGTAATAAAGGTAAATATTTCAAGATGAGATCATCTAAGATTATCTTGGTGAGTCCCTGGCCTGATATGCTCTCTCCAACTGTAGTGGATTCAATGGTGGCACCCAAAAGATATGTCCATGTTTTAATCCTTAGAGTCTAAGAACATCACCTTATTTAGAAACAAATGTAACTGGGTGAGACACACAGAAAGAAGAGGAGGAGGCAATATGACCATGGAGATTGGAGTGAGGTAGCCACAAGCAAAGAAACTTCTGGAGCTGCCAATAGCTGCATGAGACAAGGAAGAGAATATCCTCTACAGCCTCTAAAGGGATCATGGTCCCGCCAAAGGCTTGATTTCAGATGTCTGGCCTCCAGAATTGCGGGAGATTATATTTCTCTTGTTTTAAGCCATCAGGTGTGTAGTAATTTCTTACAGCAGCTCTAGGAAACTAACACACTATCAAAAGTCTATATGACTTAGGGAAAGTTTCGGGGTTTCTACTGCATTCCACAGATCCTGACTATGCTGTGACAATATTACTTTGTCTCAATAATAGATGCTATTGGTGTTGCCAAAGGGATCTTTTATTCAATTTTGAACAATTTGTGGTGACTGGGTAACTAAAGACAAGTAAAGTGAGAATGAAAAAGGGAAGAGATTTGGATGCAATAATTCAACAAGCCCTGGTGGGCTCACAGGTAAACTGATCCAAACATGTTAGGAAGGAATAACACCAATTATATACAATCTCTTTCAGAAAATAAAAAAGGAACGTTTCTAAAATCATTTATGAGGTCAGAATAACCTTGACACCAAAACCTGATTAAGAAAAGAATATTATTGGTAAATATCTCTCATGGATATAGATGAAAAAAACCCTAAACAAAGTATCAGCAAATTCAATCCACTAATACATATAAATTACAACCAACTAAGGTTTATTCCAGAGATGCAAGATTAATATTTAAAAATCAATCGGGTGGGCCACAATGGCTCAGCAGGCAGAGTTCTCACCTGCTATGCCAGAGACCTGGGTTCAATTCCTGGTGCCTACCCATGCCAAAAAGGAAAAAAATCAATCAATATATTTCACCACATTTATAAAATAAGGAGTAAAACTACATGCTTATCTCAATGGATTAAAAAAACTAATAAAATTCAATACAGGTGTACCACATTTTATTGTTCTCAGATAATGTATTTTTTACAAATTAAAGGTTTGGGGCAACTCTGCATTGAGCAAGACTATCAGCACCATTTTTTCCAACAACATGTGCTTACCTCATGTGTCTGTATATATTTTTAGACATAATGCTATTTTACACTTAATATAGTGTAAGCATAACTTTTATATGAACTGGGAAACCCCAAAATTTGTGCGACCTGTTTTATTGCAATATTTGCTTTATTGCAAACTGAACCCACAATATCTCTGAAGTATATTTGTACCTATTATGATACAAACTCTTGGCAAGCTAGATATAGAAGAAAACCTCCTTGATCTGATAAAAGGTATGTACAGAAATCTTTAGTTAACATCACACTCAATGGTGAAATATTGGACATCTTTCTCCTATGGCCAGGAAAAAGACAAGGATAACACTTTTATTTAAAATTGTACTGGATATCCTAGCCAGTGCAGTAAGGCAAGAACAATAGATAAACATGTAAATATTAGAAGGGAAGAAGTAAAGCTGTCATTTTCACAGATGACATGATTTTCTATTTAGAAAATCCAAAAGAAACACAAACTATTCAAATGAATAAATGAATTAGCTAGGCTAGTGGATGCAACAGCAATATTTAAAAAATTGTATTTATATATACTAGCAATGAATAAAATACAAATTTAAAAAGTGCTACTTATATAGTAGCATGCAAAAATTCAAATACATATACTTAATGTAAGATGGCAAAAGTTTTATACCAAAATCTACAAACCATTTTTAAGACAAAGTAAAGAAGACATAAATGAATGGAAGCCTACCATGTTCAGGGGATTATAAGTCTATTAAGATGTCAATTTGCATTCAAATTAATCTATACATTCAATGCAATCCCAACCAGAATTACAGCACAATTTTTTTGTGGAAATCGACAAGCTAGTTCCAAAATGTGTCTGGAAATATTAAACACCTGGAATAACCAAGGAAATATAAAGAAGCTGAAGGACTTACATTGGCAGACAGGAAGCTTATAAATAGAGTTATAATAAATAAGACTGTTTTGGTGCAAAGATACATAAGTAGACAAATGGAACAGAATAAAAGTTCAGAAACAGACAATAATTTTAGATTATTGATTTATTACAAAAATTCCACTGAAATTCAGTGGGGAAGAATGGTCTTTTCAATAAATGGTATTGGGTCAATTGGATATCCATGTGAGAAAAAAATGAAACCTTGATTCTTACCTCAAACTGTACAAAATAATTAATTCAAAATTGATCATAGACCTAAACGTGAAACAAAACATGAAATCCCTAGAAGGAACCATAGGAAAATATCTGTATGTTCTTGGGGTAGACACAGGTTTTCAAACTGGAAATAAAATGCACTAACCACAAAAGAAAAATAATGATAGATTAGATGTCACTAAAATTTGAGAAAAGTCAAAATAGTGGGAGAAGATAATGTATACATCTAACAAAGGATATGTTTCCAAAATACACATCCACAAACCAATCAGAAAGACATGATAAAAAAAATGGGCAATAATTATTCACAATAGGCAAAAGCTGGAAACGACCCAAGTGTGCATCAACAAATGAATGGATAAAATATGTAATATACATAAAATGGAACATTATTCAGCCGTAAGGAAAAAATGAATTTATGAGACATAGTGTAACATGGAAGAACCCTGAAAACATTATGTACAGTGAAATAAAAAGGACACTTAAGGAGAAAAGTTATATGATATTTCTTACAAAAGATGACTAGAAATACCAAATTTGCAGAGATAGAAAGTAAATTAGAGGTAAGGGGGTGTTTGTAAAAAAACATGGGGAATAGACTAGAACAGGCACTTGATAAATGAAGATATTTAAATGGCGAATAACATATGAAAAGATGCTCCACATCATTAGACATCATAAAAACGCAATGATATACCACTGCACTCTCAAATGTCTTTTTATCATTGGTTTCTGTGAAAATGGATCTAAATAGGAACATATATTGCATTGGATTGTAAGGGATCTCAAGTTTCTTTCCATCTAGAATGTTCTTCTCTTTTGAGCTATGTCATTGACTTATTGAAAAGAGATTTGTTGTTCTGTAAAATGTGCAATATTCAGGATTTATCTGATTGTTTCTGTATGATTTCACAACTTTTTTCTATATATTTTATGTAAATGAGAAATTAAATGCACAAGTAGATTACCATTAATTTTTTTGACTGTCTTTATATTGTATCACATCAATTGGTACATAATATTTAGATGTCCTACTTTTAGTGAGGATGAGATTGACCAGTAAGGAAACTGATCTTTCCATTTATTTAAAAGTTTTAGTCACACAGCATAAATCCATCGTAAGTGTCAATCAATTGCTCTTGGTAATATAACATAGTTATGCATTCACCATTACAGTCAATATAAGGACATTCTCATTTCTTTCAAAGAAAAAAAAACCCATACTCCTTATATCCCACTGTTATTGACATTTAGCTTTGGTTTAATGCCTTTGTTACAATTCTCAAAAGAATATTACAATGTCAGTGTTCCGTATAGACCTTAGTTTACATTACTTGTAGGATCTTTCCATTTAAAAATTTCACTTTATGCAGGGTGGCACTTTGGTGTCCTTGTCTCTTTTAATTGTTTTACATTTGAAGTCTAACTTGTTGAATATTAGCATCGCTACTCCTGCTCTTTTCTGATTGTTGTTTGCATGTGTTCTAGTTTGCTAGCTGTCAATAAGCTTCTAGTTTACAGTTCTAAGGCCGAGAAAATGTTCCAAATAAAATAAGTCTATAGAAATGTCCAATCAAAGGCATCCAGGGAAAGATAACTTGGTTCAAGAAGGCCAGTGAAGTTCAGGGCTTCTCTCTCATGGAAGGGCACATGGTGAACATCTGCTCACTTTCTCTTCTGGCTTCCTGTTTCATGAAGTTCCCTGGGAGGTGTTTTCCTTCTTCATCTCCAAAGGTCGCTGGGTGGTGGACTCTGCTTCATGGTGCTGCAGCATTCTCTGCTCTCTCGAATCTCCCATTCTCCAAAATGTTTCCTCTTTTATAGGACTCCAGTAAGCCAATCAAGACCCACCCAACTGGGTGGAGACATGTCATCCTCCACCCACTCTTGACTAAATCACATCATCTAGGAAGATGATCTGATCACAGTTTCAAACATACATATTGAACAGGGATCATTCTGCCTTTACAAAATGGGATTTTGATTAAAACATGGCTTTTCTAGGGTCCATACATCCTTTCAAACCAGGACAGCATGAAATATCTTTTCCCAACCTTTCACTTTCAATCTATGTTTATCCTTGGGTCCAAGATGCATCTCCTGTAGACAGCATATAGATGGGTCCTGTTTTTCAATCCATTCTGCTGGTCTGTACCTTTTGATTGGGGAGTTTAATCCATTAATATTTAGTGTTATTACTGTAAGGGCAGTACTTTCTCCTACTATTTTTCCTTTTGGATTTTATATGGCATATCTAATTTTCCTTCTTTTTACCTTTACTAATAGTCTTCATTTCTGCATTCTTCTCCACACCTCTCTCTTTCCTGTCTTTTCCTATCTGTCTCTAGTTCTCCCTTTAGTATTTCTTGCAGAGCTGGTCTCTTGGTCACAAATTATCCCAGTGATTTTTTTGTCTGAAAATGCTTTAATTTCCCCCTCATTTTTGAAGGACAGTTTTGCTGGATATAAAATTCTTGATTGGCAGTTTTTCTCTTTTAGTATCTTAAATATATCATACCACTGTCTTCTTGCTTCCATGGTTTCTGCTGAGAAACCTATGTATTGTCTTATTGGGCTTCCCTGTTATGTAATGGATTGCTTTTCTCTTGCTGCTTTCAAAATTCTCTCTTTCTCTTTGACATCTGACTTTCTGATTAGCAAGTGTCTTGGAGTATGTCTACTTGGATCTATTCTGTTTGGGGTACACTGCATTTCTTGGATCTGTAATTTTAAGTCTTTCATAAGAGGTGGGAAATTTTCAGTGATAATTTCCTCCATTAGTTTTTCTCCTCCTTTTCTCTTCTCTTCTCCTTCTGGGACACCCACAACACGTATACTCATGCACTTCATGCTGTCATTCAATTCTCTGAGTCCCTGCTCACATTTTTCCATGCTTTTCCCTATACTTTCTTTTGCTTGTCGAATTTCAGATGTCCTGTTCTCTAGTTCACAATCCTATCTTCTGCCTCTTGAAATTTAACATTGTAGGTTTCCATTGTTTATTTTTAAAGTTCTTCTATTGTGCCTTTCACTCCCATAAATTTTGTGATTGGCTTTTTCAGACTTTTGATTTCTTCTTTTTGTTTGTCCCTTGACTTCTTTATATCTGCCCTCAATTCATTGATTTGTTTTTGATGAGGTTTTCCATGCCTGTTGAACATTCTGAATTCATTGTTTTAACTCCTGTATTTCATTTGAATTGTTGGTTTGTTCCTTTGACTGGGCCATATCTTCAATTTTCCTAATATGATATGTTTTTTTTTTGCTGGCATCTAGGCATTTAATTTCCTTAATCAGTTTAGTCTGGAGATTGTTTACACCTTTTTTACCTAGGATTTTCTTGCTGGATGACTTTGTTGTCTATCTGTTCTTTGACATTCAGTTCAGCTTATTCTAGACCTCTAGCTTAGGTTTTGTTAAATAGATCAGAATTTTTCAATTCTTGTTTTCTTGTTTCTTGCCCTGCTTGTATGCTGTCCTTTTTTCCCCCTTTATTAGGGCCTATTATTTATTAGGGTGTATTATATACCCCAGTCAGATTTTCCCAGACCAAATTGGCCTCCTCTCAGGAGGAAAGAGTCACCTGCATCAGTTTTCCCTGAGGGTGAGACCCAGCAGGTTGAAAGACTTTCCTATGAAGCCTCTAGACTCTGTGTTTTTCCTTCCTGCCCAGTATGCAGTGCTTGTCTGCTTGTGGGTCCCACCAGCATAAGGTGATGTGGTACATTTAACTTCAGCAGACTCTCCCTGCTGGGGGTGTGGTTGAGACAGAGGAGAGGTTGTAGGCTGGCTTTAAGAGCTTCGGTTTTCCAAACCCTGGGGTCTGAATTCCTTGAGGGAGGGAGTCCACCTGAGCTGGGCCCCACCCCTCTTCTGGGGAAGGCCCAGCCTCCAGCCAAACTCTTAGACGAGATTAATTCTGCCCTTGCCTGGAGCCTGAGAAGCCTTGCTGTTTATCCAAAGAGCAGTCAAGCCTTAGAAACACAGCCACAAAAAAAAAAAGAAAAGAAAAAAATAGATCCTTTTTCAGAGTAGGACCCCCATTCCTCAGGTTTACTGATCAAGAGCTTAAGTTAGTACATTGCTCTTTGTATCTCCAGGTCCTACAGGCCCCTCCCTTCCTTCAGGACCCTTTCAAGAATTGTGTGCTGTCCGATCCAAAAAACCTTTTTTTTTTTCTTTTCCATCTGCCCTGCCTCCTCTGTGCCAGGGCAAAAACCAGCAACCTTAGCTTTTACTCAAGGTTCAGCTAAGCTGGGGGCCTATTTTTATTAGTTAGAATTTGTTAATTAATTCCACAATTGCAGCTTGATTGTGCTCAGCCCCTGCTGCTAGTAAAATTTCTTTCCTTTCCCCTCTGGGAACCAGCCTGAGGGGGTGAGGTGCCAGGCACCACAGCTTGGGGGACTCACGGTTCTGGGTGGGATCATAGCTGATCCAGCTTGTCCAGACTGGTGTACACTGTGTGTGTGGTCACTGACGTGGCACCAGCAGTTGCTCTGTACTGTTCCTGGCCATTTACTAGCTGCTCTGGAGGATGAACTAAATCCCACACCTCACTAAGTCACCATCTTGGCTCCCTCCTGGTGTCCAGAAAATATTCAGTTTTCAAATTAACATTTCATTTACTGTTTTAGCATATTTTGATGATTATTGTTTGAATCAGTTATTTTATTAGAGGTTGCAAAAATTTTATTTTTTCTAATTCTAGCATTCTTCCTACACTTATTGACCAGAATTATTCTATGTAGGACTTTCCTTTATCAACTATTTGGCTATTTACAACACCCATTAGGACTATTTGGTTATTATGAAATAATATAGTTCCTATAGAGAAAAAAAGATAAATTCTTACTTCCCTTTATCATTTTTACAGAATAAGGAGTTGGTGAATTGGCTATTGTCAGCAGTGAAAAAGTTTTTGATTTCTTGCTTTCTATCTTTTCCAGTATTATTTAATCTTAAGAATTCTGACAAATTTTATATATTTCAATGCTCTCTAGTCATTAATCTTTTTCTTGTTAAAACCATCTTATCATAAAGAGATTTGATGTAAGTGTTCATGGAGAGAGATTTTGGGAATACAGAGGCAGGATTTATTTTAAAATTTTCACTAGTAGGTTAAAGATGCAAGAGGAGTCAAAATACGAGATGTAGATAGTAAGATTGGACAAATAGATGAACAAATAGAAGAAAAGCACAGTAAACATTATAGAATCCAAAGAAGGAAAACGTATTTCAAGAACAAAATAACTGTGTTGAGCAACGAATTTCATTTTAATAAATACTGGAATATTTTTGCTATAATATTAAAATGGCTAAGGGCAACACTATTCATAATATGGCATCATTTAAAATATAGTTAATAGCTTAGATAATCTGTTTTAATACTTTTAATAACATAAAATAAAATCCTATTAAGTTTAGTGTCAGATTCACAAGTAATTTAATGGGTGGAATCCTGGTTTGGCTTCCATAAAGTCACTTAATAATACTGATCTGTGAACAATCATTAACAAATTAATAACAGCCAAGTTTCCAACCACTTTATTGTGTTTTCTTCACCAACCATTTGAATGTTTTGCATATGCTTTTAAGCTTATCAAAGAAATAGCTGACATAATTAAATTTGCACTTACAATTTCATCTGTATTTTGTCTTTTTGGAAAAAAGTCAGCAAAATTATTTTTTTCCATCTTCCCACAGAAAGAATGTTGAAAGAGACTATTTAGTGTTTAAAAGGCACTTCTGCATTTGCAAAGTTATTTGAAATTACATAATATATATTCTAAGTGTGCTGGTCATCAAACTCTTTAGTTTACTGTACAATAGCGTGAACTTGCCTGAAAGTTCCATTAAGAAATATCTCCAGAATGCACTTGACCTTGGTAAATTAGACTGAAAATATGCTGATGGTTTGCATGGCCTAGGAATAAGCACTTTAAAACAACTGGCAGGATTCTAATTTCTCTTGGTTAGTGCATCAATTATGTTTAGTATCCTGTATCCTAACGTTTAAATGAAAACGTGATAACTTATATTAAAATGTCCTTTATGTAGTGATTTACAGTTATTATAATAAAAAAGTATATTTAATTTTTTAAAAACACCATCTTATCTTTGGGCCAATGAGACTCTTCAGATTGGCTCATGTGTCCTTTGGAATGATCTGATTACTTTTTCCTTTCTGACAAACTAAAAGATTCGAGGCTTTTGTAATGATGTCTGGTTTAACTGCACTGTGATCAGAGTATAGTTTAAGATATCAGTTACTGGTATTTCTTTTTTTTAATTAGAAATGTATTAATTTTTTTAAACTTTTTTATTAATTAAAAAATTAACAAACAAAACATGTAGATATCATTCCATTCTACATATACAATCAGTAATTCTTAATATCATCACATAGTTGCATATTCATCATTTCTTAGAACATTTGCATTGATTTAGAAAAAGAAATAAAAAGACAACAGAAAAAGAAATAAAATGATAACAGAGGAAAAAAAAGATTATACATGCTATACTCCTTACCCCTCGCTTTCATTTACCACTAGCATTTCAATCTAAATTTATTTTAACATTTGCTCCCCCCTGTGTTAGTTATATTCAGTTGTCAACTTGGCCAGGTGAGCATACCTAATCTTGTTGCTGTGGACATAAGCCAATGGTATGTGAACCTCATCTGTTGCCAATTACATCTGCAGTCAGCTAGGAGGCGTGTCTGCTGCAATGAGTGACGTTTGACTTAATTGGCTGGTGCTTAAATGAGAGAACGCAATGTAGCACAGCCTAAGCAGCTCAGCATTCCTCATCTCAGCACTCGCAGCTCAGCCCAGGCCTTTGGAGATGCAGAAAGAAGTCACCCCGGGGAAAGTTGTTGGAACCCAGGGGCCTGGAGAGAAGACCAGAAGAGACCATCCTGTGCCTTCCACATAAGAAAGAACCTCAGTGGAAAGTTAGCTGCCTTTCCTCTGAAGAACCAACAAAATAAATCCCCTTTTATTAAAAGCCAATCCGTCTCTGGTGTGTTGCATTCTGGCAGCTAGCAAACTAGAACGCCCCCTACTATTTATTTTTATTCCATATGTTCTACTCTTCTGTTGATATAGTAGCTAAAAGGAGCATCAGGCACAAGGTTTTCACATTCACAGAGTCTCATTGTGAAAGCTATATCATTGTTCAATCATCATCAAGAAACATGGCTACTGGAACACAGCTCTACATTTTCAGGCAATTCCCTCCAGCCCCTCCATTACATCTTGGATAGCAAGGTGATATCTACTTAATGCATAAGAATAACCTCCAGGATAACCTCTCAACTCTGTTTGGAATCTCTCAGCCATTGACACTTTGTCTCATTTCACTTTTCCCCCTTTTGGTGGAGAAGGTTTTCTCAATCCCTTGATGCTGGGTCTCAGCTCATTCTAGGATATCTGTCCCACATTGCCAGGAAGGTCCACACCCCTGGGAGTCATGTCCCATGCAGAGAGGTGGAGGGTGGTGAGACTGCTCATCATGTTGGCTGGAGAGAGAGGCCACATCTGAGCAACAAAAGAGGCTCTCTTGGGGGTTACTCTTAGGCCTAAATTTTAAGTAGACTTGACCTATCCTTTGTGGGGTTAAGTTTCATATGAACAAACCCCAAGACTGGGGGCTCAGCCTATAGTTTTGGTTGTCCACACTGCTTGTGAGAATATCAAGAATTCAACTTGGGGAAGTTGAATTTCTCCCCACTCTCACCATTCCCTGAAGGGGGCTTGCAAATACCTTTCCAGTCACTGACCAAATCACTCTGGGATTCATTGGGGCATCACTCTGGACAAACCAACAAAATCTCATGTCCTACCTGAGATTCCAAGTACTTATGACATTCAAACTATCTACATGAATTATATTAGGAAATGCTCTAGTCAAAATATAAATTTTGTAACAAACATTTTTTGCTTTAGTCTCACATATAAGGTGACATTTTAAAGTATTAGTTATCATCTATTTTCAGCACCCTGCAATAATGACATTCCTTTGTTCTTCCTCATGCAAAAACATTTTTAAAATTTGTACATTGTACATTTCACTATTATTATACACTCTAGGCATTCC
Source organism: Tamandua tetradactyla (assembly GCF_023851605.1). Taxonomy (NCBI): domain Eukaryota; kingdom Metazoa; phylum Chordata; class Mammalia; order Pilosa; family Myrmecophagidae; genus Tamandua; species Tamandua tetradactyla. The sequence goes on from NC_135342.1 coordinate 28,321,248, forward strand.
TAGATTATACCATCTCGATCTTTAACATCTATCTTTCTTTCTGATTTCATTTATGTCCCCAGCCCTCCTCCCTCTATCATTCTCACGTGCAGCTTCATTCAGTGTTTTAACATAATTACATTAGTTAGGTAGTATTGTGCTGTCCATTTCTGAGTTTTTGTATCCAGTCCTGTTGCACAGTCTGTATCCCTTCAGCTCCAATTACCCACTATCTTACCCTATTTCTATCTCCTGATGGTCTCTGTTACCAACGAAATATTCCAAGTTTATTCACTAATGTCAGTTCATATCAGTGAGACCATACAGTATTTGTCTTTTGTTTCTGGCTAATCACACTCAGCATAATATCCTTAAGGTCCATTCATGGTGTTACATACTTCATAACTTTATTCTGTCATACAGCTGCATAATATTCCATCTTATGTGAATGTCACAGTTTGTTTAGTCAACTGTCTGTTGATGGACATTTTGGCTGTTTCCATCTCTTGGTAATTGTTAATAATGCTGCTATAAACATTGGTGTGTAAATGTCCATTTGTGTCCTTGGCCTCGTGTCCTTTGGGTAGAGACAGCATATAGATGGGCCCTGTTTTTAAATCCATTCTGCCAGACTATGTCTTTTGATTGGAGAGTTTAATCCATTAACATTCAGTGTTATTACTGCATGGGTAGTACTTTCTTCTACTATTTTGCCTTCTGGATTTTATATGTCATATCTAATTTTCCTTCTTTTTACCTTTACTCATAGTCTTCCTTTCTACACTCTTCTCCATACCTCTCTCTTCTGTCTTCATATCTGTCTCTAGTGTTCCCTTTAGTATTTCTTGCAGAGCTGGTCTCTTGGTCACAAATTCTCTCAGTGATTTTTTGTCTGAAAATGTTTTAATTTCTCCCTCATTTTTGAAGGACAGTTTTTCTGAATATAGAATTGTTGGTTGGCAGTTTTTCTCTTTTAATAATTTAAATATATTATCCCACTGTCTTCTCGCCTCCATGGTTTCTGCTGAGAGATCTGTGCATAGTCTTATTGGGCTTCCCTTGTATGTGATGGATTGCTTTTCTCTTGCTGCTTTCAAGATCCTCTCTTTCTCTTTGACCTCTGACATTCTGATTAGTAAATGTCTTAGAGTATGTCTATTTGGATCTATTCTCTTTGGGGTACACTGCACTTCTTGAATCTGTAATTTTAAGTCTTTCATAAGAGTTGGGAAATTTTCAGTGATAATTTCCTACATTATTTTTTCTCCTCCTTTTCCCTTCTCTTCTTCTGGGACATCCACAACATGTATATTCATGCGCTTCATATTGTCTTTCAATTCCCTGAGTCCCTGCTCATATTTTTCCATTTTTTTCCCTATAGTTTCTGTTTCTTGCCAGATTTCAGATGTTCCATCCTCCGGTTTTGAAATCTTATGTTCTGTCTCTTGAAATCTACCATTGTAGGTTTCCATTTTTTTTCATCTCTTCTACTGTGTCTTTCATTCCCATAAGTTCTGTGATTTGTTTTTTCAGACTTTCAGTTTCTTCTTTTTGTTCTTTCCTTGCCTTCTTTATATCCTCCCTCAATTCATCGATTTGGTTTTTGATGAGGTTTTCCATCTTTCTTCGTACATTCTGAATTAATTGTTTCAGCTCCTGTATGTCATTTGAATTGTTGGTTTGTTCCTTTGACTGGGCCCTATCTTCAAATTTCCTAGTGTGATTTGTTTTTTTTTTGCTGGTGTCTAGGCATTTAATTACCTTAATTAGTTTATTCTGGAGATTGCTTTCACTTCTTTTATCTAGGGTTTTCTTGCTGGATGAATTTGTTGTCTATCTGTTCTTTGACATTCCATTCAGCTTTCTGGACCTTTAGCTTAAGTTTTGTTTAACAGAGGAGAATTTTTCAGTTCTTGTGTTCTTGTTTCTTGCCCTGCTTGTGTGGTGCCTTTCCCCCACACACACTTAGAAGGGTCTACTTAGATATTATAGACCCCAGCTGGATTTTCCCAGACCAAACTGGCCTCCTATCAGGAGGAAAGAGTCACCTGCGTCAGTTTTCCCTGAGGGTGGGACCCAGCAGGTTGAAAGACTTTCCTGTGAAGTTTCTGGACTCTGTTTTTCTTATCCTGCCCTGTGTGTCACGCTTGTCTGACTGCAGGTCCCACCAGCATAAGATGATGCGGTACCTTTAACTTTGGCAGACTCTCCCTGCTGGGGGTGTGGTGGAGACAGAGGAGAGGCTGTAGGCTGGTTTTAATGGCTTCAAATAACCAAGCCCTGGTGTCTGAATTCCTTGATGGAGGGATTCCACCTGAGTTGGGCTTCACCTCTCCCCTTGGGAAGGCACAGGCTCCAGACAAGCCCCAAAAGAGCTCACTTCTGCCTATGCCTGGGGCAGTGCAGCCTGAAAAGTCCTGCCGCTGTATCCAGAGGCAGTTAAGCCTTTGTAGATACACAGCCACAAAAACCTCTGTTTCTACTTTTTTTTCCCCCCTTTTTCTGTCAGTCCTGCCCCCTTGGCACCGGGGCAAAAATGAGCAACCTCCGCTTTGATCAGGTTCACCTAAGCTGGGGGCCTATTTTTAGTAGTCAGAATTTGTTAATTATTTCCACAATTGGCATTTGATTGTGCCCAGTCCCTGCTGCTGGTAAAGTCCTTTTCTTTCCCCTCTGGGAAGCGGCCTGTGGGGGAGGGGCACTGGCCACCGCAGCTTTGGGAACTCACGGTTCGGGGGGGTGCTCGCAGCCAGTCCAGCTGGTCTAGACTGGGGTATGCTGTGTGTCCGGTCACTGACGTCGCCCCAGGAGCTGTTCTATACTGTTTCTAGTTATTTAGTAGTTGTTCTGGAGGACGAACTAAAACGCACACGTTGTTAAGCCGCCATCTTGACCCGGAGTCAGAAACTTACTAATTTTAAATAGCAAACCTGGAGATACTGATTTTAATCATATTGAATTTCAACAAAGAAACAATAATTGCTAAATCTTGTTGAAGCATCACAGAATGGTAGCAATTTCTAATTGTTAGTAAATAGTGCCAAGAGATACTACAGTATGCAGATATTTATTCTGAGAATTCATAAAACTTCAGCTATTACAAAATTGCAAGAAGAGATTCTTGATTCTCTGAAGATTAAAAGACATAGGAATTAACAGAAATGTAAGGAAAGAGTGAAAACTGACAGCTGCAAATAAAATAGAAAATGACAAAAATATATATATGTAACATATATATACACGTAAATAACATTAGTCTGAAAGACCATGAAAAGACTATCAAAATTTTATATTTTTCTTTAATATTCCAGATTATTTCTATTTACTTTAATTTTTTTTTTAATTTATTAATTAAAAAATCAAGAAACCAAATAAAACATCAACATACATAATCTATTACTGGTATTTCTTGATATTATATTTATGATCAATTTCTACAAATGTTCCACACAAACTGTATATTCTGAAGTTGCTAGGCACATTGTGCAGTAAGAAATTTAACCTTGACCTTTGCCCTCAGTTTCTGGGAGTTAATCTGTAAACCCTTGGAATGTCATGCCTGACAGGTAAGTCTTCGTTTGCCTGGGGGCATTGGATCACATTGGATAGTCTGACAATGTGATTTAGTAAACGGGCTGGCCATACCAGATAGTAACATGATTTAGGGTGGGGGTTTTGGGTCATGCAGTATCAGTCAACTTCCAAAGGGCCCGGATATTATGTCCACATAATGGAGCCCTAATAGAAACTCTGAACATCAAGACAACGGTGAATTTCCTTGGTTGGCAATACTCCATGCATATTATCCCATACAGATACTAGGACAGAAAGGCTGTTTTGACTCCATGGGGAGAGGCCACCTGGAAACTCTGCATTTGGCACTCTCCTGGTGTCTACCCTATGCACTTCTACCCTTGGTTGATTTTAATCTATACCATTCCCTGTAATAAACCATAACTGTAAGAGTAACTGCTTTCGATGAGTTCCACGAGTCCTACTGAATTATCAAACCTGAACGTGGAGAAATAAGGGCAGCCTTGAGGACTGGGTAACTTTTTTTTTTAATTGATAAACAACATACAATACAAACATTCCTAACATACTGTGCCAGTTTGAAAGGATGTATGTACCCTAGAAAGATCATGTTAATTCTAATCCCATTCTATAAAGGCAGCCGTTTCTTGTAATCCCTATTTAGTATTGTATGTCTGAAACTTTAATTAGATCATTTCCCTAGAGATATGACTCAATCAAGAGTGGTTGTTAAACTGGATTAGGTGACATGTCCCTAGGTGGGTCTTGATTACTTTACTGGAATCCTATAAAAGGGAGATTCAGTGAGAGCAGAGCAGAATGACAGAGCCATGAGAAAGCAACAACACAGAATGCCATAGAACCATGAAGCAGAGAGTCCACCAGTCAGTGACTTTTAGAGATGAAGAAGGAAAACACCTCCCAGGGAACTGGATAGGAAGCTAGCAGATGATGCTGTGTTCGCCATGTGCCCTTCCAGCCAAGAGAGAAACCCTGACCATGTCCGCCGTGTGCCTTTCCACTTGAGAGAGAAACCCTGAACTTCAGCCTTCTTGAATCAAGGTATCTTTACATGGATATCTTAGATCGGACATTTCTACAGACTTGCTTTAACTGGGACATTCCCGCAGCCTAAAAACTATTAACTTGCAATTTATTAAATTCCCCTTTTTAAAGCCATTCTGTTCCTGGTGTACTTCATTCCCACAGTTAGCAAACCAGAACACATACAAACATTCTATACATGGTGTACAATCAGTGGCTCACAGTATTATCACATAGTAGTATATTCATCACCATGATCATTTTTCAGAACGTTTGCATCACTCCAGAAAAAGAAATAAAAAGAAAAGAGAAAAACTCATACATACCATACCTCTTACCCCTCCTTCTCATTGACCACTAGTATTTCCATCTACCCAATATATTTTAACCTTTTTTCCCCTTATTTCTTTTTCTATACCCCTTACCACTCCCTTTCATTGATCACTGGTATTTCAATCTACTCAATTTGTTTTAACATTTGTTCCCCGTATTATTAATTTTTTTAATCCATATTTTTTACTCATTTCTCCATACTATAGATAGAAGGAGCATCAGGCATAAGGTTTTCACAATCACATGGGACTGGTTAACTTTTGCATGTATGTTCTGGATAAATCTAATAGGTTAATTTTGTTAATAATTTTTCAAATTATCTGTAAACCTAATAACCTTTTGTCTGCTTGATTAATCATACAGACAGAGGGAAAGAGAGAGATGTTATAAAATCTCCACTTTACTGAAACTACTCTTGTCAAGGTCACCAAATAACTTCAACATTGTTAATAACTTCAACATTGCTAAATTGTTTAGCATTCTTCTTTTACTTATTAACAAAATTTCATAAAATTCATCACTTTCTCCTTTTTAAAACACATTCTTCACTTTGCTTGCAGTATACTATCCTCTTTGGGGGGGATTTCCTACTTTGTCCGCTCCAACTTCTTGTCTCTTTGCTGTTCTGACTTCTAACCACTGTTGCTCCCCCTGAGATCAGCACTTAGATCTCTTTCCATCCATTCTCATGGCTTTGAATACTATCAACATGCTAACAACTCATGAATGTTTATCTCTAGTCAGATCTCTACTCTGGATTTCAAACCCACAAATCCAATTGACTACTGGACTTCTGTGCTTGGAAATCTAAAAGGAATCTCTCTAATAACCAGTCACCCATACTCCCAAACCTACTCTTCTTATAGCTTTTCCATCTCAACAAATGAAAATATGTATTTTATGTTGATCAGATCAAAACTATTGATGCTTTTCTCTCACACACACACAAGCACCAAACCAAATCTGTCAATCTTTCTATCTCCACCTTGAACATATCTCAAGAACCTGACTACTTCTCAATTCACCATTATCACCCTGGTCCCAGACATCTAGCCACTTGTTTTGTGTTTCTGCATCTACACTGTTCCTCTCTTTCATAAATCCACTAAAAGTTCCCTTAAAATACATTACATTATGTCAAAGCTCTTCAATGGTTTCCATTCCCTACAAAATGAGAGCCAAATTAATTCCTAAACTCTTTGAGGCACTACATAACCTGGTCTTGCTCCCTGTTTGAATTTTATAACTTTAAGATTACTCTTCCCCTCCTCACTTTGTTCTCACCATAAAGTCTACTTCTTACTATTCCTTGAACATGTCAGTCATACTCTCACTGTGGGGTCTTTGCATTTTGTTTTCTATAGCTGAATATTATTTATTCAAATTTCTTCAGGACTCATTACCTCATCTCAGATCTTTGCTCAAATGTCAAAGAGTTCCACTTCCTGTAATGGAAAATTTATGTCAGACTAACCCACCCATGGATAATAATTATAAACTCTGGACAAAATATGTATTAAAAAAAAAACTACTTGAAGGCACTGGGAAACAACTAAAACCACGCAAAACTCTGAGGGGAGAATACCCTTGAAAAAGGAAAAGTGCAATGGGAAAGATACACGTTTGTACAGATTTTCAACAAAGGGCACTTCCCAGACCCTGGGGGATGGATGGGTAGAATTCAAGCAGAAAGCCACAGTCTTACTGACTTGAGAAGTCAGAAGATGGATTTTGGGGCTGCTAAAGTGAGGGGAAAATTCCAGAAAAGAGGGAGTCGCCGAGAAAGAGTACTCAAGATCTATATATAAACTCCACCCAAATCTTTGACTTATGCCTGCACATGTTTAGGGAAACTCCAAGCAGGCCAGCAAGCAACAGCTAGAAGACTGAAAGAACTATGTGGGAATTTCAGCTACTTCAGGAAAGAGAGAGTTTGTATTTTACGTCCGGTCAAGTGAACTGCTTTTTAGAACAAAAATGAAGAGTCCGAAGAAAAATAGAATTCTAGAGTCTCTATAACATATTATTCACCATGTCCAGTATATAATTAAAATTAATAGCTATGCAAAGATACAGGAACTGTGACTTAGAGTCAAGAGAAATTATTGGAATTGTAAAGGGTTTTTAAAAAACTTTTTAGTTTGACATAATTTTAGACTTACCAATCAATTTTAGACTTACTAACATAATTTTAGACTTATTTACTAAATATTTTTACTAAATTTTACTTATTTACTAAATATTTACTAAATTTACTAAATTTAGTAAATTTAGACAATGTTAAAGTCTAAGTCTAACTGGATGAAGGGCATGTGGAAAGTTCCAGTTTCCTGCAATGTTCACATTTTATATTTTCATAGTAAAATGATCAAAACCAGGAAATTAATTTTTTTTTTTTTTTGCATGGGCAGGCACCAGTAATCAAACCCAGGTCTCTGGCATGGCAGGTAAGAATTCTGCCACTGAGCCACCATCGCACTGACTGAAATCTTTTTTTTTTTTTTTTTTTTTGGTTGGAAAATATTACGTTAATTTTCATTTTAAGTAATATTTTAACATTTTCTTTTCATTGCAATTAGACAAAAATGAGATTTTTCTTTATATAGTTTTAGCGGTCACAGTATTTTCCTTTTACAGTCTATGAACTGGTTAACAGACAATCTTTTAATAATCTGGTGTATTAGACTTCAAAGTTTAACATTTAGCAAAATTTTGCTTCACAAATTAATTTTTATAATGACAGGAAATAGGTACAACTTAGAATCCATGTTTAGACAAATGTCTTTTTCCCATCGTTAAAATAAAAGCTTTAAAAAGTGCAGTATAAAAATTTTAGATATGAAGGCACTGCATAAATTTGCATCATATGGCTAATGTCTTGCTAAGCAGCAAGGGTAAAATACTCTACTTAATTTAATGAAGCATAAGAAATTTTTTGAGGAAGGACCTAATTCTTACCAAAGAAAAATAACCTTTTGACCCATCTAGTTAATGGATTCCTCTCCAAGACTGTGCTTTAAAAATTTATCTGGAAAAGGTTTCTAGAGTATATCAACCACAAATCTCCCTAATGTTATTCTGAATGAGTGTCAGGGAGTGTGGAGAAGAGTACTACTGGTGTGAAAAAATACATATTTCCAAAAAAGTAACTTATCTTTTTTGTTAAAGTTAAATATACCTTTCCAAATCCACTGTTTTTATATAAATGTAGCCAACAACAGATGATCCATTAGAACAATTTTCCAAAAGTTAAGTTCATAGTATTTTTATAAATCTAGCGAACAGATCTGAGTCATTATAATCTCTTATTCTTAAACTCAGGGAATTGTATTTGTTTTGGACATGTTGAATTCACTGGGCAATAATGACTTATGATTCAGTGAGTTGTCTGATATCCTAAACTCTGTTGTAAAAACAAAAACCACAGCCAGAGGACCTTATAATTAGACACATCTGTTATCTTAAGACACCAAACCAAAAGCTGTCCAACATTCATGAACTGCAGTAATAGCCATAGAGGCTTCAGGGAAGACTGGAAAATCATCCTCAAGTTCTTGTTAGCATATAGCTGATTTCATATGTACCCTTTTTACATACATGTGAAAAAAGAATGTAAAATTTCCCCTTAAACTAAACCACACTATGTATTTTCAAGGAAGAAACATTTTAGTAGAACTTCGTTCTTTTCAGGCCAGTAAAATAGTGGCCCACAAGATTATTGTCCAAGAAGCTACAACATTTTTACAACCTGGTCTAATGATTCATGGTTTTCTTTATAAGTACATTATAGAGGAAAAGAAAACAATATATATGCTTTAATCAGATTAGTTTCAAATAAAATTACACATTAGAGAAAATTTTACTTAAAAATAGCTGTATTTATATTCCACAATTTGCTTAAATAATGGTTTTCTTATAAACTTTCTACAAGATGTTTTCAAAACAAATTCTTCACATTGTGTCTTGACTATGTATTTTTGGAATTTCAGGGAAATAGTTCTGTGTGTTTTTATAGCTTATTTTGTACTTAAAGGGATGGTAGGTGGTCACATGCAGTCCATGTGGAATTCTAACATGACATTTACTGAGTTTTCTGACATGGCCCATCCCTTTGATGCTGAAGGCAATACATCTGTTCAAAGAAGTGACTGTAGATTTGGATTACTGCTCTCTGCATCTTCCAGTTTCTCTGTGTTATCTTCCCAATATGGAATATTGTGACCCTGGGATTAGATGCCAAAATATTCCTTTGAAGCATAGAAAAGTATGGTTTTACTAGTGGATTTTCCCTTAATTCTGTCTCAGTATATTCATTATTTACATAATAGCCGACTCTAATAAATTCTTGACCTCAATAGGTGCATGTGATTAGCACAACTGTTACACCTACTGCATCTGCATCTGGAATGAGTCCTGGATTACATGCATCAGCCTGAAATACAAACATGTCTTCCTGTAGGAACAGGACAGAGCCTAAAACCTGGTCGTATTCTTCACTTTCTGCAGAGCCCACACAGATGATTTTCCATTCCAAGTCTTTTATTTCCTAGCTTACTTTTGTGTTTTAAGTTCAGGGTGTATTCTGTATCTGTTTGGATGTGGAGTTATTTTAATTTGATTTCAACACGTTCCTGGAGAGAGTCTTCTTTCAGACTATTTAGAAGCCAGTGATTAAGTGTCCTGGAAATTTATTTAAACATTTTTACACATTTCTGCTCTTGGGTTAAACAGAACTTTCTAGTTTAGAAATGTTTTTCTTACTTCAGACAGGTCCTTGATACACTAGAAGCTGATCTCGAACTGGAAGTGGTTGTAGAAAGGAGAAGGGTTATCCAGCACCACTACACTGTTCACCTGAACCTTTGCCATATTTTGAAAAAAAAACAAACAATGGGAACCCGGGCTGCCTGCGGCACAATAAAGTCTGGCGCTCGGAGGCTCGGGAGAGCGCAAACCCCCGCCCGGCGCGGCCCCTGCAGCGGCGACTTGAAAAACTATTTCTCCTTTTTTATTTACACTGGAGTACTCCACAGTGTCACTGCCCGGGATTAACTTTTGATATAATACTATTATTCTAAATTTAAGAATATATGAAATATGTCAAGAACTCTATGACATAGGGAAGTTAATTATTACCATTTTACACTACATACAGTATGATAATATCACTAAAGAAAGGCTCACATTAATATATGGGATGGGTCCTGGCAACCTATATGCACCCAATTCCCCAAAAGGGTTTCATCCACAAAAATGGGAACCACCAAGTTAGCCTTACTTAACAACAGACTGTATACTTGTGAATGCAGAAAATGCTAATCCTTTTGTCACCTCTTGAATAACACATTTTATTTTGAGAATAATCTTGCAGTATTATGCTTTTTCCCCCAATTACCCATAATGCCTATTTTATGTATAACTTTTAAATTATATTTATTTTATCCTAAAATATGTTTCGCAGTGTCTCAACAAGCATTTTTTCCTTTAAGATATTATGCCAATACCACTTATTAATTCCGTTTATTCCTTTCTCTTCTTAAAATTGCCTCCCAGCTCCTTTCAGGACTATTTTTTCTATTCTTCGAGCTTCATATCTGTATTTGCATAGTGTTTAAATCATTATTACATTTTAAAGCTTAAATAACTGATAACACCATACTTTTTGTTTTTGGAGATAGTTTTCCTATTTTTCTTTTTAAAAATTAAACTTTATTGTGAAATAATTTTAGAAAATACAAAGACATACAAAGAACAAAAGAATGGTCATCTCTAATCCACTCAAGCAGTGATAACTACTGTCAAATAGTGGAGCAAATTCTTTCGGCTTTCTCCTACAAAAATATACTGATGCTTTATATAAAGTACTGTAAACTGCCTCTGTTACAAGACACATAAAGAATATGTTTTCAGGTTGGTTAATATAGGTCGTTATCATTATATTTAATGACTTTGTTGTGTCATTCATGGTATTCACGGCTCTACAATTATTTTATCAAACTGCTACTGTTGAACATTGGGATTATCTCCAAATTTTTGCTGCTTTAAACATCCCCTGAATTCATTTTGTTATGCTTGTCTGCTTTTAAAAATTAATTCTAAATTTAAGAATATATGAATATCTTCTCCTTCTAAAAGATAAAAACAATGTAACTATGGTTAAATTTTCCCTTGACCACTATGTCCAACCATAACCCTTTCCTAAATTTTACTAACCTCATGGTAGTTGTTAGTAAGCAACAAATGTTGAGGATTAAATAAGTTAATATTTAGAGAGCGTACTTGTAACTATGCCTGTCACGTATTAGGTCATCAGTAAATGTTAGCCATTCTTATCATTTTTATCAGCACCATGATTATCTCTTGAAAGGTCTTCAACTTTAGACAATTTATATTCAGGAAAGTGTAACTAATGTGGGAACTTGTCATCACCTCTTCTTTAGCGAGCAATAAATATTTCAACCTGAGAAAAAAATAAAGAGGTAATGTGTATAAAAAGCTTCATTAAGAACCTCAACCTTTATGTTGAATCACTAAATTCATACCAGCAAGAAACCTGGGGATATAATAGTGTTGGGGGGAGGCTATTTGGGAGTACAGCTTTTAAACAAGTAGGAATAGACCTGAAAAAGTTCTCCAATCAATTCCAAAAGAAGCAGGAATTATATGGGTCATGTACTCTGGCCCAAATTAATCTAAATTTTTCAATAATATAGTAAAAAGTGTATGAGTATTGATTTTAAATCTTATCCAAATAGCTCTTTGGATTAAGGGGAATTTTTTTTTTTTAGAACCTGAGATCTTGTTTATTCTTTAACAAATTATTTGATGCTTAAAGCATTCTAGTGCATCTCAATGGAAAAAATTTTATCTCATACATATATATATGAAATATATATACATTTCAAATATTGTTTTGTTAATAAATTACCCCTAAATATTAATATAGTTCATGTCAGATTAATTTTCATAAACTGCTTAAGAATTTGGGTGAGGAACAATGTATAATTGACATTGATCTTTGTTGGACTTTACAGGTATAGGTATAATGTATGGAAGATTCTGAGTAGTTGGTAACCTAAAATACTTATCTTTAGCTTTCTTTGCATTCCAAGTCTTGACAAAGGCATTTCAAGCAGCATACATGAGAAATTCTGTGCCACTGCTAACTCACTCTTTGTTGTGGATGTGAATGAATATTTTTAAGTATTGTGGTTATTGGTATTCTTTTTTTCCCCACTATATCTTTCCATTTACATTGGCTTTCTTTATTTCACTTAGTAAAGGTACTTTTGTTTGCATATAAAGTTCTTGCATTTCTTTTATATATATATTAACTTCTTATTGTATAGTGTAACATATATACAAAGAAAAGAAATAAAAAAGCAATCATTTCCAGAGTACTCTTCAACAAGTAGTTACAGGACAGATCCCAGAGATTATCATGGGGTACCTACCATATGATCCTCTCAGATCTTCCTTCTAGCTGCTCCAGAATATAGGAGGCTAGAGGGCTTCAATATCTTTTTATCATCACAATCGACTTATTTTTCTTCTTTTTTGTGAAAAATAACATTTATACAAAAAAGCTATAAATTTCAAAGCACAGCACCACCATTAGTTGTAGAACATGTTTCAGAGTTTGATGTGGGTTACAATTCCACAATTTTAGGTTTTTGTTTTTAGCTGCTCTAAAATACTGGAAACTAAAAGAGATATCAATTTAATGATAAAGCATTCATATACATTTGTTAAGTCCTATCTTCGATGTATAAATCCACCATCACCTTTCATCTTTCCATCTCTCTCTTTAGGGGTGTTTGTGCTATGGCAATTCTAAATTTTTCATATTGGAAGGGTCTGTCACTAATATGGGGTAGGGAGATGAACTATCCGATGTTCTGGAGAGGCTGGGCTAGGTTTCAGGACTTATCTGGACCAGGGACCCATCTCGAGGTTTCAGGTTTCTGAAAAGTTACTCTACTGCATGGAACCCCTGTGAAATCTTATACATTGCCCTAGATGTTCTTTTTTTTCTTTTTAATGTTTTTAAATTTTATTTATTAAACATACCAACATACAAAGCCAAAATTCTTACCATATGATCATTCTATTTTACATATATAATTAATAACTCACAATAACATCATATAGTTGTATATTCATCATCATGATCATATCTTAGAACATTTGCATCAATTCAGAAAAAGAAATAAAAAGACAACAAAAAAATTCATACATACCATTCACCTTACCCCTTCCTTTCATTGACCATTAGCATTTCAATATACTAAATTTATTTTAACATCTGTTCTCCCTATTAATTATTCATTTTTACTCATCTGTCCATACCGTAGTAAAGGAGCATCGGACAGAAGGTTTTCACAATCGTACAGTCACATTGCGAAAGCTATATCACTATACAATCACCCTCAAGAAATATGGCTATTGGAAAACAGCTCTACATTTTCAGGCACTTCCCTCCAGCCTCTCCACTATATCTTAACTAAAAAGGTGAATCTATATTACTATGCATAAGAATAACCTCCAGGATAACCTCTCAACTCTGTTCGGAATCTCTCAGCCATTGACACTCTATATTGTCTCATTTTGCTCTTTCCCCTTTCTGTCAAGAAGGTTTTCTCAATCCCTTAATGCTGAGTCCCAGCTCATTCTAGGATTTCTGTCCCACAATATCAGGAAGGTCCACACCCCTGGGAGTCATGTCCCATGCAGAGAGGGGGAGGGCAGTGAGTTTGCTTGTTGTGTTGGCTGAGAGAGAGAGGCCACATCTGAGTAACAAAGGAGATTCTCTTGGGGGTGACTTCTAGGCTTACTTTTAAGTAGGCTTGACCTATTCTTTGTGGGGTTAAGTTTCATATGAACAACCCCCAAGACTGGGAGCTCAGCCTATAGCTTTGCTTGTCCCAACTGCTTGTGAGAATATTAAGAATTCAACTTGGGGAAGTTGAATTTTTCCCCATTCTCTCCATTCCCCAAAGGGGACTTTGCAAATACTTTTTTATTCACTGTTAAAATCACTCTGGGATTTATCAGGGCATCACTCTGGACAAATCAACAAAATCTCATGTCCTACTCGAGGTTCCATGTACTTATGGTGTTCAGTTAAGTTCAATTCTCACTGCTTGTGAGAATATCAAGAATTCTCCACTTGGGGAAGTTGAATTTTCCCCTCTCACCATTCCCCCAAAGGGACTTTGCCTATACTTTTTTATTCACTGTTCAAATCACTCTGGGATTTATCGGGGCATCACTCTGGACAAACCTACAAAATCTCATGCCCTATTCAAGGTTCCATCTACTATGATGTTCAAATAAGCTGTCCACTTAAGTTATATTAGGAACTGCACTAGTCAAAATATAAATTTTGCACAAAATAAGCAGTTTTTTGCTTTAGTCTCACAATAAGTTAAAGTTTTAAAATATTAATTACCATCTATTTTCAACACCCTTCAGTATTGACATTCCTTTGTTCTTCCTCATGCAAAAACATTTTTAAATTTATAGTCACTATTATTATACACTCTAGGCATTCCTAGATTATACCATCTCAGTCTTTATCATCTATCTTTCCTTCTGATTTCATTTGTGCCCCCAGGCCTCCTTCCTCTATCATTCTCCCATTCAGCTTCAATCAGTGTTCTAACATTGTTGTATTACAGTTAGGTAGTATTGTACTATCCATTTCTGAATTTAATAACCAGTCCTGTTGTACAATCTGTATCCCTTCAGCTCCAATTACCCCAGATCAACCCTAATTCCTATCTCCTGGTGGTCTCTGATACCAACTGAAATTTTCCAAGTTCATTCACTAATCTCAGTTCATATCAGTGAGACTATACAGTATGTGTCCCTTTGTTTCTGGCTAATCTCAGTCAGCATAATATCCTTAAGGTCCATCCATGTTGTTCCATACTTCATAACTTTATTCTGTCTCATAGCTGCATAATATTCCATTGTATGTATATATATATCACAGCTTGTTTAGCCACTCGTCTGTTGATGGACATTTAGGCTGTTCCCATCTCTTGGAAATTGTAAATGATACTGCTATAAATATTGGCTTGCAAATGTCCATTTGTGTCCTTGTCCTCAAGTCCTCTGAGTAGATACCTAGCAATAGTATTGCTCAGTCATATGGCAATTCTATACTTAGCTTCCTGAGGAACCACCAAACTGCCTTCCACAGTGGTTGTACCATTTGACATTCCCACCAACAGTGGATAAATGTCCCTCTTTCTCCACATCCTCTCCAGCACTTGTTGTTTTCTGTTTTCTTGATAACGGCCATTCTGATTGGTGTGAGATGAGATCTCATTATGCATTTGATTTACATTTCCCTAATAGCCAGGGAAGTTGAGCATCTTTTCATGTGCCTTTTGGCCATTTGTATGTCTTCTTATGCCAGTACCATGCTGCTTTGACCACTGTACCTTTGTAATACACTTTAAAGTCAGGTAGCTTGAGACCTCCAACTTCATTTTTCTTTCTCAGGATACTTTTAGCTCTTCGGGGCACTCTGCCCTTCCAGATAAATTTGGCTATTGGTTTTTCTATTTCTGAAAAGTACGTTTTTGAGATTTTAAATGGTATTGCATTGAATCTGTATATCAATTTAGGGAGAATTGACATCTTAACTATTTAGTCTTCCAATCCAAGCGGTATGCCCCTCCATTTGTTTAGGTCTTCTGTGATTTCTTTTAACAATTTCTTATACTTTTCTTTGTATAGGTCTTTTGTCTATTTAGTTCAATTTCATCCTAAATATTTTTTTTTGGTTGCAATTGTAAATGGAATTTTTTTCTTGATTTCCCCCTCAGACTGTTCATTGCTAGTGCATAGAAACACTAAAGATTTTTGAGTGTTGATCTTGTAACCTGCCACTTTGCTGTACTCATTTATTAGCTCTAGTAGTTTTGCTGTGGATCTTTCAAGGTTTCTGACATATAGTATTATATCATCTGCAAACAGTGAGAATTTTACTTCTTCCTTTCCAATTTTGGTGCTTTGTATTTTTTTTTCTTGTCTAATTGCTCTGGCTGGAACTTCCAACACAATGTTGAAATACAATGGTGACAGTGGACATCCTTGTCTTGTTCCTGATCTTAGGGGGAAAGATTTCAGTTTTTCCCCTTTGAGGATGATGTCAGCTGTGGGTTTTTCATATATTGTTATCATTTTGAGGAAGTTCCCTTCTATTCCTCTCCTTTGCAGTGTTTTCAACAAGAAAGGATGTTGAATTTTGTCAATTGAGATGATCATATAGTTTTTCTGCTTTGATTTGTTGATATGGTGTATTATATTAATTGATTTTCTTATGTTGAACCATCCTTGCATACCTGGGATGAATCCTATTTGGTCATGGTGTATAATTCTTTTAATGTGCTGCTGGATTCAATTTGCAAGAATTTTGTTTAGGATTTTTGCATCTATATTCATTAGAGAGATTGGCCTGTAGTTTTCTTTTCTTGTAATATCTTCGTCTGGCTTTGGTATGAGGGTGATGTTGGCTTCATAGAATGAGTTAGGTAGGCTTCCCTCCTCTTCAGTTTTTTTGAAGAATTTGAACAGAATTGGCACTAATTCTTTCTTGAATGTTTGGTAGAATTCACGTATGACGCCATCTGGTGCTGGATGTTTGTTTTGGGGGAGTTTCTTAATGACTGATTCAATTTCTTTACTTGTGATTAGTTTGTTGAGGTTGTCTATTTCTTCTCTAGTCAATGTTGGTTGTTCATGCCTTTCTAGGAAGTTGTTCATTTCATCTACATTGTCTAGTTTATTAGCAAAAAGTTGTTCATAGTATCCTCTCATTACCTCCTTTATTTCTGCCTCCTCTTCCATTTCTGATTTTATTTATTTGCATCCTCTCTCTTCTTCTTTTTGTCAACCTCGCTAAGGATCCATCAATCTTATAGATTTTCTCATAGAACCAACCTCTGGTTTTGTTGATTTTCTCAATTGTTTTCATGTTCTCAATTTCATTTACTTCTGCTCTAATCATCATTAGTTCTTTTCTTTTCCTGCTTTGGGGTTAGTTTGCTGTTCTTTCTCTAGTGCTTTCAAGTGGACAGTTAATTCCTCCATTTTGCCCTTTCTCCTTTTTTGATATAGGCATTTAAGGCAATAAATTTCCCTCTTAGCACTGCCTTTGCTGCATCACATAGATTTAGATATGTTGTGTTTTCAGTGTCATTTGCCTCAAGATATTTACTGATTTCTCTTGTAATTTCTTCCTTGACTCATGGTTAAGAGTGTGTTGTTGAGCCTGCATATAGTTGTGAATTTTCTGGCACTCTGCCAGTTGCTGATCTCCAACTTCATTCCTTTATGATCTGAAAGTGTTTTGTATGATTTCAATCTTTTTAAATTTACTGTGACTTGCTTTGTGACCCAGCATATGGTCTATCCTTGAGAATGATCCATAAGCACTTGAGAAAAAGGTTTATCCTGCTGTTGTGGGGTGTAATGTTCGATAAATATCTGTTAAGTCTAACTCATTTATTGTATTATTCAAATTCTGTTTCTTTATTGATCCTCTGTCTAGGTGTTATGTCCATTGATGAGAGTGAGGAATTGAAGCTTTGAACTGTTATGGAGGATGTGTCTATTTCTTTTTTCAGTGTTTGTCTCATGTATTTTGGAGCATTCTGGCTTGGTGCATAAATATTTATGATTGTTATGTCTTCTTGATGAATTGTTCCTTTTATTAATATACAGTGTCCTTCTTTGTCTCTTTCAACTGTTTTACATTTGAAGTCTAATTTGTTGGATATTAGTATAGCTACTCCTACTCTTTTCTGATTGTTATTTGCATGAAATATCTTTTCCCAACCTTCACTTTCAACCTATGTTTATCCTTGGGTCTAAGATGCGTCTCCTATAGACAGCATATAGATGGTGCTGTTTTAATCTATTCTGCCAGTCTATGTCTTTTGATTGTGGAGTTTAATCCATTATCATTTAGTGTTATTACTGTAAGGGCAGTACTTTCTTCTACCATTTTGCCTTTTGGATTTTGTATGGCATATCTAATTTTTCTTCCTTTTACCTTTACTGACAGTCTTCATTTCTACACTGTTCTTCACACCTCTCTCTCCTGTCTTTTCCTATCTGTCTCTAGTGCTCCCTTTAGTATTTTTTGCAGTGTCAGTCTCTTGGTCACAAATTCTCTAAGTGATTTTTTGTCTGAAATTTTTTAAATTTCCCCCTTATTTTTGAAGGACAGTTTTGCTGGATATAAATTTCTTGGATGGCAGTTTTTCTCTTTTAGTAACTTAAATATATCATCCCACCGTCTTCTCACCTCCATGATTTTTGCTGAGAAATGTACACATAGTCTTATTGGGCTTCCCTTGTACTGATGGATTGCTTTTCTCTTGCTGCTTTCAAAATGCTCTCTTTCTCTTTGACATCTGACATTCTGATTAGTAACTGTCTTGGAGTACATCTATTTGGATCTATTCTGTTCAGGGTATGCTGCACTTCTTGGATCTGTAATTTTAAATCTTTCATAAGAGGTGGGAAATTTTCAGTGACAATTTCCTCCATTAGTTTTTCTCCTCCTTTTCCCTTCTCTTCTCCTTCTGGGATACCCACAACACATATATTTCCATGCTTCATTTTGTCGTTCAATTCCCTGAGTCCCTGCTCATATTTTTCTATGCTTTTCCCTATATTTTCTTTTGCTTTTTGGATTCCAGATGTCCTGTCCTCCAGTTCATTAATCTTATGTTCAGCCTCTTGAAATCTGGCATTGTAGGTTTCCATTGTTTTTTCATCTCTTCTACTGTGCCTTTCACTCCCATAAGTTCTGTGATTGTTTTTTTCAGACTTTCACTTTTTTGTTTTTGCTCATTCCTTGCCTTCTTTATATCCTCCCTCAAGTCTTTGATTAGATTTTTGTTGAGGTTTTCCATGTCTGTTCGAACATTCTGAATTAATTGTTTCAACTCCTGTATCTCATTTGAACTGTTGGTTTGTTCCTTTGACTGGGCCATATCTTCAATTTTCCCAGTATGATTCATTAGTTTTTGCTGGTGTGTAGGCATTTAATTACATTAATTAATTTATTCTGGAGATTGTTTTCACTTTTTTTACTTAGGATTTTCTCACTGGATGACTTTGTGGTCTATCTGTTCTTTGACATTCAGTTCAGCTTATTCTGGACCTCTAGCTTAGGTTTTCTTTAACAGATCAGAATTTTTCAGTTCTTGTTTTCCTGTTTATTGCCCTGCCTGTATGGTGCCTTTTCCCCCCGTAAGAGGGTCTACTTAGGTATTATAGACCCCAGCCAGATTTTCCCAGACCCAACTGGCCTCCTCTCAGGCAGAAAGAGTCACCTGCTTCAGTTTTCCCTGAGGGTGAGACCCAGCAGATTGAATGGCTTTTCTATGAAGCTTCTGGACTCCGCACTTTCCCTATCCTGCCCAGTATTTGGCGCTTTTCTGCCTCCGGGTCCCACCAGCATAAGGTGATGCAGTATCTTTAACTTCAGCAAACTCTCCCTGCTGGGGGCGTGGTTTAGACACAGGAGGGGTTGTAGGCTGGCTTTACTCGCTTCACTTTTCCAGACCCTGTGGTCTGAACTCCTAGAGGGAGGGATTCCACCTGAGCTGGGCTGCACCCCTCTCCTGGGGAAGACACAGGCTCCAGACAAACACTCAAACAAGTTTAATTCTGCCTATGTCTGGGGCAGTTGGAGCCCGAGAAGTCTTGCAGCTATATCCAAAGAGTAGTCAACCATAGAAACACAGCCACAAAAAAGAGAGAGAAAAATCCTTTTCAGAGTAGGACCCCCATTCCTCAGGTTTGCCAATCAAGAGCTTAAGTTGGTATGTTGCTTTGTGTACCTTCAAGTCCTACATGCCCCCTCCTTTTCTTCAGGGCCCAGACCCTTTCAAGTATTATGTGGTATCCAATCAAAAAAACCTCTGTTTCTTTTTTTATTTTTTCATCAGCCCTGCCACCTCTGTGCTGGGACAAACCCAGCAACTTCTGATTTTACTCGAGGTTCAACTGAACTGGGAGCTGAGTTTTAGCAGTCAGAATTTGTTAATTAATTCCACAATTGGAGCTAGGTTGAGCTCAGGCCCTGTTGCTGGTGAAGTCTCTTTCCTTTCTCTTCTGGGAAGCAGTCTGTTGGGGAAGGCGCCAGCTCTGCAGCTTGGGGAACTCACGGTTCTGGGTGGGCTCACAGCCAGTCTAGCTGGTTCAGACTGGGGTATGCTGTGTGTCCGGTCACTGATGTGGCCCCAGCAGTTGTTCTATACTGTTCCTGGCTATTTACTAGATGCTCTGGAGGATGAACTAAATCCTACATCTCATTAAGCTGCCACCTTGGCCTGATCTTGTCTCACTTTCCCCTAGGTGCTCTTTAGATTGGCTGGAATGATCCTGGTTGGGGGTTGGCAGGTTATGATATATAGCAAGGTCTAACTGAAGCCTGCTTAAGAGCAACCTCCAGAGTAGCCTATCAACTCTATTAGAATTCTCTCTGCCACTGATACTTTATTAATTACATTTCTTTTCCCCCTTTTAGTCAGGATGTAATTGTTGATCCCATGGTGCCAGGTCTGGATTCATCCCTGGGAGTCATCTCCCACGTTGCCAGGGAGACTTTCACCCCTGGATGTCATGTCCCATGTAGCAGGAAGGGCAATGATTTCACTTGCAGAGTTGGGCTTAGAAAGCTGAGGTCACATCTGAGCAACAAAAGAAGTCCTCCTGAAGTAACTCTTAGGAATGCCTATAGGTAGTCTAAGCTTCTCTGCTACCTACATAAGACTCACAGGAGTAAGCCTCCTGATCAAGGGCCTGGCCTATAGATTTGGATGTCCCTAAAGTTTGACACAGTATCAGGGGATTCCCTCATGGCAAGACTTAATAGTTTCATATTTTTCTCCCATCCCTCAGGGGACTTTGCCAATATTTTTTGATTATCTGCTTAATATACTCTAGGATGTATCCAGGCATTGCAATAATCCATACAGGATTTAAGGACCTCTTTCTTATTCTGTGCTCCCTGTGTTTCAATTGTTCAAATGAGCTAAAGAGAAACAGGTTGAATTAGATTATGCACTACCGAAAATTTCAGTTCCAGACCAAACAAACCTTTCTTCTATTTTTCTCAAATAGTATGTGCGGTTCTAAATTTTAGACATTGTCTTCATTACCCCTATGTTCTGAATTACTTTTACCTGGATTAAGGGGAAATTTTTAAGCTATATAATTTCTTTGGAACTAAATAACACTAGATATAGTACCTTACAAAGCCAACTGTTGCCAAAACTATTCTTAGAGAAAAATGGATATCCTTAAAATTCATATACATATCAAGATATTAACATACCAACCAAACAACTAACTATATAACACAGTAAGCTCTGAGAACAGCAAAATAAACCCAAAGACAATGGAAGGTATTCATAAAGCTAAAAGCAAAGTTAATTTTTAAATGCAAAAAAAACCCTATAATATGAAAATAATTTGTTTGAAAGAAACAAAAAACTTTGAAAATTCTCATGTAAACAAAGGCAAATGAATACTGTTATGAATGATTTATAGATTTATTTTGAGAAATGTAAAGGTAACATTACATAATAATAGTTCCTTTTGTAAAATAGGTCAAATGCTGTTTTTTCCAGGAAAAAAAAATCACCAGAATTTATTCAATGAGAGAAAAACTTAATAGATTGATAAACTCACACACAAAATAAAACATAGCCAGTAGTTTCATCTAAAGTAACATCAAACTAGATATTTATAGGATAAAATCATCGAAAGATTTCATGGAACTCCTAGAATATATTAAAAGATAAAATGCTTGACACCTCATCCTACAACTGGAATAACCTTAATTAAAAAAATATTGTGGTAATGTACATACAGCATAACGTTTTCCATTTTAACTTCTTTCAAGCATACAATTCAGTGGTGTTAATTCAACTAATAATGTTGTGCTACCATCACCATTACCATAACTTTTCCATAAACAGAAACTCTACCCATTAACCAATAACTTCCATTTCCCTCCCCACCTCTGTATGTTTTAATCATCTATCTCCATGAATTTATATTGTAATAGCCTCAATTTTCAAATGGAACTACGAAGTTACAACCAGTTTTCCATTTTCAATTATAAAATTTACACAAGAATCTTAAGTAAATATGCAAATTTAATCTAGTAATCTATTAAAATAGTACAACAGAAGAGAAAACAATCAGAAAATTTGAGGTGGCTTGTTTCAGATTAAATGTATTTCCAGAGTTTTAATAACAAACTTTCAGGGGAAAAAAAAAAGAGGAATTGACCCAACCTCAGCATCATCTAGGTGCAGTCTCTTCATATTACTCAACATTAAAGGAGATATTTTGATATATAAATGATATATAATTCATTTTTCATGTACAACTGTAATTTAAACATTTAAGAGTTAACTTTCTCTCCATCCACTCCCCCACCCCCCAAAAAAGACTCACAATACCAATATTGCAATAGATTAATTCTCAATCTAGGAAATAATGTAAACATTAAAATATGAAAATAGTTTGCAAGGTCTTTCAATTAAAATAAAGGCAACAATATCAAACCTCCACAATTTACCTTTTTAAACCCAACATGTCTCAATTTAACTTGAGACTGCTTTTCCCCTAATAGCTAGTAACACTGTGGCATAGACACAAATTGTGATAGTTATGACTAAGGGTGGAACTTTACAAAATTATTATGGATGGTTAGCTAAGTATTTGGGGGACACAAAGCTTCTCTGGGTTTTTCACATTTCTATAGTCTTTAGTTAGCTGGATCCAAGGTTGAATCACTTGAGGGCATTTTTCTTTAAACTTTTTTATTGTATAGTATAACTATATACAAAGCAAAGAAATAAAAAAGCAACAGTTTTCAAAGCACTCTTCAACAAGTAGTCACAGGACAGATCCCAGAGTTTGCCATGGGCTACCATACGATCCTCTCAGATTTTCTTCCTTCTACCTGTTCCAGAATATAGAAGGCTAGAAGGCTTAAATATTTTATCACCACAATCAACGTTTTGTGTGTGTGAAAAATAACATACATACAAAAAAGCTATAAATTTCAAAGCACAGCACCACAACTAGTTGGAGAACATATTTCAGAGTTTGATATAGGTTACAATTCCACAATTCCAGGTTTTTATTTCTAGCTGCTCTAAGATACCGGAAATTAAAAGATATCAATTTAATGATTCAGCAATCATATACATTTGTTAAATCCTATCTTCTTTGTATAACTCCATCATCATCTTTGATCTTTCAGTCCCTCCCTTTAGGAGAGTTTGAGCTATGGTCATTCTAATTTTTTCATGTTGGAAGAGTCTGTCACTAATATAGGGTAGGGAGATGGAACTAGTTGATGTTCTGGAGAGGCTGGGCCCTCCAGGTTTCAGGTCTTATCTGGTCCAGGGACGCATCTGGAGGAGGTAGGTTTCTGGAAAGTTACACTAGTGCATGGAACCCTTGTGGAACCTAATATATTGCCCTTGGTGTTCTTTAGGATTGGCTGGAATGGTCCTGATTGGGGGTTGGCAGGTTATGATACGTAGCAATGTGTAACTGAAGCTTGTGTAAGAGCAACCTCCAGAGTAGCCTCTCAACTTTATTTGAACTCTCTCTGCCATTGATACTTTATTAGTAACACTTCTTTACCCTCTTTGGTCAGGATGAAATTGCTGATTCCACATTGCCAGGGCCGGATTCATCCCTGGGAGTCATTTCCCTTATTACCAGGGAAATTTTCACCCTATGGATGTCAACTCCCATGTAGGGGGGAAGGCAATGGTTTCACTTGCAGGCTTGGGCTTAATGAGAGTGAGCAACAAGAGGTCTTGAGGATAATTTTTTACTCTGAATTGTGGTATGCTGATGAAAGGAAAAATTGCACAGCATCAATGGTTCTTAATCATTATTTTGAGAAAACTGGAGGTTCTTTTCTAAGTGTTAAAAAAGTCAAGATATGCAAAAGTTAAAATAACCACAATCGCAGTATGCTTTGTTTCTATTTCATATTTTATGTTTATCATAAATGAAACATTTTCTTTCCTTGTATATGTACATTTTCAAGTTTTCATCAGCCAAAATTACAAAGCACGCTTTTAATATAAGCTGAAAACAAATGCAACGTCTTAGAAAGAAAAGATAACATTCTCCATTCCTCACCATTTCCTTTTTACCCTTCTCCTTCAAATAGAAAGAGCATCCTTGGGTTTACAGTTCGTGTGTAATCTTTCATATCCTTCCTTTTGCTCAAACATTAACACACATTTGATCTTTTATTTAATTTTAAAATGTGCATTCATGCTATACATTTCTGTAACTTTTCTCATGCAACAATACATCTTCAGCTTTAATTCATATTTTCCAATGGATACATTATATTCAACAATAGAATAATGCTATGCTGGCATTTTTTATTGTTAGTCTTCAATGCTACAAAACCAAGGTTTTGTTTTGTTTTTTCTTTTCGGCATGGGCAGGCTCAGGCACAGCAGGTGAGAATTCTGCACTGCGCCACAGTTACACTGCCCAAAACCAATGTTTTAATAAACATCTCTCTCTCTCTCTCTGATTCTTTATTTCTTTAAGTTAGTCTCATCAAACGAGAATTCCTGAGGCAAAGGGTATGGATTTCTTAAATAGACATTATTTGGGGAACCATCTTAGATTTAAAGAAACATTTTACAGATAGATTTCCCATCTGCATAGCAGATAGTACATAGGGTTCCCACATACCATCTCTGCCCACCTGTACAGAGTTTGCTCTATTATTAAATCCTACATTAATATGGTATATGATTACAATTAATGAACCAATATCAACACATTATTATTAAGTCAAGTCTATAGCTTATTCAGATCTCTTTAGTTTTTACTTAATGTAATTTTTTGATTCCAGGACTCTATTCAGGATCCCATATTACATTTAGGTTTCATATTTCCTGAAGCTCCTTTTGGCTGTAGTAATTTCTCAAACTTTTTGTTATTGTTGTCCTTGCCAATTTTGAGGCATACTGCCTATTATATAGTAGGATGACCTTCTATTGGAATTTGCCAATGTTCTTCTCATTAGACTGGGATTATAGGCTTGGAGAGGAAAACCTCAGAGGTAACGTGCCATTTTCATCACCTCCTATAAATGGTACATACTATCAACCTGATTTATGACTACTGAAATTGATCTTAATTACCTGGCTGAGGTAATGTTTGTCAGATATCTTCATGGTAAAGTTACTCTTTTCCTCCCTTTCCACACTTGTACTCTTTGGAAGAAGTCATTATGTGCAGCCCAAACTCAAGGAGTAAGAAGTTATAGCTGTCCCCATCTTTGAGGGTGGAGTACCTACATAATTTATTTGGAATTATTCTGCATGGGAGATTTGCCTCTTCTCCCCATTTTATTATTCAATCATTTATTTATATCAGTATGGACTCATGGGTGTATATTTTATATTTGGGCTATAATTCAATACCACTTTATGTTGTTTCTTAGATTGTTGTAGCCCTATTAGGAGCTTGTTTAGTTGGCTCCTGTGCTCCCCTGACATACCTCCAAATTGTGTGTGTCCTGTGAGACTTTGAGCATTTCTTTGTTTTCTGACCCTACAAGATGCTCCTGCCTCATCTTGCATGTTTCCTGTCCTTTTCCCAGAATCAGCCATCTCTCCAAGATCTGGATGTTAGGTGCAGTAGGAATGTTGTTTCTTCTAGACCCTCTCACCTGACAGAGCAAAGATATGTTTGTATATACTAACCTATGTAAATGCACATATTTATACACATTTTTAAATATAACCATCTGTAACAATATTGTATTAAACATAAGTTTTTACTGATGCTTCTAACTCTAATCCAGTACCACACAGATCACTCTGGTCTCCTCACCTGGAGGATCTGCAAATTTATAATGCAATGGTGAGAAATCTGGCTCCTACTATCTGTCATCTATTTACTTAGTTGTTCGCTTCCAGTACACATATACAGCAGTATCAGAATTATTAACCCATAACCCACTTATAAAGTTGGGAAACAACTTTATTGACTAGAGTACATATTTATGTGCTGTTCCTTTTGTCTCTAATCTTATAGACTATATCCATTTCCAAGGTTATTTAGATTAGCACCTTTTCCCATTCCCTTTACTGAGGCTGTGTTACAGATTGAATAGTGGTCCCCAAAACAGATATGTTGACATCTAATCCCTAGTACCTCAGAATATGTCATTTGGAAATAGGGTCGCTAACAAATGGAATTAGGCAAGTTAAAATGAGGTCATAGTGGAATAGGATGGGCCATTAATCTAATATGACCATTGTCCTTATCAGAGAAAATATAGACACAGACAAATGAGGGAGAATGTTCTGTCTTGACTGAAGCTAGAAAGTGAAGAACACTTTTGACTGCTGGCAAACCACCAGAAGCTAGAAGAGATGTAGAACAGATTTTTTTCTTCAGATTTCAGAGGAATCACGGCCTTGCTAACACCTTGATTTCAGACTTCTGCTTCCAGAACTGTGAGACAATAAATTTCTGTTGTTTTAAGCCATTTACTTTGTGGTACTTTATTATGGCAGCGGTAGGAAACTAAGACAGGCTTTTTCACACATTGGTAATAGATTCTCTTATCATAGTCTGCATAATTTCCCAGGGATCCCCTGACTTGCTATGTGGTTTTTAAATTTTGCATATATTAAGGTTCATTCTTTGCATTGTTAAAATTTATAGGTATCGCCAGATGCATAATTTCATGTACCCACCATTACACTGTCATACAGAATTGATTCCTCCTTTTGGCTGTTGTGAATAGAGTTCTATCAGCTTTTGCCTTATGTATTTTGATGCTCTGTTGGTAGGAGTCAATATATATCAAGGACCGTTAATGTCTTCTTGGAGAACTGATCCCATTATCGTTGTGGCACTCCCTCTTTATCCCATAATTTTCCTTTTTTGAAGTTTGCTTTGTCTGAAATTAAAATAGCTACTTCAACTTTCATTTGATTAGCATCAGCTAGGTATATCTTTCTTCATTCTTTTATTTTTATCTGTCATTATATTTAAAATAGGTTTCTTGTAGACAACATAATGAGTCATTTGTATCCACTGATGGTCTGTATTTTAATTGATGACTTAGATTATTTACATTTAAAGTGTACTGATATAGTTAGATTAATCCTATCATAACTATTTTCTATTTTTAGCACTTGTTTCTTTTTCCCCCTTTCTTTTTCTGCCTTTATGTTATGATTTCTTAAATTTTGATAACATAATACATAAAATTTGCCATTTTAGCCACTTCCATGTGTTCAATTCAGTGGTATTAATATTTACAATGTTACGCTGCCATCACCACCTTCTATTACTAAAATTTTTTCAACACCCAAAACAGAAACTCTTTTATCCATTAAGCAATACTTCCCATTCTCCTTCATCCCAGCCCCTGGTGACCTTTAATCTAACTTTTGTCTCTATGCATTTGTAAATTTTAGATATTTCCTGTAAATATAATCATACATTATTTGTCCTTTTGTGTCTGGCTTACTTTACTTAGTATAATTTTCAAGGTGCATCCAAACTTGCAGTATGCATATAACTAATTCCTTTCAAAGGATGAATAATATTCGTTTGTATGTATATACTACATTTTATTTATACATTGATCTGATGGACACTTGGATTGTTTCCACTTTTTGGCTTTTGTAAATAATGCTGCTATGAACATTGGTGTACAAGTATCTGTTTGAGTCCCTGCTTTCTATTCTTGAGGGCATATACCTTAAGAGTGGAATTGCCTGATTGCCAAAAAGGTGTATTAGTTTCCCAGGTGCTAAAACAAATACCATACAAGGGTTTGGCTTTAAAAAAAATGAGAACTTATTAGCTCACAGTTTTGAGGTTAGGAGTCCAAAATCATGGGGTCAGCAAGGTAGTACTTTCTCCCTGAAGACTGGCATTCTGGGATTGATTGCCAGTGATCCTTGGGTTCTTGGCTTTTCCATCACATGACAGTACACATAGCAGCATCTTCTCCTTTCTCTTCCAGGTCCCATTGACTTCTAGCTTCTGCTTGGTGGCTTTCTCTGTGTCCTTCTCTAGAAGGCCCCCAGTAATAGGATTAAGACCCATCCTGATTCAGATGAGCCACAACTTAACTAAAAATAACATCTTCAAAGGTCCTACTTACAAGGGGTTCACACCCACAGAAATGGATTAAGATTAAGAACATGTTTTTCTGGGGGTAAATAATTCATCCTACTATATTGGGTCATATGGTAATTCTAAGTTTATGTTTTTGAGGAACCAGCAGCTACACCATTTTTTACATACCCACCAGCAATGAGTGCAAGTTCCAATTTTTCCACATTCTCAACACTTACATTTTTTATTTTTATAATAATAGCCATCTTGTGGTTTTGATTTCTATTTCATTAATTACTAATGATGTTAAGCAACTCTTTATTTGCTTATTGGCCATTTGGATATCTTCTTTGGAGACTGTCTCTTTGGTTTTACTTGAGTATTTTGTATATTTTCTCTTAGCATATCAAGTATACTTATTTTTGAAATAAAAACAGTGGTTTTTCTAGAGTTTGCAATATACATTTACAACTAATAAAATTCTACTTTCCAATAACACCATATCACTTCACAGGTAGTACAGAGTATTACTAATTACTTCTTCACATTCCTTATAACATTGCTGTCATTGTTTTCACTTAATCCTTAGGCTATCATCCCCTAATTTACTGTTACATTTATTACTCTGAAGTTATTTATTAATAAGAAAAATAAAATATTATTTTACCTTCATTTATTCCTGCTGATAGCCTTCCTTCCTTTATTTATATCAGAATTTCTGACCAATATAATTTTCTTTCTCTCTAAAGAACTTCTTTTAATATTTCTTTCAAGAACAGGTCTACTGTCAATAAATTCCTTCCATTTTGTTTCTCTGAAAAAGCCTTTATTTCTCCTTCATTTTGAAGAATAATTTCACTGGATATAGAATTCTAGATTGGTGCTTTTTAATTTTTCTTTCACTACTATAAATATTTCACTTCTTTCTCATCTTGCTTGCATGGTTTCTGATGGCATGATGTAATTCCTTTCCTTATTCCTGAATAGGTAAGGTGTCCCTTTCCTCTTCTCACCAATACCCCACCCCTATCATCTGGCTTCTTTTAAGACTTTCTGTGTTGATTTTTTGCAAATTGAATATGATATGTCTAGGTATAGATTTTTTGATATTCATTCTATTCTCTGAGCTTCTTGGGTCAGTGCTTTTATGTTATTTATTGCAAAAACCCTTAAACATTATTACTTAAAGTATTCTTTCTGCTCCTTTCTCTTTTTCCCCTATTTGTTATTCCAATTACACATTATACTTTTTGTAATTGTCCCACAGTTCTTGAATATTGGTTCTGTTTTCTTCCATTTATTTTTTCCCTCAATGCATATAGTAGTTTGTAAGCTGCCCAAATGCAATATACCAGAAATGGAATGACTTTTAAAAAGGGAATATAAGAAGTTATAAGTTTACAGTTCTAGGCCTATGAAAATGTCCAAACTATGACATCCAGGTAAAGATACCTTAATTTAAGAAAGGCCAATGGATCTGGAACAGCTCTATCAGCTAGGTAGTCTGCTGGTTCCTTGTTCTTGGGCTCCACTGTTTTCAGCCTCTTTTCCTGTGGGGGTTCCTCACTTTGCTTCTCCAGGGCTAGTTTTCATTTCTTGGCTTCCCTTGGCTCTCTCCAGGTTCTGGCTTGCTTAACATCTCATGGTGAAGTCTGTTGGGATCCAAGCATCTCTAAGCCTTCGTGTCGGCATGTGTGTCAGCTCTGCTCTGAAGTTTCTGTTGCCTCTGTTGTTTCTGAGGTTTCTCCAAAATGTTTTCCCTTTTAAAGACTCTAATATACTAATCAAGACCCACCTGGAATGGATGTCGTCACATTTCTATTTAACCAAAAGGTCACACCCATAGTTGGGGTGTCACATCTCTACTGGAGATAGTCTAATCAAAAGTTTTCAACGAAAAGTACTGAATCAGGATGAAAAGAAGTGGCTGACTCCACAAGATTGGATCAAGACTAAAACATGGCATTTCTGGGGTACATAATAGAATTAAACTGGCACAATGCATTTCAGTTTGAGAAGTTTCTACTGTTATATTTTCAAGCTCACAGATTCCTCCCTTGGCTCTGTCCAGTCTACTAACAAGCACACCAAAGTTATTCCTCATTTGTTAGTTATTTGTATTACTAATGCTTCCATCCCTCTTTTTACACTAGTCATTTATTCTTGCATGTTGTCTAATTTTTCCACTGTAATCCTTAAGACACTTATAGTTACCTTAAATTGCCTGACAATTCCAAAATCGATGTCGTATCTTAGCCTGATATTTGCTTTGTCTTTTTTTTAAATAACAAACTTTGTTTTTAGAATAGCTTTAGATTTACAGAAAAACTGCAAAGAAAATAGTGTTCCTATATGCCCCCCTCAGACTCCTCCATAACTAATATCTTGTATTAGTCTGGTACTCATGGTACAATCATGAACAATACTGATGATTAGTAACTAAAATTTATATGCTAAATAGGCCTTAGTGTGAGATTTTATGTTAATCTGTCTAGGGCTGTGCTTCATGCTTGCTATAGCTGTAGGTCCCACAAGCTTCAGTTCCTCTACTATCTACCTTATTGTTATTTCGCCCCCCTCACCTGTTGTCCCTGATTTTTCCTCGTAACTCCTTAGGTGCAGTCTGTGCCTAGTTCTTTCAGTTAAAATCCATTGTTATAATACTGGAGCACTATTATGATGGTAAGGTGTGAGGAGGGGAAATATTCCAAAATCTTATGAATATAAATCTCAGCCTTTTAGTGGATATGATTTCCTGGGATGTGTCTTTCAGAAGTATTTATTAACCATTTTTTTCCTACCTTTTGGTGAAAGAGTAAGGATAATAGGAGCTGAAGGTAGCTAATTGTCCTTCCCCCAAGTAAATAAGTTTCTGGTAATGTTATTTCCCTGGAAGAGAAGCCCTTTGCTATGGAGAACACTCCAGGGCATTTCAAAATTGTTACCAGATTTTAAAATAGCTATTCCACGTTTAATTTACAAAAGGACCACTTTATTTCACATTTCCCCCAGCAATGAATGATTACCCTTTTACTTGCATCATCACCACTGCTGGATGTTGTTAATCTTTGTAATTTTTGCAAACTAATGCATAAAAACAGCATATTATTACTGCTTTAATTAAAATTATTTTCATTAATAAGGTTAATTATATTTTCTCCTGTATTTCCCATTTGGATTTTCTCTGTAATTGCCTATAGACATATGCTGATCATTATCAATTTGAATGAACTCTATTAATGAAAACATTAAATAAAAAATAAAAGATATTTTCCATGTTTAACATGTCTTTTACTTTTGCTTTTTCCAAACTGAAAATTTTATTATACTGAAAATAAGCCTTTTCTGTATTTTCTTTCTTATGAAGACCTTTCTCACCTCAACATTAATACTGTGAAATTTTTCATATTATTTTAAAGTTGTTTATTTATTATTGTAATCCAGCCGAAATTTATTTATAAGTGTGAAGTAAGAATTTAGCTTTGTTTCCATACAGATGGGAACCCAGTTATGCCAGCACAGATTTTAATTAATCCATCATTATTGCATTGATTTAAAATATCTTCTTTGTATAGTTTGATTGCTGCATCTTCTGTTCTACACTAGTGGCCTTTGTTTTACAGTAACTTTACAGTAACTTTATATATCTGGTATAGCCATTTTAGGCTTTGAAAATGTGGGCTCATGATTATCTGGTTTTAAAAACCTATATTTCCCAGCTGATTCTGCAGTTTCTTCTGGCTGCTTACTGAATTTTAGCCAGCAGGATGTGAAGAAAGGTAATGTGTGTAACTTTAGAAAGCTGTCCTTAAAATAAATCAGAGTACCTCTTTGTCTTCTGCTCTGTACGGTGATTTGGGATGTGCAGAGAAAAAGAGGAACTACATCAGTCCTGGACTATCTAATTGCTGACAATTAAAAGGGAGGTCAGAAAAATCAGCTTCCATTTGAAAGTATGGTTATTTAGGTCCCTGCCACATGCAATTAAATTGTATCTTAAAACATTATTAGCCTTACATTTAACAATAATGGAACGTGAAATACTTTCAAACCCATGGTAACCCCCCTGAATTATATGCCACTGTCTTCCAGTATTTTGTCTTTTTTCACCCCTGTACAATTCTACTATTCTTTTCCACTGTTAATACTCATTTATATTTATCCACATATTTAACATTTTCTTTGTTTACCAACCCTTCTTGCTTCTCCAACCCTCCATCTGGGACTACTTGTATATTAATAGTATGCCAGTAACTTCCCATTTCCCCTCCCCCACATACCTCTTTAGTCCATGACATTGAGTTTTTGAAGAGATCAGGCCAGATGTCAAACAGCTGTGCATAAAGAGTAGTCTGGAAATTCCTAAGGGTCCCTGATGTCAAAACTATTTTTGTAATAATTCTAAGACTTTATTTTCCTTTTTCACTCTCTTTCTCTTATGAGGGTACATGAGTTTCTCAGAGCCTACATGACATGTGACGCTACTACAGACTGAATGCAGAGGCAGATATGAGAACTTAGCTGTCATCGATTAAGCCAGACCATAAAAGGATTTGCAAAATTGTATAAAAATGCCACTCTTTTCACTAAAAATTTTTGTTCTGGAAAGCAATTATTTTTCATAAAAGATATGTTAACATGCAATGAGTTTACTATTTTTTTAATGAATTAAAAATACTTTAAAATTTTCTGTTTGAGATTGCTATTACAAAATCCCCCTTCTCTTGGGTCAGTTTCCCTGGGAAACAGAATCTGAAATGGAGATCTGTCCTCAGGTGGTTAACTGGGGAGAGCTCTTGGGAACATCACCTGCCAAGGAATGAGGGAAACAGAACTGGGTGGAAGGAGAAGTTGAATTGTGATGTAGTTGCAATCCCTTGGGTAGTTTTAGAGCCAGGATGGCTCTTTGGAGTAGTCCTAACTTAAGGCAAAGGGGACCAGGCTGCCCTTAAGGAGGCAGTGTAGCCAGAGGCAGGCAGTTCCTTCATGTGAGAACAATTCCTGCAGGGGAACTTAGCTATGAGTTGTGAGCTTTCAAGATGTCTGGCACTTGGCAGCACCTCAGTCCTGCAGGGGCAATCTGAAACAACTCTGCGGCACTCCTTACTGTGTAATAAGGAATTTAACCTTGCCCAAAGAGAGGTCTGGTCTTTGCCCTTGGCTCCTAAGAGGTAACCTCTAAGCCCACGTGTTAAGACTAAAAGAAGGGTTTTTGTTTGCCATGGAGTCTTTATTTGCCACGGGTATTCAGATCATCTAACAACGTAATTTTGGCTGGGGCTATGGCTCATGCAGTATCAGTTTGACATGTAAAAGGTCTGGAGAATGAGATTACCCATGTGGTAAATCAACCATGCCTTACATATGGAGCCCCAATAAAAACTCTGGACATCCTTATGTTCTATGCTCAGAATTTCCCTGAACTCAGCCCCATGCTTCTTTTTCATTGGCTGCCTTTAATCTGTATCCTTTCACTGTAATAAAATGAGTATAATAGCTTTCAGGAAATTATGTGAGTCCTTCAAGTGAATTATCGAAACTGAAGGTGGTCACGGGGAACCCTGATGTTGCAATTAATATAAAAAATGAATGTCGTCTTAGGACCCCAAACTTGCAATTGGGTATCAGAAAAGAGGGGTGGTGGTGTAAACTATTCCCAACTTTGCATTTCTACTCCAGAATTCTCCTAGCGATCAGGCTGAAATGACCCATGGTGGGACTATGCCTGAGGTTGCATTCTGATATTTCCTCTTTCATTTTCTTCTTCTTCGATGCCCTGTTTTTTTTAGGTTTTTCTTAATAAATCCCTTGCATGTGAATCCTCATTTCAAGGTCTGTTTCTGGGAAATGCAAACAAAAAGATTGTTCACAAGCAGAACTTGATTCCATTACCTGATCTTTACCCCAAAATGCTCCTCTCTGATCTGCTGCATTTTTAAGCCAATTGTTCATCATTCAGTTTCTCCCCCTAAACCATAAATGTCACCCCTTATTCTTTTTGCCTCCTCTTTTACATCAGCAAATTTTATTCATTCACCTCCAAAATACATCTCAAATCTACCAATTTCTACTGATGTATCTCTAATTCAAACCACCATTAATATTTTTTATTTCATGTGTGCCAAGGTCATTTTCAGGAAATGGACATTTTGAAGTTGAAAAAAGAATAAAATCTAGAATAGAAACTCTACAGGCAGCAGTTCATGTATATCCAGGTAAACAGGGATTACCATGCTTTAATTAATGATTTTTCAGATGCTACCTCGACCACTTATCTTATTACTTAAACCCTTTAGGGTAGGGAAAAAAAATACCCCAAATAAATGAATTTAAAGAGCTCAGATCACCCACTTGCTGACACAGATTCAGTAAAACATCTTTCCTATATTTTAGGTTGAGGTTAACCCTCAAGTACTTAACCTCACCTGATAAGCACAGCCATTCTTATTGGCTGAAAGAGGTACCTTATGAACCTTAAGTGAAACATTAAATTGCTCTAGTGACTTTGAAGCCATGCAAAGGAATGGGCAGAGGACCTAAGGCATATAAAGTATGGGTCAAACAAACATGAAGAAGAAAATCAGAGATAAAATGACAGTTTAGACAAAAAACAAAGTCTTGCAAATAATAGTACACAGGTTTTCTAGTGTGGGCAACACATGAACTTTGAAGCTATTTTTTTTTTAAAAGAGGACTACAAGTGTTAAGTGTGCTTTCAAAACTGGATTTAGTATATAACCTTCTAAAGAAGAGACTATTAAATAATAATATTCATTTAAATATTTAAATTTTGGTAAATTTTTGTTTCCATAAAAATCGGCACCTACTGATAAGTCCTAAGTCACTGTAAATCTTTTAGGATAGCTAATAAAATCCAAATATTGATGTAGTCATGACTGTATTTCACAACTTTCATTTGAATAGGAAAGAATTTTGTGATATGAGGTTTCCAAATAAATCAGATGATGTTCAAATATAAAAGCCAAAGATCCTTTTTGATCAACACCCCCAATCCCAATCTCCTTTAAAAAAGGCATTAATGACTTCCTTTAAATCATAATATTTTGGAGATGACATAATAAAAAATTACTCTTAGTAAGGGTTGGTTCATGTACTGTTATAAATAATAGCAGTTTTAGAGGAACACTAGAAGAACTCTAAATATATTGCCCAGAACTCTAAAGTTACTGCTCAGGGAGCACTTGTGGATAAGGACCACAAGTAGTATACCATAACTCTAAAGTTACTGCTCAGGATCTGAGACCACCCCCAACCATCCCACCATTTCCAAACAAAACTAGAGAGGCTGATTAAGTCAAGGGTTGTGGAAATAAGAAAATGATCTGTAGGTTAAGAATGAAGCAATTTTATTTATACAATTGCTTATGGCTGCCTCAAAGAAATAAAAAGGCTTTCTTATTTCAAAGTATTTTAATAATTAACAATAACATTAATGATTATGGGTGGTCATATGGAAACTTACAGGGCAAGAAAACTAATATCCTAGAGACAGTTTCTCATAAAAACCATATTCTCCCGATAATGACTCTACATATTATTCAGTAGTATACTAGGAGCTAAATAAATCTGTTGTCAAATAATGCTAAACATACTCAGAGGATAGGGACCACAAGTAGTATATCATGATGTCATGGAACAGTAAATGACAATTTTTGACTTGTTACAGTTGCCTCATTTGCAAAGTTTTAATAAAGTAATTATATATTTACTTGAATCTAAGACACTATTGGCTGAAATGAGTCCCAATTTCAAAATGTTAAAATGTAAAAAATATGTATTACAGAATAATATGTTAATCTCATATTAAAAACAGGACTACCTGTTTTTGGGAGATATCTTTGATGAAATAGCATTTGATAGGGCATATGTATCTATTATAATATTTTTTCTTTAGGCACAGGCTTTCCCCTGGCCCTTTAATTCGGAGAAATAACTAGAAAAACACTATTAAGACACCCACATACCATCGCACATCCATTAATTTTTAAGATTTATTTTGTATGCTACAAGTGTTGTTTTTTAAGGCATAAAGAATTACAAATAATGCTAAATTAAAGCATGAACATCCCAATCCCAATCTCCTGCCAGACACAACCACTATCAATAATTTGGTGTGTATCTTTCTAATCCATTTAAAATAGTTTTACAGACATACATGTACCAGCAATAAAAACAGAATTTTGTTATTTGCAAATATTTTCATTCCAATTTACATGAGCGGCATTATATAATATGTATCATCTGTACCTTGATTTTCTTCAACTCGGTTCTGTTTCCAATAACTATCCATGTTTAAAAATATGGATGTACTTCATTGCTTTCAACTGCCATATAGCATTTTATCATTTGACTATATTTTATTCATCTATTACCTCATTGATAAATATTTATTTGTTTTCAATTTACATATATAATTTTATGTATCTTTAAAGCATATTGTGAGTTCCTTTAGGATGTATATCCAGAAGTGGAACTGCAGGGTTATTATGTCTTTTAAAAAATGCTTCTCTGCCTCAAAGTCTTAAGGACAGTATCTTGTATTTTCCCCCCAAAGTTTTAGTTTGGCTTTTCACATTCCAGTGTTCAAGTCCTTTGGAATTATATTTCTTTAAATGGTGTGAGGTTATATGTAATTTTATTTTATTTTCCCTAATATGGAGAGTCAAATACTCCAACAACTTTTATTGACCAGGCCATCATTTCCCTACTGACTCATGATATGTTACCTAACACATTTATTCTGGGGTCTGTTTCAAGACACTCTAATCTATAAAACCTGTTTATTTACCTATTTAATGCATTAATCCCACTTACTTTTTAATGACTATGATTTTATAGTACATGTATATATGGTATAGGGTTCTTTTAAAAATTGTTCTCTGTTCTTTTTAAAAACTGACTCAGCATTCCACAGATTCTATGAATTTTAGAATCATTTTGTAAAGTTCCTAGGAAATTCTTGTTAAACTACATTAAGTCTGTAGACTAATTTCAGGAGAATTTACATTTTTTTGATATTGGACTTTTTCATTTAGTTACTTCCTTTGCCCTTCAACAAAGCTTTACTCTTTTTCCATAAAGATCTTGTGTATCTTTTATCAAATTTACTCCAAGATATTTTTAAAGTTAGGTAGAACATGGGTTGAAATTAAGAGACGACCTTAATTTCTCTTTCTTCTCTTATTCAGTATACTATGTGTTTCTCACCTGTATGACCTCTCTTATGTATAGAAAGGGATGCTCTTTGAGAGAATGCTTTACCACATTCATTACATTCAAAGGGTTTCTCACCAGTATGACTTCTCATATGTATAATAAGTAATGAGCACTGAGAGAAGGCTTTTCCACATTTACTACATTCATAGGGTTTCTCTCCCGTATGACTTCTCACATGAAGAGTAAGGGATGAGATTCGAGAGAAGGCTTTACCACAGTCATTACATTTAAATGGTTTCTCTCCAGTATGAATTTTCTCATGTTCAAGGAGATTTTGCCTCTGACTAAAAGCTTTTCCACATTGGTTACAATGATAGGGTTTCTCTCCGGTATGAATTTTCTCATGTTCAGTGAGATTTGATTTCTGACTAAAGGCTTTTTCACATACTGTACATGCATAGGGTTTTTCACCTGTATGAATTCTCTGGTGTCGAATGAGATTTGACATCTGAATAAATGCTTTCCCACATTCATTACATTCATAAGGCTTCTCTCCAGTATGAATTTTCTGATGTGTAATGAGATTTTCTTTTCGGCTGAAGGCTTTCCCACATTCATTACATTCATAAGGTTTCTCAGCTGTATGATTTCTCATATGTACAGTGAGGGATGAACTTTGAGAGAATGCTTTCCCACATTCACTACATACATAGGGCTTCTCACCTGTATGACTTCTCATATGTATAATAAATACTGAGCATTGAGAAAAGGCTTTTCCACACTTATTACATTTATAGGGTTTCTCTCCTGTGTGACTTCTCATATGTAGAGTAACAGATGACATTCGAGAAAAAGCTCTACCACATTCATTACATGCATAGGGTTTCTCCCCAGTATGAATTTTCTCATGTTCAATAAGGTTTTGCTTTTGGCTGAAGGATTTCCCACATTCTTTACATTCATAGGGCTTTTCTCCAGTGTGAATTCTCTCGTGTTCAATAAGATTTGATTTCTGACTGAAGGCTTTCCAACAATCTTTACATGCATAAGGTTTCTCCCCAGTATGAATTCTCTGGTGTCTAATAAGGTTTGACATCTGGATGAAAGCCTTTCCACAATCACTACACTGATAAGGTTTTTCCCCAGTATGAATTTTTTGATGTGTAATTAGATTTTCCTTTCTGCTGAAGGCTTTTCCACATTCCTTACAATCATAGGGTTTCTCTCCACCATGAATTCTTTCATGTCTGATGAGGTCAAATTTATGACTGAACTCTTGTCCACATTGATTACATTTAAAAGGAATTACAACATGTGATGAGCAATGGTAAAATGGTTTCTCATGCTCATTATATTCATAATTCTTCTCTCTTACAGAGCCTTTCTCACTACTCAGTGAGACTGAATTATGTTCCAAACACTTATATTCACAGAAGCTTTGTCTAGAAGTAAGGATGTCTGAACTAAGAGGAAATACTTGTGTAACTTTTTTACACTCACTGACTTTTTCCTTAATCAGAGTTTTCTTGGAGATGGATGTGACTTTTTTCCTCACAAGTGTTTCCTGTTTCTTCTTGATCTGTTCATCAACTTCCCAAACTTCTAAAATGGAGGACCAAAAATTATTACTTGTGAATTTTCTTCTACTGAACTATTAATAACATTTAAGAAATTTGCTAATGTAGAGCTAAATCTTTAATGTTGGCCCTAATCTTCCAATACGAGCAAAATTCAAAGTGTAAATGTCCCTAGTTTCTAAGGATTGATAAGGTAACTCCTATAGAAAATAGTATGGAGAGAAAACTGATATTTATAGGCCCAAGGAGCTCTGATTGCTTTTTTTTTTTTGGCATGGGCAGGCTGTGGGAATCAAACCCGGGTCTCTGGCATGGCATGTGAGAATTCTGCCCAGTTGTACCACCCTTTGATTGCTTTTTAATGTCCCTGCACACTACAGAAATCAGCAAAATGGACAGAATAATTAAGATGAAAGGACAAACACATGACTGAATAGGAAGTCAAATAACTACAGAATAAAATTAACACTCATGGTAAAACACAGTGGATTGATTATATCTCTTTCTCTTCCTTCCTAAAATTTCATTAAAATGAGAGAAAAAGAATAAAGGGTCAAACCCATAAGACAAAGAAAACAGAATTGTAAACAAGGGCAAACAAAGATTCAACAAAATACTGGAAGATGAAAGGTGTATGGAAAACTATAAACTGATGGCAGAGCCAAGAAGCTAAACAAAGTACCCTGAAGGTAGAAAATGCCAATAAGGAACAAAATAATTTGGCCATTCACTGGAAAAGCTTAAGAATGGAGGATTTGGATACTCAAATGACAGGGATAAGAATGGGGCTGAAAGAAGAGGGTTACTTTCTTTCAAGTCTGAATAGGAAACAGGACTCTATCAGCCAAATATCGTGGATCCACTTTGACAACATCTATTCCAACCTTCTTCTATGTTTTTCCATCCTGCAGAGGTTAAGAGAGCTAAAACCTAAATTTTCCAGACATACCTACATTTCTAGATATGATTTAGATATGCCATATAAGATATATCCATAACATTTCAATTAAAAACCGACTTAATAATTCAGAACACAGCAGTAAGGAAGACAGTGTCTATGTTTTAGAACCACACATACTCTCTGAGACCAATGGAAGAAAGGTTTATTTGGTTGGGACCTGAAATATTCTGTAGTGCATAATCTAATTCAACCTATCTGTATTTGAACAAGTGCAACACAGGGAGAACAGAATAAGAAAGAGGTCCTTTAATCCTGTATAGACTGTTGTAACGCCTGGAAGATCCTAGAGTATATCAAGCAGATAATCAACAAGTATTGGCAAAGCCCCCTGAGGGAGGGGAGAAAGAATATAGAACTATGAAGCCTTAACATCAGGGAATCCCCTGATACTGTGTCAAACTTAAGGGACACCCAAATCAATAGGCCACGCCCTCGATCATGAAGCTAACTCTTGTGACGCTTATGTAGGTAACGGAGAAGCTTAGACTACCAATAGGCATGCCTAAGAGTTACTTCTGGAGGGCCTTTTTTGTTGCTCAGATGTGGCCTCACTCTCTCTAAGCCCAACACTGCAAGTAAAATCACTGTCCTCCCCACTATGTGGGACACGACATCCAGGAGTGAAAGTCTCCCTGGCAACATGGGAGATGATTCCCAGGGATGAATCTAGACCTGACCCTGTGGGATCAATAATTTCATCCTGACTAAAAGGGGGAAAAGAAGTGTAATTATTAAGTATCAGTGGCAGAGAGAATTCAAATAGAATCGAGAGGCTACTCTGATGTTGCTCTTAAGCAGGGTTCAGTTAGACCTTGCTACCTATCATAACCTGCCAATCCTCAACCAAGACCATTCCAGCCAATCCAAAAGAACACCTAGGGCAATTTATAAGATTCCACAAGGGTTCCAGGCACTAGAGTAACCTTCCAGAAACCTAGCTCAGCCTCTCCAGGACATCAGATAGTTCCTCCCTATCCCATATTAGTGACAGACCCTTCCAATATCAAAAATTTAGAATTGTCATAGCCCAAACACCCCTAAAGAGAGGGATGGAATGATCAAAAGTTATGGTGGCATTATATAGAGAAGATAGGACTTAACAAATGAATATGAATGCTGATTCATTACATTGATATCTCTTTTAGTCTCCAGTATTTTAGAATAGCTAGAAGTAAAAACCTAAAATTGTGGAATTGCAACCCATGTCAAAATCTGAAATATGTTCTCCAACTAATTGCAGTGCTGTGTTTTGAAATTTATAGCTTTTTTGTACATGTCATTTTTTATTTAAAAAAAAAGGAAAAAAGTAGATTGTGAAGATAAAACAATATTTAAGCCCTCTAGCCTCCTATATTCTAGAGCAGTTAGAAGGAAAAATATAAGAGGATCATATGGTATTCCATGACAAACTCTGGGATCTGTTCTGTAACTCCTTGTTGAAGAGTGCTTTGAAAACTATTGCTTTTTAATTTCTTTGCTTTGTATGTATGTTACACTACACAATAAAAAGTTAAAATAAATAAATAAAAATAAGGACTAGCTGTTGAATTATAAGATCATCTCTGCATCTTTTGACACTATCATTTAGATTTTAAATTATGGATGGGATATATTATATTATTGGATTTTTGTAACACTAAAATATAAAACTTTTCCAGTCTAAGAAAACAAAAACTGACTTGAGTGTAAAGAGACTAGGCATGAGGCATTTATTATGTTTATGACATTTTAGCAGAAGTGGTTCTGGAGCCCAGAGTTTTGTTGTGGCATCTCCTGGTAATTATATAAATAAGTCGAAGATGGCCTTTGTTTATGGGCCTTATGCATTGTTTACTTCTTCAAAGCAGTTTGGGTCTGTTAAAAAAAAAACCTGCTGACAACAAACACAAATTCTTACACATCCAATTGTTTAAAAAATAGCCAAATATAAGCAAAATTTTTTGCCATTTATAGCTGGCCTGCTTTGCATATCCTGCTGAAAAATGCCCAACATCTGAGAGCCAGGAATAAGATAAAATACTGCAGTTATAAAGCCCTAAGTCATTTCAGTGTCTTGGAGCAATTTGGTCCATAGGCTCCTCATCATGCTGTTTTATAGTTTTGACTTTGGAACCATGTAAATACTTTTTCATTTTTAAAACATTCAATAAAAAAGTATAAAAAGCCCAAGAAATCCTACCTTTTGAAAACAAATGGAAATGAGTAAATCTATATATCAAGTTAGTGCCATAATCACACACAGAAGAATTATTTCAAATGACTTTAAAATACAGTATGTTGACTGTACATTTCTAGTAGAATATAACCTAAGGGAGGAAAAACCCATAAAGAAATCTTAAACTACATTGAGTAATACTGATATCAATCTTAATGAGAGAGAGAGAGAGGGAGGGAGGGAGGGAGAGAAGGAAGGAAAGAAAGAGAAAGAGACAGAGAAAGAAAGAGAGAGAGAAATCAGTTTTGCCCTCCAAAGGATTATTTGGCAATGCCTGGAAGACATTTTTGATTGTCACAATGTGGGAGGAGAGCAATGTTACTGGCATCTAGTGGACAGAAGCAGGGATGCTGCTAAAGACCCTAGAAAACACAGGACAGTTCTCATGCCCCCAATAAAGAATTTCCAAAATACCAACAATGATGATGTTCAAAAATGTTGATGTTATTAGGAAAAAGATTTTCAGCATAAGAGATAAGAGATTAAATATAAATTTTAAAAAATTAAGCACAATGGAAGTATTAAGTGTTCA
This sequence comes from Tamandua tetradactyla, assembly GCF_023851605.1. Taxonomy (NCBI): domain Eukaryota; kingdom Metazoa; phylum Chordata; class Mammalia; order Pilosa; family Myrmecophagidae; genus Tamandua; species Tamandua tetradactyla. Next base: position 28,363,784 of record NC_135342.1, read on the forward strand.
AGAAGCATGATGTATTCAACCTACTCTAAATGTTTAAAAAATTAATGTATAAATAGATTGACAAACAGATAGATAGAATGATACAGAAACCGGCAAAATGTTTAAATTGGTGGATGTGGGTATTTAGAGGTGAGTGAGAGGTATGTTGGGGTTTTCTGTATGGGCTTTGTATTTTTTTTTGTACGCTGTGTGGCAAGTTCACATTTCATTTTTTTTCCATTTGAGTATCCATTTTGCTGTACCATTTGTTGATCATTCGGTTGGTTGGTTCGTTTGATTGTTTGTTTGCTTTGGGAAGTGATTCAGATGTTCTCAGCCTGATCCATGTATTTTAAAGATACATGTGCCATGTACCATCTCTGGCCAAAGATGAGATGATTTGACTATCAAAATAATGAATTACTATTATGAAGCTCAAGTTGCATAAATATAAATGTATGGATCTATAATGATTTAAGTTAGTGAACTGTGGGAATTGCTAGGGTATTAATCATTACTTGAAAGATCTTAATGGGAAAAAAATCCTGTCCTGTATAAAGTAGAGCAATAAAATAGTTCATAAGAACATTCTCCTTTATGGGGGAATTCCTGCTAATAAAAGCAGAAGGAACGCCTAATAAAATAATGGATCTAGGCAATTATCGTCAAGGCTGCCAAAACCCTTAAGTGAAAGGTTAATGGAGATCTTTAAAATATATGGATCAGGCTGAGAACATCTGAATCTACTGATTAATCTTCATATCTCTAAGAGGTAAATAAACAGGCAGGTAAAATGTAAAATATATACACAGCACAACCTATGAGGTATTCTTACCAAAGAATCTAACTTGAATCTAATTAAAGCCAGATTATAAGAAAAAAGGGAATGAGATCTATGTTAAACAATATCAGGATGAAGCAAATTACCAAATAAAGAATACGAGACATTATAAAGTAAGGGTAGGCAAACTTCAGCCATAGCTTGATTTTGTTTGAAAGTTGGAAAAACAAACAAAAAACCCCGCAAGACCAGTGTAATGAATTAATTAATGTTGTTAGGTGTAGGAAAGATAATATTGTGATTATATTATTTTTAAAATTTTATTTGCTGGGGATACATACTGTAGTATTTAAGGGTGAAATCTAAAACAGGTCAGGGCAGGCCACAGTGGCTCAGCATGCAGAGTTCTCGCCTGCCAAGTCGGAGACCCGGGTTCGATTCCCATTGTCTGCCCATGTAAAAAAAAAAAAAAACAGGCCAGAGAAAAGGCAAAACAACAAAACAAAACTGGACTGCAGGAGCAAAGCTGGCAAGTAAACACGATCGGAAAAAGTTGAGAATTTCGAAGCTGAATGATGAATACAGAAGATTTATCATACTATTCTCTTTACTTTTGTGTATGTGTGAAAACTTTCCTACTATACTTTTAAGTTGCAGTATAAGCATATTTATTTAGAGATATGGAGGTCAATACCAAAATAAATAGTTAAATAGGCTGAAAATAATTTCCTAAAGGAAATGAAATGTGAGGTCAGAAAAGGTAAGTCTTATATTTCTGTAATTTTGAGAAAAATTGAAAATGTATATTAAAAGGGAAAGAAATGTTAAAAATAAATAACAGTAGCATTCAGTTTGGAGAAGCAACTAATAATCCAACTTCTCATTACCTTTGCCTAGATTAGATGTTGTATGATCCTTAAAAACCTATTTTTTGTGCATTCTGAATAATATGATTTCTATATAAACAAACTTGAAACTTAAGCCTGTCTGAATTAAATGCAAACCATTGTTGGTAAGAACTATTGAAGAGACCCCAACTTTTTATCTAATTGTAATTCATTCTAATATAGGCCTAAAGAACAAAGCATATACGTATCCAATGGAAAGTGTAAAATAAATCAGAAGCAAGCAATCATTGCTCAAGATCTGATTTACTGCAATATTCTTATAGTGGGTACTATCATTTTGTTCTATATTTATTTTTGGACCCTGAACCTGTCCATGCCACCAAATCCTGTCACTTTGTTTTTCTGCTTTCATCATGGCTGACATACTATCACCCAAAATGACAACCATTTTTTTACATCATTAGTCCTACATTGGTTTTCCATATCCCTGGCATTCTATCAACTATGAGTAACTCTGAGTTCAGATAATTAGTCATTTTTAACCTTTATATTCAGTTATCTTATGAACCTCTGCTTACAACTAACCACTGTAACCTTGCTGCCACCATGTAAAATGCAAAACTATAGTTTCAATAAAAAAAAGAAAATATTAAACTGACTTGTCAATATTTTTCTGAAATATAAGAGAGGGAAAAGAAAGCTGGCAAACCTCAGAACTCTCTGATGCTATACTGGATAACCCATCCTCCATTCCACTAACTCCTTACAATCATCTCCTCCAATTAGGCCACGATTTTAAGTTTATTCCACAAATGTGTCATGCTAATTTTATTCTCCTAACTTTTGTTATGTTTTTCTCATTAAGTATGCTTTAGGAAGCTATAACTCTTTTAGAAAAAGAGATTCAACACAAAGCTCTCCTAAAAAAGAGAGAAAGAAAGGAAGAAAGATAACACTTTCTTTATGTTATTATTCTCTTTGGTAGCCCTTTTCTTAAAACTTTTTAATGTATTCACTGTCTGATTCACTCATTTACTAAACAAATGCTTTGCATGCAGTTTACGATTTCAACAGTATTTCATGTGGCTATGCCCTGCCTTCCTGTCTCTAACTTTTAGTGCTTCTGCATTTCTTTTGAAGGTCTGTAGGTATATATTTTAAAACAGCAAAAACAACAAAAAACTCTCCAAACATAGCTCTACATCAATCATAACATCATTTAAAAGAAGAATAAGACATAGTCCTTTCTTTCGCTCATCTGTTTTATAATTCAAGTCTAAAACATCAAAGTGTGAAAACACATATGACAGTCTATGATTTCAGATTCCAAATCACTCTGGTAGTCATGAAGTAGAATGCTGATTCAGAGATGGGAGATCTAGCACTCTGAAAGTGCTAGAAATTGAGTTCAAGGTTAAATGACTGCCAGAATCTCAATAGGTAGAACACTCATAATTAAAGGTACAGATGTGAAGAATTTCACAATTGTGAGTCATTAAAGATACAAGGTTGTCATTTATGGAGTAAAGTGACATACCAATTTAAAGACATGAATAGCCACATGATGAAATTACATAAAAGAAAAAGGAATTCCTCATGTAAGTTAGAACTGCTTTGAGTGTTAGTTTAGCACATACTGAGAAAAGTGGTCATATAAAAGACATTTCAGAAACAAAGTAAAAACAAACAGGAATGAGGAGAAATCAGAATCCTTTAGAAAGGAGCGACAAAAAGCGATTTACAGAAAGGGCAATACATATGATCAAAGAGGACTTCCTCCTAATAAAGGAAGAATTAAGCATCTCTACCCTCTCTTTGCAAACATGGAGAATGACAAACAAAGAATGAGAAAAATAAATTAAGTCCTTGTTGAAACTAAAACTAAACTCCAACTCCATATGTAAGGAAAGAACAAAAGACAGCATGGACCAGGCAGCAGAAGAACTCTAGACACAGTTCCTCAGACAAAAAACATAGAGAAAAAAGTTTTCCCAAACAGGAGGTATGCCCTATCACTGACTCATCAAGTCCTGTTTTACAACAATGGGGTCCAGAGGTGTTGCGAGTGGTGGTAGAAACATCATGGATGGCATCTGGCATTGCCAAATAGTAGAGAAGACAGGGTTAATGAGGAGATACAAGGAGCCATTGTTCTTGTACAAAGCAGTCTGTTGGTGTGAGAAGGTGAAGATACACTTTGTGCACCAGAGGAACCATGCAAATGATAATCTCTCCTTGACTGAGGAGAAGTAAAGGTTAAAACAACTCTCAACTCAAAATCTTGTATAAGAGACTTCCACGTAGCTCACAGCATTTTTCTGAACAACCTCTAACACTATCCTTGAAAGAAGAGGAAGAAACACCCTCAAGCAAAGATAAGAACTGATAATTGAAAAAGAAGCCAGTACCAGACCTATACAATCATGTTACCAGAAGCAAAAAACATGAATCCACAGGAAAAACTGAAACTGATTGATTAACATTAAGACATGGCCTCATAAAGTTCTGAAGCTTTAAAGAAAAAGAACCTAGAGTGTCAAGGCAAATAACTAAGTGACCTATGAGGAGTAACAATCAAGCTTCAGACTTCTCCAAGTAATATTCAAAGCTAGGTGACAGTAGAAAATTGCCTAAAGTCTTTGGGGAAGTATTATCAAATGGTAGAACCATTTTGGAAAACAGTTTGGCAGTTTCTTAAGAAGTTAAACATAACACCTTCTATATGATCTGATCATTCCTTTATTAGGTATCTATCCAAGAGAAAAGTAAATATATGTCCATACAGAGACTTCTACACAAATGTTCACAGAAGTTGTCTATAAAGTCCTCTGGGAAAGAACGTATGGATCAGAATTTTATACTGTCAACTATCAAATATAAAGATTTTAAAAAAAGATAGTTTTACATGCAAAACCACAGGGACTCTTGTTTCCAATAGTTATAAGATCTATGAGGACAGGGACTTTGTTGTGTACACTGTCATGGGCCCATGCCCAGAATGGCACTTTATCTTTATTGTTACAGCTATAAATGTGTATTTCCTTCCTTCCTATCTTCTACCTGGTTGCTGATATATATATGAAAGCTACTGTTTTTGTTAATTTGATATATTATCATCTCACTGGATTCTCTTACTGTTTGTAGCACTTTTCCAATTGATTATCTTATGTTTTCCAGGGAAACAATCTTATCATATGTAAACACAGACAGTTTTATAGCTCCTTTCCAATTCTTAAAGTACTGATTTTACTCTTGTTTTATGCTTAGGCAAAAACTTAACAAGAAATATACAGAAGCTACAAGGGAAGACTTGAAAGATTTTCTGAAGAACACACAAGTATATAATCTGAACAAAGCAAAGCATGTTTTTGGACAGAAAGCCTCAACACCAAAGGATGCCAAATCTCCAAAAGTTTATTCATACATCTAACAAAAATTCCCAGAAAATTTTCAACAGGTTTTTTCTTAAAATTGACAGTGAGTCTAAACTACATATGGTAAAATAAACAATGAATAATATCACAAGATAACGCTAAAAAAAGAATTATATATGTCAGGGGAAAGGAAAGGACTAGGTGTCAAGAATGAGAGGGAGACCTACTTTTCAATGCATCTTTCAGACTATTTATGTTTTTTACCAAGTACGTATAATTTTCAAAAATTAAAGGACTAGAAGGTGAGACTAACCATGAAGGTGGTACCAATTTGTAGTCAGAAACCTTTAAAGCTGCAGGAGATTGAGAGGGTTCTGAAGCACAATTAGAAGTATGACTATCACACCTCTGAAGTTTTTCAAATGGAAAAAAGGAAAGAAATGAAAAGGAATCTAAGTATCAAGCTAACAAACCATGTTTTAAAAATACTACACATCCATGAAATATTGAATTGCATAAGAAAATAAAGGAGAGAGAGAGCCTAAGGAAAATAAAAAGGAACAATAATCTTGAAAGTAAGGTTGTTGGCATCCTGAAGGCAGATAAGTGAGGCTGCTGCCCTTTACAATTTGAAAAAGAAGATAGCACAAATATAGGAAGAATAGTACATGGAAATGTTACAGAAATCCAAGGCAGTCATACCATTTTTCATTCTAAAAGACCAGGGCCTTTAAGAAAATCTCCTTGGAAAATGTGAAATGGTATCAACCCCTCACTGAAGAACTGTCATATTCTTTCTCATTCAAAGATGACTAATTTTCACTTCTTTACCTGATTTATGCCTCCCAAACATTTCTTCCTCTACCACCCATGGCTCCTCTTCCTGTTCCAACTTGAAGATCACATCAGGTTTGGTGACTTGATAGCCTATTATGGGAAATGGCAAACATCATGTATGTTAATGCAGGGGACCAAAAAAAAAAAACAACCCAGATCTTGGGCTGAATCCTGAGGGCTTAGGACTTTTACAGGAACTTTCAAGGAAGCAAAATGACACAAAGTAACTAACTAGCCTTTATCTTGGAGGCTGGAGCACATACAGTTCATGAAAAAAGGGGAGGCCAGACTGATCTAGCCAGTAAAAGTTTTTACACATTTCTGAAAGGGAAAGGAATTCTGTATTAAATGGCAAAGCTATTCTTACCCACTGTGACTAGGTTGCTATAGTTCTCCAGCATCACATCCCGGTACAAATTTCTCTGAGCAGGTTTCATTTGATGCCAATCCTCCTGGGTAAGGTCCACAGCCACATCCTTAAAAGTCACTGTTTCCTGTAAAAACACAATTCTAATTAATTTGAAGTCATCAAAATTTGGCAATGCAGTTAAAACATATAAGGACTCACTTAGCTAACATTCATGGGTCAGAGGTGCTGAAAACTGTATAGCAGGTCTTCATATTTCCCTAATTTTGTATAATACTGTTGGGAAAAATAAGTTATAGTAGAAATACTTTGTAAAAGTATTTTAATTATTGGGTGAGCCAACTGATGAATTCACTGTCTATAATGAGAGAAGGTGGAGATGGTGGTCACTGAATTATTGGACTGTGACAGATGGACACCTGGCCAGGTGGTTGTATGATCTAGTAAGAAAAGGAAAATGGCAGAAGTTGAGGATAAAAGAAAAAGAAGGCAGAAGTAGGAAAGAGAGGTTTGAAGTCTGAACATGCAAAGTTTGAAATTCCTATAGGACTTTCAGATGGAAATATCAACTTGTAAATATAGAGAAAGGAAATGAGTATTTGTTAGCTGTAAATCCAAATAGAGATATGAATCCGTGGCCAAAGTATGTAAGTGGTTGTGAAGAACACACATGATGGGAACAGAGCTAAGGACACAATCAACAGTTAAGCAACAAAGAAATGGATTCAGGTTTTTGTTTATTTTACACACAAATAGAGGATTAGAATTAAAACAAAGAGAGTGGTGTAAACAGAAGCCAAGAAGCAAATTATCAAAGAGCTAATGATGAATTTTTGGAAAAGAATGTGATAATCACAGATATCTAACTCTTCTTCCATATTTAAAATCTCCGATAACCAAATAAGAAAAGAGACAAAATTTTCATCAACAAAGGTACTAAGAAAGAAAAGCAGCCACATATTTCAAACCTGGATGAATTTTCAAGAAATAGTACAATTATTTCTATTTTTTTAGAAAATAGAATGAGACGAGACAAATGAGAACTACAAATGGAAATTCCCAAGGGCTGAATCACAATGTTTATCAGAAACTATCTCTATGATGTTGAAACCATTATTATCAAAAATATCCTCATCATCATCATCTCCTGAGTACTTACTATGTACCAGGTATTGTCATAATTCTTTTAGATATATTAACTTTTTAAATTCTCCCAATGTTGTAGTCTACCAAAGCTGCCAGAATGCAACACACCAGAGATGGATTGGCTTTTAATAAAAAGGGATTTATTTAGTTAAAAATGTATAGTTCTTCAGAGGAAAGGCAGCTAACTTTCAACTAAGGTTATTTCTTACATGGGAAGACACAGGGCAGTCTCTGCTGGCCTTCTCTCCAGGCATCTGGGTACCAACAACTTTCCCTGGGGCGATTCCTTTCTGTATCTCCAAAGGCTCGGGCTGAGCTGCTGAGTGCTGAGATGAGGTATGCTGAGCTGCTTGGGCTGTGTTACATTAAGCTCTCTTATTTAAGCTTCCAGTCAACTAAATTAAACATCATTCATTGTACAATGCACACCTCCTAGCCAAATGCAGATGTAATCACCAACAGATGAGGTTCACAGGTCATTGGCTCATGTCCACAGCAATAGAACTAGGCACCTTCACCTGGCCAAGTTGACACCTAACCTAACTATCACACCCAATAAGGCTATAAAGTAGCTACTGTTACTTTCCATTTTAAAAGTGAGAAAGCTGGGGCTGAAGAGTAAGTCGCCCATGGTCACAAAGCTACTATATGACTGGGATTCCAGTTCAGGCAGTCTGGCCGCAGAGACCATGATCCTAACTAGCATACTACATTTCCTCTCCAAGACAGCAGGAAAAGGTTCAGAATCTCACAAACATCCCCTTATTTCAGCAGACAATTGGACACCGGAACTCCTATAATTGAAGCCCCCTTTCTTGCTGAGGGTAAATGTATGTGAAATCACTAATAATGGGAAACCACTGGATATATCAGATAAAAAAATCAAAAACCAATGATGTGGTAAATTATGCTGACTTTGGGAAGCACAGAAAGAAGCATGGATGAAGTATGGACTGAAGACAAAATCAGATGTAGAAAACTGACCCTTCATGAGATGGTTTCACTAATTACTATATGAACAAAAAAAGCAGCTGTAAAACCTTTTTGCTGTTTCTATCCAAACCTCCTGATACCCCATAGGATACTGTATTAATCAAACTAGTCAAATGAACTCAAAGAAGCTACTGTTTAAGATTTTAGGTGAAGAGTGAGATAATTATTAAAATAACTTTAAAGCAAATACCTGGGAAGACTTGGGAAATATAAAAACAGAAATTAATTTACAGTAAAAAACAGCTATAAAATATACATATATGTATCTTCATTTCTAAAAAAAAGTGGTTTCTTAAAAATTCTAAAAAATTAGACAACACATAACAAAGCCTTTAACAATAAAAACTACAATTATCCAAACTTGGGATTCAAAAAAGGGCATCTCACAGTGGCTCAGCAGGCAGAGTTCTCACCTGCCATGCTGGAGACCCATGTTCAATTCCCAGTGGCTGCCCATGCAAAAAAAAAAAAGGCATTTAAAATGTTATGAGAGGAGCTCCACTTTCAAGATGGTAGAATGAGCTTCACAAATCTGCTCTCTGGTGAAACTAGCCTGTTACACGCTATAAAAAAAAGTCTCTGGAAATTGTCCTAAGGGTCTATAGCCAATGAAGAAATATTTATTCAAAAAATCTACATTAACTCCCTAAGAAATATGACAGTTTATAGCATTATAGTCACAACCCACTCATTTGCTCTTGACCATTAGCTTGATAGAGGCTCCACTCTAGGTGGATATGGTGAAGAAGTCAGGAACCCCTCTCCCTGCAGGTACTAACCAATCAAGGGCTATAGTATCTCACTGGAAAGTGCAGACAGCAAACATTCTCATTCAAGCTGAAGAGGCTAAATTCCTAGTAAATTCCTGTGGTTGAGAGATCAAGGACTCCTTTCCTCCTTCCTGTCCCAACTAATAGGGTGAAGACTCTATCCAGGCACAGCATGCCAGGATGGAATCACCTTGATTGCGTCTCACTCTCAGGGCAGAGGTTCCACACCCAAGCAGGCAAGCTAAGAAGACCACAGGCTTCTGCCCATACCCAGTACCTAGAGTAGCATCTAGAGATTTTGCCCAGGGGTAGAGGCAGTCCATAAGAACAAGAACTCCAAAGCACTCCACAAAGGCACTGACAATATTTGAAACAGAACGTGGGGAAGTTCAAGCCTAAGGACACACTTAGAAACAAAAAGATTTCAGTGGTAAGCAAATAAGTAGAGGCTGGTAGGCTCTTTTAATTAAGAACAACAAGGTAAAGCACAGGCCAGATAATATACCAGGGAGAACCAGGGATAGAGAGAGCTAAGAAGAGACCTCCTGGGGTCAGAACAAACATAAAAAAAATGGCTTCAGAAACTACTCCTGCCTGAATTTAATTGGATCAGACTGTGGACCAATTTAAGTTCAGGGCATTGTTGAAAACAGTAGCACAATCAGCCATAAATTAGTGGCATCTAAGAGGCAGACAATTTAAACGGGAATCAAGAAAAGGGACAGAGAAAGCCCCGTGTACATGCTCAAGGATGCACTATCTGAGGAATGATACCAAAACCTTTATATTGCAAGGGGAAACACATTTCACAAAAATAGTTTAGACAAGTCACTAAATGAAAAAACAGAAAACAACACAAACAAAGCAAGAGAAACAGGCTAAACACTGGAATAATGTGTGCCAAAATAATATAACAATGGGAGTTCTTAAATAGCACAGTTTCTATTTGGGGTAATAGATGAGTTTTGGTAATAGCTGGTGGTGATGGTAGCACAACATTGTGAATATAATTAACAGCACTGCATTATATATTTGAATGTGGTTAAAATGGGAAATTTTAGGTTGTAATAAGTTACTAGAATAAAAACATAGGGCTAGGGTATGTAAGGATAGTTCAGTGGTAGAATTCTTGCTTGCCATGCGGGAGACCCAGGTTGGATTCCAGATCCGTGCACTTCCCATAAAACAAACAAGCAAAAACAAACAAAACAAAAAAATTCAACAAATGGTGCTGCAATTATGGAATACGCACATGGAAGAATAATGAAATCTGACTCCAGCATATGAAAAACAAAACAAAACATAGGACTGTACAACACAAACAGTGATCCTTATTGTAAATGATGTACTACAGTTAATAGTACAATTATAAAAATGTTCTTTCAGAAATTGTAACAAATGTTATCACACTAATGCAAGATGTTAATCATAGGGTAGTGTGCTGGTTTGAAACTATCACATACTCCCAAAAAGCTATGGGTTAATACTGATTCAACCTTGTGGGGGTTGCTGTTTCTTTTAAACTTAATTCAATATTGTAGAGTGGAAACTTTTGATTAGATAATCTCCAAAGAGAAGTAGTGCACCCAGTTGTGCGTGTGCCTTTTGATGAAATTATATCCACGAAGATACAGCATGCCCAATTGTGGGTGTGGCCTTTTAGATAGCTGGATATGTGACTCTGCCCATTCAGGGCAGGTCTTGATTAGTTTACTGTAGTCCCTTAAAAGGGGAAACATTTTGGAGAAAACACAGATGCAGACACAGACACAGATGTTTGGAAGAGCAAATGCAGAGGTTTGGAGGTTGAGGCAGAAACAGCCTGGGTTCCAAGCAAGGACTCTCAGAAAGAAATAGCCAGAACCTGAAGAGAAGAAATCTCTGGCCCAGCAGATGCTAAGCTAGGAGATGAAATCCAGAGTTTTGTCCAAGAGCAGCTGAGTGAATGCCTACAGATGCTTAGAGAGGAAACCACTGGCATCAGAGGCTGAAAGCAATGGAACCAGGTACAAGAACCAGCAGATGCTAGCTACATGCCTTCCCAGATCACCCTTCCTTGAGCCAAGGTATCTTTCTCTGGATGCCTCAGTGTTGACATATTTATGGCCTTAGAACTGTAAACTGGCAACTTAATAAATTCCCCCTTAAAAGCCCCTCCATTTCTGGTATATTGCATTCCGGCAACTTAACAAACTAGTATAGTCCACAATACAATATTGAAGAATAAAGCTGGAAGACTGATGCTACCCAAGGAAAACAGAAACACAGAGTAGTTCCAAAACTTTTCTGATGTTATAGTTAGTTTGGAATTCAAATCCAAGTGTTTGGGTTGTTTTGTTTTGATTGAGTGGGGAGACAATGCTTTATGCTATAAATCATTATATGGACTTACCTTAGAAATATCTCTGATTAAAAAAAAAACAACAACCTTTAGGAGAGGGGGGAAGGGAATCAGAATTTAGAACTGCAACAATTCATTACCTAAAATGTACAGTTTTCAACAAAATATTACAAGAAAGGCAAAGAAAAGGAAAGTGAGACCAACACACAGGGGGAAAAGCAATGGGAGCTGTCTCTAAGAGGGCCAAGATGTTAATTTAACACACTAAGACTTCAAAGCAACCATTATAAATATGTTCAAGAACTAAAGGAAACAGATTTAAAGAAGGAATGAAGGTATGATGGCAATGCCTCAATCAACCAGAAGATATCCATAGAGATAGAAGTTATAAAAAGGAAAAAAGGGCCAAATGACAATTCTAGAATTAAGTATAATAAACAAAATGAAAAGTGCACCAGAAGGGTTAAACCATAGCTTTCAATGGTAAAATATCAGCAAACTTGAAGATTATACAACCTGAAGAACAAAGAGAAAAAAGAATAAAGAAATATGAACACAGTATCTCAGAAATGTGGGATGCCATCAGGTACACCAACATATCCATGGTGTGAATATGAAAAAGAGAAGACAGAAAGGCACCAAAAAATATTCAAAGAAATAACAGCTTAAAACTTTCAGAAACTGATGAAAAACAATCTATACATCTAAGAATCTTAACAAACTCCAAGTAGGATAAATGCAAAGATTCCACATCTAGATATATCATGGTAAGAATGTTATATCTAGCCACAGACACAGAGAAGCAAGGAAAAAAAAAACTTGTCACAAACAAGGGAAACATGATAAGATTAACAGCTGACTTCATCCAGATAAAATGGAAGCCAAATAAGCACATAAAAAGATTTTCAGTATCATTAGCCATTAGGGAAATGTAAATCAAAACCACAATAATGTACCACCTCACACCCACTGGAATGGCTATAATTTAAAAAATGGAAAATATTAAGTGCTGGTAAGGATGTTAGAAATAGGAACCTTAATACATTGCTGATGGGAATACAAATGGTGCAACTGCAGTGGATTACAGTTTGACAGTTCCTCAAAAAGTCAAACAAAGAAGTAGCACATAGCCTAGCAATCCCATTTCAAGATATAAAATCAAAGGAAACAAAAGGGATTCAGACAGATACTTGTACACCAATGTTCACAGCACCATTATTCACAATAGCCAAAGGGTAGAAGCAACCCAAATTTCCATTAGCAAATAAATGGCTAAATAAGTTGTGGTATATACACACAATGGAATATTATTCAGTCCTAAAAAAAAAGGAATGGAGTTCTCATACATGCTACCACGTGGATAAACCTTGAAGACATCATGCTGAGTATATTAGGTAAAACAAAATGGGACAGATATTGAATGATTCTATTTATATGAAAAAGCTAGAATATAAAAATTATTAGAGGCTGAAAGTAGACTATAGGTTGCCAGGTCAGTGGCAGGGGTGGGTAAGAAAATGGAGAGTTAATGCATAATGCATACAGATTTTCTATTAGGGATGATGAAAAAGTTCTGGTACTGGATGGTGTTAAGGGTAACACAACATTGTGCATGTGATTAATCTCAATGAATTACATGCTTGGAATGGTTGGGATAGAAAAATTCACATTGTATGTATGTTTCCATTATTCAAAGAAAGAGAGAGACTAAAGAGAATAACAACTAAATATAATACCTGAGCCTGCACTGGATCTAATAATGGAAGGAAAAAACACTCAAAAGGACATTATTGGGATAACTGAAAAACTTGGAATTATAAGTTTCGTATTAATGATAAAGTTTTATATTAATGATAAATCTCTTGAACTTAGTAACTGCACTAATAGTGATTATATAATGGAACATCTTTTTAGAAAATATACATGGAAGTATTATGTGTTCACAATGTACCATATGTGCAACCTGCTCTCAAATGTTCAGAAGACAGAACATTGATAAAAGTGATAAAACATTTGGTAAAGGTGGCAAAATGTTAAAATTTGTAGATCTTTTGGGGGTTTGTATTATTTTTGTAACTGTCCTGTCAGTTTGAAATTATTTCAAAATAAAAAGTTTAAGGAAAAAAATGAAGGTGAAATAAAGAAATCCCCAGATAAGCGAAAAATGAAGTAATTCATTGCTAATAAACCCAACTTACAAGAATGATAAAGGAAGTTCTTCAAGCTAAAAGCAGTTGAACCCAGAATAGTTTTTCATGAATCTACATGAAAAAACAAACAGTACCTATAGAAATATTTAATTTTAAAAGATAGCATAAAAGCATATTTTGACTATTCTCTTAAATGATTTTAAAAGCACTTGCATAAAACAATATTTGTACACAAAGTGTTGGATCCATTACATATAGAAATGTCATATAATTGCAAATAACAGCACAAAGGAGGTGGGTGAAACAAAGTTGTACAGGAGTACAGAAATGATACCAAATGGTAACTCAAATCTATCCAGACAAATGATGAGAACTTTAAGAAAGGGTGAATGAAAAGGATAATACAAGCATTATAAACATATACTTTGCTCTACTTACTTTTACCAGCTTCTTTAATAGACATAAAACAAAGTAAAGGAAAATTACAATATATTACTGTTTGTAACATATATAGATGCAATTTGTATAACATTAATGGCACAAAATGGGGGTGGGGGAAGAAATTACATAGGAGTAACATTTCTATTTCTTATAGGAATTCTGCATAAATCTTAAGTAGATTATAATAGGTTAAGATATATATGGCAACAAAATAAAGTGTCAATGGCTGAGAGATTTCAAACAGAGTAGAGAGGTTATCCTGGAGGTTATTCTTATGCATTAAATAGACATCACCTTTCTAGTTAAGGCGCAACAGAGAGGCTGGAGGGATCTGCCTGAAAATGTAGAGCTGTGTTCCAGTAGCCATGTTTCTTGAAGATGATTGTATAATGATATAGCTTTGATAATGTGACTGTGTGATTGTGGAAACCTTGTGTCTGATGCTTCTTTTATCTACCTTATGGACAGACGAGTAAAACATATGGATTAAAAATAATTTAAAAATAGGGGGAACAAGTGTTAAAATAAATTTAGTAGACTGAAATGTTAGTGATCAATGAAAGGGAGGGGCAAGGGGTATGGTATGTATGAATTTTTTTCTGTTGTCTTTTATTTCTTTTTCAGAATTGATGCAAATGTTCTAAGAAATGATAATGATGATGAATACACAACTATGTGATAAAAAAGAAAGTTCATATTGTATGTTGATTGGCTTTATTAATAAAAACTTAAAAAGATACATATGGCAAGCCATAGGGCAACCACTAAGAAAATATATATAATGAAAGAATTATTAAAGAAATTAAAATTTTATTTAGAAAATAGTTAATTAATGACATGAAAACATTAAAAGATAAGAGAAACAAAAAAAGAATGAGATAGAGAGAAAATAAAATAGACAAAAATCCAATAATTTTTAGTATTAACCTTAAATGTACATGAATTAAACAATACAAAGGCAAGGAAAAGACTATTAAGCTGGATTTAAAAATTGGATCCAATTATATGCTGTTCACAAGAGATACACTTTAGGTCCAAATTATGAATAGGTTGAAAGCAAAAGCACAGAAAAATATCTATCATGCAAGCAGCAACTATGAGAAAGCTGTAGCGGATATAATGACATCAAACAAAATAGACTTTAAAACAGAAAATGTTACTATAGATAAAGAAGAACAATGTACAATGATAAAAGGGATAATCCCACAAGAAAATATAACAGGTATTTATATATGCATATAAAAAGAGACACAAAATACATGATGAAAAAAACTGATAGAACCGAAGGAAGAAACTGGTAATTCAAAAATAACAGCTGAAGACTTCAACATACATCCTTCGATAATGGATAGAACAAAACTGCAACAAGGAAAGAGAAGAATGAATAACACTATAAAACAAATAAGCCTGACAGACATATACAGAACACATGCCATCATACAACAGTATACATATATACATTGTTTTCAAATGTGTAGCAAACATTCCCCAGATAGACTGTGTGCTTAGCGTTTATAAAACAAGGCTCAAAATTTACAAAGATCGAAAACACACAAAGTTCTCTGATCACAATGAAGGAAAATAAGAAACAAATAACAGAAAGAAACATGGGAAATTTACAGTGTAGGAATTAAACAATACTCCCCAGTAACCTGTGAGTCAAACAAGAAATTGCAAGAGATATTAGAAAATTCTCTGAAATAATAAGTTACAACACACCAAAACTTAAGGAATACTGCTAAAGCAGGGCACTTACAGCTATAAATTTCCCTCTAAACATTGCTTTAGCAGCATCTGCTTAAAAAATTATATTTACAAAATCCCCTACAATTTCAAAAAGAATGTATTTTTTAATTTTAATAATGTATTTTATTTAATCTAATATTTCTAAAATATTATTTCAACATGTAATAAATATGAAATAATTAAATATTTTAGTTATATTATTTGTAACATCGCAAATTCAAACTGGCTACATTTCAGGTACTCAGCAGTCTTGTGTGGATAGTGGCTACAATGTTACACAGGGAAAGTCTAGACAGTATTGTAATGTCACAGGAAATGGCTCAAGGGGACATGTGAGAATCCTCTAATCTTTTGCAGACTAATATGATCAGAGAAAATAATGTATTTTTAATTAATTTATTTATTTATTAAGCATAACCACATACAAACATTCTTACCATATGATCATTCCATTCTTGATATATAATCAATAACTCACAATATCATCACATAGTTGTATATTCATCATCATTATAATTTCTTAGAACATTTTCATCAATTCAGAAAAAGAAATAAAAGGAAAGCAAAAAAATTTATGCAAATACCATACCCCTTACCCTTTCCTTTCAATGATCACTAGCATTTCAATCAACTAAATTTATTTTAACATTTGTTCCCACTATTACTTATTTATTTTAGTCCATATGTTTTACTCATTTGTCAATAAGGTAGATAAAAGGAGACTCAGACACAAGGTTTTAACAATCACACAGTCACACTGTGAAAACTATATGATCATACAATCATCTTCAAGAAACATGGCTACTAGAACTCAGCTCTACATGTTCAGGCAGTTCCCTCCAGCCTCTCCATTAAACCTTAACTAAAAAGGTGAATGCAAAAGAATAACCTCCAGAATAACCTTTCGACTCTGTTTCAAATTGCTCAGCCATTTACACTTTATTTTGTCTCATTTTGCTCTTTTCTCTTTCGGTCGAGAAGGTTTTCTCATCCCTTGATGCTGAGTCTCAGCTCATTCTAGGATTTCTGTCTCACACTGTCAGGAAGGTGCACACCCCTGGCAGTCATGTCTCATGTAGAGAGGGGGAGGGCAGTGAGTTTGCTGTGTTGGCTGAGAGAGACAGACTACATCTGAGCAACAAAAGAGGGTCTCTAGGAGGTGACTTTCAAGCCTAATTTTAAGGAGGCTTACCCTATTCTTTGTGGAATTAAGTTTCATATGACCAAACCCCAAGATTGCTTATTGCTTTGGTTGTCCCCACTGCTTGTGAGAATATCAAGAATTCTCCACTTGGGGAAGTTGAATTTTCCCCCTCTCTCACCATTCTCCCAAAGGGACTTTGCATATACTTTTTAATTCACGGTTCAAATCACTCTAGGATTTATCAGGGCATCACTCTGGACAAACCTACAAAATCTCATGCCCTACTCAAGGTTCCGTGTACTATGGTGTTCAAATAAGCTGTCCACATAAGGTATATTAGGAACTGCACTAGTCAAAATATAAATTTTGTACCAAATAAGCACTTTTTTGCTTTAGTCTCACACATAAGTTAAAGTTTTAAAATATTAATAACCATCTATTTTCAACACCCTTCAGTATTGACATTCCTTTGTTCTTCCTCATGCAAAAACATTTTTAAATTTGTAGTCACTATTATTATACATTCTAGGCATTTCTAGATTATACCATCTCAGTCTTTATTGTCTATCTTTCCTTCTGATTTCATTTGTGCCCCCAGCCCTCCTCCCTCTATCATTCTCATGTTCAGCTCCATTCGGTGCTTTAACATAATTGTATTACAATTAGGTAGTATTGTAGTATTTACTGAATTTAACATTCAGTCCTGGTGTACAATTTGTATTCCTTCAACTCCAATTACCCAATATCTACCCTATTTCTATCTCCTGATGGTCTCTGTTACCAACTGAAATTCTCCAAGTTTATTCACTATTGTCAGTTCATATCAGTGAGACCATACAGTATTTGTCCTTTTGTTTGTGGCTAATCTCACTCAGCACAAGGTCCATCCATGTTGTTACATACTTGATAACTTTATTCTGTCTTATGGCTGCATAATATTCCACCGTATTTGTTTAGCCACTTGTCTGTTGGTGGACATTTAGGCTGTTTCCATCTCCTGGCAACTAAATAATACTGCTTTAAACACTGGGATGCAAATGTCCGATTGTGTCCTTGTCCTCATGTCCTCTGAGTAGATACCTAGCAATGGTATTGCTGGGTCACATGGCAATTCTATACTTAGCTTCCTGAGGAATCGCCAAACTTCCTTCCACAGTGGTTGTACCATTTGACATTCCCACCAACAGTGGATAAGTGTCCCTCTTTCTCCACATCCTCTCCAGCACTTGTCATTTTCTGTTTTATTGATAATGGCCATTCTGGTGGGTGTGAGATGATATCTCATTGTGGTTTTGATTTGCATTTCGCTAATAGCCAGGGAAGTTGAGCATCTTTTCATATGCATTTTGGCCATTTGTATTTCCTCCTGAGAAGTGTCTGTTCATGTCTTCTGTCCATTTTGCAATTGGGTTGTCTGTCTTTTTGCTAACGAGTTGAAAAATCTCTTTATATATTCTGATACTAGACCTTTATCTGATATATTGTTTCCAAATATTGTCTTCCATGTTGTAGGCTATCTTTTTACTTTCTTTCTTTTTTTTTTTTTTTAACATGGGCAGGCACCAAGAATTGAACCCGGGTCCTCGGGCATGGCAGGCAAGCACTCTTACCTGTTGAGCCATGGTGGCCCGCCCTATCTTTTTACTTTCTTGGCAAAGTTCTTTGATGCACAAAAGTGTTTAGTTTTGAGGAGTTCCCATTTATCTATTTCTTCCTTCAATGCTCGTGCTTTGGGTGTAAGATCTAAGAAATCACCTCTTATAAGATTTATAAGATATTTCCCTATATTTTCTTCTAAAAGTTTTATGGCCTTAGATTTAAAGTTTAGGTCTTTGATACATTTTGAGTTAATTTTTGTATAGGGAGTGAGATATGGATCCTATTTCATTCTTTTGCATGTGGATATCGAGTTCTCTAGGTACCATTTATTGAAGAGACTGTTCCATCCCAGGTGAGTTAGCTTGACTGCCTTATCAAAGATCAATTGTCCATAGATGAGGGTCTATATCTGAAAACTCTATCCAATTCCATTGGTCAGTGCATCTATCTTTATGCCAGTACCATGCTGTTTTGACCACTGTAGTTTCATAATAAGCCTTAAAGTCAGATAGCGTGAGACCTCCAACTTCATTTTTCTTTCTCGGGATATTATTTGGGGGCACCCTGCTCTTCCAGATAAATTTGGTTATTGGTTTCTCTACTTCTGAAAAGTATGTTTTTGGGATTTTAATTGGTATTGCATTGAATCTGTAAATCAATTTAGGTAGAATTGACATCTTAACTATATTTAGTCTTCTAATCCATGAACACGGTATGCCCCTCCATTTGTTTAGGTCTTCTGTGATTTCTTTTAACACTTTCTTGTACTTTTCTTTGTATAGGTCTTTTGTCTCTTTAGTTCAATTTATACCTAAATATTTTATTCTTTTGGCTGTAATTGGAAATGAAATTTTTTTCTTGATTTCTCCCTCAGATTACTCATTACTAGTGTATAGAAACCCTACAGATTTTTGAGTGTTGATCTTGTAAACTGCCACTTTGCTGATTTATTAGTTCTAGCAGTTTTGCTGTGGATTTTTCAGGGTTTTCAAAATATAGTATCATACTATCTGTAAACAGTAAGAGTTTTACTTCTTTTTTTCCAATTTTGATGCCTGTATTTCTTTTTCTTGTCTAATTGCTCTGGCTAGAACTTCCAACACAATGTTGAATAATAATGGTGACAGTGGAAATCCTTGTCTTCTTTCTGATCTTACAGGGAAATTTTTCAGTTTTTCCCCATTGAGGATGTTAGCGTGGGGTTTTTATATATTTCCTTTATCATGTTGAGGAAGTTCCCTTCTATTCCTATCCTTTGAGGTGTTTTCAACAAGAAAGGATGATGAATTTTGTCAAATGCCTTTTCTGCATCAATCAAGATGATCATGTGGTTTTTCTGCTTTGATTTGTTGATATGGTGTATTATATTAATTGATTTTCTTATGTCAAACCATCGTTGCATACCTGGGATGAATCCTACTTGGTCATGGTGTATAATTCTTTTAATGTACTGCTGGATTCCATTTGCAAGAATTTTGTTGAGGATTTTTGCATCTTTGTTGAATATTTTTGCATATATTCATTAGAGAGACTGGTCTGTAGTTTTCTTTTCTTGTAGTATCTTTGCCTGGCTTTAGTATGACAGTGATGTTGGCTTTTCGTCCTCTTCAATGTTTTGAAAAGTTTGAGCAAGATTGGCACTAATTCTTTCTTGAGTGTTTGTAGAATTCACATGTGAAGTCATCTGGCCCTGCATTTTCTTTTTTGTGAACTTCTTAATGACTAATTCAATTGTTTTACCTGTGACTGGCTTGTTGAGATTGTCTGTTTCTTCTTAAGTCAATGTTGGTTGTTCATGCCTTTCTAGGAAGTTCTCCATTTCATCTACATTGTCTAGTTTATTAGCATAAAGTTGTTCATAGTATCCTCTCATTAGCTCATTTAGCTATGCAGGGTCAGTGGTTATGTCTCCCCTTCCATTTCTGATTTATTTATTTGCATCCTCTCTCTTCTTTTTGTCAACCTCACTAAGGTTCATCAATCTTATTGATTTTCTCATAGAACCAACTTCTGGTTTTGTTGATTCTCTCGATTGTTTTCATGTTCACAATTTAATTTACTTCTTCTCTAATCTTCATTTTTTCTTTCCTTTTCTTGCTTTGGGGTTAGTTTGTTGTTCTTTCTCTAGTTCTTCCTAGTGGACAGTTTAGTCCTCGATTTTTGCCCTTTCTTCTTTTTTGATACAGGCATTTAGAGCAATAAATTTCCCTCTTAGCACTGCCTTTGCTGCATCCAATAGATTTTGATATGTTGTGTTTTCATTGTCATTTGCCTCAAGATATTTACTGATTTCTCTTGTAATTTCTTCCTTGACTGACGGTTAAGAGTGTGTTGTTGAGCCTGCATATATTTGTGAATTTTCTAGAACTCTGCCTGTTATTGATTTCCAACTTCATTCCTTTATGATCTGAGAAATTGCTTTGTATGATTTCAATCTTTTTAAATTTATTGAGACTTGCTTTGTGACCTAGCATATGGTCCATCCTTGAGAATGATCCATGAGTACTTGAGAAAAAGGTGTATCCTGCTGTTGTGGAGTATAATGTTCAATAAATATCTGTTAAGTCTAGCTAATTTATTGTATTCAAATTCTCTGTTTCTTTATTGATCCTCGGTCTAGGTGTTCTGTCCATTGATGAGAATGGGGAATTGAAGTCTCCAACTATTATGGGACATGTGTCTATTTCTCTTTTCAGTGTTTACCTCATGTATTTTAGAGCATTCTGGCTTGGTGCATAAATCTTTATGATTCTTATGTCTTCTTGTTAAATTGTTCCTTTCATTAATATATACTGTCCTTCTTTGTCTCTTTTAACTGTTTTACATTTGAAGTCTAATTTGTTGGATATTAGTATAGCTACTCCTGCTCTTTTCTGATTGTTATTTGCATGAGATATCTTTTTTCAACCTATATTTATCCTTGGGTCTACGATGCGTCCCTGTAGGCAGCATATAGATGGGTCCTTTTTTTAATCCATTCTGACAGTCTATGTCTTTTGATTGGGGAGTTTAATCCATTAATATTTAGTGTTATTACTGTAAGGGCAGTACTTCCTTCTACCATTTTCTGCGTTTTGAATATTATATGGCATATCTAATTTTTCTTCCTTTTACCTTTACTGATAGTCTTCATTTCTACACTCTTCTCCACACCCCTCTCTCCTGTCTTTTCCTACCTGTCTCTAGTGCTCCCTTTAGTGTTTTTTGTAGAGTCAGTCTCTAGGTTACAAATTCTCTCAGTGATTCTTTGTCTAAAAATGTTTTAATTTCTCCCTTATTTTTGAAGGATAATTTTGCTGGGTATACAATTCTTGGTTGGCAGTTTTTCTCTTTTAGTAACTTAAATATATCATCCCACTGTCTTCTTGCCTCCATGATTTCTGCTGAGAATCTACACACAGTCTCTTTTGGGTTCCCGTGTATGTGATGGATTGCTTTTCTCTTGCTGCTTTCAAGATTCTCTTTCTCTTTGCATCTGACATTCTGATTAGTTAAGTTTCTTGGAGTAAGTTGTTTTGGAGCTATTCTATTTGGGGTACACTGCACTTCTTGGATCTATAATTTTAAGCATTTCATAAGAGGTGAGAAATTTTCAGTGATAATTTCCTCCATTAGTCTTCCTCCTCCCTTTTCCTTCCACTCTCCTGGGACACACACAATATGTATATTCCTGTGCTTCATTTTGTCATTCAACTCTCTGAGTCTCTGCTCATATTTCTTCATTCTTTTCCCTATATTTCCTTTTGCTTGTCGGGTTTCAGATGTCCCATCCTCCAGTTTACTAAGCTTATCTTCAGCCTCTTGAAATCTGACATTGTAGGTTTCTATTGTTTTTTAAATCTCTTCTACTGTTCCCTTAACTCCCATAAGTTCTGTGATTGCTTTTTTTTTCAGACTTTCACTTTTTTCTTTTTGCTCATTCCTTGCCTTCTTCATATCCTCCCTCAATTTTTAAATTTGATTTTTGATGTGGTTTTCCATGTCTGTTTGAACACTCTGAATTAATTGTTTCAACTCCTTTATCTCCTTTGAATTGTTGGTTTGGTCCTTTGACTGGACCATATCTTCAATTTTCCTAGTATGATTCGTTATTTTTTGCTGGTGTCTAGGCATTTAATTACCTTAATTAGTTTATTCTGGAGGTTGTTTTCACTTTTTTTAACCTAGGATTGCTGGATGACTTTGTTGCCTATCTGTTCTTTGACATTCAGTTCAGCTTATTCTGGACCTCTAGCTTAGGTTTTGTTTAACAGATCAGAATTTTTTACTCCTTGTTTTCTTGCTCTGCCTATATGGTGCCTTTATCCCCCCTCACTCCCTTAGGAGGGTCTACTTAGGTATTAAAAACCCCACCCAGATTTTCCTAGACCACACTGGCCTCCTCTCATGAGGAAAGAGTCACCTGCACCAGTTTTCCCTGAGAGTGAGACCCAGCACATAGAAAGGCTTTTCTGTGAAGCCTCTGGACTCTGTGTTTTTCCTATCCTGCCCAGTATGTGGTGCTTGTTTGCCTGCAGGTCCCACCAGCATAAAGTGCTGTGGTACCTTTAACTTCAGCAGACTCTCCTTGCTGGGGGCATGACTGAGACAGAGGAGAGGTTGTAGGATGGCTTTAATTGCTTCACTTTTCCAGATCCTGGGGTCTGAATTCCTTGAGGGAGGGAATGCACCTGAGTTGGGCCCCACCCCTTTCCTGTAGAAGATACAGTCTCCAGAGAAACACTCAAACAAGCTCATTTCTGCCCATACCTGGGGCAACTGGAGCCTGAGAAGTCCTGCAGCTGTATCTAAAGAATAGTCAAGCTGTAGAAACACAGCC
Organism: Tamandua tetradactyla; assembly: GCF_023851605.1. Taxonomy (NCBI): domain Eukaryota; kingdom Metazoa; phylum Chordata; class Mammalia; order Pilosa; family Myrmecophagidae; genus Tamandua; species Tamandua tetradactyla. The sequence goes on from NC_135342.1 coordinate 28,387,119, forward strand.
ACAAAAAAGAAAAAGAAAAATCCTTTTCAGAGCAGAACCCCCATTCCTCAGGTTTGCCAATCAAGAGCTTAAGTTGGTATGTTGAACTCTGTATTTCTAGGTCCTATGTGCCCCCTCCTTTCTTTCAGGGCCCAGACCTTTTCAAATCCAAACAAAACTTCTGTTGTTTTTTTTCTTTTTCCACCGGCCCTGCCCCCTCAGTGCTGGGGCAGCAATGTCAGCTTTTATTCAAGGTTCAGCTGAGCTGGGGGCCTATTTGTAGTAGTCAGAATTTGTTAATTAATTCCACAACTGGAGCTTGGTTGTACTTAGTCCCTGCTACTGGTAAAGTCTCCTTCCTATCCCCTCTGGGAAACAGCCTGTGGAGGAGGGTCACTGGCCACCACAGTTTGGGGAACTCATGGTTCTGGGTGGGCTCACAGCCGGCCCAGCCTGTCCAGACTGGTGTACGCTGTTTGTCCAGTCAATGACGTGGCCCCAGCAGTTGTGCTGTACTGTTCCTGGCTATTTACTAGCTGCTCTGCCACCATCCTGGGCTGACACCTCTAGTCTTAATCAAATAATATATTTTTAATGTAAGAAGAAAGATCTTAAATCAGTAAACTAGCCTTACACCAAAAGATATAGAAAAAAGAATAGCAAAGTAAACCAAAAGTAACTAGGAGGAAGGAAATAAAAATTTGAGCAGGAATAAATGAAATACAGACTAAAAAAAACAGAGAAAATTAACTAAACTAACAGTTGGTTCTTGGAAAAGATCTGAAATTGACATACAGGGAGAGGACTCAATTTACTAAAATCAGGAATAAAAGAAAGGGCATTATTACTAGGTTTGCAGAAACAAAAAGCATTTTAAGAGAATAAAATGAACAACTGTAGGCAATACATTAGATAACTTAGATCAAATGGACAAATTTCTAGAAAGACATAAATTAACAGTGATGAATCAAGAAGAAATAGACTGAACAGGCCTATAAAAAATAAAGACCATAAATTAGTAATAAAAATTATTCATAAGGAAAAGCTCAAGATCAGATGGTTTTACTGGTGAATTCCACCAGAGATTTACAGACGGATTAATGCCAATTCTTAACAAACTCTTCAAAAAAGTACAGAGAAGGGAACCATTCCTAACTCATATTATGAGGCCAAACTTAACTTGACACCATAAGCAAAGACATCACATAAAGAAAAACACTGTAGACCTATATCTTTAATGTATAAAAAGGCAAAAATCTGCACCAAAATAAAAGCAAGCATAATGCAGCAATATATAAAAAAGATTATACAATAAGACCAAAGAGGATATACACTAGGAATGCAAGATTGATTTAACATCTGAATATCAATTAATGTAATGGACCACATCAACAGACTAAAGAATAAAAACCGTATGATCATCTCGAAAGATGCAAAAAACAAACACATATAAAACTAATTTGACAAAATTAAATACAACTAATTATAAAAACACTCAACAAAGTAACAACAGAAGGGGACTTCCTGAACATGATATAAGGTATCCATGAAAAACCCATAGATAACATCATACTTAATAGTAAAGGACTAAATGCTTTCCCCCTAAGATCAGGAACAAGGCAACAAAGTCCTCTATGGTCACTTCTATTCAACACTGCACTTTATGTTCTAGACACGGCATTAAGTAAGTAAAAGAAACAAAAGTCATTCAAGATTGGAAAGGAAGAAATACAACTATTTCTATTTTCAGATGGCAAGACCCTATATAGAGAAAATCCTACAGAAATGCTAAAAAGCTCTAGGACTTAATAAACAAGTTCAGTGAGGTTGCAGGATATGAGATCAATATACAAAAGTTGGTTGATTTCTATATACTTGCAGTGAACAATCCAAAACTGAAATTAAGAAAATTCCATTTAAAGTAACAACAGAAAAAATAAAATACCTAAGGAATATATTTACTAAAACAAGTATAAATCTTATTTTCTGAAAACTACAAAATATTGTTGAAGGAAATTAAAGAAGTTCTACAGAAATGAAAAGATATCCATGGTCACAATTCAGAACAATTAATATTGTTAAAATTGTAATGCTTCCCAAATCGATCTACAAATTCAATGTGATCCCTTTCAAATTCCCAGCAGGCTTCTTTGCAGAAATTTACAAGCTGATATACTAAAATTTATATGGAAATGCAAAGAATCCAAAATAGCCAAAACAATCTTGAAAAAGAAGAAAATAGTACCTATACTTCTTGATTTTAAAATGTGTTGCATGGGAAGATGGCTGACTAAAGTAGCTCGAGATCAGCCCTGCTGCACAGAAAAGTTAGAGAAGGGACAGAAGGGTGACTGAGGCAGCAATTTGGGAGTGCGGCTGACCTGGGAGAGCCTTCTGCACAACATGTGAGCAGCCCTGGTTGCAGAGGCTGAAGAACTGAGAGGCCTGGTATGGAGGTGTGGAGCTGCGGACCCTGCGGGAGTACACAGACAGGAACATGGGACTAGGAATTAAGCCAGGCCACATTTCTTGGGCACACTACCCCATGACCAGCAACCCACCCCACATTCCATGCACCTGAACCCCGTCACTCACTCCTATTCCCCGCGATCTAGGCACCCCCATCCCACCAGCCCCCAGTGCATGTACCTGCCCCACACCCACACCCCAAGCGCAGCCCAACCCACATCTCCTGCACCCCTCCCAAGAACTACCACCGCCCCCCCATTCCTTGCAGGCTGCTGCCAGCACATAAAGGTTGTGGGCACTAAACTCCACACCTAAGCTACCCCTGTCCCCTGCCCATAGTGTTGCACAACCTCACCCAGCCCTCCCTGAGCTCAGTGCATCCATTTACAGCACTCCCAGGCCCACATATGCACACAGGCCCCCAATCACGTCATTCAGCTCTGGTAACCACACTTTACAGAAGTCCTAGAACCATGCATGAGCGCTGCCCTCAGCCTCACTTCCTAGCTCTGAGAAAGTGCCAACCTGCACAGCCAGGTCACATCTACCCCAAATCCACAAAGATATAATGCTGACCTGCTGCCACAGCTCTATGCATGAGTACAAAGGGCCGCATCCCTTAGACGAGTGCACGGGTTTACACCCCCCAGACCAGTGAACTCACACAGGTACATCCTCCCTGGCCACTGGGCACCCATGTTCAAAAGCATCAGCGTAACATCCCCACCCTGCACCCATAACTGCCTTGAAACAAATCACCATACCGAGGGCTCCACTTTGTGCCCTGCTCCCTGCTGTACAACCATCCCACAAACAAAAGGCCTTAGACTACTGAAAGAAATTAACTCCCAAAGTAAATTAATCAAGATATTTACATGTCACAAAAACAGCAGAAGATCACTAAGCATATCACAATGTGGAACAATACAGTCCTGCGTAATGACCAAATTAAATACCAGATGAGACACAGACGCTGGAACAACTAATCAAAGATGTTAATATAATTCTACTTAATAAAATAAGTGGCATAGCAAATGATGTAAAGGAGATTAAGAAGACAGCAAAAGAACACAAACAGGAATTTGAGAGAATAAAGAGAAAAATAGCAGAAATTACAAAGATTAAAGCCTCTGTTGAACAAATAAAAAACATTCCAAAGGCACGCAACACCAGATTTGAAAAGAAGAAGAAAGAATAAGTGATACAGAGGACAGGATAACTGACTTCGAAGACTCAACACACAAATGGCAAAAAAAGATGGAAAAAATTGAATGGGAACTCAGGGAAATGGTAGACAAAACAAAGCACACAAATTTAAGAATCACTGGTGTCCCAGAAGGAGGAAAGAGGAGTAATGGGCTAGGAACAGTAGTTGTGGATATATGGGGAAAAACTTCCCAACCTTCATAAAGGACATAAATATACAAGTCAAAGAAGCCCAAAGAACTCCAAACAGAATAAATCCAAATAGGCTTTCCCCAAAGCACATACTCATCAGTCTGCCAAATGTTGAAGAGAAGCAGAAACTCCTGAAAGTGACAAGAGAAAAACAATCTACTACATAAAGGGAAATCAAATAAGACTGACTGACAGACTACTCAACTAACACCCTGGAGGCAAGAAGGCAGTAGTACGATATATTCAAGATCCTGAAAGAGAAAGACTTCCAGCCAAGAATTCTGTACCCAGCCAAATTGTCCTTCAAAATTGAAGGAGGGTGGGCCACGATGGCTCAGTGGCAGAGTTCTCACCTGCCATGCTGGAGACTCGGACTCAATTCCAAGTGCCTGGCCATGCAAAAAAAAAAGAGGGAGAGATTAAAGTTTTCATAAAGAAGTCCTGAAAGAATTTGTCAACAAGAGACCTGCCCTATAAGAAATACTAAAAGGAGTTCTGCTGGTTGAAAAAGAAAGAAAGGAAAGGGTGTCTGGAGGAGGGTACAGAATTGAAGAGTACCACTAAGGGTAATTTAAAGAATACGAAGAGAAAGAGGGAAAAGAACATATAGATCTGACAAACAAAATTTTAAAATGTATAATCAGAGGCTTATAACACAGAATATAGGGGACCTAGAGATACATAGACGCTAGAGATGGGTGAACAGTTAGCTAATGAGATTGAACTCCAATGTAAGGGAACAGTTCAGAGCAAAGGTGATTCTCTAGTGGGTCTAAAAGTAATATTACCATATTGAAGATGAACAAGATTGAAAGGGGTTGTATAGGACTAAGTGTCTCACTGACTCACACTAGAAATGTGAATGAATTCTCGTAAGAATTACTCCGAAGATATGATTCTTGTATAAACAGTGTTTAATTCCAGGGTACAGGGGGAAACTGCTATTGCATGCTATGAGCTATGTTCAAAAGGAAACCATCAGCTATAGCAGAGGCAAATAATGCGGTGAGGGACAAGAGTTAAGAAGAGGTTTAGATTTTCTATTGGGTGAGGGAGTGCTTATCGGTTTTTTGTCCTTGGGAACAATTAAATTATCTAAAATTGAGAATGTTGATGGACTGTGGACATTGGGCCTTCTACATGATGCCCGATGAATGCAGGTGGCTGAAGGATGCGCTGATGGAGAAGTAGATTGGCAAACGATGGAATATACTTATGAATGAAGATTGTGCTCCTACAAAAAGGAACAAAAAGGAGGAATGCAACGATGTGAATGAACATGTGGGACATTTGGTGAGACAAAATAAGCCAGAAACAAAAGATCAAGAATGGTATGGTCACCTTTAGAAAATGCTTGTAAGAAAACAGGGGCCTAGATTGTAAGCTTTTAGAGCAGACACATAAAGTCCAGAGTGGTGATTATTTTTCTGGATTTTGAGAGGCTGGTTTATATATATATATATATAACCTGATATTTAGAGATAAGAATGAAGCCAGACAAGTTGGGGTTAAAGCAATTCAGAACATAGGGGTAAGGAAGACAGTGTCTATATTTTAGAACCACACATACTCTTTGAGACCAATGAAAGGAAGGTCTATTTGATCTGGAAATGAAATTCTCTGTAGTGCATAATCTAAGTCAACCTATCCGTATAGCTCATTTGAACAACTGAAACTCAGGAAGCACAGAATAAGAAAGAGGTCCTTTTATCCTGTATAGATTATTGTAATGCCTGGAAACATCCTAGAGTATATTAAGCAGATAATAAAAAAGTATCGGCAAAGTCCTCTGAAGGAGGGAGAAAGACTACGGAACTATTAAACCTTATCATCAGGGAATCCCCTGATACCGTATCAAACTTTAGGGACACCCAAATCAATAGGCCATGCCTGTGATCATGAGGCTTACTCTTGTGACGCTTACGTAGGTAGCGGAGAAGCTTAGATTATGTATAGGCATGCCTAAGAGTTACTTCTGGAGGACCTCTATTGCTGTTCAAATGTGGCCTCAGTCTCTCTAAGTTCAACTTTGCAAGTGAAATCATTGCCCTCCCCCCATGGGGGACATGACATCCAAGGGTGAAAGTCTCCCTGGTGACGTGGGACAGGACTCCCAGGGACGAATCTAGATCTGGCACTGTGGGATCAACAATTACATCCTGAGCAAAAAGGGGAAAAGAAGTATAATTAATAAAGTATCAGTGACAGAGAGAGTTCAAGGTAGACCTTCCTTACCTATCATAACCTGCCAACCCCCAACCAGGACCATTCCAGCCAATCCTAAAGAACATTTAGGGCAATTTATAAGATTCCACAAGGATTCTAGGTATTAGAGTAACTTTCCATAAACGTACAACCTCCATGTGGGTCCCTGGTCCAGATAAGTTCTGAAACCTAGCCTAGCCTCTCCAGAATATCAGGTAGTTTCATCTCCCTACCCTATATTAGTGACAGACCTTTCTAATATCAAAAACTTAGACTTGCCATAGCCCAAACAACCTTAAAGAGAGGTATGGAAACAGCAAAGGTGATGGTGGAATTATACATATTAGACAGGATCTAACAAATGAATATGAATGCTGAATCATTAAATTGATATCTCTTTTAGTCTCCAGTATTTTAGAGCAGCTAGAAGTAAAAACCTAAAATTGTTTAATTGTAACCCATGTCAAAGTCTGAATTATGTTCTACAACAAATTGTGGTGCTGTGCTTGGAAATTTATAGCTTTTTTGTATATATGTTATTGTTCACAAAAAAAGAAGGAAAAAAAGTTGATTGTGATGATAAAAAAGTATTTAAGCCCTCTAGCCTCCTATATTCTGGAGCAGCTATAAGGAAAAATACGAGTGGCTCGTATGGTAGCCCATGACAAACTCTGGGATCTGTCCTGTAACCACTTTTTGAAGAGTACTTTGAAAACTATTGCCTTTTTATTTCTTTGCTTTGTACATATGTTATACTATACAATAAAAAAGTTTTAAAAATGTGTTGCAATGCTACAGTGTGATAGTGGAATAAAAATAGACATAGAGATTAATGGAATAAAATTGATAGTCCAGAAATAAACCCTCACAATAGATTTTTGACAAGGGTGCCAAGACAGTTCATTGGGGGAAATAATAAGACTTCTTAACAAATGGGCCTGGGATAATTGGTCATCTCCATACAAGAGAATGAAATGTGGATACCTACTTCACACTCTATATAAAAATCAACTCAAAATGGATCTAAGGTTTAAAAGCAAGAGAGAAAATTTAACAGTCTTAGTAGAAAATGCAAGTGAATAAATTGTGACCTTGGATTAGGCAATGGCTTAGATATGACACCAAAAGCACATAACAAAAAGAAAAACAGATGAACTGGACCATAATTAAATATTACTGTGCTTCAAATGACACCATTAAGAATGCGAAGAAATAATCCACAGAATGAGAGAAAATATTTGCAAATCATATATCTGGTAAAGTATGTGTATTTGGAATATACAAAGAGAGTTCTTATAATTCAAAGATAAAAAGACATATAACCCAATTTAAAAAATGGGCAAAGGATCTGAATACAGATATTTGTTCAAAGAAGATTAGGAAATGGCCAAGAAACACATGAAAACATCTCAACATCATTAATCATGAGGGAAAGGCAAATGACATCACAATGAGAAAATACTTCATATCCACCAGGATGACCATAATTTTTTAAAAAAGGAATGTAATCTTTGGGGAGAATGGGGAGAAATTAGAACCTATATACATTGCTGGTAGGAATGGAAAATGGTGCAGCTACTTTGGAAAAGTCTGGCAATTATTTAAAATGTTAAAAGTACAGTTACTACATGGTCCTGCAATTCCACTTCTAGGTATATACCTAAGATAAATGAAAACATATATTACCACAAAATCTTGCATATGAAGCTTTACAGCATTATTCATAATCGCCAAAAACTGTTACCAAATGTACATGAACTGACTCATGGATAAATAAAATGCAGTATACCTAGACAATGGAATACTATTCAGAAATAAAAACAAATTAAGTACTACATGTTTTCAATGATGAACCTTGAAACATTATGCTATGTGAATGAAAGTAATCACAAAGGATCACATATTACATGATTCCATTTATATGAAATGTCCAGAATAGAAAAATCCATTCCATAAAGATATAAAGGAGATCAGTAGTGGCCTACCCTGGGGGTAGAAGACCTAGGGAAATTGGGGAGTGATAATGGCTAGTGGGACAGGGTTTCTTTCTCAGATGACAAAAATGTTCTAAAATTGTGGCAATAGTTGCACAACACTGTAAATATACTAAAAATGATCGACTTGGGTGAATTGTATGGTATTTGAATTATATCTTAGAAATGGTTATTTTTAAATTATGAAGCTATTTTTTCACTTCTTTTTAACTGCAAAATACAACAAATATACAAAAAAGCAATAAATTCCCAACTACATTTTAACAAGTAGTTACAGAACAGATTTTAAAGTTTGTGTGGGTTACAGTTTCACAATTTTTCATTTATTCTTCTAACTGCTCCAAGACATTGGAGACCAAGAGAAATATCAATATAATGATTCAGCAATCACACTCATTTGTTAAATCCTGTCTTCTCTGTTATACTTCTCCTTCTCTTTAAATAACATATATACATAAAAACAATAAATTTATTATGAAGCTATTTTATAAGAAGCTTTTTTAAATTTAAGCAATGGGAATTTATTAGCTCATGGTTTTGAGTCTAAAAGCCCAAAATCAAGATATCAACAAGGTTTCCTTTTGCCCCAAGTATTTAATTATTTTTGAATCCCAATAAAAAATAACTCCATAAGAAAATGTTACCTTGATATATTAGATTATTATTCATTGAGTAGTCACTCCTCTCCCTTCTATTTGTGGGAATAGTACAGTTATTCATACAAAAAAAAATAAGGCTTGATTAAGTCATTTGTTTGGGCTAAAGTAATGTAAGTAGACGTGATATGTGCAGAAGCCTTAAATGTGCCTTGTCTCTTTGACATTGTTCGTGCACTTCAATGATCTGCCTAGAGTAAAACTTATCCTGGGAACTGTTATTCCTTGGCTGGAGTCCAGAATAAACATATGGGGAGCAGACCTGAACCCACCCACAGCATGAGCAAAGGTCAGTTGATCCACAGTCTAAAGCACAGCCACCCACACAATCAACCTGCAGACCCTTGACCATGAGCATAATTGTGTACTACTCTATAACAACAAGTTTTAAGGCTGCTGTCAAGCAGCATTATTGTGTCACAAACTGACTCAAAAAAGAAGTAGAAGAGCTGAAAAGATACCTGTTTAATAATACATACATGACTGTCAAGGTACTAAGCTCTCACATCAAGCTAGGTGTAGATACATTTACGAGTAACAGTGAAGCAATGGAGTCAGGTTTCACAGAATGAAATATTTGCTTCAAAATTTACTAATTATGACCCTCACATCTATGGCCAACTGATTTTTGACACGGCTGTCACGTCCACTCAATGGGGAAAAATACTCTCTTCAACAAATGGTATTGGGAAAGCTGCATATCCACATACAAAAGAATGAAGGAGGATCCCTACATCACACAATACATAAAAATTATCTCAAAATGGATCAAAGACTAAATATCAGAACCAAAACGTTATAACTCCTAGAAAAAAAATGCATTGAAAACATCTTCAGGACTTTATGTTAGGCAATAGTTTCTTAGACTTCACATCAAAAGCACAAGCAACAAAAGAAAAAAATAGATAAATGGGACCTCATCAAAATAAAAAACTCTATGCATCAAAGGATTTTATCATTAACAGTGAAAAGACAACCTACAGAATGGGAGCAAATATTAGGAAACCTTACATCCAATAAGGGTTTAATAATCAGAATATATAAAGAAATCCTACAACTCAAACACAAAAAGACAAACAACCTAATTAAAAAACAGGAAGAAGACTTGAATGGACATTTTTCCAAAGATATACAAATGGCCAGTAAGAACGAAAAGATATTGGGAATGTATAATGGTGCAGTCACAATGAAAGACTGTTTAGTGGTTCTTTAGGAACCTAAATTATTGAGTTCCCCTATGACCCAGCAATAGCAATACTTGGTATATACCCAGAAGAGCTGAAAGCAATAACACAAACAGACATTTCCACACTGATGTTCATAGCAGCATTATTCACAATCACCAAAAGATGGAAATAAACCAAATGCCCATCAACAGATGAGTGGATTAACATAATGTGCTATTACATACGATGGAATATTATGCAGCAGTAAGACGAAATGACATCCTGAAGCACATGACAGGATAGATGAGCCTTGAGGACATAATGCTGAGTGAAATAAGCTAGACACAAAACGATAGATACTGCCTGATTGCACTTTTATGGCCATGGAACAGGGAAAATCAGAGGCTTATAATACAGAATACAGATACACAGATACCTAGACATGGGTGAACAGTTAGCTATTGAGGCTGAACTCCAATGTAAGGGACTAGATAGAAGTGAAGGTGGTTCTCTAGTAGATCTATAAGTAATATCACCATATTGAAAATGAACAAGATTGAAAAGGATTGTATAGGCCTACATATTCCACTGATTAACACTAGAAATATAAATTAGTTCTTGTGAGAACTACTTCAAACGTACGATTCATGTACAAAGAGTGTTTAAGTCCAGGGTACAGAGGGAAAACTGTTATTGCTTGCTATGGGTTATGTTTAAAAAGAAAACACCAGCTTTACCACAGCAACAGCAGAGGTAAATAATGGGAAGAGGAACAAGTGTGAAGAGAGGTTTAGATTATCTATTTGGAGAAGGTGTGTTTATTGGCTATTGTTCTCATGGGAAAAATTAAATTATCTAAAATTGGGAGTATTGATGGACTGCGGACTTTGGGCACTATACATGATTCCTGATGGATGCAGGTGGCTGAAGGATCCACTAACTGAGAAGTAGACTGGGGAATGATGGTGTATACTTATGAATGAATGTTGTGCTGCTACAAAAAAGGAACAAAGTCATGAAGCAAGTATGTGAAGCAAACTGTGGGATATTTGGTAAGGCAAAATAAGCCAGAAACAAAAGAACAATAATGATATGGTCTCCTTTAGAACATGTTTACAAGAAAAGAGGGGGCTTGATTGTAAGCTTTTATACCAGACACAGTTAGTCCAGAGTGGTAATCATTATTTCTGGATATTGAGAGGATGTTATACATATATATAATTTGATATTTAGAAATAAGAACAAAGCCGAGTAGGTTGGGGTTAAAGTAATTCAGATGGGGTAAGGAAGACAATGTCTATGTTTAGAACCACACATACTCTTAGAGACCTTTGGTCTGGAACCAAAATTTTCTGTAGCACATTATCTAATTCAACGTATCTGTATAGTTCATTTGAACAACTGAAACACAGGGAGCCCAGAATAAAAAACAGGTCCTTTAATCCTGTATAGCCTAATGTAATGCCTGGATACATCTTAGAGTAAAAGCAGATAATTAAAAAGTATTGGCAAAGTCATGTTTCTTGATGATGATTGTATAATGATATAGCTTTCACAATGTGACTGTGTGACTGTGAAAACCTTGTGTCTGATGTTCCTTTTATCTACCTTGTCAACAGACGAGTAGAACATATGGAATAAAAATAAATAATAGGGGGAACGAATGTTAAAATAAATTTAGTTTGAAATGCTAGTGATCAATGAAAGGGAGGGATAAGGGCTATGGTATGTATAATTTTTTTCTGTTTTCATTTTATTTTTCTGTCATCTTTTTATTTCTTTTTCTGAATTGTAATTTTTTTTAATTTAAAAATTAATTTTTTTTTAAAAAAGTATAGGCAAAGTCCTTTGAGGGATGGGGAAAAAATATGGAACTATTAAACGTTACCATCAGGAAATCTCCTAATACTGTGTGAAACTGTAGGGACAGCTAAATCATTACTTCATGCTCTTGATCTTGAGGCTTACTCTTTTGAAGCTTATGTAGGTAGTGGAGAACTTTAGCCTACCTATAGGTATGCCTAAGAGTTTTCCATAAACTGAAAAGAGATATCTATATAATGTGTAAGAATAACCTCCTGACCCTGATTGAAATCTCTCGGCCACTGACACTTTATTTTGCCTCATTTCTCTTCCCCGTTTCAATCAAGAAGATTTTTTTTATTATTTTTTTTAGAGGTTCTCTTGGGGGTGACTCTTAGGCCTAATTTTTTTTTTAACATGGGCAGGCACCGGGAATCGAACCCGGGTCCTCTAGCATGGCAGACAAGCATTCTTGCCTGCTGAGCCACCGTGGCCTGCCCGAGAAGATTTTCTCAATCCCTTGATGCCTAGTCGCAGCTCATTCTAGGATTTCTATCCCATGTTGCCAGGGAAGTTTATACCCCTGAAGTCATGTCTCACATAGAGAAGGGGAGGGCAGTGAGTTCGCTTGCAGTGTTGGTGGACAGAGAGACACATCTGAGCAACAAAAGAGGTTCTCTGGGGGAGACTCTTATTTTAAGAGTCCTTTCAAGGCCTTATTTTAAGTAGGTTTAATCTATCCTTTGTGGGGATAAGTTTCATTTTAACAAACCCCAAGATTGAGGGCTGGGCCTATTGATTTGGTTATCCCCATTGAGTGTGAAAATATCAAGAATACTCCAAATGGGGAAGTTGAATTTTTCCCCATTCTCACCATTCCCCTGAGGAGACTGTGCAAATACTTCTTTATTCACTATTCAAATCACTCTGGGATTTATCAGGGCATCACACTGGACAAACCTACAAAATCTCATGCCCTATTCAAGGTTCCATGTATTTATGGTACTTAATTAACCTGTTCATATAAGTTATACTAGGAATAGTACTAGTCAGAATATAAGTTTTGTACCAAATAAACATTTTTTGCTTTAGTCTCATGCAGAAGTTGAAGTTTTAAAATATGAAGGGCCATCTATTTTCAACACTCTGCAATACTGACATTCTTTTGTTCTTTCTTATGTAAAAACATTTTTTAATTTATACATTTAGTCACTATCATTGCACATTCTAGGCATTCCTAGATTATACCATCTCAGTCTCTATTGCCTATCTTTCCTTTCGGTTTCATTTGTGCCCCCAGCCTTCCTCCCTCTTTTATTCTCACATTCAGCTTCATTCAGCGTACTTACATTATCGTGCTACAATCAGGTAATATTGTGCTATCCATTTCTGAAGTTATACAATCAGTCCTGCTGTACAATCTGTATCACTTCAGCTCCAATTACCCAATATCTACCCTATTTCTATCTCCTAATGACCTTTGTTTTTAACTGAAATTCTACATGTTCATTCATTAATGTTAGTTCATATCAGTGAGAACATACAGTATTTGTCCTTTTGTTTCTGGCTAATCTCACTCAGCATAATGTCATTAAGGTCCATCCACATTGTTACATACTTCATGACTTTATTTTGTCTTACAGCTGCATAACGGTCCATTGTAAGTATACCCCACAGCTTGTTTAGCCACTTGTCCATTGATGGACATTTGGGCTGTTTCCATCTCTTGGCAATTGTAAATAATGCTGCTATAAACACTGGTGTGCAAATGTCCATTTGTGTCTTTGCCCTTATGTCCTCTGAATAGATACCTAGCGATGGTACTGCTGGATCATATGGCAATTCTACACTTAGCTTCCTGAAGAACTGTCGGACTGCCTTCCGCAGTGTACTATTTTACATTCCCACCAACAGTGGCTGTATGCCTCTTTCTCGACATCCTTTCTAGCACTTGTTGTTTTCTGTTTTATTGACAGTGGCTATTCTGGTGGGTGTGAGATGATATCTCATTGTGGTTTTGATTTGCATTTCCCTAATAGTTAGGGAAGTTGAACATATTTTCATGTGCCTTTTAGGCATTTGTATTTCTTCTTCTAAGAAGTGTCTGTTCATGTCTTTTGCCCATTTTTTATTCAGGTTGTTTGTCTTTGTTGTTGAGTTGAACAATCTCTTATATATTGTGGATACTAGACCCTTATCTGATATGTCATTTGCTAATACTGTCTCCCACTTTTAGGCTGCCTTTTTACTTTTTGACAAAGTTCTCTGATGGGCAAAAGTTTAATTTTTTTAAATATCAGTAAACACCAAACAAATGCAAACATTCTTAACTTTTGATCATTCCATTCTACATGTGTAATCAGTACTTCACAATATCATCACATAGTTGCATATCCATCATCATAATCATTTTTGGGTACATACACATTTATTCAGAAAAAGAAATAAAAAGAAAACAGAAAAAAAATTCAATATACCATACCCCTAACCCCTCCCCTTCATTGATCAATAGCATTTCAATCTAAATTTATTTCAACATTTGTTCCGCCTATTATTTATTTTTATTGCATATGTTTTACTTGTCTGTTGATAAGGTAAATAAAAGGAGCATCAGACACAAGGTTTTCACAATCACACAGTCACATTGTGAAAGCTATATCATTATACAATCATCTTCAAGAAACATGGCTGGGGCGGTACCAAGATGGTGACTTAGCAAGGTGAGCAATTTAGTTCATCCTCCAGAACAGCTACTAAATAACCAGGAACAGTACAGAACAGCTCCTGGGACCACGTCAATGACTGGACAAACAGCATACCCCAGTCTGGACCAGCTGTGAGTCCCCCAAGAATCGTGAGTTCCTCAAGCCCTGGCGACTGGCACCCCTCCCTGACAGGCTGCTTCCCGAAGGGGAAAGGAAAGAGACTCTACCAGCAGCAGGGGTTGAGCACAACCAAATGCCAATTGTGGAATTAATTAACAAATTCTGACAACCAAAAATAGGCCCCCAGCTAAGGTGAACTGGTCAAAGCAGAGGTTGCTCATTTTTGCCCTGGCGCCAAGGGGGCAGGGCTGATGGAAAAAGAAAAAAAGAAAAGAAACAGAGGTTTTTGTGGCTGTGTTTCTACAAAGGTTTGACAGTCTTGGATACAGCAGCAGGGTTTCTCAGGCTGCAACTGCCAAAGGCATAAGCAGAAACAAGCTTGTTTGAGGGCTTGTCTGGAGCCCATGCATTCCCCAGGAGAGAGGTGAAGCTCAACCCAGGTGGAATTCATCCTTAAGGAATTCAGACACCAGGGCTTGGTAATTTGAAGCCATTAAAACCAGCCTACAACCTCTCCACTGTCTGCACCACACCATCAGGGATAGTCTGCCAAAGTTAACGATACCACATCATCTTATGCTGGTGGGACCTGCAGGGATACAAGTGCCACACACTGGGCAGGATAAGAAAAACAGAGCCCAGAGACTTCACAGGAAAGTCTTTCAACCTGCTGGGTCTCACCCTCAAGGAAAACTGATGCAGGTGACTCTTTCCTCCTGACAGGAGGCCATTTTGGTCTGGGAAAATCTGGCTGGGGTCAATAATACTCAAATACCCTCATAAGGGTGGGGGGGGGGTGAAGGCACCATACAGGCAGGGCAAGAAACAAGAAAACAAGAACTTAAAAATTCTCCTCTGTTAAACAAAACCTAAGCTAGAGGTCCAGAAAAAGCGGAACTGAATGTCAAAGAACAGATAGATGACAAATTCATCCAGCAAGAAAACCCTAGGTAAAAGAAGTGAAAACAATCTCCAGAATAAACTAATTAAGGTAATTAAATACCTAGATGCCAGCAAAAAATAAGAAATCACACTAGGAAACTGGAAGATATGGCCCAGCCAAAGGAACAAACCAACAATTCAAATGAGATACAAGAGTTGAAACAATTAATTCAGAATATACCAACAGACATGGAAAATCTCATCAAAAATCAAATCAATGAATTGAGGGAGGATATAAAGAAGGCAAGGAATGAACAAAAAGAAGAATTCAAAAGTCTGAAAAAGCAAATCACAGAACTTATGGGAATGAAAGGCACAGTAGAAGAGATGAAAAAAACAATGGAAACCTACAATGGTAGATTTCGAGAAGCAAACAATATGATTAGTGAACTGGAGAATGGAACATCTGAAATCTGACAAGAATAAGAAAATACAGGGAAAAAATGGAAAAATATGAGTAGGGACTCAGGGAATTGAATGACAATATGAAGCGCATGAATTTATGTGTTGTGGGTGTCTCAGAAGGAGAAGAGAAAGGAAAAGGAGGAGAAAAAATAATGAAGGAAATTATCACTGAAAATTTCCCACCTCTTATGAAAGACTTTAAACTGCAGAGCAAAGAAGTGCAGCATACCCCGAACAGAAAAGATCTAAATAGACGTACTCCAAGACATTTACTTATCAGAATGTCAGACGTCAAAGAGAAAGAGAGGATCTTGAAAGCAGCAAGAGAAAAGCAATCCACCACAAATAAGAGAAGTCCAATAAGACTATGCATAGATTTCTCAGCAGAAATCATGCAGACAAGAAGACAGTGGGATGATATATTTAAATTATTAAAAGAGAAAAACTGCCAACCAACAATTCTATATCCAGCAAAACAGTCCTTCAAAAATAAGGGAGAAATTAAAACATTTTCAGACAAAAAAATCACTGAGACAATTTGTGATCAAGAGACCAGCTCTGCAAGAAATAATAAAGTGGGCAATAGAGACAGATAGGAAAAGACAGAAGAGAGAGGTGTGGAGAAGAGTGTAAAAAGGAAGACTATGAGTAAAGGTAAAAAGAAGGAAAATTAGATACGACATATAAAATCCAAAAGGCAAAATGGCAGAAGAAAGTACTACCCACACAGAAATACCACTAAATATTAATGGAATAAACTCTCCAAACAAAAGACAAAGACTGGCAGAATGGATTTAAAAAGAGGACCCATCTATATGTTGTCTACAGGAAACACATCTTAGACAAAGGATAAACATAGGTTGCAAGTGAAAGGTTGGAAAAAGACATTTCATGAAAATAACAATCAGAAAAGAGTAGGAATAGCAATACTAATATCCAACAAATTAGACTTCAAATGTAAAACAGTTAAAAGAGACAAAGAAGGATACTATGTATTAATAAAAGGAACAATTCAGCAAGAAGACATAACAATCATAAATATTGTGCACTGAGCCAGAATGCTTGAAAATACATGTGGCAAACACTGAAAAGAGAAACAGACACATCTACCATAACAGTTGGAGACTTCAATTCCTCACTCTCATCAATGGACAGAACATCTAGACATAGATTCAACAAAGAAACAGAGAATTTGAATAATACAATAAATGAGGTAGACTTAACAAATATTTATAGAACATTACACCCCACAACAGCAGGATACACCTTTTTCTCAAGTGCTCATGGATCACTCTCAAGGATAGACCATATGCTGGGTCACAAAGCAAGTCTCAATAAATTTAAAAAGATTGAAATCATACAAAACACTTTCTCAGATCACAAAGGAATGAAGTTGGAAATCAATAATAGGCAAAGTGCCAGAAAATTCACAAATATGTGGAGGCTCAACAACACACTCTTAAACAACCAGTGGGTCAAGGAAGAAATTACAAGAGAAATCAGTAAATACCTCAAGGCAAATGAAAATGAAATTACAATATATGAAAACTTATAGAATGCAGCAAATGCAATGCTAAGAGGGAGATTTATTGCACAAAAATGCATATATCAAAAAGAAGAAAGGGCAAAAATGGAGGAATTAACTGTTCACTTAGAAGAAGCACATAAAGAACAGCAAACTAACCACAAAGCTAGCAAAAGGAAAGAAATAATGAAGATTACAGCAGAAATAAATGAAATTGAGAACATGAAAACAGTTGAGAAGATCAATAAAACCAGAAGCTAGTTCTATGAAAAAATCAATCAGATTGATGGACCCTTAGCAAGATTGACAAAAAGAAGAAAAGAGAGGATGCAAATAAATAAGATCAGAATTGGAAAAAGAGACATAACCACTGACCCCACAGAAACAAAGGAAGTAAAAAACAGGACACTATGAACAACTTTATGCTAATAAATACAACAATGTAGATGAAATGGACAACTTTCTCGAAAGGCAAGAATAACAAACTTTGACTTGAGAAGAAATAGACAACCTCAACAAACCAATCACAAGTAAAGAAACTGAATCAGTCATTAAGAAGCACTGCAAAAAGAAAAGTCCAGAACCAGATGGCTTCACATGTGAATTCTACCAAACATTCAAGAAAGAATTAGTACCAATACTGCTCAAACTCTTCAAAAAAATTGAAGGGGAGGGAAAGCTACCTAACTCATTCTATGAAGCCAACATCACCCTCATACTAAAGCCAGACAAAGATACTACAAGAAAAGAAAACTACAGATCAATCTCTCTAATGAATATAGATGCAAAAATCCTCAACAAAATTCCAGCAAATCAAATCCAGCACCACATTAAAAGAATTATACATCGTGACCAAGTAGGATTCATCCCAGGTATGCAAGGATGGCTCAACATAAGAAAATCAATTAAGGAGATATACCATATCACAAAATCAAAGCAGAAAAACCACATGATCATCTTGATTGATGCAGAAAAGGCATTTGACAAAATTCAACATCCTTTCCTGTTGAAAACATTTCAAAGGATAGGAATAGAAGTGAACATCTTCAAAATGATATAGGGAATATATATGAAAAACCCACAGCTAACATCATCTGTAATGGAGAAAAACTGAAAAATTAACCCATAAGATCAAGAACAAGACGAGGATGTCCACTATCACCACTTTTAATCAACATTGTGTTGGAAGTTCTAGCCAGAGCAATTAGACAAGAAAAAGAAATAGAGGGCAACAAAATTGGAAAGGAAGAAGGAAAACTCTAACTGTTTGCAGATCATATAATACTATATGTCAAAAACCCAAAAAAATCCACAGCAAAATTACTACAGCTAATAAAAGAGTACAGCAAAGTGGCAGGTTACAAGATGAACACTCAAAAATCTGTAGTGTTTCTATACACCAGTAATGTACAATCTGAGGGGAAAATCAAGAAAACAATTCCATTCACAATTGCAACCTAACGAATAAAATATTTAGGAATAAATTTAAAGAGACAAAAGACCTATACAAAGAAAACCACAAGAAATTGTTAAAAAAAAAAAAATCACAGAAGACCTAAATAGATGGAAGGGCACATCGTGTTCATGGATTGGAAGACTAAATATAGTTAAGATGTCAATTCTACCTAAATTGATTTACAGATTCAATGCAATACCAATCAAAACGCCAACAACTTACTTTTCAGAAAAAGAAAAACCAATAACCAAATTTATCTGGAAGGTCAGGGTGCCCCAAATAGCTAAAAGTATCCTGAGAGAAAAAAATGAAGTTGGACGTCTCATGCTACCTGACGTTAAGACATATTATGAAGTTACAGTGGTCAAACCAGCATGGTACTGGCACAAAAATAGATATATTGACCAATGGAATCGAATAGAGTGTTCAGATATAGACCCTCTCATCTTTGGACAATTGAACTTTGATAAGACAGTCAAGACAACTCACCTGGGACAGAACAGTCTCTTCAATAAATGGTGTTAGAGAACTGGATATCCATATGCAAAAGAATGAAAGAGGACCCACATCTCACACCCTATACAAAAGTTAATTCAAAATGCATCAAAGAACTAAACATTAGATCTAAGGCCATAAAACTGCTAGAAGACTAATTTGTTGGATATTAGTATAGCTACTCCTGCTCTTTTCTGGTTGTTATTTGCATGAAATATCTTTTCCCAACCTTTCACTTTCAACCTATGTTTATCTTTGGATCTAAGATGTGTTTCCTGTAGACAGCATATAGAAGGATCCTGTTTTTTAATCCATTCTGCCACTTGGATACTAATATCCAACAAATTAGACTTCAAATGTAAAACAGTTGAAAGAGACAAAGAAGGATACTATCTACTAATAAAAGGAACAATTAAACAAGAAGACATAACAATCATAAATATTTACGCGCTGAACCAGAATGCTCCAAAATACGTGAGGAATACACTGCAAATACTGAAAAGGGAAATAGACAAATCTACCATAATAGTTGGAGACTTGAATTCCCCACTCTCATCAATGGACAGAACATCTAGACAGAGGATCAATAAAGAAACAGAGAATTTGAATAATACAATAAATGAGCTAGACTTAACAGACATTTATAGGACATTACACCCCACAACAGCAGGATACACCTTTTTCTCAAGTGCTCATGGATCATTCTCAAAGATAGACCATATGCTGGGTCACAAAGCAAGTCTTAACAAATTTAAAAAGACTGAAATCTTACACAACACTTTCTCAGATCATAAAGGAATGAACTTGGAAATCAATAATAGGAAGAGTGCTAGAAACTTCACAAATAGGTGGAGGCTCAACAACGCACTCTTAAACAACCAGTGGGTCAAGGAAGAAATTACAAGAGAAATTAGTAAATATCTCGAAGCGAATGAAAATGAAAACACAACATATCAAAACCTATGGGACGACTTCCTGGAAGATGGCGGCTTAGTAAGACGCGCGGATCTTAGTTTCTTCTCCAGGACACCTACTAGGGGAGTAGAAACGATACAGAAAGTGCCCAAAGCCACAACAGAGATAAAAAAGACAGCGTACCCCATCCTGGAAAGGCTGGCTGGCTGAGAGAAGCAGCTCGGGTGAGATCGCTGAGGCACGCGGGCCTTACCGGGCGGGGTGGCAAGCGGCCGGAGTTACTCCCTTCCCCCTTCCCGGGCCGGCTGGGAGAATTGGAGAGGCAGTCCCCTGAAACAAAGACGGCTGGCGCCCACACCACGCACAGCCCCCGGACCAACTGAGAGAATTGGATCGGAAACCCCCAGGCCGCGGAGAACGGTGACGGGTGGGGGAGGCCCCTTCCAAACCCGTGACTCCCGGGGAACGTGCACTCTCTCGGGTGGGCCGCTGCCGCTGGCGCCCTCCCGCCACACTTGTTGCCCAGGGCCGACTAGGAAATTCGGACGGGCTCTTTCCCTGGCTGCGGCGACCAGCAACCCTCCCTGCGTTCGGACCCGGGCCGGCTCAAGCCGTTTCGGCTAGTGAATCCCCAGGACGGCGAGAGTTTTCCAAAGTTTAAGGTCCCACAGCACCTTTTACTGGTGGGACCCGCAGACAAACGGGTGCCACGAGCGCCACCTACTGGGCAGGATAAGAAAAACAGAACCCAGAGATTTCACAGAAAACTATTACAACCTTGCTGGGTCCAACACCAAGAGAAATCTGAATAAATGCCCAGACGCCAGCAGCAGAAGATAACTGTCCACGCTCAAAAGATTGAGAATATGGCTCAGTCAAAGGAACAAACCAATAGCTCAAATGAGACACAAGAGCTGAGACAACTAATGCTGAATATACGAACAGAAATGGAAAACCTCTTCAAAAATGAAATCGATAAATTGAGGGAGGACATGAAGAGGACATGGGCTGAACATAAAGAAGAAATAGAAAAACTGAAAAAACAAATCGCAGAACTTATGGAAGTGAAGGATAAAGTAGCAAACATAGAAAAAATAATGGATAGTTACAATGATAGATTTAAAGAGACAGAAGATAGAATTAGTGATTTGGAGGATGGAACATCTGAATTCCAAAAAGAAACAGAAACTATAGGGAAAAGAATGGAAAAATTTGAACAGGGTATCAGGGAACTCAAGGACAATATGAACCGCACAAATATACGTGTTGTGGGTGTCCCAGAAGGAGAAGAGAAGGGAAAAGGAGGAGAAAAACTAATGGAAGAAATTATCACTGAAAATTTCCCAACTCTTATGAAAGACCTAAAATTACAGATCCAAGAAGTGCAGCGCACCCCAAAGAGATTAGACCCAAATAGGCGTTCTCCAAGACACTTACTAGTTAGAATGTCAGAGGTCAAAGAGAAAGAGAAGATCTTGAAAGCAGCAAGAGAAAAACAATCCATTACATACAAGGGAAACCCAATAAGACTTTGTGTAGATTTCTCAGCAGAAACCATGGAAGCTAGAAGACAGTGGGATGATATATTTAAAATACTAAAAGAGAAAAACTGCCAACCAAGACTCCTATATCCAGCAAAATTATCCTTCAAAAATGAGGGAGAAATTAAAACATTCTCAGACAAAAAGTCACTGAGAGAATTTGTGACCAAGAGACCAGCTCTGCAAGAAATACTAAAGGGAGCACTAGAGTCAGATACAAAAAGACAGAAGAGAGAGATATGGAAAAGAGTGTAGAAAGAAGGAAAATCAGATATGATATATATAATACAAAAGGCAAAATGTTAGAGGAAAATATTATCCAAACAGTAATAACACTAAATGTCAATGGACTGAATTCCCCAATCAAAAGACATAGATTGGCAGAATGGATTAAAAAACAGGATCCTTCGATATGCTGTCTACAGGAAACACATCTTAGACCCAAAGATAAACATAGGTTGAAAGTGAAAGGTTGGGAAAAGATATTTCATGCAAATAACAACCAGAAAAGAGCAGGAGTGGCTATACTAATATCCAACAAATTAGACTTCAAATGTAAAACAGTTAAAAGAGACAAAGAAGGACACTATATACTAATAAAAGGAACAATTAAACAAGAAGACATAACAATCATAAATATTTACGCACCGAATCAAAATGCCCCAAAATACGTGAGGAATATACTGCAAACACTGAAAAGGGAAATAGACTCATATACCATAATAGTTGGAGACTTCAACTCACCACTCTCATCAAGGGACAGAACATCTAGACAGAGGATCAACAAAGAAATAGAGAATCTGAATATTACTATAAATGAACTAGACTTAATAGACATTTATAGGACATTACATCCCACAACAGCAGGATACACCTTTTTCTCAAGTGCTCATGGATCATTCTCAAAGATAGACCATATGCTGGGTCACAAAGCAAGTCTTAACAAATTTAAAAAGATTGAAATCTTACACAACACTTTCTCGGACCATAAAGGAATGATGTTGGAAATCAATAATAGGCAGAGTGCCAGAAAATTCACAAATATGTGGAGGCTCAACAACACACTCCTAAACAACGACTGGGTCAAAGAAGAAATTGCAAGGGAAATTAGCAAATACCTCGAGGCGAATGAAAATGAAAACACAACATATCAAAACTTATGGGACGCAGCAAAGGCAGTGCTAAGAGGGAAATTTATTGCTCTAAATGCCTATATCAGAAAAGAAGAAAAGGCAAAAATTCAGGAATTAACTATCCATTTGGAAGAACTGGAGAAAGAACAGCAAGCTAACCCCAAAGCAAGTAAAAGGAAAGAAATAACAAAGATTAGAGCACAAATAAATGAAATTGAAAACATGAAAACAATAGAGAAAATCAATAAGGCCAGAAGTTGGTTCTATGAGAAAATCAATAAGATTGATGGGCCCTTAGCAAGATTGACAAAAAGAAGAAGAGAGAGGATGCAAATAAATAAGATCAGAAATGGAAGAGGAGACATAACTACTGACCTCACAGAAATAAAGGAGGTAATAACAGGATACTATGAACAACTTTACGCTAATAAATACAACAATTTAGAGGAAATGGACGGGTTCCTGGAAAGACATGAACAACCAACTTTGACTCAAGAAGACATAGATGACCTCAACAAACCAATCACAAGTAAAGAAATTGAATTAGTCATTCAAAAGCTTCCTAAAAAGAAAAGTCCAGGACCAGATGGCTTCACATGTGAATTCTACCAAACGTTCCAGAAAGAATTAGTACCAATTCTCTTCAAACTCTTCAAAAAAATCGAAGTGGAGGGAAAACTACCTAATTCATTCTATGAAGCCAACATCACCCTCATACCAAAACCAGGCAAAGATATTACAAAAAAAGAAAACTACAGACCAATCTCCCTAATGAATACAGATGCAAAAATCCTCAATAAAATTCTAGCAAATCGTATCCAACAGCACTTTAAAAGAATTATACATCATGACCAAGTAGGATTCATCCCAGGTATGCAAGGATGGTTCAACATAAGAAAATCAATTAATGTAATACACCATATCAACAAATCAAAGCAGAAAAATCACATGATCATCTCAATTGATGCAGAGAAGGCATTTGACAAGATTCAACATCCTTTCCTGTTGAAAACACTTCAAAAGATAGGAATACAAGGGAACTTCCTTAAAATGATAGAGGGAATATATGAAAAACCCACAGCTAATATCATCCTCAATGGGGAAAAATTGAAAACTTTCCCCCTAAGATCAGGAACAAGACAAGGATGTCCACTATCACCACTATTATTCAACATTGTGTTGGAAGTTCTAGCCAGAGCAATTAGACAAGAAAAAGAAATACAAGGCATCAAAATTGGAAAGGAAGAAGTAAAACTATCACTGTTTGCAGACGATATGATACTATACGTCGAAAACCCGGAAAAATCCACAACAAAACTACTAGAGCTAATAAATGAGTACAGCAAAGTAGCAGGTTACAAGATCAACATTCAAAAATCTGTAGCATTTCTATACACTAGTAATGAACAAGCTGAGGGGGAAATCAAGAAACGAATCCCATTTACAATTGCAACTAAAAGAATAAAATACCTAGGAATAAATTTAACTAAAGAGACAAAAAACCTATATAAAGAAAACTACAAAAAACTGCTAAAAGAAATCACAGAAGACCTAAACAGATGGAAGGGCATACCGTGTTCATGGATTGGAAGACTAAATATAGTTAAGATGTCAATCCTACCTAAATTGATTTACAGATTCAATGCAATACCAATCAAAATCCCAACAACTTATTTTTCAGAAATAGAAAAACCAATAAGCAAATTTATCTGGAAGGGCAGGGTGCCCCGAATTGCTAAAAACATCTTGAGGAAAAAAAACGAAGCTGGAGGTCTCGCGCTGCCTGACTTTAAGGCATATTATGAAGCCACAGTGGTCAAAACAGCATGGTATTGGCATAAAGATAGATATATCGACCAATGGAATCGAATAGAGTGCTCAGATATAGACCCTCTCATCTATGGACATTTGATCTTTGATAAGGCAGTCAAGCCAACTCACCTGGGACAGAGCAGTCTCTTCAATAAATGGTGCCTAGAGAACTGGATATCCATATGCAAAAGAATGAAAGAAGACCCATCTCTCACACCCTATACAAAAGTTAACTCAAAATGGATCAAAGATCTAAACATTAGGTCTAAGACCATAAAACAGTTAGAGGAAAATGTTGGGAGATATCTTATGGATCTTACAACTGGAGGCGGTTTTATGGACCTTAAACCTAAAGCAAGAGCACTGAAGAAGGAAATAAATAAATGGGAACTCCTCAAAATTAAACACTTTTGTGCATCAAAGAACTTCATCAAGAAAGTAGAAAGACAGCCTTCACAATGGGAGACAATATTTGGAAATGATATATCAGATAAAGGTCTAGTATCCAGAATTTATAAAGAGATTGTTCATCTCAACAACAAAAAGACAGCCAACCCAATTACAAAATGGGAAAAAGACTTGAACAGACACCTCTCAGAAGAGGAAATACGGATGGCCAAGAGGCACATGAAGAGATGCTCAATGTCCCTGGCCATTAGAGAAATGCAAATCAAAACCACAATGAGATATCATCTCACACCCACCAGAATGGACATTATCAACAAAACAGAAAATGACAAGTGCTGGAGAGGATGCGGAGAAAGAGGCACACTTATCCACTGTTGGTGGGAATGTCAAAGGGTGCAACCACTGTGGAAGGCAGTTTGGCGGTTCCTCAAAAAGCTGAATATAGAACTGCCATACGACCCAGCAAACCATTGCTAGGTATCTACTCAAAGGACTTAAGGGCAAAGACACAAACGGACATTTGCACACCAATGTTTATAGCAGCGTTATTTACAATTGCAAAGAGATGGAAACAGCCAAAATCTCCATCAACAGAAGAGTGGCTAAACAAACTGTGGTATATACATACGATGGAATATTATGCAGCTTTAAGACAAGATAAACTTATGAACCATGTAATAACATGGATGGACCTAGAGAATATTATGCTGAGTGAATCCAGCCAAAAACTAAAGGACAAATACTGTATGGTCCCACTGATGTGAACGGACATTCGAGAATAAACTTGAAATATGTCATTGGTAACAGAGTTCAGCAGGAGTTAGAAACAGGGTAAGACAATGGGTAATTGAAGCTGAAGGGATACAGACTGTGCAACAGGACTAGATACAAAAACTCAAAAATGGACAGCACAATAATACCTAATTGTAAAGTAATCATGTTAAAACACTGAATGAAGCTGCATCTGAGCTATAGGTTTTTGTTTTGTTTTGTGTTGTTTTGTTTTGATTTTACTATTATTACTTTTATTTTTTTCTCTATATTAACATTCTATATCTTTTTCGGTTATGTTGCTAGTTCTTCTAAACCAATGCAAATGTACTAAGAAATGATGATCATGCATCTATGTGATGATGTTAAGAATTAATGATTGCATGTGTAGAATGGTATGATCTCTAAATGTTGGGTTAATTTTTTTTTTCCATTAATTAAAAAAAAAAAAAAAAAGAGAAGGGATAATTGGAGATGAAGGGATACAGACTGTACAACGGGACTGGATATAAAAACTCAGAAATGGACAGCACAATACTACCCAATTGTAATGCAATTATGTTAAAACACTGAATGAAGCTGCATGTGAGGTATAGGTTTTTTGTTTTTGTTTTTTTTTGTTTTTTTTCTTTCTATTATTGTTTTAATTCTTATTCTGTTGTCTTTTTATTTCTTTTTCTAAATCGATGCAAATGTACTAAGAAATGATGAATATGCAACTATGTGATGTTATTAAGAATTACTGATTGTACATGTAGATTGGAATGATTTCTAATTGTTTTGTTAATTCTTTTTTTAATTAATTAAAAAAAAAAAGAAAAAAAAGAAAAAAAAAAAAACCTATGGGACGCAGCAAAGGCAGTGTTAGAGGGAAATTTATTGCCCTAAATACCTATATCAAAAAAGAAGGGCAAAAATTCGGGAATTAACTGTCCACTTGGAAGAAATGGAGAAAGAACAGCAAACTAACCCCAAAGCAAGCAAAAGGAAAGAAATAATGAAGATTAGAGCAGAAATAAATGAAATTGAGAACATGAAAGCAATTGAGAAAATCAATAAGACCAGAAGTTGGTTCTATGAGAAAATCAACAAGATTGATGGGCCATTAGCAACACTGACCAAAAGAAGAAGAGAGAGGATGCAAATAAATTAGATCAGAAATGGAAGAGGAGACATAACCACTGACCTCACAGAAATAAAGGAGGTAATAACAGGATACTATAAACAACTTTATGCTAATAAATACAACAATGTAGATGAAATGGACAAGTTCCTAGAAAGGCATGAACAACCAACTTTGACTCAAGAAGAAATAGATGACCTCAATAAACCAATCACAAGTAAAGAAATTGAATCCGTCATTCAAAAACTTCCCAAAAAGAAAAGTCCAGGACCAGATGGCTTCACATGTGAATTCTACCAAACATTCCAGAAAGAATTAGTACCAACCCTGCTCAAACTCTTCAAAAAAATTGAAGTGGAGGGAAAGCTACCTAATTCATTCTATGAAGCCAACATTACCCTCATACCAAAACCAGGCAAAGATATTACAAAAAAAGAAAACTACAGACCAATCTCTCTAATGAATATAGATGCAAAAATCCTCAACAAAATTCTAGCAAATCGAATCCAGCAACACAAAAAGAATTATACATCATGACCAAGTAGGATTCATCCCAGGTATGCAAGGATGGTTCAACATAAGAAAATCAATTAATGTAATACACCATGTCAACAAATCAAAGCAGAAAAACCACATGATCATCTCAATTGATGCAGAGAAGGCATTTGACAAGATTCAACATCCTTTCCTGTTGAAAACACTTCAAAGGATAGGAATACAAGGGAACCTCCTTAAAATGATAGAGGGAATATATGAAAAACCCACAGCTAATATCATCCTCATTGGGGAAAAATTGAAAACTTCCCCCTAAGATCAGGAACAAGACAAGGATGTCCATTATCACCACTGCTATTCAACATCGTGTTGGAGGTTCTAGCCAGAGCAATTAGACAAGAAAAAGAAATACAAGGCATCAAAATTGGAAAGGAAGAAGTAAAACTATCACTGTTTGCAGATGATATGATACTATATGTTGAAAACTCCAAAAATTCCACAGCAAAACTACTAGAGCTAATAAATGAGTACAGCAAAGTAGCAGGTTATAAGATCAACATTCAAAAATCTGTAGTGTTTCTATACACTAACAATGAACAAGCTGAGGGGGAAATCAAGAAGGGAATTCCATTTACAATTACAACTAAAAGAATAAAATACTTAGGAATAAATTTAACTAAAGAGACAAAAGACCTATACGAAGAAAACTACAAAGAACTTCTGTGATTAAAAGAAATCACAGAAGGCCTAAATAGATGGAAGGGCATACCGTGTTCATGTATAGGAAGACTAAATATAGTTAAGATGTCAATTCTACCTAAATTGATTTACAGATTCCACACAATACCAATCAAAATCCCAACAACTTATTTTTCAGAAATAGAAAAACCAATAAGCAAATTTATCTCGAAGGGCAGGGTGCCCCGAATTGCTAAAAGTATCTTGAGGAAAAAAAACGAAGTTGGAGGTCTCACACTGCCGGACTTTAAGGCATATTATGAAGCCACAGTGGTCAAAACAGCATGGTACTGGCATAAAGATAGATATATCGACCAATGGAATTGAATAGAGTGCTCAGATATAGACCCTCTCATCTATGGACATTTGATCATTGATAAGGCAGTCAAGCCAACTCACCTGGGACAGAACAGTCTCTTCAATAAATGGTGCCTAGAGAACTGGATATCCATATGCAAAAGAATGAAAGAGGACCTGTATCTTACACCCTATACAAAAGTTAACTCAAAATGGATCAAAGATCTAAACATTAGGTCTAAGACCATAAAACAGAGGAAAATGTAGGGAGATATCTTATGAATCTTACAATTGGAGGTGGTTTTATGGACCTTAAACCTAAAGCAAGAGCACTGAAGAAAGAAATAAATAAATGGGAGCTCCTCAAAATTAAACACTTTTATGCATCAAAGAACTTCATCAAGAAAGTAGAAAGACAGCCTACACAATGGGAATCAATATTTGGAAACGACATATCAGATAAAGGTCTAGTATCCAGAATTTATAAAGAGATTGTTCAACTCAACAATAAAAAGACAGCCAATCCAATTACAAAATGGGAAAAAGACTTGAACAGACACCTCTCAGAAGAGGAAATACAAATGGCCAAAAGGCACATGAAGAGATGCTCAATGTCCCTGGCCATTAGAGAAATGCAAATCAAAACCACAATGAGATATCATCTCACACCCACCAGAATGGCCATTATCAACAAAACAGAAAATGACAAGTGCTGGAGAGGATGCAGAGAAAGAGGCACACTTATCCACTGTTGGTGGGAATGTCAAAGGGTGCAACCACTGTGGAAGGCAGTTTGGCGCTTCCTCAAAATGCTGAACATAGAATTGCCATACGACCCAGCAATACCATTGCTAGGTATCTACTCAGAGGACTTAAGGGCAAAGACACAAACGGACATTTGCACACCAATGTTTATAGCAGCATTATTTACAATTGCAAAGAGATGGAAACAGCCAAAATGTCCATCAACAGATGAGTGGCTAAACAAACTGTGGTATATACATACAATGGAATATTCTGCAGCTTTAAGACAGAATAAACTTATGAAGCATGTAATAACATGGATGGACCTAGAGAACATTATGCTGAGTGAGACTAGCCAAAAACTAAAGGACAAATACTGTATGGTCCCACTGATATGAACCAACATTAGAGAATAAACTTGGAATATGTCATTGGTAACAGAGACCATCAGGAGACAGAAATAGGGTAAGATAATGGGTAATTGGAGCTGAAGGGATATAGACTGTGCAACAAGATTGGATACAAAAACTCAGAAATGGACAGCACAATACTACCTAATTGTAATGTAATTATGTTAAAACACTGAATGAAGCTGCATCTGACGTATAGTTTTTTAAATTTTTTTAATTTTATTCTTTTTAAATTTTTTTCTCTATTATTGTTTTATTTCTTTTTCTGTTGTCTTTCTATTTCTTTTTCTAAATCGATGCAAATGTACTAAGAAATGATGAATATGCATCTATGTGATGATATTAAGAATTAGTGATTGTATATGTAGAATGGAATGACTTCTAAATGTTGTGTTAGTTAATTTTTTTTAATTAATAAAAAAATTTTAAAAAACTGTTAGAAGAAAACGTAGGGAAATATCTTATAAATCTTATACTTGCAGGCACTTCTAGACCTTACACCCAAAGCAAGAGCATTGAAGAAATAAATAAATAAATGGGAACTCCTCAAAATTAAACACTTTTCCACATCAAAGAACTTTGTCAAGAAAGTAAAAAGACAGCCTACACAATGGGAGACAATATTTGGAAATGACATATCAGATAAAGGTCTAGTATCCAGAATTTATAAAGAGATTGTTCAACTCAACAACAAAAAGACCGAAACCCCAATTACAAAATGGGCAAAAGATTTGAACAGACACTTCTCAGAAGAGAAGATGCAAATGGCCAAAAGGCACATGAAGAGGTGCTCAACTTCCCCAGCTATCACAGAAATGCAAATCAAAACCACAATGAGGTATCATCTCACACCCACCAGAAAGGCCATTATCAATAAAACAGGAAATGACAAGCGCTGTAGAGGATGTGGAGAAAGAGGCACACTTATCCACTATTGGTGGGAATGTCAAATGTTACAACCAGTGTGGAAGGCAGTTTGGTGGTTCTTCAGAAAGCTGAATATAGAATTGCCATATGACCCGGCAATACCATTGCTAGGTATCTACTCAGAGGACATGAGGGCAAGAACATAAACGGACATTTGCACACCAACTTTATAGCAGCATTATTTACAATTGCGAAGAGATTGGAACAGCCGTACTATCCATCAACAGATGAGTGGCTAAACTGTGGTATATGCATGCAATGGAATATTATGCAGCTCTAAGACAGAATAAAGTTATGAAGTACGTAGCAATATGGATGGACCTTAAGGACATTATGCTGAGTGAGATTAGCCAGAAACAAAAGGACAAATACTGTATGGTCTCACAGATATTAGTGAATGAAGTTAGAGAATTTCCTTGGCAACAGAGACCATCAGCAGATAGAAATAGAGCAAGATCTTGGGTAACTGGAGCTGAAGGGATACAGATTGTACAACAGGACTGAATGTAAAAACTCAGAAATGGATAGCACAATACTACCTAACTGTAATTGTGCTGTCCATTTCTGAGTTAAAACACTGAATGAAGCTGAATGTGAGAATGATAGAGGGAGGAGGGCTGGGGGCACAAATGAAATCAGAAAGAAAGGTAGATGATAAAGATGAAATGGTACAATCTAGGAATGCCTAGAGTATATAATGATAGTGACTAAATGTATAAATTTTAAAAATGTTTTTCCATGAGGAAGAACAAAGGAATGTCATTACTGCAGGGTACTGAAAATAGATGGTAATTAATGTTTTAAAATTTCAACTTATATGTGAGACTAAAGCAAAAAATGTTTATTTGGCATAAAATTTGTATTTTGACTAGTGCATTTCCTAGTAAAACTTATGTAGACAGCTTAATTCAACACCATAAGTACATGGAACCTTGAGTAGGACATGAGACTTTGTGGGTTTGTCCAGAGTGATGCCCCAATAAATTTCAGAGTGATTTGAACACTGAATAAAAAAGTATTTGCAAAGTCTCCTTTGGGGAATGGTGAGAAAAGGGAAAAATTCAACTTCCCCAAGTTGAATTCTTGATATTCTCACAAGCAGTGTGGACAACCAAAGCAATAGGCTGAGCCCCCAGTCTTGGGGTTTATGCATGTGAAACTTAACCCCACAAAGGACAGATCAAGCCTACTTAAAATCAGGCCTAAGAATCACCCCCAAGAGAGCCTTTTTGTTGCTCAGATGTGGCCTCTCTCTCCAGCCAACACAACAAGCAAACTCACCACTCTACCCCTGTCTACGTGGGACATTACTCCCAGGAGTGTGCACCTTCCTGGCAACGTGGGACAGAAATCCTAGAATGAGCTGAGACTCAGCATCAAGGGACTGAGAAAAACTCTAGCATGAGCTGAGACTCAGCCTCAAGGGATTGAGAAAACCTTCTCAACCAAAAGAGGGAAGAGTGAAATGAGACAAAGTGTCAATGGCTGAGAGATTCCAAACAGAGTCAAGAGGTTATTCTCAAGGTTATTCTTATGCATTAAATAGATATCACCCTGTTATTCAAGATGTAATGGAGAGTCTGAAGGGAACTGCCTGAAAGAGTAGAGCTGTGTTTCAGTAGCCATGTTTCTTGATGATGACTGTATAATGATATAGCTTTCACAAGGTGACTGTTTGATTGTGAAAACCTTCTGTCTGATGCTCCTTTTATCTACCTTGTCAACAGACGAGTAGAACATATGGAATAAAAATAAATAATAGGGGGAACAAATGTTAAAATAAATTTAGTTTGAAATGCTAGTGATTAATGAAAGGGATGGGTAAGGTATATGGTATGTATAATTTTTTTTCTGTTTTCGTTTTATTTCTTTTTCTGAATAGATGCAAATGTTCCAGGAAATGATCATAATGATGAATATGCAACTATGTGATGATATTGTGAATTACTGATTATATATGTAGAACGGAATGATCAAAATGTTTGCGTTTGGTGGGTTTGTTTTTTGGTATTTAAAAAAAAATTTTTTTAATTAAAAAAAAGAATCAATTTGGTTATTGGTTTTCCTATTTCCGAAAAGTAAGTTTTTGAGATTTTAATTGGTATTGCATTGAACTTATAAATCAATTTAGGTAGACCTGACATCTTAACTATATTTAATCTTCCACTCCATGAACACAGTGTGCCCTTCCATCTATTTAGGT
Source organism: Tamandua tetradactyla (assembly GCF_023851605.1). Taxonomy (NCBI): domain Eukaryota; kingdom Metazoa; phylum Chordata; class Mammalia; order Pilosa; family Myrmecophagidae; genus Tamandua; species Tamandua tetradactyla. The sequence continues at coordinate 28,419,954 of NC_135342.1, forward strand.
CTTCTGTGATTTCTTTTAGCAGTTCCTTGTAGTTTTCTTTGCATAGGTCTTTTGTCTCTTTAAACTTATTCCTAAGTATTTTATTCTTTTGGTTGCAACTGTAAATGGAATTTGTTTCTTGATTCCCCCTCGGATTTCTCATTACTAGTGTACAGAAACACTAGAGACTTTTAAGTGTTGATCTTGTAACCTGCCACTTTGCTGTACTCATTTATTAGCTCTAGTAGTTTTGCTGTGGATTTTTCAGGGTTTTCAAAATACAGTATCATACTGTCTGTAAACAGTGAGACTTTTACTTCTTCCTTTGCAATTTTGATGCCTTGTATTTCTTTTTCTTGTCTAACTGCACTAGCTAGAAATTCCAACACAATGTTGAATACCAACAGTGATAGTGGACATCTTTGTCTTGTTCCTGATCTTAAGGTGAAATTTTTCAGCTTTTTCCATTAAGAATGATGTTAGCTGTTGGTTTTTCATATATCCCCTTTATCATATTGAGGAGGTTGCCTTCTATTCCTATCTTTTGAATTGTTTTCAACAAGAAAGGATGTTAAATTTTGTCAAATGCTTTTTCTGCATCAATCGAGACGATCATGTGGTTTTTCTGCTTTGATTTGTTGATATGGTGTATTACATTAATTGATTTTCTTATGTTGAGCCATCCTTGCATATCTGGAATGAATCCTACTTGGTCATGGTGTGTAATTCTTTTAATGTGCTGCTAGATTCGATTTGGAAGAATTTTTTGAGGATTTTTGAATCTATATTCATTATGATTGGTTTGTAATTTTCTCTTCTTGTAATATCTTTGTCTGGCTTTGGTCTTGAGGGTGATGTTGGCCTCATAGAATGACTTAGGTAGCCTTCCTTCCTCTTCAAATTTTTTGAAGAGTTTGAGCAGGATTGGTACTAATTCTTTCTTGAATGTTTGGTAGAATTCACATGTGAAGCCATCTGGTCCTGGACTTTTCTTTTTGGGGAGCTTCTTAATGACTAATTGAATTCCTTTACTCGTGACTGGATTGTTGAGTTGGTCTATTTCTTCTCGAGTCAATGTCAGTTGTTCATGCTTTTCTAGGAAGTTGTCCATTTCACCTACATTGTCTGGTTCATTAGCATAAAGTTGTTCATAGTATCTTCTCATTACCTTCTTTATTTCTGTGGGGTCAGTGGTTATGTTTTCTCTTTCATTTCTGATTTTATTTATTTGCATCCTCTCTCTTCTTCTTTTTGTCCACCTTGCCAAGGATCCATCAATTTTATTGATTTTATCAAAGAACAGAGAATCTGCAATCTGTAGGGCAGGCTGTGAAGCTAATGATTCCGATGGAGGGTCTGGACAAACTCCATAGGAGAGGCTCGCTGGCCAAAGCAGCAAGTGCTGGCCTGTCTCTTCTGAATCTGATTTAAAGGCTTCCAGTGATTAGATTAAGCATCACTCATTGTGGAAGCACTCCCCTTGGCTGATTACAAATGGAATCAGTGGTGGATGCAGCTGACATGATCATGATTTAATTCTATGAAATGTCCTCATACCAACAGACAGGCCAGTATTTGCCCAACCAGAAAAAAAGGTACTACCACTTGGCCAAGTTGACACATGAACCTGACCATGACACCTGGTATGTGACAGGTTGCTTTTCTCTTGCTGCTTCCAAAACTCTCTTTCTCGTTGGCATCTGACTTTCTGATTAGTAAGTGTCTTGGAGGATGTCTATTTGGATCTATTCTGTTTGGGGTATGTTGCACTTCTTGGATCATACTTTTAAGTCTTTCATAAGAGTTGGGAAATTTTCAGTGATGATTTCCTCCATTAGTCTTCTCCATCCTTTCCCCTTCTCGTCTTCTTCTGGGACACCCACAATATGTATATTCATGTGCTTCATGTTGTCATTCAATTCCCTGAGTCCCTGCTCATATTTTCCCATTCTTTTCCCTATACTTTCTTTTGCTTGTCAAATTTCAGATGTCCCTTCCTCCCATTCATTAATCCTATCATCTATCTTACTGATAGCCTTCATTTCTACACTCTTCTCCACACTTCTCTCTCTCCTGTCTTTTCTTATCTGTCTCTAGTGCTCCCCTTAGTATTTCTTGCAGAATCAGTCTCTTCATCACAAAGACTATTGAAATCTAGCACTGTAGGTTTCCATTGCTTTTTCATCTCTTCTATTGTGCCTTTCATTCTCATAAGTTCTATGATTTTTTTTCAGACTTTCAATTTCTTCTTTTTTCATCATCCCTTACCTTCTTTATACTGTCCCTAAATTCATTCATTTGATTTTTGATGAGATTTTTCCATGTCTGTTAGAACACCCTGAATTAATTGTTTCAACTCCTGTATCTCATTTGAATTGTTGGTTTGGTCCTTTGACAGGGCTATATCTTCAATTTTCCCAATATGATTCATTATTTTTGGCTGGCGAGCAGACATTTAATTTCCTTAATTAGTTTATTCTGGAGATTGTTTTCATTTTTTAACTAGGATTTTCTTGCTGGATGGTTTTGTTCTTTGACATTCAGTTCAGCTTATACTAGACCTCTAGCTTAGGTTTTAACAGATCAGAATTTTTCATTTATTCTTTTCTTGTTTCTTGCCCTGCCTGTATGGTGCCTTTTTTTTTTTCATTAAGAGGGTCTACTTAGGTATTATAGTCCCTAGTCAGATTTTCCCAGACCAGTCTGGCCTCCTCTCAGGAGGAAAGAGTCACCTGCATCAGTTTTCCCTGAAGGTGAGACCCAGCAGGTTGACAGACTTTCCCACGAAGCCTCTAGACTCTGTGCTTTTCCTATATGCCCAGTATGTGGCACTTGTCTGCCTGTGGGTCCCAACAACATAAAGTGATATTGCACCTTTAACTTCAGCAGACTCTCCCTGCTGGGGACATGGTGGAGACAGAGGAGAGGTTGTAGGCTGGCTTTAATTGCTTCAATTTTCCAGACCCTGAGGTCTGAATTCCTTGGGGGAGGGATTCCACCTGAGCTGGGCCCCACCCCTCTCCAGAGGAAGGCACAGCCTCCAGGGAATTACCTCCTTTCACCTGACCAGCCTCTTTGTCTCTCAAAAATCTTCATTCCACCCTTGCCTGGGGCAGGTGGAGCCTGAGAAGCCTTGTATTTGGATCTAGTAATTAAGCAGTAGAAACAAAGCAAAACAAAAAAATCCTTTGCAGAGCAGGAACCCTATTACCAGGGTTTGTTCATCAAGAGCTTAAGTTGGTACGTTGTTCTATGTATCTCCACGTTTTATATCCACCCCACTTATTTTTTTTTAAGGTCCAGACCTTTTCAAGTATTTTGTGCTGTCTGATTAAAAAAAAAAACCTGTTTTTTCTCTTTTTTTTTTCCCGTCAGCCCTGCCCGCTATGCACTGGGGGAAAAAACTAGTAACATTAACTTTTATACAAGGTTTATCTGAGTAGGGGGCCTATTTTTTTCTCTTTGAAGGCTTAATCTTTTTTTCCAGATTTATAACTTTTTTATTGTATCATATAACATATATACAAAGCAAAGAAATTAAAAAGCAAAGTTTTCAAAGCACTCTTCAACAAGTAGTTACAGGACAGATCCCAGAGTTTGTCATGGGCTACCAAACGATCCTCTCACATTTTTCCTTCTAGCTGCTCCAGAATATAGGAGGCAAGAGAGCTTAAATATATTTTTATCATCACAATTGACTTTTTTCCCTCTATTTTTTTGTGAAAAATAACACATATACAAAAAAGGTATAAATTTGAAAGCACAGCACCACAATTAGTTGGAGAACATATTTCAGAGTTTAACATGGGTAACAATCTCACAATTTTAGGTTTTTACTTCTAGGTGTTGTAAAATATTTAGACTAAAAGAGATATCAATTTAATAATTCAGCATAAAATATTTAGACTAAAAGAGATATCAATTTAATGATTCAGCATTCATATTTATTTGTTAAATCCTATCTTCTCTGTCTAACTCCACCACCACCTTTGATCTTTCCATCCCTCTCTTTAGGGGTGTTTGGGCTATGGTCATTCTAAATTTTTCATACTGAAACCAATATGGGGTAGGGATATGGAACTATGATGTTCTGGAGAGGGTGGGCTAGGTTTCAGGACTTCTCTGGACCAGGGACCCATCTGGAGGTTGTAGGTTTCTGGAAAGTTACTCTAGAGCACAGAATCCTGGTGGAATCTTATATATTACCCTAGGTGTTCTTTAGGACTGGCTGGAAGTGTCCCAATTGGGGTTTGGCAGATTATGATAGGTTGCAATATCTAACTGAAGCTTGCATAAGAGTCACCTCCCAAGTAGGCTCTCAACTCTATTTGGACTCTCTTTGCCACTGATAACTTTATTAATCACACTTCTTTTTGCCCTTTTGGTCAGGATGGAATTGTTGATCCCACTGTGCAAGGTCTGAATTCATCACTGTGAGTCATCAACCACATTGTCAGGGAGACTTTCCCCTGGATGTTATGTCCCATGTAGCAGGGAGGGCAATGATTCCACTTGCAGAGTTGGGCTTAGAGAGGTTGAGACCACATTTGAGCAACAAAGGAGGTCCTCCAGAAGCTTCTCTGCTATCTACATATGCTTCACAAGAATAAGCCTCTTAATCGAGGGCATGGCCCATTGATCTGGGTGTCTCTAAAGTTTGACACAGTTGTAGGGGATTCCCTGATGTTAAGGTTTAATACTTTCATATTCTTTCTCCTATCCCTCAGGAGACTCTGCCAATACTTTTTGATTATCTGCTTAATTTACTCTAGGATGTATCCAGGCATTACAATAGTCTATACAGGATTAAAGGACCTCTTTCTTATTCTGTGCTCCCTGTGTTTCAATTGTTCAAATGAGCTATACAGACAGGTTGAATTAGATTACATACTGCAGGAAATTTCAGTTCCAGACCAAATGAACCATTCTTCCAATTGTCTCAAACAGTATGTATGATTCTAAACTATAGACATTGTCTTCCTCACCCCTATGTTCTGAACTACTTTAACCCCAACTTGTTCAGCTCCATTCTTATCTCTAAATATCAGATAAAATAAATATCAGATATATATATATATATATAAAACAGCCTCTCAAAATCCAGAAATAATAATCACCACTCTGGACTTAATGTGTGTGCTCTAAAAGCTTATAATCTAGGCCCCTGTTTTCTTTTAAGCATTTTCTAAAGGTGACCATGCCATTCTTATTCTTTTGTTTCTGGCTTATTTTGTCTTTCCAAATGTCCCACATGCTTATTCACATCGTTGCATGCCTCACAACTTTGTTCCTTTTGCAGCAGCACAATCTTCATTCATAAGTATACACCATTGTTTGCCAATCTACTTCTCCATCAGTGCATCCTGCAGCCACCTGCATTCATCGGGCATCACGTTAAGGGCCCAAAGTCCACAGTCCATCAACATACTCAATTTTAAATAATTTCATTGTTCCCAAGAGAAAGAAAATCAATAAACACACTCTTGCCAAACAGGAAATCTAAACCTCTTCTTAACTCTTGTCCCTTCCCCCATTATTTGCCTCTGCTGTTGCTGCATCAGTGCTGATGTTTTCCTTCTTCTTTTTTTTTCTTTTTTTTTTTTTTTTTTTTTCTCATGGGGCAGGCACCTGGAATCAAACCTGGGTCTCTGGCATGGCAGGCAATAACTGTGGTTGCTGAGCCACCATGGCCCACCCTGATGGTTTCTTATTGAACTTAGCTCATAACATGCAATAGCTGTTTCCCCCTGTACCCTGGACTTAACCCTCTTTCTACAAGAATCATATCTTTGAAACAATTCTTGAGAGAGCTAATTCATATTTCTAGTGTTAATCAGTGAGACATGTATGTATATACACCCCTTTCAATCTTGTTCATCTTCAGTATGGTGACATTACTTACAGACCCACTAGGGAACCACCATCATGCCTATCTATTCCCTTTCAACCACATTAGCTAATGGTTCACCCATCTCTTGCTTCTATGTATCTCTAAGTCTCGTATATTCTATAATATAAGCCCCTGATCATACTTTCATGCTGGTGATAAAAATGGAATCACAATATCCTTTTGCATCTTGCTTATTTCACTTAGCATTATGTCCTAAAGGCTCATCTATTTTGTCAAATACTTCAGGACATAATTTTGTCTTACTGCTGCATAATATTCCATCGTATGTATATACCACGTTTTGTTGAGGCACTCATCTATTGCAGGGCATTTGGTTTGTTTCCATCTTTCAGCAATTGTGAATAATGCTTCTATGAACATCAGTGTCCCATTTTGTTCTTCTTTTTGAGCATGCTTTTAGCTATTTGGGGTTTCTTTCCCTTCCAAATGAATTTGGTAATTAGCTTTTCCAATTCTTCAAAGTACATCATAGGAATTTTGATTGGTACTGTGTTGAATCTGTAGATCAATAAGGGTGAACTGACATCTTAACTATATTTAGCCTTCCTATCCATGAACAGGGAAGTCATTTCACCTATTTAGATCTACCTAGATTTCTTTTAGTAATGTTATGTAATTTTCTGTGTATAAGTCCTTTATGTCCCTAGTTAAGTTCATTCCTAAATGCTTGATTCTTTAGCTGCTATTTTGAATGGAATTTTTTCCTTAACTGACTCCTCAGCTAGGTCATTGCTTGTGTATACAAATGTAACTGATTTTTGCACATTAATTTGATATCCTGCCATCTTGCTCTATTTGTTGATTGGCTCAAGTAACTTTGTTGTAGATTTCTCAGGATCTTCCAAGTATAGTATCATATTATCAGCAAATAACGAGAATTTTACTTTTTCCTTTCCTCAATTGGGATGCCTTTTATTTATTTGTCCTGCTTGATTGCTCTAGCTAGAACTTCTTGCACAATGTTGAATAATAGTGGTGATAGTGGGCATCCTTGTCTTGTTCCTGATCTTAGGGGGAAAGCTTTCAATCTCTCTCGCCATCGAGTTCCATGCCGGCTATCGATTTTTCATATACTCCCTTTATCACATTGAGGTAATTACCTCTGATGTCTATCTTTTGGATTGTTTTTATCAGAAAAGGATGCTGAATTTTGTCAAATGCTTTTTCAGCATCAATAGAGATGATCATGTGATTTTTCTGTTTTGATTTGTTAATGGTTTGCAATATTACATTAACTGATTTCCTTGTGTTGAACCATCCTTGCGTTCCTGGTATAAACCCCACTTGGTCATGGTGTATAATTCTTTTAATATGTTGTTGGATTCGATTTGCTAGTATTTTATTGAGAATTTTTGCATCTATGTTCATTAGAGAGATTGGCCATAGTTTTCCTTTCTTATAGCATCTTTACCCAGTTTTGGTATTAAAATGATATTATCTCCATAAATGAGTTAGGTAGGGTTCCCTTTTCCTCAATTTTATGGAAAAGTCTGAGCAGGATTGGCATTAGTTTTTTTGGGTTTTTTTTTTTTTTTTTTTTTGCAATGTTTGATAAAATTGTCCTGTGAAGCCACCTGGCCCTGTGCTTTACTTTGTAGGAAGATTTTTGATGACTGACTGATTCTGTTTACTTGCGACTGGTTTGTTGAAATCTTCTATTTCTTCCTGAGTCAGTGTAGACTATTTGCATGTTTCCAGGAATTTGTCCATTTCATCTAAGTTGTCCAGTTTGTTGGCATGTAGTTGTTCATAGTCTCCTCTTATGATTTCTTTTATTTCTTTAGAGTCTGTGGTTACACACCCCTTCTCGTTTCTGATTTTGATTTTTTTGCATCCTCTATTTTTCTTTGTCAGTCTTGCTAGTGGCCCATCAATTTTACTGATTTTCTCAAAGAACCAACTTTTGGTTTTATTGAATCTTTCTATTGTTCTTTTGTTTGCCCATTCATTTATCGGTGCTTTAATCTATGTTATTTCTCTTCTTCTATATGCTTCGTAGCTCGCTGTTCTTTCTTAAGTTCCTTCAGGTGTGCTTTTAAGCCCTGGATTTTTGTTCTTTCTTGTTTTTTCATTTGTTTGTTTCTGTTTTGGCATGGGCAGGCACACGGAATCGAACTTGTCTCCAACATGGCAGGTGAGAACTCTTCCACTGAGTCACTTGCCCTTTTTTGTTTTTTAATATAGGTATTTAGGGCAATAAATTTCTCTCTCAGTGCAGCAACTGCTACATCCCACAAGTTCTGATAAATTGTATTCTCATTTTCATTCATCCTGAGATAGCTACTGATTTCTCTAGCAATTTCTTCTTTGACCCATTGGTTGCTTAAGAGTATGTTATTTAATCTCCATATATTTGTGACAGTTCTTGTTCTTTGGTGGCAATTGAGATCCAGCTTCATCCCACTGTGATCAGAGAAAGTGCTTTGAATAAGTTCAATGTTTTTAAATTTATAAAAACTTGTTTTGTGTCCCAGCATATGATCTATCCTGGACAATGTTCCATGAGTACTAGAAAAGACTGCATATCCTTGTGCTTTGGGGTGCAATGATCTATATATGTTTGTTAGGTCTAATTCACTTTTCAAGTTACTTAACTTCTCTATTCCCTTGTTCATTTTCTGTTGGTTGGTCTATCTATAGAGAAGAGTGGATGTGTTGAAGTCTCCTACTATTATTGGTGAAACATCTATCACTCCCTTCAGTTTTGCCAATGTCTGTCTCATGTACTTTGGAGCTCCTTGATCGGACGCATAAACATTTAGGATTGTTATATCTTCTTGGTGAATTGACCCTTTAATTAGTACATAGTGTTCTTCTTTACCTCTTACAGTGTCTTTAAAGTCTAATTTTGCCTGATATTAGTATAGCTACTCCTGCTTTCTTTTGATTACAACTTACGTGGAAAATCTTTTTCCATCCTTTCACTTTCAATCTATTTGTATCCTTGCGTCTAAGATGAGTCTCTTGTGAGCAGAATATAGCTGGATTGTGTTTCTTAATCCATTCAGCCAATCTGTATCTTTTAATTATAGGTTTAGCACATTAACATTCAAAGTTATTACTGAAAAGGCATTTCTTGAGTCCACTACCTTATGGTTTTAATTTCATTTGTTAGATCTATATATTCTTTTCCCTCTTTCTCTTTGTAATCTTTAAATTACCCTTAGTGGTACTCTTCAATTCTATGCCCTCCTCCAGACCTACATCCCGTCTTTTTTTTTCAGCTGGCAGAACTCTTTTGAATATTTCTTGTAGGGCCAGTCTCTTGTTGACAAATTTTTTCAGGACTTTTTTGTCTGTGAAAACTTTAATCTCTCCCTCAGTTTTGAAGGATAATTTGGCTGGGTACAGAATTCTTGGCTGAAAGTCTTTTTCTTTCAGGATCTTGAATATATCATAGCACTGCCTTCTCACTTCCATGGTGTTAGTTGAGTAGTCTGAACTCAGTCTTATTTGGTTTCCCTTGTACGTAGTAGATTATTTTTCTTGCGACAATTTCAGGAGTTTCTGCTTCTCTTCAACATTTGGCAGACTGATTAGTATGTGTCTTGGGGAAGTCCTATTTGGATTTATTCTTTTTGGAGTTCATTAGGCTTCTCTGACTTGTATATTTATGTTCTTTATGAGGGTTGGGAAGTTTTCCCCCATTATATCCTCAACTATTCTTCCTAACCCTTTACTCCTCTCTTCTCCTCCTGGGACACCAATGATTCTTATATTTGTACGCTTTGTTTTGTCTATCAGTTCTCTAAGATCCAATTCAAAATTTTTCCATCTTTTTTACCATTTGGTGTTTTGAGTCTTCAAATCAATTATCCTGTCCTCTATATCACTCATTCTTTCTTCTTCTTCTTTTCAAATCTAATGTTGTGTGACTGTAGTATGTTTTTTATTTGGTCAACAGAGTATTTAATCTCTGTGATATCTATTTTTCTATTTATTCTTTCAAATACCTTTGTATGCTCTTCTACTGTCTTCTTGATCTCCATTATGCCATTTGCTATCCCACCTATTAAGTAGAGTCATATGAACATCTTTGATTAGTTGTTCACATCTGTGTCTCCCTGGTGTTTTAATTTGGTCATTAGCCAGAGCTATATCTGTCTGTATTGAGATATGCTTAGTGATCTCCTGCTATCTTTGTGGCATGTAAATATCTTGATTGATTTACTTTGGGAGTTGATTTCTTTCAGTAGTCTAAGGCCTTGTGTTTGCAGGATGATTGTACATCAGGGAGCAGGATACAGGGTATGGCACTCAGTGGAGTGATTTGTTTCAGGGCAGGTATAGGCGCAGGTTGGGGATGTTATGCTGATGCTTGTGAACGTGGGTGCCCAGTGGCCAGGGAGGATGTAGCTGTGCAGGTGCACCACTCTGGGGGGTGTAACCACGATGTGCACTGTTCTTAAGGCACAAGGCCCTTTGTGTGCATGCGTAGAGATGTGGCAGTAGGTTGGCTTTATAACTTCCTGGATTGGGGGCTGATGTGACCTGACGGGGCACAGGTCAGCACTTTCTCAGAGCTGGGATGTGTGGCTGAGGGCTGTGCACATACACATCCAAGCTCCAATTGTGGAAGCTGTAAACTGAGGTTCCCAGAGCTGAATGGCATGATTGGGGGCCCATGCACATGCATGGTTCTAGGAGTGTTGTAAACTGATGCATAGCTCTAGGAGTGCAATAGCCTGGGTATGGAGGTTAGTGCCCACAGCCTGTATGCGCCGGCAACAGCGTGCAGGGAACATGGAGAGGGAGGTAGTGTTCAGGAGGGGTGCAGGAGAGGTGGGTTGGGCTGCACTTGGGGTGGGGGGTGGGGCATGGGGCAGGTATGCGTACTGGGGGCGTGTGGGGTGGGAGTGCCTGGAGTGTGGGGAATGGAAGCGGGTGATGGGGTTCAGTGTGTGGAGTCTGGGGTGAGTCACCAGTCATGGGGCTACACTGGTGAGGGTAGCGCGCCCCAGGAACATGGCCTGGCTTACTTCCTAGTCCCTGGCTCCCGTCTGTGCACTCCTGTGGGCTCCGCGCCCCCGTATCAGGCTCCAGCTTTCTGCCACTCAGTTTCTTGGGCTCTGTGACTAGAGCTGCCCTATGTGGTGTAGAAGACTGTTCCAGGTCAGCCACACTCCCAAACCACCACCTCAGTTGCCCTCATGTCCCTTCTCTTGGGGCCTATTTTTTGTAGTCAGAATTTGTTAATTAATTCCACTATTGGAGCTTGGTTGATCTCAGCCCCTTGCTGTTAGAAAAGTCTCTTTCCTTACCCCTTTGGGAACCAGCCTGTGGGGAGGGGTGCTGGTCTCCGTGGCTTGAACAACTCACAGTTCTGGGTGGGATCGCAGCTGGTCCAGCTTGTCCAGACTGTTGTACACTGTGTGTCCAGTCACTGATGTGGCCTCAGCAGCCACTAATGTGGCTATTTACTAGCTGCTCTGGAGGATGAACTAAATTTCACACCTCACTAAATCGCCATTTTGGACGGTTCCCATCATTTCTCCTTTTCTCCATGCTACTTTAAAGGCTTTATCTTTCTCCTACATACATCAAATACATTAAAAAAAAATTTTTTTTTTCTGAATTGTTTTGTTTCTACTCTTAACATCTTTCTTTCAGTTAATTTTGAGCTAGCTATGGTCTGCATGTAGGAATGCAATTCATTTTTTGTATTGTGTTTCTGAGGTCTATATTTGACTGAATTATCTTCAGCTACCCATATACATAACAATTTCACCTAGATATATTTGTATGCATTTTCCTAATATTTTTTTAATTTTTTCTCTTTTCTGTATTCACCAACAAAAGTTCTGAAATTATAGTAAGTAAATGTGTGGTCTGATTTTACAAATTTGGGTAGTCTAACCATGTTTCTGACTTTAATGGGAATGCATCTCATATTTCACCAAGAAGCACAGCACTGGCTTTTAGCTTAATATATGAATATCCATACGTCTTGTTTATATTGGTGAACAATTTTTTTAAAAATCTCACTAAGAAAGTATCCTTGTACTGTTATTTTATAAATAGTCCCTTTTAAATCTCAAATTTTTATCTTTTTGAAATTTTTTCCATTCTATGGCGCTAATAATATTTTTATCTTGAATATGGCCGATTATATTAATAGATTCCTTTATAATGATCCTTTCTTTTTTTTAATATTGAGACATTGTCACACACGGTACAATTCATCCAAAGTACACAATCAATGGCTCACGATATCATCACATAGTTGTGTATTTATCATGATCATTCTCAGAATATTTATATCACTGCAGTAAAAGAAAAAAGAAAAACTGCATTCATCCTCTATCCCTTGACCCTCCTCACTGACCATTAGTATTACAATCTACACTTTTTTGTTTTTTACCCCTTATCCTCTGCTATTACTTATTTACTTTTGCATCCTTATTTTTCTACTCATTTGTCCATACCCTGGATAAAGGGAGCAAATTGATCCATTCTTGATTGTAACAGATAGAAAACCTGTTCCTTTCCAATTAATCTATATATTTTTTGCATCGTCAAATGAAATCACAAAAGAATTTTTTCCTAGAAGTAGATAAGCTGATTCTAAAATTCAAATGGAAGTATAAAAGTCCCAAAGTAGGTGAAAAAATTTTGATAAACAAAACAAGGTATCTGTGGAGTGACAGGAAAAATCTTATAACAATATAAGACTATATTGTTATAACAATAATCAAACAGGATTATTATAAAGTTACAGTATTTAAAACAATGTAAAAACACACACAGAGTATAGCAATGTTACAGATGTAGACAAATAGATCATTGAAACAGATGACAGAGTTTAGAAACAGAACCAAGCATGTATGATAAAGGTGAATTCAACAGAAAAGACCTATCTAATAAACAGTGTTGGTTTTCTACATTGAAACATAATTCCACTGATAGAATTATCAGAAAATCCCTACCTCACACTAATTATAAAGTTCATTTCTAGTTGTATTAAAGATTAAATATGAAAAGTAAAGCCATAAAAAGAGTATCTCTATAACCTTATATTAGGAAAGCTAACTTAGAGAAGACCAACATGACAACTCATAAACGAAGACTGTTAACTATTGATTTTCTTTTCTTTTTTCTTTTTGCAAGGGCAGGCACCGGGAATCAAACTTGGGTCTCCGGCATGGCAGGCAAGAACTCTGCCTGCTGAGCCACCATGGCCTGCCCAAATATTGACTTTCATATATTTTGAAAATTATTTTCTTGTATGTAAACATTTGTCATCTGCTAAATGTAACTATCCAAATTTAAAGTGTCAATACAATAAAAGATAAATTGTAAAATATAAGTGAGGTTGGAAGAATGTATTTGCATAAATTCAAATACAAAAGTAGACATTCTTAAAATTTCCATTTTAAAATAACAAGATAGATATAAAAACAACAACTAATATAAAGTGGATAAAACATATGAACAGGCAACTAGCAGAATTTGCATTTCTTCACTTATGAGCAGGATTCAATTCATACAGTGTCATATAGTATGGGCCTTAGCGTCAGACCATCTGGGTTTGTACCTAGCTTTAACAGACATTTAATGCACAAAGTTATATAAGTTCCTAATTTCTGTGGTTCACTTCTCATGTCTGCAAAAATTGAAAAAACAATATCTACTTCACAAGCTTTCTCATAATAATTACATGCAATTTCATAGCACATTATAGCTGGCACATAGTAGGTACTAAATAGAGCTATTATGTTTTTGTTGTAGAACATTTTTCCACCTGTTGAACAGGTATTCATATACAGATAAGAGCTATCATGGCATATATTTACATCCAGATTCTAGAATGAGTTTTGGACTACACACCAGAAACAGAGTCAGTTCATTTCTATTTGAGAGTCCATTTTTATTTGATAGTACAAACCAAAAGATTTGTCTCTGATATCTGGCAAGGACTGTATGAATTTTAGACAGCTAATAGCGTCCTATTCATAGATTACAACTCCTTTCACATGCTCTCCAGGTTTTTACTTTGCAAAGAAAATGCATGTGTGAGCTAATTATTAGAATCTTCTCATAAAAGATAGTCCTTACTCATCATTAAAAAAACATCTATCTGCAAATCTTAATGGTCTATTTCTTGTGACATTGTTACATCAAAATCTTTATCAGCCACCTGCATTTCTTCCAACAGCTTCATGTTTTTCACCCACATTTCTAATAGGATTCATTTTATGTACCCTGATCAGCAATATTCCCTTGTAGCTTATGGATTTCCTGTTAAACTAAAAAACCAGGTCAATGAATAGAGCCAACACATTCAAAATCCTTTTGAGATAGGAAAGGAAGACTATATAGCTAATAATAATAATACTATCTATCATCTGCTATGTGCATTTAACCCTCTCAATACTCCTATGGGTTAGGTACCACTATTATCTCCATTTACATATGACGCAAAAGAGCAAAAAGAGATTAAAAAGAGAGCCAGAAACTGTGCTCTTAATCAATGTGCCAAAAAAAGAAATATCTGGATGAGCCACATGATCATCTGGTCAAAAGAATTATATGTGTTTTTAAGAATGAGAAACATTTAAGTGGAAGAGCAAAGGGCAGTGAAGTGGGAAATTTTTAATATACAGGAATGTGAGGGATAGCTAATAGAGAAAGAGTCCATAGGTGGAAATAGAAGGAGTCAAGAGCAGAGGACAACAGGTTCTTTTAAAAGGATATCTTTTTAAAAGATGCATCTTCTGAGACCATACAAAATCTGGAAAGCTATGGATACCAGAACCTTGAGATTTTGCCAAGGAATATTAGGCCATATTTTGACTCAACTTGTATCAAAAGCTCAATTAAAAAAAACACACACACACACGGAAAATCATTTTAAAGACATAAGTTTCATTTATTCCTTCAGATAATTTAGATTTTTAGTCCTTGGCCAAGATAGATTTTTTAAAAATGGAGCTCAACAATTTAAAGAATTATGGAATTTTTTCAGAATTTATTTTTCACCTAGGTTCCAATAAAAAGCCTTCTTTTCTGAGAGAACTATTAAGCTGTTTCCTCAAAAACAGTATGAATGATGAAATGAATGTTGTACCCAGTTTGCTTTGCTTCTCCAGGTCACATTCAAATTTGAACTCAACTTTAATAAATGTGTGTGGACTTTTTCCTGAATATCCATATCCCAAATTTCCTCTGGTTCTAATCTTCTACTTGTGTTTTTTCCACACTCTGATTTTCATCTATTTAGTTATTTCCCAAATCACTGTGTAAGTTAGGGTAACCCACTGCATCTGACCTGCAAAATAAGGCAGGAAATAAATACGGACTCAAAACTTACAAGAGACTTGGTCATATCCTCTTCTTCCTTGGAAAGATCAGAGTCATGAGAATGCCAAGCTGAGGGAAGAGAAATAGAACAGGTTTTTTTCAGAGCTCCAGATAAATGAGTAGAAATCTTCAGCACTAGGGGGCTACTAGGTGCCTTATGGGTGAATGATCCTCAGAGCCATGAATAATGTTAACAACCACCAGGTTATGGAAACAGTGAAATGTACATGGAAGGCTTATTTAATCATATGCAATCCAGTGGCGTATCTGGAGGGTGAAGTATATGGCATCCAATGAATCTATCAGCAATACAGTATACCCCTAGGTTCTTGCTAATTTATTTCTAGAATCTTATCCTAAGTACATAACAATAATTACCACAAAGATTCAAGGATTAGGATATTCTTTGTGGTGCTATTTTGAAGATAAAGAATTTGGTAAAAATCTTAATCAGAGATTTGTTATAGACATTGTGGAACATTTTAATGATGGGATGAAATGCAGTCATGAGTCTAATGACATTTTAAATTAACTTAATTGGTCTATATTTTACCATAAAAAATTTAGGGGCAGGCAGGCCACAATGGCTCAGCAGGCAGAATTCTCGCCTGCCATGCCAGAGACCTAGGTTTGACTCCTAGTGCCTGCCCATGCAAAAAAAAAAAAAAAGAAATGTAGGGCCTCCTGGTAAAATAACAGACTGATGCCTGGATTTATCTCCATTTGCTCCCCAAAACAACCAATATAAGGGAACATAAGAGGGCATCATATCACAAGAAAAAATACTTCAGTAGATAATGTCAACAAAATTTTTGAAGCAGGAGAGCGGACAGATTAGCAAACCAGAGGAAGCTTGACTTAAATCGGAAGAGGAGGTGAGGAAGCTATGGCAGAACCCAGGAAAGGCACATTACAGAGACTTAGGTACTTTTGCATATAAGCATTTTCAGTGGTGCTAAACACCAGAGAACTGAGTATAAAATGTTATAAACACCTGTTAAGACCATGTGATGTCCTCTTTCATCTCACACAGCTTAGAAACATTTCACCTACCCTCGCAAAAAAGTTAGAGATTTTTTCTTCAGAAATCCTGAATGAAAAAGGCTCGGGATTTCAGGCATACCGTAGTCAGATGAAGATAGGTTTTAAAAACTATAGAGTAAATATTGAAAAATGAAGCCCCTCCCCCCACCTATTCTTTCTTTTGTTTGCTACCCATAAAGCTGGAATCTTGACTTACAACCTTTAAGCAAAATCCAGAAGAACTTTCCCCTGGGGAAACTGACTAGCCCTAAAGAAATTGTCTACAGAGGCTGACATTTGATCAAACTCCAATGAAACACCATACTGGGAGGAAAGACAAAGGATAGTGTGTATTTATGCTGGGTTGGGCATGAGGGAGATGAGGAAGGGGTTATGTAGTGAAAGAAATATAAAAATCACCACTGTCAAAAGTCAATATGAAATATCTAAAACTGAGATATAAGGCATCAAAACTAGGAGAATGTTACTCAGAAATACGGAGTTGAATACCAGAATATCTGAACAAAAACAGTTCAAAGTGGTTCCTCTGGGTAGTAGAAACAGGGTACTACTAGGAGGGATGATACAGATTTTTTTGTTTGTTTGTTTTTAGTGGCACTTAAAAATATTTAAATGGATTATTTGAGAAAAATAGAAATTACATTTTAAAAATTCATTTAAAAAAGTCAAACAAAAGTCAATAGTCAAGTAAATACATTAGAAAACAAATGTCTATTCTGAATAGTCAATAATACTATTCTGAATAGTCAATGTACTTTCTTGATTAAGAGTACTGAATTTCCTAACTCCTTTTACTCTCTCTGCCCCGTGAATGCATGGCCTCTCTCTCCTAAGCTCTGCCCTATCTAAAAGCCACCTCACCCCTCCTTTCCAACAACTGGGTCAAACATTTTATTGTTCCACAGCTACTGGTGATTTCTGAAGGTTGAGATGTTATTTGGGCCTTGCTTGCTCTGGGCAAGAGGGTTAAGATAAGCTGAAAAGCCAGTAAGTCCAAGGTCCACTCCTAGGACTTTGCAACATGTGGCTTGTAGGAAGTATCTCTCCGTGATAGATATCTGTGCCTACGGCTTCCTTCTATTCACACCACAGAACTGTTTTCTCTATGTGGACATAGGACCTATGAGTTTAGGACATAAATCCAGTTTACCTGAGGCCTTTTCACTCGACCCCTGTGATAACCAGTCTCAAACATGGCTCCCCAATAAGCACTGTGTTTTGGTTTTCATGTCTTTGGTAGGTCCCTCCCATGCCAAATAGGACTGACTCATATAACTAATAGGATATTGCAGAAATGACAGTGTGTGACTTCCAAGGCTTAGTCAAAAGAGACATTGTGGCTTTTGTCTTGTGCATTTTTGGTTCATGGGAGAAGTCAGTCATCATGCCATGAAGATGCTCAGCCAGTCCTATAAAGAGGCTTCCTGCCAACAGTTAACACTAACTTGTCCACCATCTTGGAAGTGAATCCTCTAGCCCCAGTCCAGCTTTCTGATGACTGCAGTCCCATCAACATTAAGACTGCATGTGAAACCCAAGCTAGAATTACCTGCTAAGCTATGACCTGCACCACACAGAAAATGTGAAATAATAACGCTTATTGTTATTCAAGTCACTAAGTTCTGAGGTACTTTGTTATAAAATAATAGATAACTAATTCAGCCCTCAACACTTCCCTTCCTTCCCTGGAATTCACACTCTCTGGAGTCACTGACCAAGGATACTGGATGCAGAGAATAGGAGGAATCTGTAAGAAAACTCAAAGACTTAGCAACCCAGGTTGAACCAAGTACTCAACAGAGACACCAAGAGTCTAGAAACAAAGTGAATACAATAATGATGTTCATACAATATCTGCTCCTCAATTATCTTCTGTATTATCTTCTGTGAGTATAAAGGTATAGACTCAATGAAGGAATGGATATAAAGTTGTCAGAAAACACTCAGATTTACAGCAACTCCAGATTTAGAGTAAAAAAGTAGTTGCATTAAAATCCCAGCTATTCCATTTTCTATCTGAGTTACCTTGGCAACTGAGATATAATAGAGTTGCATTAAAAGTTCCAGATTCTTCATTTGAAATGAGAATTATACCATATACTAGATGAATAAATAAGTTTGAGTTTCAGTAAACGTGCATGCTAAAAATTCAAGACTAAGACTAGATATTGAATTAATAACCTCCAAGCTAGTGGAGACAGCAAAAGGGATAAGGTAAACCTGTACAATAAAAAGGCATAATAGAAAATAAGAAATAAAAATAAAACATAAAAATAATATATATCAGCAATTACAATAAAGGTAACTGAATTAAACTCACCTATTAAAATACCAAACAGGATAAATAGGGGAAAAGCCCAGCAATTTTGTTCTTTACAAGAGAAAGACCTGAAACATAAAAAAAGGGGGGAGGGGGATTGGAAAATGAAATTCCTGGAAAATACACACATTAAAAAAAAAAAAAAAATGACAAGCAATGTTATCAGCCAAAAGAGAACCTGGGCTAAAAAGCACTCACAGGATAAAGAGACATGTTTTTTAATATGGTACATTGGAATGTCAGTGTAATTCTTCACTCCTCTCTAACAAGATTATACATCCACACACTCTCTGCCATGCTCTCCTACTGTGGGTACAATATACTTTCCCACCCTGTAGATTGGCTACATGACTTGCTTTGGCTAATTAATATTAGTGCACTCGGGAATTAGAAGTTTAAAGAAGTTAAAAAGATCATTCAAATGATCTTGGGCTCTTGTACTCTAGTGATCTACCATGAGAAAAGCATTATTCTGGTAACCCCTACTCCCATAGCCAAAACTCAGAAAGAACAAATGTGGAACAGATGTGAACCCATTCTGAACCTGAGCCACGACAGCCAAGCCCAACTCATATCAGCTGAACAGAAGAATAAATGTTTGCTGCTGTACGCCACTGTGTTTGAGGGTAGTTATCATGGCAACAGCTAAGTAATACTCATTATAAAAGAAGCAAGCCACAAACAATGAGATAATAATGAATCTAGGAAAATATCAACAAGGAAGAAGGCCAAGCACTGTTGGGAAAAGAAAGCAGCAAAGGAGACTTAAAAAGAATTATCTAATGGTGAGAGGGAAGGGTCACTAGAAAACCAAATACAGAAATGTTTTTCAAGGAAGCGTTACCAACTACATCAAATGTTACAGAGAAGTGAAGTAAGAAAAGAACAACTACACACATCAGGATCACACTCACACACACATACACCAAGCACTTCATCATAATCACACACAGCTACAAATATTATCGTGATAAATACAAACAATCATACATATCATCACAATGACTCACGCCATCATGCACACATTCACACATACCATTCTCTCTCATACACCCAATCAGACACACACACACAAACACTTTTCCCACCAGTTTCTTTCAGACCACACCGATTCCCACAGCTGCTATTCCGGCACTCAGGGACCCCCTTAAAGGCTCCGCCCCGTGGCCGTGAGGCCACCCTTATTCAGGCCGCTCCAGCCCTTCCTCCCCACAGCCAGTGCGGGCGTCAGCGTCACCTGCAGGAAACGCTTGAAAGCGCGTCCCGCGTGCAGTTTCTAGGTGGCTTAGTAAAGGCGACACGAAGGCAAAAACGGCTGCCAGTTGTAGGTAGCGGCGAACCCTCCCTTAGAGCCCGCCTCCAATCCACAGGTCCACCGCCAAACATCATTTCCCAGGAGGCCTGCGCGGCCCGATTCAACTTCCGGCTAGGGCGCTATCACGTTTCCTACGGGGAGAGGGGCGGAGCCCGGTTCGCAGAATAGGTTCAGCCCCAAGCCATACTGAAGAACTCCGAGAAAAGGCTGGATGCTGACAAGTGAAGAAACAGACATTTAGGTTGGGTCCAGGTCAGGCGCAGAGAGGAATTGGCCGGCCGTAACCATCTTGTCTGCCGAAGTTTCTGCTCCAGACCACATTTCCCAAAGGGCCCGGCGACCCAGTGCTCTTCTCGCAGGAACTTGAAGGGTTTGTCATTCCTGGCGGGACCGTTAGATCCCTGATTGAGTTGAGCAATCGCAGGCGGCGAGGAACTGGCTCAGCTCTACAGCTCTGACCCGAGGAGATCAGGAAGCCTGAGGTTAATAGACCTAAGGACGGTGTGGAGCTGGGGCCTCGGACCTGTGCTGGTGGGGTGGCGAGAAGAAAGGGAGCGTAGGATTGTCTGTGAGAAGAGATTGCAGGGGAGATAGGACACCCTTATAGCCAGCCTTATGTGCCGACATGGGATTCCTGCGATTGTGAGAATGTGACTATTTGTGTCCCGTGGTGGGTGTGTAATTGGCCATGTGTGACTAGTTCTGTATTGTACGATGTGACTATGCCTGTCCCCCTTTAAAGTATGACTGTGCCTAAATATATTTGTGGGTCTGTGGGGGGTCGGGAGGAAGTGGCATGAAGCTCCTTTCAACTGTGTGATTGTGACTCCGGAACTCTTTCTCCGGGAGACCTCTGCGACATCTTGTCAGTTTCTGGCCCTGAACGGCTGTGACCTCACCCTTTCCCTGAAACACTCAGATTGAATAGGATGATCCATTCTCTTCTGATCCCCATTCTGTGGTGTGGTGGTGATGGGGCTGGGGGTGACCTCTGACCTGAGTTGGCTCACCAAGAAACAGTCGCTTTCTCCTGCTACACTTCTACCGTTCTCCATTTTGAGGGGCCCAGAAGAGGAGGGAAGAATGCATGATGAACTTCTACAAGCAATGTCCAAGGTATGTTGTGATTTCCTCTTTACTTGCCTAATGAAAGTAGTTGCTTAATTAAAATTACGTCATTTGATTATAGGTTCCGTAATTTCTCCATTGGACAGAAGCATAGTTGAGCCTGATATTAGAACCCAATAGCTTCCACTGCCTAATGATCATTTATTTGGAAATTGGCCCCACTTCTGTAGGCTCCTTTCTTCTTTTTAATACAATATTATGATTTTGAAATTAAAACATGATTATTTTAGAAGTTTTGGGAACACGGAATTACCAAGAAGAAAATAAATAAAACCAACTACTCAGAAATAACCAGTGTTAATATTTTGGGATATTTCATTACCTTTTCCAAAATCAAATTATACTTCATTTACTGTTTTTATAGCTTATATTTTCACTAAAAAGGGTAGTAAATTTTCTCCCATGACATCAAATAAGTACCACTTTTCAAAGATACCTATTTCGTTGTATGAATGACCTATGGTTTATGTTTTCTTCTTTGATGGCACAATATGTATACATGCAATAATTGTGTAATACAAATATGTATAGTTTAACAAATAATTATTAAGGGAATTCTTAAATAAACTCAGATCTGTAGTGTCAGACTTAAATCTTTGACAAATGTGGTAGGCAATTATTAATTGGTCTGTGTGTGTGCATGTCTGTATATATACTTTCACTGTTTTTCTCTTGGGTTATCTCACTGATTCGTAAGAGTTTATTGTACAATCTGGGTTGGGTCCTTTATTATATATTTTTGCTATTTGGGTTGACTTAGCACTTCCTTTAAGGTAGTTTTATGAGCATATATCCTAATTCTAACAGTCAAGTTTATGATTTTTTTTCCCCATTCTGGCGAGTGGTCTGTATATCGTATTTAAAAATGCAGATATTTTCCCATATTTATACTTATAGTTTTACCTTTCCCATTTAGTTATTTTACCCACCAGTAGTTGACTTTTGTGTAAGGTAAGGATCAAAGTGTTTTATCCCATGTGAGTACCCACTTTTTCTCAGTACTGTTTATTGGAAAGCCGGTATATTCCTACTGCTCTGCAAATATACCCAGTGTCTATTTGTGCATGGGTCTGTTTTAGAACTCTCTATTTCTTCCTTTGATCTATTTGTATGTCCTGAGCCAGTATCATAGTCTTGGTTACTATGACTCCTCTCCTTTGAAGGAAATCTGTCTTTTCTTCCTCTGCCTGTTTTAAAAATATTCTCTCCATTTTTAAAATTTTTCTGTTTTAATATAGTGGGACTTTAGTGTGCATTTTTTTAATTTTTCCTTTTTGGATTTGTAGGGATTCTTGGGTCTGTGCATTGTTATCTTTTATTAGTTCAGAAAAATCTCAGCCATTATCTCTTGAAATATTGTGCCTGTCTCATTCTTTCTTTTCCTTCTCAGGCTCTAGTTAAACATAGGTAGAATTTCTCATTCTTTACTTTTTTCTTTTTGATATTTGGAGTTGATACCTAAACTGCAAATCAAAGCAATATTAAACAAAAGAAACTTGCCTCTTCTCAGGAGGGAGCTATGGGAATAATCCTGGGAGTTTTAGGATTATTCTCTCAATAGTAGAAATGATTTTATTCAGTTTGTGTTTCAACATGTCTTATCTTGGGGAACTCACTAAATCATCATAGGCTACCCATGTACCTTACGATTCTCCTACCTGAAGATGAGAGGCTACAGGGGTAATGTGCAGGTATACCTTGTTTTATTGTGCTTTGCTTTATTACACTTCACAGATACTGCCTTTTTTACAAATAGAAAGTTTGTGGCAACCCTCTGTAAAATATGTCCATCAGCAACCAATTTTTCCAACAGCGTATACTCACTTCATGTCTCTGTGTCACGTTTTAATTAAGATGTACATTTTTAAGACATAATTTACATTCAGTGGATTACAGTATAGTATAGTCATAACTTTTATATGCCTTGGAAACAGTAAAATTTGTGTGGCTTACTTTATTGCAATATTTGCTTTGTTGGAGTGGTCTGAAACCAAATCCACAATATCTCCAAGGCATCCCTGGACTCAGAGTAGGGGATAGTATTTTCTCAAGGTATAAATTTGGTAATCTGAATTAGCTTACTCTCAATTTAAAAATTGTGAATATTTGTTACAGATATAGAGGAAATCAGGATAAGAATCAGTTTCCCCAAATTTATTGAACTTTAAAGTTTCTATATTTGAATTTCTTTAGAAAATACCATGTCTTTCCAATCCATTTTCCTGTATCAGTGTCCACACATAGTATATGATTCCCCTCTCCCATCAGCCTCTAATTATATTCACAATTTCTATAGTGAAGATTATTGTCCAATATTAATGGAAATAACTCTAGGGAGGTAGTATGCTGTAGTAGAGAATACTTTTTTCTTTTTTTAAAATATTTTTATTGATAAAACTTAACATACAAACATTCTTAACATTTCATATATGATGTATAATCAGTGGTTCACAATATTATCACATAGTTGTGTATTAATCACCATGATAAGAATAAATTTTAAAAGGAATAAAATGAAAGTTGCTTACAGAAGCTAACCTAAAACTTAATCACTAAATATTTGAAGCATTCCCAGTAAAATCAGAAAAAAAGGCAAGGATATACACCATCACCAGTACTATTTAACATTGTTCTGGAGGTATTAACCAAAAGAATTAGACAAGAAATTTTTCAGATGTAAAATAAGTGTTGGCAAGGATGCAGGAAAATAAGAACACTCATGCTTTGTGGATAGGAATGTAAAATGATGCAACCACTATTGAAAACTGTTTGGCAATTCCTCAGAAATTATAGAATTACCATATGACTCAGCATTCCCACTTACAGGTATATGTGCAAAAGTATTGAATGCAGAGATTTGAACATATTTGTATACCAGTGTTCATAGCAGCATTATTCACAATAGCCAAAATATGGGAGCACCCCAAGTGTCCATCAGTGGACAAATGGATATATATAAAGTGGAATGTTCAGCTGTAAAAAGAAATGACGTTCTGAAACATGCTACAACATGGATGAATCTTGAATTCATCATGTTAAGTGAAATAAGCAAGACACAAAGGAACAAATATTGTATGTTCTCACTTATATTAAATAACTAAAATATACAAATTCATAGAGACAGAAGGATCACAGGGTACCACGGGTGGGAGTGGAAGTGGTGTATAGGGAGTTAATACTTAATGGGTATCAGAATTTCTGTTAATGGAAAAGTTTTGGTAATGGATAGTGGTGATGGTAGCACAACATTGAGAAAGTAATTCCCACTGAATCATGTACTTGAGCATGGTTAAAATGGGAAAGTTGTGTTTTATATATATTGCCACAATAAAAATAAAAGAAAACAATCATTAAACTTTCAACTTAAAATAAGTATGTATGTTATGAACGTTGGTGTTCAAGTATCTGCACAAGTCCCTGCATTCAGTTCTTTGGGATATACCCTACAAATGGCATTGCCAGGTCATATGATAATTCTGTCTTTTCTGAGGAATTGCCAAAATGTTTTCCATCGTGGCCGCACCATTTTGTATATATTCTACTATCTGGCAAGGCTAATCTTCACTCAATAAGTTTTGTTTTAACAAAAATATTCTGCCTATTCTGGCTTATTTTGCACATGAGCTTTAGAGGCAGCTTATCTGTTTCAAGGACAGAAGAAATAGGTGAAAATCTGCTTTTAAAAAAATGATTTATTGGATGACAGCCACAACCATTCTGTCGATGGCTGCATTTGTACTACATAGTGGAGATGCATAGTTGTGACAGAAACTGGTCTGCAAATCTAAAATAATTTCTTTTGAGAAAAAGATTGCCAACCCTTATACTACTTTGTTAAAATGTTTTTTCCTTTTATTGTGATTTCTCATAGCATTTGATTAACTTAAGAAGTTTTGATATATTTCTAATGTTGACTTTTGCTTTCTTAGAACATGGTTTATCCTTCTATTTGTTTATAGTTCCTTTTGTGTTCATCAAGAACATTCTAAAACTTTCTTCATGTAGATGAGGCATGTGTCTTATTGAGGTTACTCTTAGGTATTTTTCTTCTTTTTAGTAGCTATTCTAAATGCTTTTTTCCCCCAATGTATCTTCTATCTGTTGTTTATATACATGGAGTCTTTTGATTTCTGTATCTTCATTTTGCACCAAGCTACTTTCCTGAAGTCTCAATACTTTTGCTAGTTTTATGTCTGTAACAAGATATCGAAATGTGCCTCACTCTGCCAGTTTTTTGGAGGCCTGCCAAACAGATCTGGACCATTTAGGCAGGATTTGCAAAGTTGGTGACTAAAAACTGGTTTTGTGATCCTTACTTTAAGCCTACCTCAAGGGTTTTTCAGAGGTTGGAAAGAATGAGGACTGTCTGTAGGTAGAAGCCTGTTTTTGTAAAGTTGTTAGTATACTATGCATTTCTGTCCCATAAGAGAAATGAGGGTGCTGTGAATGGAACCTCTTCCTTCAGTGTGCCAGTGCAATAACTTCTGATAGCAGCTACAATGCAATTCCAACATTAACTATCCAGAATTAGGTAAAACTCCACAGGTTAAGGGTACCATCCCCACAAACTGCTTTTACTTCAGTCACCACCAGCAAGTTTGGGAGCTCCTCGGCTACCTGCATTTTTGACCCACTGGCTACAAATTCAGGGGTTCCCACCACCACCTCAGGTTTGATAATTCACTAGAAAGACATAGAGAACTCAGGAAAGCACTATATTTAACAATTATAGTTTTCTAGCAAAAAAGAATACAAATCAAAGAAGCTGAAGGAAGAGATGCATAGGACGAAGTCTGTCAGAACCTAAAAGGCAAAACTTCCATGTGCTCTCCCTGTGAAGTCAGAATGCATCACCCTCCCTGCACATCAATGTATATTATCACTCATGGAAGCTTGCCCGAACTTCGGTGTCCAGAATTTTTCTTGGGATTTCCTCGTGTAGGCATGATTGATTGAATCAGTATCCACCTGATTGAACTCTTATCTCCAACCCCACTCCCTTATCTGGAGGATGGGCTGATAGGACATGACTCAAAGCCCTAACTCCCTAATCACGTTGGTTGATCTTTCTGGAGTGGCCAGCCCTTCTTTCTAAGACTACCTGGTGTGGCTGGTCCCACTCTTGAGTCATCTCAGGTTAACAACTAAATTGCATTGTAGCTGGTGTCAGTAGTCCTTTGTACCCAGAAACTAGGAAAATTTATAGTTGGAATGATGAATAATTATAAATACGATCATCCAAAGGCATAAGTTGAAAACCATAAAGCCAGATCTGCCCAAACAAAATGTCTGAACATGAAAGGTTTATTCAGTAATACCTATATTGTGGAAAATTCTGCCACTAATAAGATTATAAAATTAGAGAATTTGCAGTAATAGGGAATAATTCTTACAAGACATAAGAATTTGAATGTGCTCTTTTCTGAGTGATATTTTAAATTAATTTTGCATTTTAAAAATTCAAGGAATGTTAAAAGACATCAAAAAATGTAAGGGCCCTGTTCCACTACCCAATTCCACACCCTGCCCAGGTGACTACCCACTGCTCTTCTTGCTATTTCTCTTCGCAGTTTTCCTATATTTCCAATTAATAGTTCTATTTTGCTACTTTTAATACACATTTTCTAGTGACTTTCATGCAGGTTAAGGTAGACCGAGATTTCCCATACCATGTTCCTTATTCCCTGCCCTTGCCGTAGAGTTATATCACAGTTTATCTTCAAATCACTGATTAGGACCTGTCTTGCAAAGATTGTTTATCTGAGCCAAGTATTGCCTGGGCCCCTGGCTTCTTTCTAGTACAATTTTTATATTTCTGAGAGTAAATTGCCTTGCCTGTTTCTAGGTATGTGTTGTTAATGTTCTTTGAAATCCTCCAACATTGCTGTCAGTTGCCTATCCATATTTTTTATACCATTGAACATAGCTCATTTTTCCTTGGAAGCCTCTTCTGTCCTCCCCTTCTCAGATGTGACTCTCTAGGTCTGCTCCCAGAAGTTATCCTGGGACTTGCCTTTTACAATTATACTGAAACTTTTCCTTTACCACTCTAGTATTAGTTGTCCAGTTTCTGAATATAATACCTTTTCTGTTTCTTAGTTTACTCCCTAGTTTTGATGAAGCACACATATTTCCTATGTAGCTATTAAGAAAAGCTACATAGAAATAATTTTATCATTCTTTACAGATCTAGAAATGTCTTGTTCAACTTTCAAGCTTGTTAATTTGGGTTTAGAATTCTAGGCCAGACTTTAATTTCCTTTGTAATATCAAAGGAATTGCTTCATTTTCTTCTTATTTCAAGTGGTACTGTTAAGAAGTCTATTGCCATTCTGACTTCTGGAATGTTTTATATGATCTGCATTTTCTTCTTGGAAGCTTTTGGAAAGCTTTTTTTTGCTTGATATTCTGAAATTTTTTTCTAAAATATGTCAATTTTTAAAGTTCATCACTTTTTTTCCTTCCTTGGGGTTTAAAGGGGAAAAGAAAAGGAAGAAGAAACTCACATTTATGAAGATTAGTATGTGCCAGGCATCAAGCTGGGTGCTTGCTACCTCATCTCTTTGGAAAAGTCTACTGGTTTGTATATTCCTATATGTATTTCTCTATACACAGGAGATATATCTTCTATTATATAATAAGATTCAAACCCCTTCCATTTGCTCACTAATCTCTGTCCTCTCCTGCAGAGCCTTCCACCACCTCCTCTACTACCATCTTTTTCTTCCCTGTTTCCATTGTGAAAGTATATTTGTTGTTTCAGGGGTCAGTGATGTTCAGGAATGTGTCCGTAGATTTATGTTGGGAAGAATGGGAATGCCTGGACTCTGGTCAGATGGTTTTATACAGAGAAATGATGTTCGAAAATTATAGCAACCTGATTTCAGTGTGTAAGGATAACTATCCCCCCAAATTCAAAAGTCTACCCTCGAGAATGTCTCCTTCCATTATGAATTATTCATTTCAAATAACCACCTGAATTTCTGCTTCCTATTCACAAAGGAATGGTTTGAGTTGAAATGGAATGGAATAGTTAGAAATGGGCAGCTCCAATGGGATGCAACTGAAGCTTCATCTTCTCCCTCTTGCTTTGGTTCTTCCTATAGTGGCATCTTTTCCTTGATCATCAAGGTACCAGATCTGATTTCTGGAATAGCAACAACATAACCATTCCCTATGTCTTTTCTTGTGAGCAGGACTTTCCAGTTCTAAGCCAGTTGTGATCTCCTTATTAGGACAAGGAAAAGAGCCCAGGATGGTTGACCGAGAGCCAACAAGAGGCCTATTGTGGTAGTTAGGTTCAGGTGTCAAGTTGGCCAGGTGAAGATGCCTAGTTTTGTTGCTGTGGACATGAGCCAATGGTATGTGAAGCTCATCTGTTGCTGATTACATCTGCAGTCGGCTAGGAGGCATGCCTGCTGCAATGAATGATGTTTGATTTAATTGACTGGAAGCTTAAATGAGAGAGCTCAACATAGTATAGCCCAAGTAGCTCAGCATACCTCATCTCAGCACTCGCAGCTCAGCCCGGGCTTTTGGAGATGCAGAAAGGAATCACCCCAGGGAAAGTTGTTGGAACCCAGAGGCCTGGAGAAAAGACCAGCAGAGATCACCCTGTGCCTTCCCGCATAAGAAAGAACGTCAGTTGAAAGTTAGCTGCCTTTCCTTTGAAGAACTACACATTTTTAACGAAATAAGTTCCCTTTTATTAAAAGCCAATCCATCTCTGGGTTGTTGGATTCCAGCAGCTAGCAAACTAGAACACCTATGTTCAAGTAAGTGACAGGTGATCTATTTTGAACATGATGCTTATTTTATCCTCTTGTGAACTATTAAATTGTAAAAGTATTTCTTAATGTATAATTCTGGTCTTTAAGGGCTAAGTTCCCATAATGACCATATCTTCATTCATTCTATCAGTTCTCACAGTTTATAACTTCACAAATACTGTTATATGTTTCCTTTGTTAGCTCTTAACATGCCATCTCACTTTTGGTATGCATTTTAAATGCAATTTGTAATTTCCATTTTGATATTTTTGTTACAAAAGAGTCATTTAGGTATTTTTTTTATATTTTCCTCCTAAGATTAAAACCAAAATGAGAATAAAGGAATCAAAACTGAGATATCTTTTGTACCTAAGCTAGTTTTCACATCTTGTTAAAACTAATGCACGTCCCATTACATCTGTGCTACATCCCTTTTTAACTCTGTAAAAACACAAAAATGAATCTATTTGTTTATATTACCCAAAGGTGTAGCCACTCTAACATAAAAATGAGGCATATATATTAAATAATGGCAGCATACATATTAAAACCATCCTTGGGGACCTATGCTTTAACACTTTATGTTGGCAATTATCAAAGTTTCCAAAGATTATCCATTAATTATTCTCCAAATCTTAAAGTTAACTAAGAATTTTGGCCATTATGTTTAAGCTAATATACTACAGAGTAACACTGTTGCTTTCAATATAAGAAAGTTTGACAGAATTATAATTCAATTTAGTTTAACACAATTTTAATTTTTTATAATCTTTAATACTTTATACAGATAAAGTGGGGGAGAAGATATATAGCTATTTTTAAATAAAATTTTTAAAGATATCTGGTTTGATGGAGGATTCACCTTAATCCCTTAAAACATGGATTGTTAAATTTAAAAACATATTTTTTGAAAAAGCAATTCTGATGTATTTTTTGGAGAGGAAGGGTTATTTATTATTTTTTAAGGGTAGTGTAGTCAAAATATTAGAAGACCTCTGTATCTACTTTCATGCTATGACAGCAGATGAATAGCAAACAAAGTGGAAAATATTTGCCATCTATTTCTTTTCAGAAAAGTTGGCCAGCCTCTGGTCTATATGAACCAGTCAGACTAGAAACCCTTTATTTATTTATTTATTGGTGGCAACTTTATTGAGATATAGTTCACATGCCATACAATTTGCCCATTTAAAGTATACAATTCAGTAGTTTAAAGCATTTTTACAGAGTTGTGCAACCATCACTATGCTCAAGTTTAGAACATTTTCATCAGCTCAAAAAGAAACCTGATTACCCTAAACTCTCAAACCTTCCCCAGCTATAGACAACTGCTATTCTAAGTTCCTATCTCTGGATTTGCCTACTCTTTAGACTCTCATACAAATAGAATCATATAATATATCCAGTTTGTGACTACCTTTCATTTAGCATATGTTTTCAAAGGTTATCCATGTGGTAGCATGTTCATTCCTTTTTTTATTTTTTTTTATTTTTTTAATTTTTTTTTATTACATTGGCAGGGCACCGGGAATCGAACCCGGGTCCTCGGGCATGGCAGGTAAGCATTCCTACCTGCTGAGCCACCGTGGCCCACCCCATTCCTTTTTTTAATAGCTGAAAACATTCCAGTCTAAGATACATGACATTTTATTTATCCATTCTTCAGTCAGTGGACATTCAGGTTGTTTACACTTTGGGGCTAAATGAATAATCCTGTTATGAAAATTCATACGGCCAAGTTTTTTATGGACATGTTTTCGTTTCTCCTGGGTACCTATCTAGGAGTGGAATTGCTGGGTCATAAGGTAAATTTGTGTTTAAACATTTAAAGAATTTTTGGCTTCTTTTCAAAAGTGGCAGCACCATTTTACTTTTCTACCAACAGGGCATAAGGGTTCCAATTTCTCTATATCCTTTACAAGTTGTTATTTTCTGTTTTTGAATTATGGCCATCTTCATGAATATGAAGTGGTATCTCATGATTTTGGTTTATATTTCCTTAGTAACTAATGATTTGAAGCATATTTTCATGTGCTTATTAATAAGTCCTTTTTGTATGCCCTTTGACAAAGTCTTTATTCAGATACTTTGTCCGTTTTTAATTGGGCTTTTACTATTGTAACTGTTCTTTATATATTCTAAATACAAGTGCCTTTTCAGGTAATAATGATATACAAATACTTTCATTCTGAGTTGTCTTTTCATTTCCTTGATGGTGTCCTTTGAAGCACAAATATTTTTAATTTTGACGAAATCCAATATTTCTATTTTTCAGAACTCCCTTAACTTAAAAACCTTTTAAAATCAAATTTATTAATACCTTTCAAACATAAGAAAATATTTCAAAAAGTTTTTCCCAATTAAAGACACAAAGAAAATTTTCAACTTTAGTTACAACTTTGGCCATGAGTCGTAAACAAAGAACTCAAGAGTTTGCCATGCCAGATCTCAAATGTCTGTTTTTTATTTCCAGTAGGTGTAGAGTATTACAAAAAGACCAACAAGGAAAATTAAAAAAAAAAAAAGTCCATCATCTATTCAACAGAAATCATCAGAAAACCAAATTACTAATCGTGATAGTATACCAGCCTTGCAAAAACTAGAACTAATGCTAGATTTGGCCCCCAGAAAAAACAAAACAAACACTGGGACACAAGGGGGTGAGAGAAACAGAGAATGAATAAAAGTAGACTTTTATTGCTGCTGGGACTTATTTTACTATCCAAAAAAAGAAGACCTGCTTGGACTTGAGAAGCACTTGATGTACTCTTCTTAAGCAGCACACTTTAATTGACTCCCACAAATGAGTCAATTTGGAAATCTCAGGGGAAGCTTCCAAATTCTCAATATAATTTTCAAAAGTAAAAACATGGCTCTTTTATGAATGTATATTAAGCACATTTCTAAGATTCATTTAGCAAGAATGATGTCAACAAGATTGCGGAGTAATAAGCTCCAAATGCATACTCCCTTCCCATAGAAACCAAAAAAAAAAAAAAGGTAGAAACTGTCAGAAGCAGCTTTCCCAGATAATATTTCTCTGGAAAATAGTCAAAGATAAACAGCAACCAAATTTGGTTTGCTGTTTACCTTTGACTATTTTCCAGGGAAATATTATTTCCAGGGAATACTGTTCATTTGGTTTTTTAAAAACTAGGAAAGCTGTGTGGTGCTTTTATGTGGCCTGGTACCACGCTTCCCCTGGCTCAGATGTGTCCCCAGAACAGGTTCCTGGTATCTGATTACAGAAGAAAGAGAGCACACTTACTGCAAAAATTTAATTATGTTTGTGTATCTGTTTCAACCTGTCTGATGGCTCTCTGAAAGACTGACCCAAGGCACTCTTAAGTTTCACCTCACCTGGAATTCACTCAGAGCAGAAAACCAGCCTGAAGTGACTTAGAATTGAGCAATCCACAGCCACTTGGGGCAAAAGATTGTGGTGGATACATAAATACAGTGCTTGGACTGGGATAAAAGACAAATTGGAGACCATGACTTTTTTTTTTTTAATTTTTGGATAGAGAGTGTTTAAGACACCCAAGACATTTGTGCATACTGGAGAACTGAAAGCTACCACATGTCCAAGGCAAGACACAGTCTCTGAAAGACCCTCAATGTTCATGTCAGACTGTAAGTTCAATATAACCTACGTTAAACATTGAAGGAAAGCCTTGACACAGAGCCAATTTACACCACAGCCTTCAACAATCAAAAACAAAAGCAAAACAACGAAAAAGCAACAATGGAGCAAGACTCTGAAAAGGGGGAAATAGCATTTCCTGAGTTAGCTAAGGATGCCCAAACATCAATAAAAAAATCAAAAGTTATACAGAGAAACAGGAAGAGATGACCTATTTAAAGGAGAAAATAGTCAGAAATTATCCTTCAGGAATTGTAGACATTGGAATTACTAATCAAATGTGTTGTCAGCTTTCCTAAATGAGCTCAGTGAGATAAAGGGTTAAAAATGGAAAAGGAGCTAAAGATAATCAGAAAAATGATACAAGAAATTGCAAAGACAAATTTTAAAAAGGAACCAAACAATTCTGTGTGGAGGAAAAGGAAATGTCTTCAGATAGAGTATGGTGGCGAAGACATGTCTATAATTAGGCAGCATCGTATAATGTGTGAATAAAACTGTTTAAAAATGAACAGAGAGACAATTGGACTTCTGGGAAGATGGCTGACTACAGCAGTTTGAGATTAGCCCTGCTCCATGGAAAGTTAGAGAAGGGACAGGAGAGCGACTGAGACAGCAATTTGGGACTGCGGCTGGCCTGAGAGAGCCCTCAGCACCACATATGGGAGCCCTGGTTGCAGAGGCCAAGGAGCTGAGAGGCAAAAAGTGGAGCCAGGCGCGGAGCCCACAGGAGTGCAGGGACAGGTACACAGGGACTGTGTTCCTTGGGAGCACTACTCTCTCCGTTACAACCCCGTGTCCAATGACTCACCCCACATCCCACACACCTGAACCCTTCACCAGCTCCCATTCCTCATGCTCCAGGTGCCCTGACCCCACCAGCCTCCAGTGCACGTATCAGCCCCATACCCGTACCCCACGTGCAGCCCAACCCACCTCTACACCCCTCCCAAGCACTACCTCCCCCTCCCTGTTCCCTGCGGGCAATTACCAGCATAGAAAGGTTGCGGGCACTAACCTCCATACCTAGAATACCCCCACCTATAGTGTTGTACAGCCCTCACCCTGCCCTCCCTGAACTCAGCACATCTATTTACAGCACTCCCAGGCCCATGCATGCACACAGGCCCCCAATCACGTTATTCACCTCGGGGAACTGCACGTTACAGCAGTCCTAAACCCGCTTAGGCACACAGCCCTCCTCCTCACTTCCCAGAATGAGAAAGTGCCAACCTGCAGAGCTGGGTCACATCTGCCCCCAATCCACAAAGGGTAACGCCGAACTGGTGCGTCAGCTTTATGCATGTGCACAACGGGTCCCATGCCTTAGACCGACACACACCAGGATTACGTCCCCCAAACTGTACAGCTACATCCTCCCGGGCTGCTGGGCACCCACATTCACAAGCACCAGTGTAATATCCCCAACCTGCACCCATACCTGCCGTGGACAAATTACTGTACTGAGTTCTTCACTGCGTTCTCTGTTCCCTGCTGTACAATCATCCCACAAACACAAGGCCTTAAACTACTGAAAGAAATCAACTCCCAAAGTAAATCAATCAAGATATTTACATGCCACAAAGACAGCAGAAGATCACAAAGCACATCATAGTGCAGTCAGATATAGCCCTGGCTAATGACCAAATCAAAATACTTGAGACACAGACATTGGAACAACTAATCAAAGATGTTAGTACAACTCTACTTAATTAAATAGGATAGCAAATGACATAAAGGAGGTCAAGAAGACAGTAGAAGAGCACAAAGAGGAATTTGAAAGAATGAATAGAAAAATAGCGGATATCATATAGATTAAAGGCTCTGCTGACCAAATAAAAACATACTAGAGGCACACAACACATAAGAAATAAGTGCTATAGAAGACAGGATAATTGACTTCAAAGACTCAAAACAGCACATGGCAAAAAAGATGGCAAAAATTGAATGGGAACTCAGGGAAATAATAGACAAAACAAAGCACACAAATATAAGAATCATTGAAGTCCCAGAAAAAGAGAGGAGTAAAGGGCTAGGAAAAGTACTTGAGGATATAATGGGGGAAAACTTCCCAACCCTTATAAAGGACATAAATATACAAGTCAAAGAAACCCAAAGAACTCTAAACAGAATAAATCCAAATGGACCTTCCCCAAGGCATATACTAATCAGTCTGTCAAATGTTGAAGATCAGCGGAAAATCCTGAAAGCAGCAAGAGAAAAACAACCTACTACATACAAGTGAAATCAAATAAGATTGAGTTCCAAACACTCAACTAGCACCCTGGAGGTGAGAAGGCAGTGGTATGATATATTCAAAATCCTGAAAGAGGATTTTGAGAAAGAGAAAGAGAAAGACTTCCAGCTAAGAATTCTGTACCCAGTCAAATTGTCCTCTAAAATTGAGGGAGAGATTAAAGCTTTCACAGACAAAGAAGTCCTGAAAAAATTTGTTAACAGGAGACTGGCCCTACAGGAAGTACTAAAAGGCATTCTGCCAGCTGGAAAAAAAAAAAGGCAAGAGAGGGAGGTCTGGAAGAGGGCCAAAATTGAAGAGTAACACTAAGGGTAATTTAAAGAATGCAAAAAGAAAGGGAAAAGAATATATAGATCTGACAAATAAAATTAAAAAGTTAAGATGGTGGAATCAAGAAACACCTTTCCAGTAATAACTTTGAATGTTAATGGACTAAACTTGCCATTTAAAAGATACAGATTGGCAGAATGGATTAAGAAACACAATCCAGCTATTTGCTGCTTACAAAAGACTCAGACACGAGGATACAAATAGATTGAAAGTGAAAGAATGGAAAGAAATCTTCCATACAAGTTGTAACCAAAAGAAAGCAGGAGTAGCTATACTAATATTGGACAAAATAGACTTTAAATATAAGACATCATAAAAGATGAAGGACACTATATACTAATTAAAGGGTCAATTCACCAAGAAGATATAACAATCATAAATGTTTATGCTCCCAATCAAGGAGCTCCAAAGTACGTAACACAGACATTGGGAAAACTGAAGGGAGTGATAGATGTTTCAACAGTAATAGTAGGAGACTTCAATACACCACTCTCCTCTATAGATAGAACAACCAGACAAATCAACAAGAAAATAGAGAAGTTAAATAACCTGATAAATGAATTAGACCTAACAGATATATCCTATTTGGTGAAGGTGTGCTTATTGCTTTTCTGTCTCTTGAGAACAATGAAATTATCTAAAACTGAGAATGTTGATGGACTGTGGACTTTGGGCCCTCAAAATGATGCCCAATGAATGCAGGTGGCTGAAAGATGCACTGACAGAGAAGTAGAATGGCAAACAATGGTGTATATTTATGAGCGAAGGCTAAGCTGCTACAAAAAGGAACAATGTCATGAGGCATGCAACGATGTGAATGAACATGTGGGACATTTGGTGAGACAAAATAAGCCAGAAATAAAAACCAACAATGGTATGGTCACCTTTAGAAAATGCTTATAAGAAAACGGGGGCCTAGATTATAAGCTTTTAGAGCAGACACATTAAGTCCAGAAGAACCTGAAAGAGATAAGAACGAAGCTGAACAGGTTGGGGTTAAAGAAATTCAGAGCATAGGGATAAGGAAGACAGTGTCCATACTTTAGAGCCACACATACTCATTGAGATGAATGGAAGAAAGGTTTATTTGACCTGGAACTGAAATTTTCTGTAGTACATAATCTAATTCAACGTATCTGTATAGCTCATTTGAACATCTGAAACACAGAGAGCACAGAATAAGAAAGAGGTCCTTTAATCCTGTATAGATTATTGTAATGCCTGGAACATCCTAGAGTACATTAAGCAGATAATCAAAAAGTATTGGCAAAGTCCCTGAGGGAGGGGAGAACGAGTATGAAACTATTAAACCTTACCATCAGGGTATTCCCTGATACTGTGTCAAACTTTAGGGACACCCAAATCAATAGGCCATGCCCTCAATCATGAGGCTTACTCTTGTGAAGCTTATATAGGTACTTATAATTACCTACAGTCATGCCTAAGAGTTACTTCCTTAGGCATGCCTAAAAGTTACTTCTGGAGGATCTCTGTTGTTGCTCAGATGTGACCTCAGTCTCTCTAAGCCCGACACTGCAAGTGAAATCATTGCCTTCCCCCCACGTGGAACATGACATCCAGGGGTGAAAGTCTCCCTGTGATGTGGGAGAGGACTCCCAGGGATGAATCCAGACCTGGCACAGTGGGATCAACAATTACATCCTGAGCAAAAGGGGGAAAAGAAGTGTAATTAATAAAGTATCAGTGGCAGAGAGAGTTCAAATGGAGTCAAGAGGCTACTCGGGAGGTTGCTCTTAGGCAAGCTTCAGGAAGACCCTGCTACCTATCAAAACCTGCCAACTCCCAACCAGGACCATTTCAGCCAATCCTAAAGAACACCAAGGACAATTTATAAGATTCCACAGGAGTTCTAGGCACTAGAGTAATTTTCCATAAATGTACAACCTCCTTGTGGGTCCCTGGTCCAGATAAATCCTGAAACCTAGCCCAGCCTCTCCAGAACATCAGATAGTTCCATCTCCCTACCCCACATTAATGACGGACACTTTCAATATCAAAAATTTAGAATTGCCATAGCCCAAACAACCCCAATGAGAGATACAGAAAGATCAAAGGTGATGGTGGAATTATACATAGAAGATAGGACTTAACAATTGAATATGAATGCTGAATCATTAAATTGATCTCTTTTAGTCTCCAGTATTTTAGAACAGCTAGAAGTAAAAACCTAAAATTGTGAAATTGTAACCCCCGTCAAAGTCTGAAATATGTTCTACAACTAATTGTGCTGTGCTTGGAAATTTATAGCTTTTTTGTACATATATGTTATTGTTCACAAAAAAAAAAGAAGGAAAAAAGTCTATTGCGATGATAAATTATATAAGCCCTGTAGCCTCCTATATTCTGGAGCAGCAGAAGGAAAAATGTGACAGGATCGTTATCATAGCCCATGACAAACTTTGGGATCTATCCTGTAATCACTTTTTGAAGAGTGCTTTGAAAACTATTGCTTTTTTATTTCTTTGCTTTGTGTATATGTTATACTATACAATAAAAAAAAAGTTTTAAAAAATGAAGAGAAACAAGTGCTAGAGAAAGTGTGGAAAAGAAATGTGCCTATTCACTGTCAGTAGGTAAATGAGAGGTTTAGCCCCTTGGAGGGCAGTGTGGTTGTTCTGCGAGAGGCTAGGGGTGGGTTTGCCATATGATCCTGAAACCCCATTGCCCCATATATACCTGGAGGAACTGAATATGGGAACATGAATTGACATTTGCACACTGGTGTTTCTGGCAGCAGTGTTCCTGATCCGCAGTGAATAGAGGTGGCTCTAAGGGTACAACGATTGAAGAAAGGAAGGGGAAGCTATGGTGTACACATACAATGGACTACTGAGTGGCAGCAAGAAGGAATGATAAAGAAGGATGATAAAGTTGTGAGGCATGCAACTAGAAGAATGTTGAATGAAATGTCAGGAACAAAAGGACAAATATTTTTATCATGCCTCAATCATATGGACTAACTATAATATAAAAACCCAGTGAACTAAAGTCAAAAGTATTAGTTGTCATATTGGGGCTTATTGTAAAGGGTCCTAGATTATAAACTCTTACAACAGTCACATACATTCAGGCGATGAAACTGTTCTAAATTCTGAGATACTGAGCTGTTTGTAAATAACAGGGTCTTTTCCAGAAAGTTTCAGTTACACCTGAGACTCAGAGTTAGAGCTCTGAAACTAAGAAAGCCAGCAGGACCCCATGTTCAGAAACTTTAAAAAATTGAAAAAGTGATCAGACCTCGAGTAGAGACATGACTGAAGCTGATCTGGATAGGACTAAGGTATATCTGAAGACTGGATTAAGGATGATATCATGCACGTTTTAAAATTTCAACTTCGTTAATGTCTGCTGCTAAGGTTTCCACTACAGATGCAAGAAAAAAGGTCCTCACTTTCTGTCTGTCTGATTGTGACAGTCAAGATTGAATAGGGGAATACAAGAAAGTCTGAAAACATGGGGAAGGGAAAACAATCTTTGTAACTCAGAAATAAATTTTAGATAGCAAATAGCCTTTTTACTCCACCAGAAAAAAAAAAAGTCACCTTCTGTGATACTAAAGGGAGAGATGTTTATTTGGTGCAAAATTTATATTTGGGGTAGTGCATTTCATAATTTAACTTGTATGGTCAGTTTAGTTGAACACTATAAGTACATGGAATCTTGAATAGGGCATGCAATTTTTGTTGGTTTGTCCAGGTTAGTGTGATGCCCCAATAAATCCTAGAATGATTTGGGCAGTGAATCAAGAAGTATTTGCAAAGTCCCCAAGGG
Source organism: Tamandua tetradactyla (assembly GCF_023851605.1). Classification (NCBI taxonomy): domain Eukaryota; kingdom Metazoa; phylum Chordata; class Mammalia; order Pilosa; family Myrmecophagidae; genus Tamandua; species Tamandua tetradactyla. Next base: position 28,458,742 of record NC_135342.1, read on the forward strand.
GGAATGGGGAGAAAGGAGGAAATATTCAAACTCCCTATTGGAGAATTTCTGATATTCTCACAAGCAATGGAAACAACCAAATCATAAAGCATTCAATCTTGAGGTTCATCCCTATGAAACATTTCTGCAAAGGATAGGCCTAAGAGTCACCCCCATAGAACCTCTTTTGTTGCTCAGATGTGGCCTCACTCTCTAAGCCAACTCAGCAGGTGAACTCACTGCCCTCCCTCCCCTGTGGGATATGACTCCCAGGGGTGTAAATCTCTCTGGCAACATGGGACAGAAAGCCCAGGATAAGCAAGGGCCAGCATCAAGAGACTGAGAAAGCCTCAACCAAAAGAGGGAGGAGAGAAATGAGAGAAAATAAAATTTCAGTGACAGAGATTTCAGAGGGCCGAGAGGTTATCTTGGAAGTTATTCTTATGCATTATATAGATATCCCTTTAGTTTATGGTGTGTTAGAATGGTTGGAGGGTAGTACCTGAAACTGTTGAACTGTTTTCTAGTAGCCTAGATTCCTGAAGACAAGTGTATAAAGATATAACGTTTACACTGTGACTGTGTGATTGTGAAAACCTTGTGTCTGATACTCCTTATATCCAGAGTATGGACAGATGATTTTTAAAATGTGGATAATAAATAAATAATAGGGAGCAAAGGGTAAAATAAATTGGGTAGATGGAAACACTAGTGGCCAATGAGAGGGAGGGTGTTCTAGTTTGCTGCCTGCTGGAATGCAATATACCAGAAACAAAATGGCTTTTAAAAAGGGGAATTTAATAAGTAGCTAGTTTACAGTTCTAAGGCTGAGAAAATGTCCCAATTAAAACAAGCCTATAGAAATACTCAATTTAAGGCATCTGGGGAAAGATACCTTGGTTCAAGAAGGCCGATGACATTCAATGTTTCTCTCTCAGTTGGAAGGGCACATAGTGAATATGGCAGTGTCTGCTGGCTTTCTTGTGGCTCTACCAAAAAAGGACTCTCTCCAAAATGTTTTTCTTTTAAAGGATTCCAGTAAGCAACTCCACCTTCAATGGATGGAGACACACCTCCTTGGAAATCATCTAATCAAAAGTTACCACCTCCAACTGGGTGGGTCACATCTCCATGGGAACAATCAAAATGCTCCCACCCAGCAATATTGAATGAGGATTAAAAGACATGGCTTTTCTGGGTCCACTGCATATTCAAACTGGCACATTCTACCCTTTGGACCCCAAAAAGACATGCTCTTTCCAAATTCAAAATACATTCATCCCATAGCAATGTCAGAAATCCTTAAACCATCTCAGTAGCAATACAAATGAAATACAAACATTAGAAACAGTGCAAACTACTATCAAAGTTACAGGCATGGTCTGTTCTAAAGCAAAATTCTCCTCTGGCTCTGGACCTGTAAAACTCAGGACACATTATTTACTGTCAACATATAAAAGAGGAACATTCATAGGATACATATACCCATTTCCATAGGGAGGAAGTAACACAAGGATCACTGGACCCACACAGTTTCAAAAACCCACAGGGCAAAGTCCATTAGATTTCAAAGTCTGAGAGTCATTTATCCTCAGGTCTTTAGAAAGCAGCAGTCCCACCCTTTCCAAGGGCCTATGCAGAGGCCCGCCTCTCTCCGAATGCAACCTTGGGGGACATCGGGGAGGCCAACTTTTTCTTGGCTCCACCCTCTCCAAGGATTGGGGCTGCACCCGGGCTGTCTTCCATCTCTGGGGCACATGCTCAACCCCTCCATGTGGTGGCAGCCAGGCTGTCCCCAAACCCCAAGGAATGTGCTTCATCTGCTCAAGGCCTGAGGTGACATGACTCTTCACTGCAACAAGTTGGAAGGCCCATCCTCCGCCTTTGGGGCAAACTCACCCTCTCCATGGGTTTGGGTGGATCTGCTCTCCTGGCCCAAGGCTTCTTGACTTCAGACCTCAGCCTCCATGGCTTTGCCTCTGAAGTTATTTTACCTTCACGTGTCCCTTCTCTGAACCCCTCAGTGCAGACTGGCAGCGACTCTGTTTATACAGGTCCCACAGCACTGTCATTGACTTTCTATGCAGTAGCCTTGGATCATGCCCATCAGACATGAGTTTCCACAAATCCTTCCTGGATAACTCCATGTCCAATCCTGACTTTCTCTGAAATGGCTGACTCGTTCCACATCTGACCAAATCCTCACATGGAGCACTATTCTCTGGGGTGTCCCTTCCCAGAAGCCCAGAATTTTCCAGAACATCAATTTCTGGTTTCTTTTTACTCAAGAGTTCAGTTTTCAGCTCTTCTCTTTCCTGTCACATTTCGCTATAAGCTGTGAGGAGAAACCAGGCTGCACTTTTGATGTTTAATTTGGAGATCTCTTCTGCTAAATATCCAAGTTCATGGCTTTTAAAATTTGCCTTCCAGCCAAAGCCACTAGTCAATTTTGCCAGATTTTCTGCCATTTGAAAACAAGGCTCATTTTCCTTCCAGTCTTTAATAACACACGCCTCATTTCTCTCTAAGGCTTTATCAGAAGTGTCTTTAGAGTCCACATTTCTGCCAACAGTCTCTTCAAAGCATTCTAGGCCTTTTCTATCAAGCTTCTCGAACTCTTCCAGAATCTTCCCCTTATCCATTTAAAAAGCCATTCCAACATGTCTGGTATTTGCAAACCTCAGCAGCACCCCACTCTCTGGTATCAAAATCTGTTCTTGTTTTCTGCCTTCTGGAATGCAATATACCAGAAACAAAATGGCTTTTAAAAAGGAGAATTCAATAAGTGACTAGTTTACAGTTCTAAGGCTGAGAAAATGTCCCAATTTAAAAAAAAAGTCTATAGAAATGCCTGATTTAAGGCATCTGGGGAAAGATACCTTGGTTCAAGAAAGCCAATGACATTCAACATTTCTCTGTCAGCTGGAAAGGCACATATGGCAGTGTCTACTGGCTTTCTTGTGGCTCTATCAGAAAGGGACTCTCTCCAAAATGTTTCCTTTAAAAAAGGGATTCCAGTAAGCAACTCCACAGCTTCATGGAAATCATCTAATCAAAAGTTACCACCCACAATTGAGTGGGTCATGTCTCCATGGGAACAATCAGAATGTTCCCACCCAGCAATATTGAGTGAGGATTAAAGGACATGACTTTTCTGGGGTCCACCACAGATTCAAACTGGCACAGAGGGGTAAAGTGTATAGTACATATGAGTTTTTCCTTTTTTCTTTTTATTTCTTTTTCTGGAGTGATGCAACTGTTCTAAAAAATGATCATGGTAATGAATACACAACTATGTGAGGATATTGTGAGCCATGGATTGTGTATCATGTATAGAATGTATATATGGGAATATTTCTCAGTAAAAAAAATAAGGAACCAATCAAATTCTGGCACTCAGAAGCACAATAACTGTGATTTAAAAATACTTTGGAGACACAGACTGGTGTATAACACTTTTCTGGTGTTATATACTCCAGAAAAGCCATGTCCTTTTTTTCCGGATCAAATCTTGTGGAGGTAGCCATGTCTCTTTTAATCCTGATTCAATATTGTGGGGTGGAAACCTTTGATTAGGTTGTTTCCATGGAGACTGACCTACTTAATTGTGGGTGTGACCTTTGATTAGATTACAACCATGGAGATGTGGCGCACCCAATTGTGGATGTGGCCATTTGATTAGATTGAGTTACTCCACCCATTTAAGATGGGTCTTAATTAGTTTACTGGAGTCATTTAAAAGGGAAACCACTTTGGAGAAACCTAAGATGCAGATGCTTGGAGAACAGCTGCTTCAGAGCTGACAAAAATGCAGACATTTGGAGATGGTTTAGAGTGCTGACAGAGCAGATGCCTAGACGGGGATATTTGGAGATGCAGTGCCTAGCACACATCACCATATGCCTTCCCATGAGATATCAAGCAAACAAGATCCCAGAATTTTATCCAGAAGAGCTAAGTGAAGGCCCACAGATGCTTAGAGAGGAAATCACTGGCATAGAAGCTGGAAGCAACAGAACTGAGAACAAGAATCAGCAGACACAAACCACATGCCTTCCCAAGGGACAGACATCGGCCTTTCTTGAGTCATGCTATGTTTATCTGAATGTCTTATTTTGGACATTTTTATGGCCTTAGAACTCTAAACTTGTAACTTAATAAATTCCCCTTTTAAAAGTTGTTCTGCCCTTGAGATCCAAGATGGCGGCTTAGTAAGGTACATGCGTCTTAGTTCCTCCGACTCCAAATCAACTAATAGGTGAACAGAAACAGTACAGAACAGCTCCCGGGGCTACAGCAGGGAATGGACACACAGCGTAACCCAGTCTGGGCTGGCTAGTCTGACTGCGAAACTCGGCTGCGGTAAGTGAGATCCCCGAGCGGCACGCGATTTCCCAAGGAGCCGCAGCTGCGGCAGTCCGAGCTAATCCCTCCCTCCTTCCCGGGCTGGCTGAGAGACTCGGAGAGACAAGCTTCCCAGCCAAGGCAGCCGGCGCCACACTTTTGCGGGCGGTTTCGAGTCTCGGCTTCGAGTCCGCGACTACGAGTCTCGGATCAGAGGGCTACCCAAAGTCTGGGCTGGCAAGTCTGACTGCGAGACTTGGTGGCGGTGAGACCCCCGAGCGGCACGCGGTTTCCCGAGCAGCCGCAGCTGCAGCGGTCCAAGCTAATCCCTCCCTCCTTCCCGGGCTGGCTGAGAGACTCGGAGAGACAAGCTTCCCAGCCAAGGCGGCCGGCGCCACACTTTTGCGGGTGGCTTCGAGTCTCAGCTTCGAGTCCGCGGCTACGAGTCTCGGATCAGAGGGCTATCCAAAGTCTGGGCTGGCAAGTCTGACTGCGAGACTTGGCTGCGGCAAGACCCCCGAGCGGCGCGCGATTTCCCGAGCAGCCGCAGCTGCGGCGGTCCAAGCTAATCCCTCCCTCCTTCCCGGGCCGGCTGAGAGTATCGAAGAAGCAAGTCTCCCAAGCCGAGGCAGGCGGCGCCCTTCTTTTGCGGGCGGCTTTGAGTCTCGGCTTTGAGTCCGCGGCTACGAATCTCGGATCAGAGGGCTATCCAAAGTCTGGGCTGGCTACACTGACTGCGAGACTCGGCTGCGGTGAGACCCCCGAGCGACGCGTGATTTCCCGATCAGCGGCAGCTGTGGTGGTCCGAGCTACTCCCTCCCTCCTTTCCGGGCCGGCTGAGAGTATTGGAGAAGCAAGTTTCCCAAGCCGAGGCAGGCGGCACCCCTCTTTTGTGGGTGGCTTCGAGTCTCTGCTTCGAGTCCGCGGATACAAGTCTCGAATCGGAGGGCTATCCAAGCCGCGGTAGCCCCCCCCGCAGGAGGCTTCCTGGTCCGGTGGGGAACCCCCAGGCCCGCTGCGGCCCACAACCAGCCACAGGGTCCCCTCAAGCTGCGGCAGCTGACGCCCCCACCACGCGCGGCCCCTGAACCAACGGAGAGAATTGGATCCGAAATCCCGAGGCTGCAGAGATCGGTGACTGGGGGAGACCCATTCCAAACACTTGAGACAAACGTGTGCCACGTGCGCCACGTACTGGGCAAGATAAGAAAAACAGATCCCAGAGATTTCACAGAAAAATCTTACAACCTTGCTGGGTCCAACATCCACAGAAATCTGAATAAATGCCCAGACGCCAGCAGCAGAAGATAACTGTCCACGCTCAAAAGATTGAGAATATGGCCCAGTCAAAGGAACAAACCAATAGCTCAAATGAGATACAAGAGCTGAGACAACTAATGCTGAATATACGAACAGAAATGGAAAACCTCTTCAAAAATGAAATCGATAAATTGAGGGAGGACATGAAGAGGACATGGGCTGAACATAAAGAAGAAATAGAAAAACTGAAAAAACAAATCGCAGAACTTATGGAAGTGAAGGATAAAGTAGCAAACATAGAAAAAATAATGGATAGCTACAATGATACATTTAAAGAGACAGAAGATAGAATTAGTGATTTGGAGGATGGAACATCTGAATTCCAAAAAGAAACAGAAACTATAGGGAAAAGAATGGAAAAATTTGAACAGGGTATCAGGGAACTCAAGGACAATATGAACCGCACAAATATACGTGTTGTGGGTGTGCCAGAAGGAGAAGAGAAGGGAAAAGGAGGAGAAAAACTAATGGAAGAAATTATCACTGAAAATTTCCCAACTCTTATGAAAGACCTAAATTTACAGATCCAAGAAGTGCAGCGCACCCCAAAGAGATTAGACCCAAATAGGCGTTCTCCAAGACACTTACTAGTTAGAATGTCAGAGGTCAAAGAGAAAGAGAGAATCTTGAAAGCAGCAAGAGAAAAACAATCCATCACATACAAGGGAAACCCAATAAGACTATGTGTAGATTTCTCAGCAGAAACCATGGAAGCTAGAAGACAGTGGGATGACATATTTAAAATACTAAAAGAGAAAAACTGCCAACCAAGACTCCTATATCCAGCAAAATTATCCTTCAAAAATGAGGGAGAAATTAAAACATTCTCAGACAAAAAGTCACTGAAAGAATTTGTGACCAAGAGACCAGCTCTGCAAGAAATACTAAAGGGAGCACTAGAGTCAGATACAAAACGACAGAAGAGAGAGATATGGAAAACAGTGTAGAAAGAAGGAAAATCAGATATGATATATATAATACAAAAGGCAAAATGGTAGAGGAAAATATTATCCAAACAGTAATAACACTAAATGTCAATGGTCTGAATTCCCCAATCAAAAGACATAGATTGGCAGAATGGATTAAAAAACAGGATCCTTCTATATGCTGTCTACAGGAAACACATCTTAGACCCAAAGATAAACATAGGTTGAAAGTGAAAGGTTGGGAAAAGATATTTCATGCAAATAACAACCAGAAAAGAGCAGGAGTGGCTATACTAATATCCAACAAATTAGACTTCAAATGTAAAACAGTTAAAAGAGACAAAGAAGGACACTATATACTAATAAAAGGAACAGTTAAACAAGAAAACATAACAATCAAATATTTATGCACCGAACCAGAATGCCCCAAAATACGTGAGGAATACACTGCAAACACTGAAAAGGGAAATAGACTCATATACCATAATAGTTGGAGACTTCAATTCACCACTCTCATCAATGGACAGAACATCTAGACAGAGGATCAACAAAGAAATAGAGAATCTGAATATTACTATAAATGAACTAGACTTAATAGACATTTATAGGACATTACATCCCACAACAGCAGGATACACCTTTTTCTCAAGTGCTCATGGATCATTCTCAAAGATAGACCATATGCTGGGTCACAAAGCAAGTCTTAACAAATTTAAAAAGATTGAAATCTTACACAACACTTTCTCGGATCATAAAGGAATGATGTTGGAAATCAATAATAGGCAGAGTGCCAGAAAATTCACAAATACATGGAGGCTCAACAACACACTCCTAAACAACGAGTGGGTCAAAGAAGAAATTGCTAGAGAAATTAGCAAATACCTCGAGGCGAATGAAAATGAAAACACAACATATCAAACTTATGGGACGCAGCAAAGGCAGTGCTAAGAGGGAAATTTATTGCTCTAAATGCCTATATCAGAAAAGAAGAAAAGGCAAAAATTCAGGAATTAACTATCCATTTGGAAGAACTGGAGAAAGAACAGCAAGCTAACCCCAAAGCAAGCAAAAGGAAAGAAATAACAAAGATTAGAGCACAAATAAGTGAAATTGAAAACATGAAAACAATAGAGAAAATCAATAAGGCCAGAAGTTGGTTCTATGAGAAAATCAATAAGATTGATGGGCCCTTAGCAAGATTGACAAAAAGAAGAAGAGAGAGGATGCAAATAAATAAGATCAGAAATGGAAGAGGAGACATAACTACTGACCTCACAGAAATAAAGGAGGTAATAACAGGATACTATGAACAACTTTACGCTAATAAATACAACAATTTAGAGGAAATGGACGGGTTCCTGGAAAGACATGAACAACCAACTTTGACTCAAGAAGAGATAGATGACCTCAACAAACCAATCACAAGTAAAGAAATTGAATCAGTCATTCAAAAGCTTCCTAAAAAGAAAAGTCCAGGACCAGACGGCTTCACATCTGAATTCTATCAAACATTCCAGAAAGAATTAGTACCAACTCTCCTCAAACTCTTCAAAAAAATCGAAGTGGAGGGAAAACTACCTAATTCATTCTATGAAGCCAACATTACCCTCATACCAAAACCAGGCAAAGATATTACAAGAAAAGAAAACTACAGGCTGATCTCTCTAATGAATATAGATGCAAAAATCCTCAATAAAATTCTAGCAAATCGTATCCAACAACACATTAAAAGAATTATTCATCATGACCAAGTAGGATTCATCCCAGGTATGCAAGGATGGTTCAACATAAGAAAATCAATTAATGTAATACACCATATCAACAAATCAAAGCAGAAAAATCACATGATCATCTCAATTGATGCAGAGAAGGCATTTGACAAGATTCAACATCCTTTCCTGTTGAAAACACTTCAAAGGATAGGAATACAAGGGAACTTCCTTAAAATGATAGAGGGAATATATGAAAAACCCACAGCTAATATCATCCTTAATGGGGAAAAATTGAAAACTTTCCCCCTAAGATCAGGAACAAGACAAGGATGTCCACTATCACCACTATTATTCAACATTGTGTTGGAGGTTCTAGCCAGAGCAATTAGACAAGAAAAAGAAATACAAGGCATCAAAATTGGAAAGGAAGAAGTAAAACTATCACTGTTTTCAGACGATATGATACTATACGTCGAAAACCCGGAAAAATCCACAACAAAACTACTAGAGCTAATAAATGAGTACAGCAAAGTAGCAGGTTACAAGATCAACATTCAAAAATCTGTAGCATTTCTATACACTAGTAATGAACAAGCTGAGGGGGAGATCAAGAAACGAATCCCATTTACAATTGCAACTAAAAGAATAAAATACCTAGGAATAAATTTAACTAAAGAGACAAAAAACCTATATAAAGAAAACTACAAAAAACTGCTAAAAGAAATCACAGAAGACCTAAACAGATGGAAGGGCATACCGTGTTCATGGATTGGAAGACTAAATATAGTTAAGATGTCAATCCTACCTAAATTGATTCACAGATTCAATGCAATACCAATCAAAATCCCAACAACTTATTTTTCAAAAAGAGAAAAACCAATAAGCAAATTTATCTGGAAGGGCAGGGTGCCCCGAATTGCTAAAAACATCTTGAGGAAAAAAAACGAAGCTGGAGGTCTCGCGCTACCTGACCTTAAGGCATATTATGAAGCCACAGTGGTCAAAACAGCATGGTATTGGCATAAAGATAGATATATCGACCAATGGAATCGAATAGAGTGCTCAGATATAGACCCTCTCATCTATGGACATTTGATCTTTGATAAGGCAGTCAAGCCAACTCACCTGGGACAGAGCAGTCTCTTCAATAAATGGTGCCTAGAGAACTGGATATCCATATGCAAAAGAATGAAAGAAGACCCATCTCTCACACCCTATACAAAAGTTAACTCAAAATGGATCAAAGATCTAAACATTAGGTCTAAGACCATAAAACAGTTAGAGGAAAATGTTGGGAGATATCTTATGGATCTTACAACTTGAGGCGGTTTTATGGACCTTAAACCTAAAGCAAGAGCACTGAAGAAGGAAATAAATAAATGGGAACTCCTCAAAATTAAACACTTTTGTGCATCAAAGAACTTCATCAAGAAAGTAGAAAGACAGCCTTCACAATGGGAGACAATATTTGGAAATGATATATCAGATAAAGGTCTAGTATCCAGAATTTATAAAGAGATTGTTCATCTCAACAACAAAAAGACAGCCAACCCAATTACAAAATGGGAAAAAGACTTGAACAGACACCTACCAGAAGAGGAAATACAAATGGCCAAAAGGCACATGAAGAGATGCTCAATGTCCCTGGCCATTAGAGAAATGCAAATCAAAACCACAATGAGATATCATCTCACACCCACCAGAATGGCCATTATCAACAAAACAGAAAATGACAAGTGCTGGAGAGGATGCGGAGAAAGAGGCACACTTATCCACTGTTTGTGGGAATGTCAAATGGTGCAACCACTGTGGAAGGCAGTTTGGCGGTTCCTCAAAAAACTGAATATAGAATTGCCATACGACCCAGCAATACCATTACTGGGAATCTACTCAAAAGACTTAAGGGCAAAGACACAAACAGACATTTGCACACCAATGTTTATAGCAGCGTTATTTACAATTGCAAAGAGATGGAAACAGCCGAAATCTCCATCAACAGAAGAGTGGCTAAACAAACTGTGGTATATACATACGATGGAATACTATGCAGCTTTAAGACAGGATAAACTTATGAAGCATGTAATAACATGGATGGACCTAGAGAACATTATGCTGAGTGAGTCTAGCCAAAAACTAAAGGACAAATACTGTATGGTCCCACTGATGTGAACAGACATTCGAGAATAAATTTGGAATATGTCCTTGATAACAGAGTCCAGCAGGAGTTAGAAACAGGGTAAGATAATGGCCAATTGGAGTTAAAGGGATACAGACGGTGTAACAGGACTAGATACAAAACTCAAAAATGGACAGCACAATAATACCTAATTGTAAAGTAATCATGTTAAAACACTGAATGAAGCTGCATCTGAGCTATAGGTTTTTGTTTTGTTTTGTTTTGTTTTGTTTTGATTTTACTATTATTACTTTTATTTTTTTCTCTATATTAACATTCTATATCTTTTTCGGTTATGTTGCTAGTTCTTCTAAACCAATGCATATATACTAAGAAATGATGATCATGCATCTATGTGATGATGTTAAGAATTAATGATTGCATATGTAGAATGGTATAATCTCTAAATGTTGGGTTAATTTCCTTTTTTCCGTTAATTAAAAAGAGAAGGGATAATTGGAGCTGAAGGGATACAGACTGTACAACAGTACTGGATATAAAAACTCAGAAATGGACAGCACAATACTACCCAATTGTAATGCAATTATGTTAAAACACTGAATGAAGCTGCATGTGAGGTATAGGTTTTTTGTTTTTTTTGTTTGTTTGTTTGTTTTGTTTTTTTGTTTGTTTGTTTGTTTTTCTTTCTATTGTTTTAATTCTTATTCGGTTGTCTTTTTATTTCTTTTTCTAAATCGATGCAAATGTACTAAGTAATGATGAATATGCAACTATGTGATGTTATTAAGAATTACTGATTGTACATGTAGATTGGAATGATTTCTAATTGTTTTGTTAATTCTTTTTTTAATTAATAAAAAAAAAAGAAAGCATTGCCACAAAAAAAAATAAAAATAAATAAAAATAAAGATAAGTGAAGGAAAAAAAAAAAAAAAAAACCAAATCAGGATTTCCGGAGAAGATGGCGGCTTGGTGAGACGTGCGGGTCTTGATTCCTCCTCCAGAACAGCAACTAAAGAAACGGAAACAATACAAAACAGCTCCCGGAGCCACAACAGAGACCAAAAAGACAGCGTACCCCATTCTGGAACGGCTGAACGGGCAGGGAGAACCCGCTGCGGTGAGATACCCGAGGGGTCCACGCTTTCCCGGGCCGGGGCGACTGGCGACCGGGGTCCCTTACACACACGCGGCTTCCCAGTCCGACTGGGAACGTTGGATGGTGGGGCCCTCCCGCCATGCTTGACGTCTCGGGCCAGCTGGGCAGTTTGGACCGGCACACCCCCCAGCCACGGTGGCCGGCGACCCCCCCTCCACGCGCGGTTTCCCGGGCCGACTGCGAGATTCGGATTGGCAAGTTGAAGGAGCCACAGCATCTTTTGCTGGTGGGACCTGCAGGCAGACAAGCGCCACGAGCGCCACCTACTGGGCAGGAAAAGAAAAACAGAGCCCAGAGATTACACAGAAAAACCTTTCAACCAGCTGGGTCCCACACCCAGGGAAATCTGATCAAATGCCCAGACAACAGCAGAAAATAATGGATCACGCTCGGAAAATAGAAGATATGGCCCAGTCAAAGGAACAAACCAATAGTTCAAAGGAGATACAGGAGCTGAGACAACTAATGCTGAATATACGAACAGAAATGGAAAACCTCTTCAAAAACCAAATCAATAAATTGAGGGAGGACATGAAGAAGACATGGGCTGAACAAAAAGAAGAAATAGAAAATCTGAAAAAACAAATCAGAGAACTTATGGGAGTGAAGGACAAAGTAGAAAAGATGGAAAAAACAATGGATACCTACAATGGTAGATTTAAAGAGACAGAAGATAGAATTAGTGAACTGGAGGATGGAACATCCGAATTCCAAAAAGAAACAAACTATAAGGAAAAGAATGGAAAAACTTGAGCAGGGGATCAGGGAACTGAATGATAATATGAAGCGCACAAATATACATGTTGTGGGTGTCCCACAAGGAGAAGAGAAGTGAAAAGGAGGAGAAAAACTAATGGAAGAAATTATCACTGAAAATTTCCCAACTCTTATGAAAGACCTAAATTTACAGATCCAAGAAGTGCAGCACACCCCAAAGAGAATAGACCCAAATAGGTGTTCTCCAAGACACTTACTAGTTAGAATGTCAGAGGTCAAAGAGAAAGAGAGGATCTTGAAAGCAGCAAGAGAAAAACAATCTGTCACATACAAGGGAAACCCAATAAGACTATGTGTAGATTTCTCAGCAGAAACCATGGAAACTAGAAGACAGTGGGATGATATATTTAAATTACTAAAAGAGAAAAACTGCCAACCAAGACTTCTATCTCCAGCAAAATTGTCCTTCAAAAATGAGGGAGAAATTAAAACATTTATAGACAAAAAGTCACTGAGAGAATTTGGACCAAGAGACCAGCTCTGCAAGAAATACTAAAGGGAGCACTAGAGTCAGATACGAAAAGACAAAAGAGAGAGGTATGGAGTAAAGTGTAGAAAGAAGGAAAATCAGATATGATATATATAATACAAAAGGCAAAATGGTAGAGGAAAATATTATCCAAACAGTAATAACACTAAAAGTTAATGGACTGAATTCCCCAATCAAAAGACATAGACTGGCAAAATGGATTACGACCCAGCAATACTACTGCTAGGTATCTACTCAAAGGACTTAAGGGCAAAGACACAGATGGACATTTGCACACCAGTGTTTATAGCAGCATTATTTACAATTGCAAAGAGATGGAAACAGCCAAAATGTCCATCAACAGACGAGTGGCTAAACAAACTGTGGCGTACCTACGATGGAATATTATGCAGCTTTAAGACAGACTAAACTTATGAAGCATGTAATAACATGGATGGACCTAGAGAACATTATGCTGAGTGAGTCTAGCCAAAAACTAAAGGACAAATACTGTATGGTCCCACTGATGTGAACCGACATTCAAGAATCAACTTGGAATATATCATTGGTAACAGAGACCAGCAGGAGTTAGAAACAGGGTAAGATAATGGGTAACTGGAGCTGAAGGGATACAGACTGTGCAACAGGACTAGATACAAAAACTCAAAAATGGACAGCACAATAATACCTAATTGTAATGTAACTATGTTAAAACACTGAATGAAGCTGCACCTGAACTATAGTTTTTTGTTTGTTTGTTTGTTTGTATCTTTTGTTTTTGTTTTTTCTTTTTCCTTTTTATGTATATATTTTTATTATTATTATTATTTTAATTCTCTTCTCTATATTAACATTCTATATCTTTTTCTGCTGTTTTGCTAGTTCTTTTCCTAAATCGATGCAAATGTACTAAGAAATGATGATCATACACCTATGTGATAATACTAAGAATTACTGAGTGCATATGTAGAATGGAATGATTTCTAAATGTTGTGTTAATTTCTTTTCTTTTTTTTAATTAATAAAAAAAGTTAATTAAAAAGTCACCAAAAAAAAAAAAAAGAAAAGAAAGAATGGGGCCACTTGCCTAGCTTCACTGGTTATTATTAAAACTTTCAGGGTATTCTGAAAAAACAAAAAAGCCAAATCAAAGAATTGAGGGAGGATATAAAGAAGGCAAGGAAAGAACAAAAAGAAGAAACTGAAAGTATGAAAAAAGAAATCACAGAAGTTATTGGAAGAAAGACACATTAGAAGAGATGAAAAAAACAAGGGAAACCTATAATGGTAGATTTTGAGAGACAGAATATAGGATTTCTAAACTGGAGGATGGAACATCTGAAATCTGACAAGAAACAGAAACTATAGGGGAAAAATGGAAAAATATGAGCAGGGACTCAGGGAATTGAAAGGCAATATGAAGCACACGAATATACGTGTTGTGGGTGTCCCGGATGGAGAAGATAAGGGAAAAGAAGGAGAAAAACTAATGGAGGAAATTATCACTGAGAATTTCCCAACTCTTATGAAAGGCTTAAAATTACAGATCCAAGAGGTGCAGCATACTCCAAAGAGAATAGATCCAAATAGACATACTCCAAGACATTTACTAATCAGAATGTCAGAGGTCAAAGAGAAAGAGAGGATCTTGAAAGCAGCAAGAGAAAAGCAATCCATCACATACAAGGGAAGCCCAATAAGACTATCCTCAGATCTCTCAGCAGAAACCATGGAGGCGAGAAGACAGTGGGATAATATATTTAAATTATTAAAAGAGAAAAACTGCCAACCAACAATTCTATATCCAGAAAAACTGTCCTTCAAAAATGAGGGAGAAATTAAAACATTTTCAGACAAAAAATCACTGAGAGAATTTGTGACCAAGAGACCAGCTCTGCAAGAAATACTAAAGGGAGCACTAGAGACAGATATGAAGACAGAAGAGAGAAGTGTGGAGAAGAGTGCAGAAAGGAAGACTATGAGTAAAGGTAAAAAGAAAGAAAATTAGATATGACATATAAAATCCAGAAGGCAAAATAGTAGAAGAAAGTACTACCCATGCAGTAATAACACTGAATGTTAATGGATTAAACTCTCCAATCAAAAGACATAGTCTGGCAGAATGGATTAAAAAACAGGACCCATCTATATGCTGTCTCTACCCAAAGGACACGAGGCCAAGGACACAAATGGACATTTACACACCAATGTTTATAGCAGCATTATTAACAATGACCAAGAGATGGAAACAGCCAAAATGTCCATCAACAGAGAGTTGGCTAAACAAACTGTGACATTTACATAAGATGGAATATTATGCAGCTATAAGACAGAAAAAAGTTATGAAGTATGTAACACCATGAATGGACCTTAAGGACATTATGCTGAGTGTGATTAGCCAGAAACAAAAGGACAAATACTGTATGGTCTCACTGATATGAACTGACATTAGTGAATAAACTTGGCATATTTCGTTGGTAACAGAGGTCATCAGGAGATAGAAATAGGGTAACATATTGGGTAATTGGAGCTGAAGGGATACAGATTGTGCAACAGGACTGAATATAAAAACTCAGAAATGGACAGCACAATATTACCTAACTGTAATACAATTAGGTTAAAACACTTAATGAAGCTGCATATGAGAATGATAGAGGGAGGAGGGCTGGGGCATAAATGAAATCACAAAGAAAGATAGACGATAAAGATTGAGATGGTGTAATCTAGGAATGCCTATAGTGTATAATGATAGTGACTAAATGCACAAATTTAAAAAATGTTTTTGCATGAGGAGGAACAAAAAATGTCATTACTGCAGTGTGCTGAAAATAGATGGTACTTAATAGTTTAAAATTTCAACTAATGTGTGAGACTAAAGCAAAAACATTTATTTGTTACAAATCTATACTTTGACTAGTGCATCTCCTAATATAACTTATGTAAATAGTTGACTGAACACCTTAAGTACATGGAACTTTGTATAGGACATGAGATTTTGTTGGTTTGTCCAGGTGATGCCATGATGAATCCCAGAGCGATTTGATCAGTGAGTGGAAAAGTATTTGCAAAGTCCCCTTCAGGGAATGGTGAGAACGGGGGGAAAACTCAACTTCCACAAGTTGAATTCTTGATATTCTCACAAGCAGTGTGGACAACCAAAGCTATAGGCTGAGCCCCCAGTCTTGGGGTTTGTTCATATGAAACTTAACCCCACAAAGGATAGGTCAAGCCTACTTAAAATTAAGCCTAAGACTCACCCCCAAGAGAACCTCTTTTGTTGCTCAGATGTGGCATCTCTCTCCAGCCAGCACAGCAAGCAGACTCACCACCCTCCCCCTGTCTATGTGGGACATGACTCCCAGGGGTGTGGACCTTCCTGGCAACGTGGGACAGAAATCCTAGAATGAGCTGAGACTCAGCATCAAGGGATTGAGAAAAAACCTTGAATGAGCTGAGACTTAGCATCAAGGGATTGAGAAAACCTTCTCGACCAAAAGGGGAAAGAGGGAAATGAGACAAAGTGTCAATGGCTGAGAGATTCCAAACAGAGTCGAGAGGTTATCCTGGAGGTTATTCTTATGCATTAAATAGATATCACCTTGTTATCCAAGATGTAATGGAGAGGCTGGAGGGAATTGCCTGAAAATGTAGAGCAGTGTTCCAGTAGCCATGTTTCTTGATGATGATTGTATAATGATATAGCTTTCACAATGTGACTGTGTGATTGTGAAAACCTTGTGTCTGATGCTCCTTTTACCTACCTTGTCAACAGATGAGAGGAACATAAGGAATAAAAATAAATAATAGGGGGAACAAATGTTAAAATAGATTTAGTTTGAAATTCTAGTGATCAATGAAAGGGATCAGTAAGGGGTATGGCCTGTAAAATTTTTTTTCTTTGTTTGTTATATTTTTCTGTTGTCTTTTTATTTCTTTTTCTGAATCGATGCTAATGTTCTGGGAAATGATTATGATGATGAATATGCAACTATGTGATGATATTGTGAATTGCTGAGTGTATGTGTTGGGAATGTTTGTGTTTCTTGTAATTTTTTTTAATAAAAAAATTAAAAAAAAATTTATAAAAGTGTCTCATGTAACCATGGGAAATTAGCATCCAAAATGTGTAGTGTGGGCTGCGAAGCTGATGATCCGATGGAGGGTCTGGATGAAATTCCACAGGAGAGGCTCACCAGCTGAAGCAGGAAGAGACCCTGTCTCTTCTGAATTTTCCTTAAAAGGCTTCCAGTGATTAGATTAAGCATCACTCATTACAGAAGACACTCCCCTCGACTGATTACAAATGGAATCAGCTGTGGAAGCCAATGTGATCATGATTTAATCCTATGAAATGTCCTCATAGCAAAAAACAGGCGAGCACTTGCTCAACCAGATAAACAGGTACCACCACCTGGCCAAGTTGACATATGAACCTGACCATGACAACTCACTACCTAGATACCCAGATTTACCAACTTTAACATTTTGCCACATTTTCTGTATCTACCTGTGTACCTACATATTTTCTAAATTTTTTAGAGTACATTGCATGCACTATGCTCCTTTAACTCCTAATACTTCTGTGTATATTTCTTAAGAACAAGAATATTCGCTTATTCAACTACCCTAAGTAAAATTATTAAGTTCAAAATATTGAACATTGATATAAAGCATATAATCTATAATGCTGTTTGTTCAGTCATTCCAATGTTTTTTGTTGTTGTTGTTGTTATTTTCTCCTCTATTATTAGAGCCAGTCCAAGATCATATAGTGGATTTATTTGTCATTGTCACTTTAGTCTTTTTTCTCTTTCTCTCTTTTTTATAATTGTTGTAAGATGTATACAACATAACACTCTCCATCTCAACCACTTTGAAGCATATATTTCAGTGGTTTTAGTTACATTCAGTGTTGTGTTACCATTGTCACCATCAATTGCCAAGGCTTTTCCTAACTCCAAACCAAAACCATGTGTCCATTATGCTTTAACTTCCCATTTTCCCTCTTCCCCACCCCTAGTAATGCATAATCTACTTTCTATCTCCAGGAATTTTGCATATTCTAGTTTTATGGACTCTTGCAGAATCTGTCCTTTGTTTCTGGCTTATTTCACTCAGCATGATGTCTTCAAGGTTTATGTGTGTTACACCTTTTTTTTCTTCAGTTTTTAATCTTCCATTTTCAATCCACACTCAAATCTGTCCCCTCCTTTTTTAATTAATTTTAAAAATATTTCTATTGAGAACTATCCATACATGTACAGTTCAACCATATTATACAATCAGTGGCTAACAATATCATCACATAATTGTATATTCATCACCATGATCATTTTTAGAACATTTGTATCACTCTAGAAAAAGAAACAAAAAGAATTTATACATGCTGTACCCTTAATCCTACCTCTCATTGACCCCCACTATTTCAATCTACCCAATTTTTACCCTTTATCTTCCCCTATTATTTATTATCCTTTTTTTTTTTTAACTCATCTGTCCATACCCTTGATAAAAGGAGCATCAGAAGCAAGGTTTTCACAGTCACACAATTACATTGTAAAAGCTATACAGTTATAGTCTTCTTCAAGAATCAGGGCTACTGGAACATCTCAGCAGTTTCAGGTACTTCCCTCTAGCCACTCCAATGCACCATGAACTAAAAAGGTATATCTATAAAATGCATAAGAATAACCTCCCGACTCTGAAATCTCTCAGCCACTGAGACTTTATTTTGTCTCATTTCTCTCTTCCCCCTTTTGGTCAAGAAGACTTTCTTATTCTCATGATACTGGGTCCCCGCTCATCCCTGGGAGTCAGGTCCCACGTTGCCATGGAGATTTACACCCCTGGGAGTCATGTTCCATGTAGGGGGTAGGACAGTGAGTTCACCTCTCAATTTGGCTAAGAGAAAGAGGCCACACCTGAACAACAAAAAGAGGTTCTTCAGGGCTGACTCTTTAGCATAATTATCAGTAGGCTTAAGCCTATCCTTTCCGGAAACAAGCTTCACAGGGGCAAGCCCCAAGATTCAGGGCTCAGCCTATTGAATTGATTGTCCCCACTGCTTGCAACAACATCAGGAATTTCCCAGATGGGGAAGTTTAATATTTCTTCCTTTCTCCTCAGTTCCCCAAGGGGATTTTCAAATGCTTTTTTATTCTCTGCCTAAATTACTCTGGGATATACAAGGGCATCACACTAACCTGGACAAACCAACAAAACCTCATGCCTTATTGAAGATTCCATGTGATTATAGTGTTCAAATAATACAAATTAAATTAGATAATGTGCTACCCAAAATACAAATTTTGCACCAAATAAACATTTCCCTTTGGTCTCACACAGAGGTAGAAATTTGAAAATATGGGCCATATCATCTTTTACCCAGCATTCTGATTTACCTTAATCCTATCCAGAGCAACTTTATTCATATCTCTAAACAAAGTCTGATCATTTTTTTCAGCTTTTTTAACAGTTGCTGTGTAGGGTAATGGTGACGTTCACAGCTTCAGTGCTCTAACTCTGAGTCTTAGGTGTCATATAAATACCCACAGTTTCAGGGAATGACCAGGTTATATACAAATAGCACAGTATCTCAGAATTTAGAAATATCAGTTATAACTCCTAAATATTTGTGACCGCTATAAGAGCTTATGATCAAGGAGCCTTTATAGTAGGCCCCGACCTGATAACCCATGCTCTTGACTTCAGTTCTCCAAGTTTGTATATTATAGTAAATACATATGAGTGAGGCATGATATTTGTCATTTTGTTTCTGACATTTTATTCAACAAACTGTCCTTAAAATTGATTCACCTAGTTGCATGCCTCAAAACTTCAGTCCTTGTAGCCCCCAGTCATCTGTTATATGTAAACACACAGTTCCTCCATTTCTTCCTCAGTCATTGTATCCTTAGGCCACCTCCATCCGTTGCAAATCTCGAACACTGCTACCATAATCAACCATGTGCAGATGTCCATTCACATCCCCACTCTCAGTTCCTCCAGGTATATACCTAGCAACAGGGTTGCAAAATCATTGTGGCCCCACCACTACCCTCCTGTGGAACCACAACACTGCCCTCTGGAGGGGCTGTACTTCTCAGCTTCCCTACCAACAGTGAATAGATACATCTCTTTCTCCACATTTTCTCTAACATTTGTTTCTCTGGTCTTTTTTTTTTTGTATGCTGTATGGCAACGGTCACATTTCATTCTTTTTCCACGTGAGTATCCCATTATTGCAGCACAATTTGTTGAATTTTTGTGTTTATTTTTGCATTTGTTTATTTGTTTGTTTTGTTTTGGGGAAGTACATGGGCCGGGAATTGAACCTGGGTCTCCAGCATGGCAAGCAAGAATTTTACCACTGAACTACCCTTGCACCCCCTCTCTGTTCATTTCTTTAAAAAATTTTTTTAAACATAACAACATACAAACACAAACATTCTTACCATATGATCATTCCATTCTTGGTATATAATCAATAACTCATAATATCATCACATAGTTGTATATTCATCACCATGATCATTTCTTAGAACATTTTCACCAATTCAGAAAAAGAAATAAAAAGAAAAAAAATCATACATATCATACCCCATCCCCCCTTCTCATTGATTGCTAGTATTGCCATCTACCCAATATATTTTAGCCTTTGTTTCCCCTATTTTTTCTATACCCCTTATCACTCCTTTTCATTGATCCCTAGCATTTCAATCTACTAAATTTATTTTAACATTTGTTCCCCTATTTTTAAACCCTCTGTTTTACTCATCTGTCCATACTGTAGATAAAAGGAACACCAGACACAAGGTTTTCACAATCATACAGTCACATTGTGAAAGCTGTATCATTATACAATCATCTTCAAAAAACATGGCTACTGGACCACAGGTCTACATTTTCAGGCACTTCCCTCCAGCCTTTCCTATATACCTTAATTAAAAAGGTGATAGCTATATAATGCATAAGAATAACCTTCAGGATAACCTCTCGACTCTGTTTGAAATCTCTCAGCCATTGACACTTTATATTGTGTCATTTCTCTCTTCCCCCTTTTGAGAAGGTTTTCTCAATCCCTTGATGCAAATTCCCAACTCATTCTAGGATTTCTGTCCCACATTGCCAGGAAGGTTTACACCCCTGGGAGTTATGTCCCACATAGAGAGGGAGCAGCAGTGAATTTTATTCACACAGCATACAATCCAACCTAAGTAAATAGACATGCCTTCACCACTATAATCTATATGAAGACATTTCCTTTTCTTCTGTATAGAATCCATACCCCTCCTGTATGCTGGTTGACATTTATTTTTGGTATAATGCCTTTGTTACATTCAGTGTAAGCATATTACAACATTTCTGTTGACTATAGGCCCTAGCTTGCATTGATTGGACCTTTTCCTATACACCATCCCTTTTCAATACCTTGCAATGTTGACATTCATTTGTTCTCCCTCATGCAAAAACATTTTATATTTATACATTTAATCACCATCATTGTCCATTGTAGACATTTCTAAGTTATACCGTCTCAGTCTATCCTCTATCTTTCCTCTTGGTTTCATACATGTCCCCAGCCCTTCTCCCTCAACCATACTCACATTCAGCTTCATTCAGTGTATTTGATTATTGTGCTCCCATCAAGTAGTATTGTGCTAGCCATTTCTGAATTTTTACAATCAGCCCTGTTGCACAATCTGTACTCCTTCAGCACAAAATGTCCAATCTCCTGATAACTTGTGTTCTTAACTTTAACTCTCAAAGTGCACTCATTTAATATTAGTTTATATCAGTGAAACCACACAGTATTTGACCTTTTGTTTCCAGCTAATTTCACTTCCTTAATGTCCTCAAGGTTCATCCACATTGTTACATCCTTCATGACTTTATTCTGTCTTATGACTGTGTAGTGTTCCATTGTTTGCATTTACCACAACTTGTTTAGCCACTCATCTGTTGATGGACATTTGGGTTGTTTCCATGTCTTGACAATCCATGTCTTGTAAATAATGCTGCTATAAACATTAGTGTGCAAATGTCCATTTGTGTCCTTGCCTTCAGTTTCTCTGAGTATATACCTAGTAATGGGACTGTTGGCTCATACGGCAGTTCTTAAACTTCCTGAGGAACTGCCAAACTGCCTTCCAGAGAGGTTGTACCATTTGACATTCTCACCAACACTGGATAAGTGTACCTCTTTCTCCACATCCTCTCCAGCACTTGTCATTTTCTGTTTTTATGATAATGGACATTCTAGTGGGTGTGCGATATCTCCTTGTGGCTTTGATTTGCTTTTCCCTAGTAGCCAGTGAAACTGAGCATCTTTTCATGTACCTTTTAGCCATTTGTATTTCCTCTTCTGAAAATTGTCTGTTCATGTCTTTTGCCCATTTTTAAATTGGGTGGTCTTTGTTGGTGGGGTTGAAGAATCTCTATATATTCTGGATACTAAACCCATATCTGATACATAGTTTTCAAATATTGGCTTCCAATGCATAGATTGCCTTTTTACTTTCCTGAAAAAGTCCTTTGATGCACAAAATTTAATTTTGAGGAGATTCTATTTATCTTTTTTTTTCAATGTTTGTGCTTTGGGTTGTAAGATCTAGGAAATCACCTACTCCTGCAAGATTTATGAGATATTTCCCTACATTTTCTTCTAACAGTTTTATGGTCTTAGCTCTAATGTTTAGGTCTTTGATCCATAGGTGTGAGATTTGGGTCCTCATTGTCCTAGGTGGGTTGGCTTGACAGCCTTGTTAAAAATCAATTGTCCAGGGTGGGCCACGGTGGCTCAGCAGGCAGGAATACTTGCCTGCGATGCCAGAGAACCCAGGTTCAATTCCCAGTGCCTGCCCATGTAAAAAAAAAATTTTTTTTTAAATCAATTGTCCAAGCACCCAGGAGACTGGTCAGGAAGTTGCAGCCCAAGCACAGGGGCTCGGTGGGGAGCAGCTTGTGCCCTGCATGCAGGCAGGTGGCCCTGGGCCCTTTCTCTGCCTGTTCCCTCATCTGCAAAATAGGGGCCATAAGATGCCCAGCAGAGTGCTCTAGGAACCTTAGCTGCTAAAAAGAAAGGAGGCATTAAACAGAGGGACCAGCCTATGTAAATGTCCTGGGACAGAAAAGATCTGAATACATGCACCACCCAGAGGCCTCCCAGCAGTCTCTGCCCTGTAGACCATGAAGCCCTGAATCACTTTCTCCATAACGACAGGTCAAAACCTGCTGGTTCAGTCTCCACCTGAATCTGCTTCCCTTAGCTCTGTGTCATCTTACTGTGAATGTCCCCTAGGGGCCAGGTGAGCCGGATAGAGCTATTAGATCATGAAGCTGGAATCAAAAATGCAAATCTACTGAGCATTTGTCCTAAGAGCTTTCATATGGATGTCGGAGCAGAGAAGAGCCATCAACCCTGGTGTGGTAGGCCCAGCTGACCTCTCCCCACTGCCAGGAAGATGTACATACAGAGCTGGCCTTTCTGGAAAGCAATTCCCAATCTATGTAGGAGCTTGGAAAATACTCATACTCTATGACCTAAGCCCATATTTAGAAAGACTACATTATCTACACAGAGATCATCATAATTTTATTTCTAATGGCCAAGCTAGAAAAACAAGATGACGCATTTGTAGTTAGTAACAAGGAAAAATGTTCACTATATATTGTTTAATTTAAAAAAGCAGCTTAGAAATAGTACAATCCCATTTTTGTCAAATAAATATAACACAAATATAAATGTGTCTATACATACAAATCTAAGTATATAGATAAATATATCTAAGGATATATACCCAAAAGCTAAATACAAATTTGTAAGGTCATTTTTTACAGTGAACATTTATAATATTAATTAATCTCAATTTTAATGTATGAATAACTTTGATATGAGCAAAAGCTTTTGCTAGAATGTGAAGTTTAGAAAAATGTATATACCCCATATGATCTCAATAATGCAAAGGTAACCATTCACTCCATAGGGGCTAGTCATTTTTATGTTGCCAATTGACTTATAAATGGTACAGTTCCTCTAGAGGGCAGTTTAACAATTTCTAGTAAAATGACATGCCCTTTGATCCACAATTTTCATTTCCAGTCACTTATTGTATAGATTACTCTGCAGGCCAATAGATGCAAGTAAAGGAGAGACACTGACTGTCTGTTTAAAAAATACTGAAGCAGTCCAAGGGCCCAACAATTAAGAACTGGCTAAATAAATTGTGGGGACACAAGTAAAATAGAATTTCATGAGACTATCAATAAGAATAAGGCAATACACTGATAGGAGAGAGTTCCAAGGTATTTCATTAAGTGAAAAAAGTCAAATGCAGTACGATGTTGTAGAACACAGCCACCTGGTAGATGAAAATTTACATACATAAGTTGGCAAAATTCTAGGCTCTCTGGTAATAGTGGTTGTCTCTGAAGAAGAAAATCAGGTGGGAGGAGGGAATGGGTGGATACCTTTTGAACTCTGTACTGTGTGCATATATTTATGCAAAAAAATAGTTTAAAATATTAGTGGATAGGAAGATGGGTAGAATTATCAGTGGTAGTGGGGGTGGGACTTGGAGCTTACTTGCCGCTGCTTTACTTGTGTTTTACTGTGCCTGGCAACTTTTTTTTTTTAAATAAACATTAGTTTGTGTTAAAAAATAAATCAATTGTCCACAGATGAGAGAGGGTCTGTTTCTGAACACTCAGTTCTATCCCATTGATCAGTATATCAAATTTTATGCTAGTACCATGCTGTTTTGGCCACTGTATCTTCATAATATGAAGTCAGGTAGTGTGAGACTACCCACTTAATTTTTCTTTCTCAATATATTTTTAGCTATTCAGGACATCCTGTCCTTTCAAATAAATTTGGTTATTGGTTGTTCTATTTCTGCAAAGTAAGTTATTAGGATTTTAATTGATACTGCATTGGGTCTGTAAATCAATTTGGGTAGAACTGATGCCTTAACTATATTAAGTCTTCCAATTCATGAATACATATGCCCTTCCATTTATTTAGGTCTTCCATGATTTCTTTTAGCAATTCCCTCTAGTTTTCTATGTATAGGTTTTTTTTATCTTTACTTAAATGTATTCCTAAATATTTGATTATTTTGGTTCATGTGTGTTGTATCCTGTATTATTATTTTTAATGGTGTCATAGACTTCTTCTCTGTGGTTGACTATAATTTTGTGAAGCAACTACTGACAAACAGTACCCTGTAAATTTTTGCAATTTTAAAACTTTCTAAAAGCAACTTTATTGTTTTTTTTGTTGATTTGTTTTCTTTGAAAACATTATTTTTCAATGCTGAAAGAACTCATGGACATTTTCTCTATAAAAATTGACACTGCCAAGGGCCCAAATCCCTTTAATGTAATTACTGTTATCTATTCTTCCAGATACTTTCTTACTGTTTTTACTTACATGTTTATGCGCACACACACATATATGCACATATGTTAAATACTTGTAGAAATGTAGGTGCTGTTTTATAATTTTAAATAGATATATCACTGTACATACTCATGAGAATTAAATTAATAAATGTAAGAAGATGGAAGTGTTATAACATATAGTAAATGTTTAATGGATGTTATCCATATTAACATTAATATCTTCATCAGTATTATTCATGAAAACAGCTTTAAAAATGTTATACACCTTAGTTGATGTTTAAGTCTGTTAAAGCTGATGAAATACAATGCATCAGAAATGGACTGACTTTTAACAATGGGGATTTATTAACTTACAAGTTTACAAATCTAAGGCCATGAAAATGTCCAAATTAAGGCATCAACAGGACAATGCCTTCTCCCTAAAGGCCAGGAAAGCACCACTGTCATGTGGCCAGGCACTTGGTATCATCTGCTGGCTTCTCCTTTATCTCCAGGGTTGTTTCATTGCTTCCAGCTTCTGTCTTCATTGGTTTCCTCTTTTTTATGTGTGTCCTCTGTTTTCATTTCTCTCTCTCTGATTGTCTCTGGGGTGCTTTTTCAGTGTCTTCTCTCTTTTATCTTTTAAAGAACTCCAGTAAGAGGATTAATACCCCCCCTTAAATGAACTGAGTCACATCTCAATTGAAATAATCTAATCACAAGGTCCCACCTACAGCAAGTCTATGCCCACAGGAATGGATTCGCTGATCTTTTCTGCACATGATCTTTTCTAGGGTACATACAGCTTCTATCCATAACAGTTAACATTAGGGAAGTCCTAATAAGAAAGACTGCTAAGTGTAATGCTTATAGGAAAGCTTCTGACCAACACTTAGTCCTTATTCAGCATGGAGTTAAAACTTTTTTTTAAAATGAAGAAATGAAGGTCAAGGAAAAAGAATATTTGGATACATCATCTTTCATGAGGGACAAAAATTTCATAGTAGTCTAAAAATGTACTTATATAATGACAGTAGTTAAAAACATCCTAAAGGCAGGGAAAGATATACAAATTTTACTCAATAGTCTTTTTTTTAGAATGGAGAAAAAGTTAATATTAAATAACCAACAAATATATGAATCTTGATAATAGCCCACCAAAGAAAGGAAAAGGGAGTTTAAAAGCTCAAACCCTGAATTTTATTTTTAAATGAGTGAAAATGATTGCATTATATAGAAAAACCTGCAGGTTGGTAGCCAAGAATGTGTTCAGATAAAAATGTGTGGCCCACCTGACATGTATATATTTATAGTTCAAGGGATTATTAATAAATGAACTAAATGTACATCACAAAAAGATAAAAGAATAATAACAATGTAAATTCAAGAATAATGGAAGGAAAGTACATGAAGAAATAGAAATCATTGCAGTAAGATAATTTCATGGCTAAATACAAATAGAAATGCTAGTGCTATTGTATTTTTGGTTTGTAACTCTACTTTTTACTTCCTATAGAATCTAAAAGGCAGACACACAAAATATAAATCACTGGTTTGGGACTCATGTATAAATATGTATATTATATATACAACTATGTAAAGGTGGGGGTGGAGAGTTATTGGAACAAAGTTTATGTATGGTTTTGAAGTTAAGTTGGTATCAAAGTGTATGAGATTTTTACAAATTTAGGATGTTAAATTTAAGTGGTAACCACAAAGAATATATGAGAGTATATGCAAGTTCACAGAGATAGAAATTGAGTACAAAATATCCAGGATGGGGGACAGGAGTAATTGAGTTAATCCAAAATGAGTGTAAGGTTTCCATTTCGAATAAAGGGAAAGTTTTATCAATGTATGGTGGTGAGGATACTGCAACATTGTGAATGTGATTAGTCCCAGTAAAAGGTATGCTTGGAAATGGTTGAGATGGGAAGATTAAGGTTTGTATATATGTTTCCACAATTAAAAAAAGAAAGAGAAACTGAAAACATAATGACAAATACAATGTATGATACTGAATGGGATCTAAAAATGGAGGAGAAAGGGCTCAAAAGGATGAAACTGGGACATAAGAAAAATGGATTATAGAATGTAAGTAACTGTTAAATTTCTTGAATTTGATAAATGCACTTAAGTTGTTGGCATTGGTGGGTATTCTTGTTTGTAGGAAATGTGCATGAAGTATGATGTGTGCAGCCTGCCCTCAAGTGTTCAGAAGGTGGATTGATAGATAGATAGATAGATACATGGAATGGTGCAGCAGGTGTGACAAAATGTTGAAGTTGGTGGATCTGAGGGGGCTGAGGGTATGTTGGAGTTCTTTTTCATGGGATTTCTATTTTTGGTACTGTTCTGTAAATTGGGAATTAATTCAAAATAAAAAGTTAAATAGTAGAAGGAATGTATTCAAAATAAAAGGCAAGAGTAGTCAAAAGAAAAAGTAAAATTGTTTCACAAAAACAAGAGCATGTATAGAACACAGCCTTAGTGATTCTGTGGGGGAAAAAAGAAAGACAAGTGAATACATGAGATATGGAAATGATTAGTGTTGGAGAGATTAAAAATAACATCTGAAAATATAGACAAAATGTATAATATTTATAGGATAATGTGTAATTTGTCAGAATTGACTCAAGAAGTATAGACACTTAATTGATTAAAATAATAAACACTGGGGAAAAATTGTATAATCAAATAGCTCCACTCAAGTCAACAAGCTAAATCACTTTATGAGTAAAATCAACCAAACTTTCATAAATTCTTCCAAATCAAATGAGATAGTGAATTTTCCAAAACAAATAGAAGAGCTTAAAATTATAACAATTTAGTGTCATTTAGTAGAGTATACAAATGAAAATTTATTCTGGCAATCTACTGTAAGTTAAGATATTCATCAGAATCTGAGCTCAGAAATTCCTTTTGAAAAATCCTTGCTATCAAACTCCAAATTAGGAGAAAGCTATTAAGTTGCGCAAATTGATACAAGATACAAGATCAATGTAGAAAAATTACTTGTATTCCTATATATTATCAATAAACAATCCAAAAAAATGAAATTAAGAAAATAATTGAATTTATAATAACATCAAAAAATAAAATATGTAGAATAAATGCTGGTTTTGACACTGAAAACTACAAAACATCATTGTAAGGAGAGAAGTCCTTAAATAAATTTAGCTGGCATTAGTACTCCCCAAAGTGATCTCCAAATTCATTGTGATCCTTATTAGTGTGGTACTATCATAAGAATAAACATATAGATCAATGAAAGAGATTTGAGAATCTAGATGTAAACCTAGATTTATGGTGATATTTATGATTAACTGATTTTAGATAATGGTGACAAAACTATCAACTAAAAGGATAGTCTTCGACAAATGTTGCTGGGACAACTGGATATCCATATTGAAAAGAATGTATTTGGACCCTTGACTCACAACATATGCAAAAATTAATTCAAAATGGATCAAAGAACTAAATATAAGAGCTAAATCTATAAAACTGTCAAAAAGAAATGTAGATGTAAATTTTCATGGTCTTAAATTAAGCAACAGTTTCTTAATTATTACATGAATTGTACAAGTATCAAAAAATATATTGGACTACATCAAAATTAAAAAATTTGTGCATAATAGGATTCTATCAAGAAATTGAAACAATGCACAAAATGGGAGAAAATGTCTGCAAACTATCTATTAAGCTAAGTGAAAGAAACCAGACACAAAAGGCCATATATCGATTGTATGATTTCATTTGTATGAAATGTCTAGAATAAGAAAATCCATACTGACAGATGGTTAGTATTTGCTAAGGGCAGCAGGAATGGGGATTGACTGTTTAATGGGTACTGGGTTTCTTTTTATTTTTTTCTGAACTTGTGAGGCATGCAACCAGGTGAATGAACCCAGAGATATTATTTTGAGGGAAATAAACCAAAAACAAAAGAACAGATATTGTATAGTCTCACTAATATAAACTAACTATAATGAACAAACCCTTGAGAATTGAATTTGAGAGCATAGGTTATCAGTGAATAGAAAGTGGGCACAGTTTGGGCAATCAATGATTAAGGAGTTCATAATGTTCAATAAAGCTCATTGTAAAGGTTTCTAAATTGCAAGCTTTTATAACAGTAACATCTATTCTTGAATTTTGATTATTATTTTTAAATTGCGAGATGTTCTGCTCTTTGTGTGTAACCTGCGAATTCCCTGGACTTTGGGTATCTGAATGTTACCTGAGACTCAGAGTCAGAGTTCTGAAGCCTGGAAAGTTAGCATTACTCCATACAGCAACTGTTAAAGAAGTATTAAGGCAAACTGACATTGTAGGAAGATGAATCATGTTTATCTGGAGACATCATGTCCTTCTTAGCATACAGGATGTAGTATGTTCAAAAGCAGATTTACTGATTGGTTCAGTAAGCTCATGAAACGTTGTTATCAGAACTTATAGAAACATCTTCCTCCCTGGTGGCAGGGACAGATTCTATGCCAGAGTCCATCCCAGTCCACAGTCCTGAGCAGCAATTTTATCCCAGTACCTGAGCCTCACAGAGGGCACATGGGGCAAGCTCATTGGTAACTTTGGTACTGAGTTTAACATTGATGAAAACGTTATGGAATTAGTGATGGTGCTTCAGAATCCATTCAAAGTGGCTCATGCACATGGCTGGATTGGCCATTTACTGGAGCTCAGCTCAAGCTGAGGACTAAGAAATGTCTTTCTCTGTGCCCCATGGACTGTTTCGTATTATTCACACAGAGACTGTGTTCCAAAACGTTGTCCCCAAGAAGGCACTATGTAATTGCATGGAATGTTTATTTCCTAATTTCAGACATTACATAGCATCACTTCTGCCATGCTGTGTTGTTAGAGGCACTCAAAAACTGCTCAGGTTCAAGGAGAGGGAACAGAGATGCCACCACTCAATGGGAGGAACATCAAGCCCACATTGTAATATTATGTGTGATGAGAGTTACTGTTGCAACCATCTTTGGGAAATTTATGATCTTTCCTAATCCCTTAGAGGATAAAAGCAATTTGGGTAACCAAGCCTTGCAAACCTGAGTTCTTTTTCTCTAAAATTCTCACTTCCTAACATGAATGTTGAACAGAGTTTTCTGTTGATGTTGAACTATATGAATGTAGACATCCTATATGTACCCTAAGTGTAGTGAGTTCTCTCATATGGTTGCAATTTGGAATTAAAACATCATGTCAAAGGAGGAAGATGGTGGACCAAGATGGCGGCTTAGCAATGTCTGCGATTTTGTTTGTCCTCCAGAACAGCTACTAAATAACCAGAAACAGTACAGAACAGCTCCTGGGCCACGTCAGTTAACGGACACACAGCGTACCCCAGTCTGGACCAGCTGTACCAACTGTGAGCCCCCCCAGAACTGTGAGTTCCCCAAGCCATGGCAGCCAGTGCCCCTCCCCCACAGGCTGCTTCCCAGAGGGGAAAGGAAAGAAACTTTACCAGCAGCAGGGGCTGAGCACAACCAAATACCAATTGTGGAATTAAATATAACAAATTCTGACAACTAAAAATGGCCCCCAGCTCAGGTGAACCTAGTCAAAGCAGAGGTCACTCATTTTTGCCCCAGTGCCAAGGGCCAGGGCTGACAGAAAAAGAAAAAAAAATAGAGGTTTTTGTGGCTGTGTTTCTACGGAAGCTTGGCAGCCTTTGGATACAGCAGCAGGGCTTCTCAGGTGTAATTGCCACAGGCATAGGCAGAAACAAGCTTGTTTAAGGGCTTGTCTGGAAACTGTGCCTTACCCAGGGGAGGGGTGAAGCCCAACTCAGGTGGAATCCCTACCTTAAGGAATTCAGACACCAGGGCTTGGAAATTTGAAGCCATTAAAACCAGCCTACAACCTCTCCTCTGTCTCCACCATGACCCCAGCAGAGAGAGTCTGCCAAAGTTGAAGGCACTGCATCATCTTATGCTGGTGGGGTCCTCAGGCAGACAGGTGCCACATACTGGGAAGGATAAGAAATACAGAGTCCAGAGACTTCACAGGAAACTCTTTCAACCTGCTGGGTCTCACGCTCAGGGAAAACCAATGCAGGTGACTCTCCTCCTGATAGGAAGCCAGTTTGGACAGGGAAAATCCGGCTGGGATCTATGATACCTAAGTAGATCCTCCTAAGGGTGGGGGGGAGGCACCATACAGGCAGGGCAAGAAACAAGAACTGAAAAATTCTCCTCTGTTAAACAAAACCTAAGCTAGAGGTCCAGAAAAAGCTGAACTGAATGTCAAAGAACAGATAGACAACAAATTCATCCAGCAAGAAAGCCCTAGGTAAAATAAGTGAAAGTAGTCTCCAGAATAAACTAATGAAGGTAATTAAATTCCTAGACACCAGAAAAAATAACAAATCACACTAGGAAAATTGAAGATTTGGCCCAGTCAAAGGAACAAACCAACAATTCAAATGAGATACAGGAGCTGAAACAATTCATTAAGAATATACAAACAGACATGGAAAACCTCATCAAAAACTTAATCAATGAATTGAGGGAGGATATAAAGAAGGCAGAGAATGAACAAAAAGAATAAATTGAAAGTCTGAAAAAACAAAGCACCTTTATGGGAATGAAAGGTGCGGTAGAAGAGATGAAAAAACAATGGAAACCTACAATGGTAGATTTCAAGAGACAGAAGATAGGATTAGTGAACTGGAGGATGGAACATCTGAAATTTGACAAGAAAAAATATATAAGGGAAAAAAATGGAAAAATATGAGCAGGGACTCAGGGAATTGAATGACAATATGAAGCACATGAATAAACATGCTGTGGGTCTCCCAGAAGGAGAAAAGAAGGGAAAAGAAGGAGAAAAACTAATGGAGGAAATTATTACTGAAAACTTCCCCCCTCTTATGAAAGGCTTAAAATTACAGATCCAAGAAGTGCAGTGTACCCCCAAAGAAAATAGATCCAAATATACGTACTCCAAGACACTTACTAATCAGAATGACAGAGGTCAAAGAGAAAGAGAGAACTATCACCATTGTTATTCAACATTGCATTTGGAAGTTCTAGTCAAGCAATTAGACAAGAAAAAGAAATACAAGGCATCAAAATTGGAAAGGAAGAAGGAAAACTCTCACTGTTTGCAGATGATATGATACTATATGTCAAAAACCCCAAAAAATCCACAGCAAAACTACTAGAGCTAATAAAGGAATACAGCAAAGTGGCAGGTTACAAGATCAACACTCAAAAATCTGTAGTGTTTCTATACACTAGTAATGAACAATCTGAGGGGGAAATCAAGAAACAAATTCCATTTACAATTACAACCAAAAGAATAAAATATTTAGGAATAAATTTAACTAAAGAGACAAAAGACCTATGCAGAGAAAACTACAAGAAATTGATAAAAGAAATCACAGAAGACCTAAATAGATGGACGGGCATACTGTGTTCATGGATTGGAAGGCTAAATATAGTTAAGGTGTCAATTCTACCTAAATTGATTTACAGATTCAATGCAATACCAATCAAAATCCCAACCACTTACTTTTCAGAAATAGAAAAACCAGTAACCAAATTTATCTGGAAGAGCAGGGTGCTCAGAATAGCTAAAAGTATCCTAAGAGAAAAAAATGAAGTTGGACATCTCACGCTACCTGACTTTAAGACATATTATGAAGCTACAGTGGTCAAAACAGCATGCTACTGGCATAAAGATAGATGTATTGACCAATGGAATCAAATAGTGTTCAGATATAGACCCTCTCATCTATGGACAATTGATCTTTGATAAGGCAGTCAAGCCAGCTCACCTGGGACAGAACAGTCTCTTCAATAAATGGTGCCTAGAGAACTGAATATCCATATGCAAAATAATGAAAGAGGACCCATAGCTCACACCCTATACAAAAGTTAACTCAAAATGGATCGAAGACATAAACATTAGATCTCAGACCATAAAACTGTTAGAAGAAAATGTGGGGAAATATCTTATAAATCTTATACTTGGAGGTGGTTTTATAGACCTTACACTCAAAGCAAGAGTACTGAAGAAAGAAAGAAAGAAATGGGAACTCCTCTAAATTAAACACTTTTATGCATCAAAGAACTTCATCAAGAAAGTAAAAAGACAGCCTACACAATGGGAGACAATATTTAGAAATGACATATCAGATAAAGGTCTAGTATCCAGAATTTATAAAGAGATTTTTCAACTCAACAACAAAAAGACAGACAACCCAATTACAAATGGGTAAAAGATTTGAACAGACACTTCTCAGAAGAGGAAATACAAATGGCCAAAAGGCACATGAAGAGATGCTCAACTTCCCTGGCCATTAGAGAAATGCAAATCAAAACCACAATGAGATATCATCTCACACCCACCAGAATGGACATTATCAACAAATCAGAAAATGACAAGTGCTGGAGAGGATGTGGAGAAAGAAGCACGCTTATACACTGTTGGTGGGAATGTCAAATGGTGCAGGTGTGGTGGAAGGCAGTTTGGCGGTTCCCCAAAAAGCTGAATATAGAATTGCCATATGACCCAGCAATACCATTGCTAGGTATCTACTCAAAGGACATAACGGCAAGGAGACAAACAAACATTTGCATACCAATGTTTATGGCAGCATTATTTACAATTGCAAAGACATGGAAAAAGCCAAAATGTCCATCAACGGACAAGTGGCTAAACAAACTGTGTATATACATACGATGGAATATTATGCAGCTGTAAGACAGAATAAAGTTATGCAGTATGTAACACCATAGATGGACCTTGAGGACATTATGCTGAGTGAGATTAGCCAAAAACAAAAGGACAAATACTGCATGGTCTCACTGATATGAACTGACATTAGTAAATAAACTTGGAATATTTCGTTGGCAACAGAGAACATCAGGAGATAAAAATAGGGTAAGATATTGGGTAACTGGAGCCGAAGGAATACAGATTGTGCAACAGGACTGAATATAAAAACTCAGAAATGGACAGCACAATACTACCTAACTGTAATACAATTATGTTAAAAACACTGAATGACGCTGAATGTGAGAATGAGAGAAGGAAGAGGGCTGGGGGCACAAATGAAATCAGAAAGAAAGACGATAAAGATTGAGATTGTATAATCTAGGAATGCCTAGAGTGTATAATGATAGTGACTAAATGCACAAATTTTAAAAATATTTTTGCATGAGGAAGAACAATGGAATGTCATTACTGAAGGGTGCTGAAAATAGATGGTAGTTGATATTGTAAAATGTCAACCTATGTGTGAGACTAGCGCAAAAATGCTTATTTAGTATAAAATTTATATTTTGACTAGTGCATTTCCTAATATAACTTATGAAGACAGCTTAATTGAACACCATATATATATGGAACCTTGGGTAGGACATGAGATTTTGTTGGTTTGTACAGAGTGATGCCCCGATGAAACCCAGAGTGATTTGATCAGTGAGTGGAAAAGTATTTGCAAAGTCCCCTTTGGGGAATGATGAGAACGGGGGAAAATTCAGCTTCCTCAAGTTGAATTCTTGAAATTCTCACAAACAGTGTGGACAACCAAAGCTATAGACTGAGCCCCCAGCCTTGGGGGTTGTTCCTATGAAACTTAACCCCACAAAGGATAGGTCAAGCCTACTTAAAATTAGGCCTAAGAGTCATCCCCAAGAGAACCTCTTTTGTTGCTCAGATGTGGCCTCTCTCTCCAGCCAACACAGCAAGCAAACTCATCATCCTCCCCCTGTCTACATGGGACATGACTCCCAGGGATGTGGACCTTCCTGGCAATGTGGGACAGAAATCCTAGAATGAGCTGAGACTCAGCATCAAGGGATTGAGAAAAACTCTGGAATGAGCTGAGACTCAGCATCAAGGGGTTGAGAAAACCTTGACCAAAAGGGGGAAGAGTGAAATGAGACAAAGTGTCAATGGCTGAGAGATTCTAATCAGAGTGGAGAGGTTATCCTGGAGGTTATTCTTATGCATTAAGTAGATATCACCTTGTTATTTAAGATGTAATGGAGGGGCTGGAGGGAACTGCCTGAAAGAGTAGAGCTGTGTTCCAGTACCCATATTTCTTGATGATGATTGTATAATGATATAGTTTTCACAGTGTGACTGTGTGATTGTTAAAACCTTGTGTCTGATGCTCCTTTTATCTACCTTGTCAACAGATGAGTAGAACATATGGAATAAAAATAACAGGGGGAACAAATGTTAAAATAAATTTAGTTTGAAATGCTAGTGATCAATGAAAGGGAGGGATAAGGGATATGGTATGTATGAATTTTTTTTCTGTTTTCCTTTATTTCTTTTTCTTTATAGATGGAGATGTTCCAAGACATGATCATGATGATGAATATGCAATCATGTGATGATATTGTGAATTACTGATTATATATGAAGAACGGAATGATAAAAAAAAAAAAACAAGAACATCACATCAAAAAGTAAAGGCATTTAGGAAGAATTACATTCAATTTGCTTCCACAAAAATCCATCTAACAATTACATGCCGAGGCTGGAGGTTACAAACATACAAAAAAATAATTGCAGTGGGATAGTCTGCACTGATGGAGAAACTCCAATGATGAGATTAATTTAATTAGAATATATGGTACATGGAAACATGCCTTGCAGGAAATGGTTCCTAGGTATTATAAAATTGAGAAACACTTCCGGAGAAGACGGCGGCTTAGTAAGACGCGCGGGTCTTAGTTCCTCCTCCAGAAAAGCAACTAAAGAAACAGAAACAATACGAAACAGCTCCCGGAGTCACGACAGAGACCAAAAAGACAGCGTACCCCACTCTGGAACAGCTGAACAGGCAGGGAGAATCTGCTGTGGTGAGATACTCGAGGGGCGCACGTTTTCCCGGCCGGGGCGGTTGGCGACAGGGGTCCCCTCCACGCACGTGGCTCCCCGGTCTGACTGGGAACGTTGGATAGCGGGGCCCTTCCGTCACGCTTGGCGTTTCGGGCCAGCTGGGCAATTAGGACCGGCACTCTCCCAAGCCGCGGCGGCCAGCGACCCCCGCCTTCACGCGCGGTTTCCCGGGTCGACTGCCGTGCAGACAGACGAGCGCCACGAGCGCCACCTACTGGGCAGGAAAAGAAAAACAGAGCTCAGAGATTTCACAGAAAAACCTTTCAACCAGCTGGGTCCCACACCCAGGGAAATCTGATCAAATGCCCAGACACCAGCAGAAAATAATGGATGACGCTCAGAAAATTGAAGATATGGCCCAGTCAAAGGAACAAACCAATAGTTCAAATGAGATACAGGAGCTGAGACAACTAATGCTGAATATACGAACAGAAATGGAAGAAGTCTTCAAAAACCAAATCAATAAATTGAGGGAGGACATGAAGAAGACATGGGCTGAACAAAAAGAAGAAATAGAAAATCTGAAAAAACAAATCACAGAACTTATGGGAGTGAAGGACAAAGAAGAAAAAATGGAAAAAACAGTGGATACCTACAATGGTAGATCTAAAGAGACAGAAGCTACAATTAGTGAACTGGAGGATGGAACATCTGAATTCCAAA
This sequence comes from Tamandua tetradactyla, assembly GCF_023851605.1. Taxonomy (NCBI): domain Eukaryota; kingdom Metazoa; phylum Chordata; class Mammalia; order Pilosa; family Myrmecophagidae; genus Tamandua; species Tamandua tetradactyla. The sequence goes on from NC_135342.1 coordinate 28,495,493, forward strand.
AAGAAACAGAAACTATAGGGAAAAGAATGGAAAAACTTGAGCAGGGGATCAGGGAACTGAATGACAATATGAAGCGCACAAATATACGTGTTGTGGGCATCCCAGAAGGAGAAGAGAAGGGAAAAGGAGGAGAAAAACTAATGGAAGAAATTATCACTGAAAATTTCCCAACTCTTATAAAGACCTAAATTTGCAGATCCAAGAAGTGCAGCGCACCCCAAAGAGAATAGACCCAAATAGGCGTTCTCCAAGACACTTACTAGTTAGAATGTCAGAGGTCAAAGAGAAAGAGAGGATCTTGAAAGCAGCAAGAGAAAAACAATCTGTCACATACAAGGGAAACCCAATAAGACTATGTGTAGATTTCTCAGCAGAAACCATGGAAGTTAGAAGACAGTGGGATGATATATTTAAATTACTAAAAGAGAAAAACTGCCAACCAAGACTCCTATATCCAGCAAAATTGTCCTTCAAAAATGAAGGAGAAATTAAAACATTTATAGACAAAAAGTCACTGAGAGAATTTGTGACCAAGAGACCAGCTCTGCAAGAAATACTAAAGGGAGCACTAAAGTCAGATATGAAAAGACAGAAAAGAGAGGTGTGGAGTAAAGTGTAGAAAGAAGGAAAATCAGATATGATATATATAATACAAAAGCCAAAATGGTAGAGGAAAATATTATCCAAACAGTAATAATACTAAAATTTAATGGACTGAATTTCCCAATCAAAAGACGTAGAATGGCAGAATGGATTACGACCCAGCAATACCACTGCTAGGTATCTACTCAAAGGACTTAAGGGCAAAGACACAGACGGACATTTGCACACCAGTGTTTATAGCAGCATTATCTACAATTGCAAAGAGATGGAAACAGCCAAAATATTCATCAACAGACGAGTGGCTAAACAAATTGTGGCGTATACCTAGGATGGAATATTATGCAGCTTTTTTTTAAGACAGACTAAACTTATGAAGCATGTAGTAACATGGATGGACCTAGAGAACATTATGCTGAGTGAGTCTAGCCCAAAACTAAAGGACAAATACTGTAAGGTCCCACTGATGTGAACCGACATTCGAGAATCAGCTTGGAATATATCATTGGTAACAGAGACCAGCAGGAGTTAGAAACAGGGTAAGATAATGGGTAACTGGAGCTGAAGGGATACAGACTGTGCAACAGGACTAGATACAAAAACTCAAAAATGGACAGCACAATAATACCTAGGTGTAATGTAACTAGGTTGGAACACTGAATGAAGCTGCACCTGAAATATGGTTTTTTGTTTGTTTGTGTGTTTGTATCTTTTGTTTTTGTTTTTTTCTTTTTCCTTTTTATATATATATATGTATTTTATTAGTATTATTATTTTAATTCTCTTCTCTATATTAACATTCTATATCTTTTTCTGCTGTTTTGCTAGTTCTTTTCCTAAAGCAATGCAAATGTACTAAGAAATGATGATCATACATCTATGTGATGATACTAAGAATTACTGAGTGCATTTGTAGAATGGAATGATTTCTAAATGTTGCGTTAATTTCTTTTCTTTTTTTTGATTAATAAAAAAATTAAAAAAAAATTGAGAAACATAGCATATTAGGTTCCCCTCTTAGAGATTCATGCTTCTCATGAGTAAAGGATGGGATCCAAAAGGAGTTATTCAGTAAACAAACCATTTTACTGTCTTTTTTTTTTTGATAAAATATTTTGAGTATGGAAATCTTTTTGTTGAGTTACTGAGTATTACAAAATACAGGTAAAAAGAAATGCTGTTGGGTATCACAGTGGCAAAATTCCCCCCTGCCATTCCAGAGACCCAGGTTCAATTCCCAGTGCCTGCCCATGCCAAAAAAAAAAAAAAAAGGAAATGCTGTTATATAGCATTAGCATCTGTGATCAGAAATTTTCATATATACAAGGTGGCAATACTGTACTGCTAGAATGCTTTGAGTTCTTTTTCCACCTTTAAAGATCAATTTTCTTTGAGTTATGATTTATATACAATAAAAATGCACTTATAGATTTTAAAAAGGTATATAGTTGGGTAACAACCACCGCAATTATATGATAGACATTTCCATCACCCAAAAGATTTCCCTTGTGCTCCTTTGCAGTATCCAGTTTTTTGTCAAAAGGGATTAGTTTTCCTGTTAATCAAAGGGGAAAACACCATTCCTTTGGACTAAACACAATGCCTCAGTGATTTAAAAGATTTTCCACACTTTCTAGGAGAGCTACTGTAGCAGTGCCATCTGAAAGAAATATAATGTGAGCCATATATGTAATTAAAAATTTCCTACCGGCCACTTTAAAAAGAAGGCAAAGATGAAATTAGTTATAATATACTTTACTTAACCCATATATTCAAATGTTATTTCAACAATAAAAATTATTGAGACATTTTAACTTCCTTTTGTTCATATATTTTCAAACCTTTCATATGTACAGCGTGCACAGGTGGTTCAGTGGTAGAATGCTTACCTTCCATATGGGAAACCCAGGTTTGATTCTCAGCCCATTCACACCACACCACCCCCTAACTCCCCACCCCACCTCTGAAACTGTGTATTTTATCTTACACCACATCATTAGCTGCATTTCAAGTGTTCCATAGGCACGTGTGGTGACCATGGTGTACTGTGCCAGTTTAGAATTCTCTAACTCACAGAGCCCATCCTGTTCTCAATTTCAAAGAAGGAAGGTAAGTTTTTGAATCTGTTCTTTTAAGAGACCTGGCAACCTAAACAGTCACATTGTTTTAAGTAGCTCTTCAGTTTTACTAAAAGCTTATGTGGAATAAATTAAATTCTCAATTCCAGTGTAATTTTTAAAATTTAATTTCAAAACACTTCAAACAGTAAGACAATTACAAAAATAACACAAACCCCATAAAGAGAATTCCAACATAATTTTACACCCCCAGATACCCAGATCCACCAAATTCAACATTTTACAATATTCATCTATCTAGCCATCTATCCATTTATCCAACTCTGTCCATCTATCTACCAATCTACTTTCTGAACACTCAGCATGACAATGTACATCTCCTAAGTGGAAGGACATTCACTTATGTAACCACCTTATGTGTAATTTCTAAGTTAAAGAAATTTAACATTGATAAATGTTAAATTACAGTCTATATTCACTTTTTCATATGTCCCAATAATGCCCTTTTATTTTTATTGATATATATTATATATTCATATACCATGTAATCATCTAAGGTGTATGATCAGTGGTTCACAATATCATCATATAGCATGTATCATCAAAATAGACTTTTTTTCTTTTTTGTGAAAAATAACATCTAAACAAAAAAGCAATAAATTTCAAAGCACATTACGACAATTAATTGTAGAACAGATTTCAGAGTTTGGTATGCATTACAATTCCATATTTTTAGGCTTTTACTACTGGCTGCTCCAAGATTAAAAGAAATATTAATATAATATTTAATATTAATATAATAAAATAATGTGACATCTGAGCAACAAAAGAGGTCCTCCAGAAGTAACTGTTAGGCATACCTATAGGTAGGCTAAGCTTCTCCACTACATACATGAGCTTCACAAGAGCAAGTCTCAAGATCAAGGGCTTGGTCTATTGACTTGGGTGTCCCTAATGTTTGATACAGTATCAGAATTTCCCTGATGGTAAAGTTTAATAGTTCTATATTTTTTCCCTCATCCCTTAAGGGGCTTTGCCAATACTTTTTGATTACCTGTTTAATCTACTCTGGGATGTATCCAGACATTACATTAAACTATAAAGGATTAAAGGCCCTCATTCTTATTCTGGGTTCCCTATGTTTGGTCTATTTAAATGATCTATCCAGACAGGTTGATTTAGATTATGTGCTACAGAAAATACAGGACAAAATAAATCTTTCTTCCTTTGGTCTCATTAAGTTGGTGAAGTTCTAAAATACAATGTCTTCCTTACCCCAGTATTCTGAATTACCTTAATCCTAACCTGATCAGCTTCATCTCATCAATAAATTCCAAATTATGCATATAGAAAACAGCCTTTCAAAATCCAGAAATAATAGTACTGGTCTGTACTACATGTGATTACAATAAGAACTTACAATTTAGGCCCCGGTTTCCCTATAAGTATTGTCTAAATGAGACCATAAAATACTTGCTCTTTTGCTTCTGACTTATTTTCCCTCACCATATGTCCCATGGGTTCATTCACAATGTTGCATGCCTCACATTTTGTTGCTTCTTATAGCAGCACAATATCCAATCATATGTATACACCATCATTCACCAATCTACTTCGCAATCAGTGCATCCTTCAGCCACCTCCACCCATTGGGTGTGTATGATGTCCAAAATCAACAGTCCATCAACATTCTGAATTTTGGATATTTTCATTGTTCCCGAGAGAGAGATGAACAATAAACACACCCTCATCAAACAGAAAATCCAAACCTCCCCTTAGCTCTTGTCCCTCCCCCATTATTTACCCATGATATTGTTGTGCTACTGTTGGTATTTCCCCGTTAAAAATAGCCCACAACATGCAATAGTAATTTTCCGCTATACCCCAATATTATTTATTCTTTGTACTAGATTCATAGCTTTGCAGTAGCTCATTCAAGAACTTAATTATATTTGTAGTGTTAATCAGTGGGACACATGGGTTGATACAACGCCTTTCAATCATGTTCACCTTCAATATGGTAATATTACTTATAGACCCACTAGTGAACTGCCTTCACTTCTATATACTTCCTTACATTTAAGTTCAAACGCTTTAGATAACTGTTCACTCATCTCTAGCCTCCATGTATCTCTAGATCCCCTATATTCTGTATTATAAGCCTCTGATTTTACCTTTACCATGGTCACAAAAGTAGAATCATATAGTATCTATCCTTTTATCTGGTTTATTTCACTCAACATTATGTCTTCAAGGCTCATGCATCTTATGTGCTTCAGGACATCATTTCACCTAACTGTTGTATAATATTCCATTGTGTATATATATATATATATATCACATTTTGTAAATCCATTCATCTGTTTATGGACACTTGGATTGTTTCCATCTTTTGGCAATTGTGAATAATGCTGTAATGAACATCAGGCTGCAAATGTCTGCTTGTGTCATTGCTTTCAGCTCTTCTGGGTATATACCAAGTAGTGCTATTGCTGAGTCATAGGGCAGCTTGATTTTTAGTTTCCCAAGAAACCACCAGAGTCTTCCATAGCAGCTGCACTATTGTACATTCCCACAAACAGTGCAAAAGCGTCCCTGTTTCCCCACATTCTCTCCAACATTTGTAGTTTCCTGGTTGTTTAATAGCAGCTATTCTCATAGGTGTGAGGTGGTATCTCATTGTAGTCTTGACCTGCATTTCCATTATAGTGAATGAAAATGAGCATCTCTTCATGAGCTTTTAGCTATCTGTATTTGCTCTTCAGAAAAATGACTATTCAAATCTTTAGCCCATTTATAATTGGGTTGCTTATTCTTTTGTTGTTGAGCTGCACAATTTCTTTATGTATACAGGATATCAAACCTTTATCTAATATGTGATTTCCAAATATGTTCTCCCATTGAGTTGGCTACCTAGTCACCCTTTTGACAAAGTCTTTGGAGGTGCAAAAGCATTTGATTTTGAGGAGCTCCCATTTATCTATCTTTTCTTTTGCTGCTTGTGATTTGGGTGTAAAGTTTAGGAAGCTACCTCCTATTACTAGGTCTTGAACATGTTTCCTTGTATTTTTTCTAGAAATTTTATGGTCTGGTTCTTATATTTAGGTGTTTGATCCACTTTGGGTTAATTTTTGTATAGTGTATAAGGAAAGCATCCTCCTTCATTGTTTTGGCTATTGACATCCAGTATTCCCATGCATTTATTGAAAAGACTATTATGTCCCAGTTCAGTGGATTTGGAAACTTCATCAAAGATCAGTTGACCATTTCTGCATTCTTGATTGGATTCCATTGGTCAATAATTCTATCTTTGTGCCAGTACCATGATGTTCTCTCACTGTGGCTTTATAATAAGGTGTAAAATCAGGAAGTGTTAATCCTCCCACTTTGTTCTTCTTTTTAATATGTTTTAGCTATTCAGGATCTCTTTCCCTTCCAGATCAATTTTTTTAAATAGCTTTTCCAAATCTTCAAAGTAGATTGTTGGAGTTTTGATTGGTACTGCATTGAATCTGTAGATCAGTTTGGGTAGAAATAACATCTTCAGTACATTTAACCTTCCTATCCATGAGCAGGGAATGTCTTTCCACTTATTTAGATCTTTGATTTCATTTACCAATGTTCTGTAGTTTTCATGTACAAGCCCCTTCATCCCTAGTTAAAATCATTCCTAGATACTTTATTCTTTTAATTGCCATTTTGAATGAAATTGTTTCCTTAATTAAATCCTCAGGTCATTGCTTGTGCATAGAAACATTTCTGATTTTTGTGAATTAATTTTATATCCCACCTGAGTTAGGGTTCTCTAGAGAAACATAACCAACAGGATAGAGCTGTAAATATGAGATTTATAAAGGTGTCTCATGCAACTGTGGGAATGGAAGTGTCCAAAATCTATAGGGCAGGCTGTGAAACTGGCACCTCCAATGAACGATCTGAATGAACTTCACAGTGAAGTTTGCTGGCTGAAGAAACAGCAAAAGAGTTTCTCCCTTAAAAGCCTTTAACTGATTGGATTATCACATTGTGGGAGACATGCCTTAGTTGATCTCAGATGTAATCAGCCACAGATGCAATCGACTGACTGATGATTGAATACACCAGCCTTCTGGTTTATATACCAGCCATGAAATATCCTTGCAGCAATGGTCAGCCAGTTCTTACCTGACCAGACAACTAGGTGTAATCACTTGGCCATATTAACACCAGAACCTAAACCATCACACCGCCACCTTGCTAAATTTATTAGGTGATGTAACTTTGCAGTAGATTTCTCAGGTTTTTCCAAGTATGATATCATGTCATTTGCAAATAATGAAAGTTTTACTTCTTCTTTTCCAATTTGCATGCATTTTATTTCTTTTTCTTGCCTGATTGCTCTAGCTAGAACTTCTAGTACAATGTTGAATAATAGTGGTGACAGAGGACATTGCTGTCTTTTTCCCAATCTTAGGGGAAAGCGTTCAGTCTCTCACTATTGTATACGATGGTGGCTGTGGGTTTTTCGTATATGCCTTTATTATATCGAGGAAGTTAACTTTGATTCCTACCTTTTGAAGTGTTTTTATCAGAAAAGAATGTTGAATTTTGTGTAATGCTTTTTCAGAATCAATCGAGATAATGTGATGTTTCCCTTTTGATTTGTCAATGGGCTATATTACGTTAACTGATTTTCTTGTTTATTCCACCCTTGCATTCCTGGTATAAACCCCACTTGGTCATGGTGTATAATTATTTTTATGTGTTGTTGGATTCGATTTCCTAATATTTTGATGAGAATTTTTGTATCTATGTTCATTAGGGAGATTGGTCAATAGCTTTCCTTTCTTATAGCATCTTTTCCTGATTTTGGTGTTAAAGTGACATTAGTTTCATACAATGAGTTAGGTAGTGTTCCTTTTTCCTCAAGTTGTTGTAGAAGTTTCAGCAAAATTGGTGTTAGTAGTTTTCAGAATGTTTGATAAAATTCCCTTGTAATTATTGCAGGGTGCTGAAAATAGATGATAATACAAAAAAAAAATTCCCTTGTAAAGCCATCTGACCCTGGGCTTTTCTTTGAAGGGAGATTTTTGAGGACTGATTGAATTTCTTTAATTGTGATTGGTTGATTGAGATCTTCTATTTCTTCTTGAGTCATTGAAGATTGTTCATGTGTTTCCAGGAATTTGTCCATTTCATCTAAGTTGTCTAGTTTTTTGGCAACTATAGTTTGAACAACTATAGTTGTTCATAGTATCACCTTATTTTTCTTTATTTCTTTAATGTTTATGGTAATGACCCTGACTCATTTCTTATTTTGTTTATTTGCATCTTTTCTCTTTATTTCTTTGTTAGCCTTGATAATGGTCCATTGATTTTCTCAAAGAACCAACTCTTTAATTATGATTCTTCCTTTGTTCTTTTCTTCTCCCATTCATTTTACTGTACCTTAATCTTTGTTATTTCTCTTCTATTTGCTTTGGGGTAAGTTTGCTGTTCTTTCTCAAGTTCCTCCAGGTGAGCAGTTAAGTCCTCCATCTTTGCTCTTTCTTCTTTTTTTTTAACTTTTTAAAATCCAAAATATAAGATATATACAAAGCAAGGAAAGAAAAAAGCAACAGTTTTTAAAGCACTCTTCAACATGTCGTTGCAGGACAGATCCCAGAATTTGTCATGGGCTACCATACCATCATCACAGATTTTTCCTTTAAGCTACTCCAGAAGGTTGGAGGTTAGAAGGAATAAATATTTTTTTAACATCACAATCGACATGTTTTTCTTTTCTTGTGTGAAAAATAACATATATACAAAAAAAAACAATGAATTTCAAAGCACAACACAACCATTAGTTGCAAAACAGGTTTCAGAGTTTGGTATGGGTCACAATTTCACAATTTTAGGTTTTTACTTCTAGCTGCTCTAAAATACTGGAGACTAAAAGAAATATCAATTTAATGATTCAGCAATCATGCTCATGTGTTAAACCTTATCTTCTCTGTATAACTCCACCATCCTCTTTGATCTTTCCATCACACACTTTATGGGTATTTGGGTTATGCCCATTCTAACTTTTTCACGTTGGAAGGGGCTGTCAATAATATGGGTTAAGGAGAAGGAACTATTGTTCTGGCTTCTCTAGGTTTCAGGACTTACCTTGTCCAGGGACACATTTAGAGGTTGTAGGTTTCTGGAAAGTTACTCTAGTGCATGGAACCTTTGTAGAATCTTATATATTGTCCTAGGTGTTCTTTAGGATTAGCTGGAATGGTTTTGGTTGGGGTTTTAGCATGTTGTGATAGGTAGCAATGTCTTACTGAAGTTTGCATAAGGGCGACCTCCAGGGTAGCCCCTAAACTCTATTTGAACTCTCTCTGCCACTGATACTTTATTTCTTTTGCTTCTTTCCCCCCTTTTGTTCAAGATGGCATTGATGATCCCATGGTGCCAAGGCTGGACTCATCACTGAGAGTCATCTCCCGTGCCACCAGGGAGACTTTTTTTTTTTTACATGGGCAGGCACCAGGAATCGAACCCGGGTCCTCGGGCATGGCAGGCAAGCACTCATACCTGCTGAGCCACCGTGGCCTGCCCACCAGGGAGACTTTTGCCCCTGGATGTCATGTCCCATGTAGGGGGGATGTCAATGATTTCACTTGCACAGTTGGATTTAGAGAGAGTGAAGCCACATCTGAGCAACAAAAGAGGTTCTCCAAAAGTAACTCTTAGGCATACCTATAGGTAGGCTAAGCTCTTCCACAACATACATAAGTTTCACAAGAGCAAGCCTCAAGACAAAGGGCTTGGTCTATTGATTTGGGTGTCCCTAATGTTTGACACAGTATCAGAGGTTTCCCCAATGGTAAAGTTTAATAGCTCCATTTTTTTTTCCCATCCCTCAAGCGGCTCTGCCAATACTTGTTGAGTATATGCTTAATATATTCTAGGGTGTATCTGGGCATTATGTTAAGCTATACAAGATTAAAGGCCCTCATTCTTATCCTGGACCCCCCCATATTTAGATTGTTGAAATGAACTAACCAGACAGGTTGAGTTAAATTATGTTCTACAGAAAATTTAGGTTCTGGACAAAATAAACCTTTCTTCCTTTGGTCTCCAAGAGTAGATGAGGTTCTAAAATGTAGACAATGTCTTCTTTACCCCTGTGTTCTGAATTATTTTAATCTCGACCTGGTCTTATCTCTAAATACCAGGTTATACATATATAAAACAGCCTCTCAATATCCAGAAATAATTACTGCTCTGGACTAAATGTGACCTCTATAAGAGTTTACAATCTAGGCCCCTGTTTTCTTAGAAGTATTTTCTAAACAATAGTTGGTCTTTGGTTTCTGGCTAATTTTGCATCATCAAATGTCCCACAGCTTCACTCACAATGTTGCAAACCTCATAACGTCATTCCTTTTTGGTGCAGCACAATATTTGATCATATGTATACACCATGGTTCAGCATTGTACTTCTCTGTCAGTGCATCCTTCAGCTACATGCATTTAATAGGCATCATGTATAATGCACAAAGTCCACATGGCCCATCAATACTCTCATTTTAGATAATTTCATTGTTCCCAAGAGAAAGGTAACAAATAAACACACCCTCACCAAATAGAAAATCCAAACCTCCCCTTAACTCTTGTCCTTCCCCCATTATTTATCCCTGGTGTTGCTGTGATGCTGCTGATGTTTTCCTGTTAAACATAGCCCATAGCATGCAACAGAAGTTTTTCCCCTGTACCCTGAACTGAAACACTCTTTATGCAAGAATCATACCTTTGAAGTAGTTCATGCACGAATGTATTTATATTTGTAGTGTTAATCAATGGGACACATAGGTCTATACAACTCCTTTCAATCATGTTCACCTTCAGTATGGTAATATTACTTACAGACTCACTAGTGAACTGCCTTCACTTCTATCATATTCCCTTACATTTGAGTTCAACTTCATTTAGCTAACTGTTCACATATCTCAAGCTTCTATGTATCTCTAAGTCCCCTATATTTAGAACTATAAGCCACTGATTTTACCTTTACCATAGTCATAAAAGTGGAGTCATTCAGTATCTATCCCTTTCATACAGTATATATCCTTATCTGTTTGGCTTATTTCACTCAGCATTATGCCCTCAAGGCCCATCCATCTTGTCATGTGCTTCAGGACATCATTTCGTCTTACTGCTGCATAATATCCCATCATATGTGTATACCATGTTTTGTTAATCCACTTGTCTGTTGATGGGCATTTGGACTGTTACCATCTTTTGGTGACTGTGAATAATTCTGCTATGAACATTAGTGTGCAAATGTTTCTTTGTGTCACTGCATTCATCTCTTCTGGGTATATATCAAGTAGTGCTATTGTCAGGTCATAGGGCAACTCGATGTTTAGTTTCCTAAGGAACCACTAAACTGTCTTCTATAGCGGCTGTACCATTATACATTCCCACCAGCAGTGCATAAGTGTCCCTATTTCTCCACATCCTCTCCAACATTTATAGTTTCCTGTTTGTTTAATAGCAGCCATTCCTATAAGTATTAGATGGTATCCCACCGTAGTCTTGATCTGCATTTCTATTATAGAAAATGAAAATGAGCATCTCTTCATATGCTTCATAGCCATCTGTATTTCTTCTTCAGTAAGATGTCTATTCATATCTTTAGCCCATTTTATAATTGTGGTGCTTGTTCTTTTGTTGTTGAATTATATGATTTCTTCATGCATACAGGATATCAAACCTTAATCAGTGATTTCCAAATATTTTCTCCCATTAAGTTGGCTGACTATTCACCCTTTTAAGTCTTTTGACACACAAAAGCATTTGATTTTGAGGAATACCCATTCATCTATTTTTTCTTTTGTTGCTTATGCTTTGGGTGTAAAGTTTAGGAAGCTACCTCCTATTACTAGGTCTTGAATATGTTTCCCTACATTGTCTTCTAGGAGCTTTATGATACTGGTTCCTATATTTAGGTGTTTTATCCCCTTTGAGTTAATTTTTGTGTAGGGATGGAAGGTGAGGGTGCTCTTTCATTCTTCTGGCTATTGATATCCAGTTCTCCCATGCCCATTTATTGAAAAGACTATTTTTTTATTTTTTTTTTATTTTTTTTTATTAACGGAAAGAAAAAAAAAAGAAATTATCACAACATTTAGAAATCATACCATTCTACATATGCACTCAGTAATTCTTAACATCATCACATAGATGCATGATCATTGTTTCTTAGTACATTTGCATTGGTTTAGAGGAACTAGCAACACAACAGAAAAAGATATAAAATGTTAATATAAAGAAAAGAAATAAAAGTAGTAGTAATAGTAAAAAACAACAACAAACAAACCAACAAGCAAACAAAAACAAAAAAAACCCTATAGCTCAGATTCAGCTTCATTCAGTATTTTAACATGATTATTTTACAATTAGGTATTATTGTGCTGTCCATTTTTGAGTTTTTGTATCTAGTCCTGTTGCACAGTCTGTATCCCTTCAGCTTCAATTACCCATTGTCTTACCCTGTTTCTAACTCCTGCTGAACTCTGTTACCAATGACATATTTCAAGTTTATTCTCGAATGTCCGTTCACATCAGTGGGACCATACAGTATTTGTCCTTTAGTTTTTGGCTGGATTCACTCAGCATAATATTCTCTAGGTCCATCCATGTTATTACATGGTTCATAAGTTTATCTTGTCTTAAAGCTGCATAATATTCCATCGTATGTATATACCACAGTTTGTTTAGCCACTCTTCTGTTGATGGAGATTTTGGCTGTTTCCATCTCTTTGCAATTGTAAATAACGCTGCTATGAACATTGGTGTGCAAATGTCCGTTTGTGTCTTTGCCCTTAAGTCCTTTGAGTAGATACCTAGCAATGGTATTGCTGGGTTGTATGGCAATTCTATATTCAGCTTTTTGAGGAACCGCCAAACTGCCTTCCACAGTGGTTGCACCCTTTGACATTCCCACCAACAGTGGATAAGTGTGCCTCTTTCTCCGCATCCTCTCCAGCACTTGTCATTTTCTGTTTTGTTGATAATGGCCATTCTGGTGGGTGTGAGATGATATCTCATTGTGGTTTTGATTTGCATTTCTCTAATGGCCAGGGACATTGAGCATCTCTTCATGTGCCTCTTGGCCATCCGTATTTCTTCTTCTGGTAGGTGTCTGTTTAAGTCTTTTTCCCATTTTGTAATTGGGTTGGCTGTCTTTTTGTTGTTGAGATGAACAATCTCTTTATAAACTCTGGATACTAGACCTTTATCTGATATGTCGTTTCCAAATATTGTCTCCCATTCTGTAGGCTGTCTTTCTACTTTCTTGATGAAGTTCTTTGATGCACAAAAGTGTTTAATTTTGAGGAGCTCCCATTTATTTATTTCCTTCTTCAGTGTTCTTGCTTTAGGTTTAAGGTCCATAAAACCGCCTCCAGTTGTAAGATCCATAAGATATCTCCCAACATTTTCCTCTATCTGTTTTATGGTCTTAGACCTAATGTTTAGATCTTTGATCCATTTTGAGTTAACTTTTGTATAGGGTGTGAGAGATGGGTCTTTTTTCATTCTTTTGCATATGGATATCCAGTTCTCTAGGCACCATTTATTGAAGAGACTGCTCTGTCCCAGGTGAGTTGGCTTGACTGCCTTATCAAAGATCAAATGTCCATAGATGAGAGGGTCTATATCTGAGCACTCTATTCGATTCCATTGGTCGATATATCTATCTTTATGCCAATACCATGCTGTTTTGACCACTGTGGCTTCATAATATGCCTTAAAGTCAGGCAGCGCAAGACCTCCAGCTTCGTTTTTTTTCCTCAAGATGTTTTTAGCAATTCGGGGCACCCTGCCCTTCCAGATAAATTTGCTTATTGGTTTTTCTATTTCTGAAAAATAAGTTGTTGGGATTTTGATTGGTATTGCATTGAATCTGTAAATCAATTTAGGTAGGATTGACATCTTAACTATATTTAGTCTTCCAATCCATGAACACGGTATGCCCTTCCATCTGTTTAGGTCTTCTGTGATTTCTTTTAACAGTTTTTTGTAGTTTTCTTTATATAGGTTTTTTGTCTCTTTGGTTAAATTTATTCCTAGGTATTTTATTCTTTTAGTTGTGATTGTAAATGGGATTCGTTTCTTGATTTCTGCCTCAGCTTGTTCATTACTAGTGTATAGAAAAGCTACGGATTTTTGAATGTTGATCTTGTAGCCTGCTACTTTGCTGTACTCATTTATTAGCTCTAGTAATTTTGTTGTGGATTTTTCTGGGTTTTCTACATATAGTATCATATCATCTGCAAACAGTGATAGTTTTACTTCTTCCTTTCCAATTTTGATGCCTTGTATTTCTTTTTCTTGCCTAATTGCTCTGGCTAGAACTTCCAAGACAATGTTGAATAATAGTGGTGATAGTGGACATCCTTGTCTTGTTCCTGATCTTAGGGGGAAAGTTTTCAATTTTTCCCCATTGAGGATGATATTAGCTGTGGGTTTTTCATATATTCCCTCTATCATTTTAAGGAAGTTCCCTTGTATTCCTATCTTTTGAAGTGTGTTCAACAGGAAAGGATGTTGAATCTTGTCAAATGCCTTCTCTGCATCAATTGAGATGATCATGTGATTTTTCTGCTTTGATTTGTTGATATAGTGTATTACATTAATTGATTTTCTTATGTTGAACCATCCTTGCATACCTGGGATGAATCCTACTTGGTCATGATGTATAATTCTTTTAATGTGTTGTTGGATACGATTTGCTAGAATTTTATTGAGGATTTTTGCATCTGTATTCATTAGAGAGATTGGTCTGTAGTTTTCTTTTTTTGTAATATCTTTGCCTGGTTTTGGTATGAGGGTGATGTTGGCTTCATAGAATGAATTAGGTAGTTTTCCCTCCACTTCGATTATGTTGAAGAGTTTGAGGAGAGTAGGTACTAATTCTTTCTGGAATGTTTGATAGAATTCACATGTGAAGCCGTCTGGTCCTGGACTTTTCTTTTTAGGGAGCTTTTGAATAACTAATTCAATCTCTTTACTTGTGATTGGTTTGTTGAGGTCGTCTATTTCTTCTTGAGTCAATGTTGGTTGTTCATGTCTTTCCAGGAACCTGTCCATTTCTTCTAAATTGTTGTATTTATTAGCGTAAAGTTGTTCATAGTATCCTGTTATTACCTCCTTTATTTCTGTGAGGTCAGTAGTTATGTCTCCTCTTTCATTTCTAATCTTATTTATTTGCATCCTCTCTCTTCTTCTTTTTGTCAATCTTGCTAAGGGCCCATCAATCTTGTTGATTTTCTCATAGAACCAACTTCTGGTCTTATTGATTTTCTCTATTGTTTTCATGTTTTCAATTTCATTTATTACTGCTCTAATCTTTGTTATTTCTTTCCTTTTGCTTGCTTTGGGATTAGTTTGCTGTTCTTTCTCCAGTTCTTCCAAGTGGACAGTTAATTCCTGCATTTTTGCCTTTTCTTCTTTTCTGATAAAGGCATTTAGGGCAATAAATTTCCCTCTTAGCACTGCCTTTGCTGCGTCCCATAAGTTTTGATATGTTGTGTCTTCATTTTCATTTGCCTCTAGGTATTTACCAATTTCTCTTGCAATTTCTTCTTTGACCCACTTGTTGTTTAAGAGTGTGTTGTTGAGCCTCCATGTATTTATGAATTTTCTGGCCCTCCGCCTATTATTGATTTCCAACTTCATTCCTTTATGATCCGAGAAAGTGTTGTGTATGATTTCAATATTTTTAAATTTGTTAAGACTTGCTTTGTGACCCAGCATATGGTCTATCTTTGAGAATGATCCATGAGCACTTGAAAAAAAGGTGTATCCTGCTGTTGTGGGATGTAATGTCCTATAAATGTCTGTTAAGTCAAGTTCATTTATAGTAATATTCAGGTTCTCTATTTCTTTATTGATCCTCTGTGTAGATGTTCTGTCCATTGATGAGAGTGGTGAATTGAAGTCTCCAACTATTATGGTATATGTGTCTATTTCCCTCTTCAGTGTTTGCAGTGTATTCCTCACGTATTTTGGGGCATTCTGGTTCGGTGCATGAATATTTATGATTGTTATGTCTTCTTGTTTAATTGTTCCTTTTAATAGTATATAGTGTCCTTCTTTGTCTCTTTTAACTGTTTTACATTTGAAGTCTAATTTGTTGGATATTAGTATAGCCACTCCTGCTCTTTTCTGGTTGTTGTTTGCATGAAATATCTTTTCCCAACCTTTCACTTTCAACTTATATTTATCTTTGGGTCTAAGATGTGTTTCCTGTAGACAGCATACAGAAGGATCCTGTTTTTTAATCCATTCTGCCAGTCTATGTCTTTTAATTGGGGAATTCAGTCCATTGACATTTAGAGTTATTACTGTTTGGATAATATTTTCCTCTACCATTTTGCCTTTTGTATTATATATATCATATCTGACTTTCCTTCTTTCTACACTTTTCTCCATGTCTCTCTCTTCTGTCTTTTTGTATCTGACTCTAGTGCTTCCTTTAGTATTTCTTGCAGAGCTGGTCTCTTGGTCACAAGTTCTCTTAGTGACTTTTTGTCTGAGAATGTTTTAATTTCTCCCTCATTTTTGAAGGACAATTTTGCTGGATATAGGAGTCTTGGCTGGCAGTTTTTCTCTTTTAGTAACTTAAATATATCATCCCACTGTCTTCTAGCTTCCATGGTTTCTGCTGAGAAATCTACACATAGTCTTATTGGGTTTCCCTTGTATGTGACGGATTGTTTTTCTCTCGCTGCCTTCAAGATCCTCTCTTTCTCTTTGACCTCTGACATTCTAACTAGTAAGTGTCTTGGGGAACGCCTATTTGTGTCTAATCTCTTTGGCGTGCGCTGCACTTCTTGGATCTGTAATTTTAGGTCCTTCATAAGAGTTGGGAAATTTTCAGTGATAATTTCTTCCATTAGTGTTTCTCCTCCTTTTCCCTTCTCTTCTCCTTCTGGGATACCCACTACACGTATATTTGTACAGTTCACATTGTCCTTGAGTTCCCTGATACCTTGTTCAAATTTTTCCATTCTTTTCCGGATAGTTTCTGTTTCTTTTTGGAATTCAGATGTTTCATCCTCCAAATCACT